>NC_092578.1:12684695-13322820 GCF_037975245.1 Apostichopus japonicus | reverse complement strand
GGACGCTCCGCCACTGTACTGACTGTACGCTAGTGTCTAATTACTGATGGTAGCAAGCTGTGTGTGTGTATTTTCTGGGATCGATGGTGGTGTCTAACACTTCTGTTACACCTCATTCGAGACTAGGTCAGATTACTGGCATTAGACGTTTCTTTTTGCGCGAGTCTTCACACCCTTTAATTTCTTTGTGGGATTGCATGGTAGGTCTGAGATTGGAACTAATTGTTCCGTTGCCTAACATTATAGGGACAGTGTAAGTGTGGATGGGATACTTGAGATACAATGACCTTTACGTTCCTTCCAGAGACTGACTCAAAATCTACGAGGTTAAGACGAGTGTATTTTTAATTGAAAGTGACATTCTTATCAAGGGAACATACTAGATAAGGAAGTCACTACTGCCTTGTCATACAGGGAAGCCTTGATCCATACAATGAGTAATATGTATAGTTAGCGCCCTTCCCAGGCATGCTGCTCTATTACTCTTAATTGAGGAATTATCAGTGTACACAGTCAATCCGTGCTTAAAGTGGGACTATCGTGCCAGCTTGTACAGCTAGGGAATAATTTACTGTTCAACTTTATTGTGTAGCAGTTTGGAATGCTCTGATGTATTTTCTCTTTAATATTAATATTAAAGGCATTGAAGACTCGCCCCAAACTGCATGCCGCCCTCTGAAAAAGTTAACTTTCCGTTGCTTGCAAATGACGTTTTCTTCTTGTAGCTACAAACTGCAGAAACGTGATACCTTGTTATCTTTCATCTAGACCTGAGATGTCCACGCTGCTATACATACACTGTGTTGTGGGTATTGACCGTAGCTGTATGTTTTGACTGTACACTAGTGTCTAATTACCAACAGTAGCAAGCTGTGTGTGTATTTTCTGGGATCGATGGTGGTGTCTAACACTTCTGTTGCACCTCATTCGAAAATAGGTCAGATTACCGGCATTAGACGTTTCTTTGTGCGCGAGTCTTCACACCCTTTAATATTAAATACTATATAGGTCCTGTGTATAAAACCTGCTACACATCTCTTCACTTGTATATATTCTGCAATTTGCCTTTTTTTGCATAGCAGTAATTTGCAATGTAATACAGGATAAATTATTCCCTGATATAGTAATCTGAATGCATGATGGAAGAGCAATATAAACAAACATACATTATTCATACACAATATGCCCCACTCTGAGGCCAAAAGTTTCAACAACTATTTAGAAATCGCACAAAACTATAAAGTAACAAAACTAGAAAAGTAACACTACAGTAGCTTCAAAAAGAAAGGATGGTTAATTTGATCCCCTAAGGCTGATAGTATGTGTCACGGGTATGGTAAAACGATTCAACTGGACAACGTATATACTCGGGTGGCGTGTGTCTTTACTATGAGCTTTATTCAATCCTCATAACCAGGGGCAAAAACCTGAATTCGGTCAGTTGCCGGCTTTTTTACAGGTATCAGCAGGTCCTTTAAGATATCTGACAAGATATACTACCACGAATTCATCAGCGGGGAACTAAAGTTGCCCCTACATATACCATAGTAAAATAGCCAAGTACTGCGGGCTAACGTCGCCCAACGGACATCGTGTCCAACTGCAACAAGTAACTGCTGCGGTGCACCCAGCACCTTTGCACCAAGTATAGTACCAAATACGAATACCAAGCCCTGACCTGCTTACCCGGCCTATTCATACCAACCCTTTACCTGCATTTTATGCAAAGTAATCTAAACAACGACTTACACAAATTCAATTGATGCCTGTGGAGCAATCAGTGAATTAAACAAAGCATACTAGAATGTCGAATGTTACTAATACGAACTTCATGAGCAAAACAGACAACAAATGAATATTCATCAGTAAATTTATCCAGCTGCACGATAGTCGTTAGACTTGCGTCAAGCATACTCGTGACAGTATGACATCATTGAGTTGAGGAATTCATTCATTCAACTAGAGATTGTGGCCAAAGCGTGCATAAGTACATAGTGCAACTATGCAAGTCCATAGTTTAATACCTTGCCTTTCCATCTCCTGGGGATGTTAATGCTTATGCAATGAGTTGATAGTGCAATAGCAATGTTAATGCTTATGCAATGAGTCCATAGTTAGCCTTAGTGCAATAGTAATGCACAACTGCAGAGTCACTTTTCACAGGTTTCCAAAACTTTGTCAAAAGCAAGTCGGTCTTCGATTGACTTCGCAAACACAATCAAAAGTGAGTTATCTTTCTCTAAAGAAGCTGTCTTCTGCAGTGTTTGGAATTTTTAAAATAAGAAGCAATAATTTTGATGGAAACTTAAACCCCAAAACAATTATCCAGAAGGTATTACTTCATCAGTCATCAGTAGTGCCTCAAATATGCTAGAAATTTAAATAATGGTCACTCATGTTCAAAGTTCAAGAAGTACTTGACTGCTCCAGCCTCAGAGCCATTTTGCTCACTGAAACATTTAACAGTATAACTAAACCATCCTCAAGGAGTGTTACCTCAGTGGTTATAACGCTGGTGCCTTCCAATCATAAGGTCCCGAGTTCGAGTCACTCCAAGATTAATGTACGTCGTCCAGTTTATACAGAGTTGTTGACAATTGACAAATTTTCATAATCATGGATGTTAAATATGAATCTAAGAGACTGACTTCGGTTAGCTTGCTGCTCTGATAAGCCATGAGGCTTCTGCTTGCAGGAAGATCTACTAACAATATAATGCCTGGTAATAATTAATGTGTAGAGTCAGAACCCCCAAGATGTAGCAATTGAAAACTTCTCTAATCTTTAGCATGCTTGAATTTTTTTTAAATTCTTAATCAAAGAAGAGTGTACACCAATTGTTTTATCTCATCTCTAGCGTGTTTTCTCCTACATCGACTGAAGATTCAAATTTTGTGTGGCAGGTAGGTCTACCACTGCTGCACACTGGTAGGGAAGGACACCATGCAAATCTTGAAAACTGATTCGAAAAGATATCCTTCCAAATCACACATGCATACTGTACAGCAATATACCAATGGTATCGATGTTAACATACTGTTCAATTAATTAAGACGATAAGTTTCTTTTAGGTATTCTCAACTCAGTCCGACTCAATTTTAACATACCAGCTGCTCTTTAATTTTGGCATAACTGAATTTTACATCAGGTAGAAGGCACTTGACCAACACAGAATAATTAGGTTAATAACTATATCTCATAGTAAAGCCCGCGCTCCATGAGAGTACCCCTTTAACTCAATCAAACCCAGCATGTGTTTATATAGTACCCCAGAAAACATCCAGTTGGCATAGTTTTTTCTATGAGTAAGAGGAAACACTGCACAAATTTGTTCAAGTTTAATGACTGTAAATATCATTGGAAGTTAAAAGCCAATTAGTAGGACATAAAAGTGACATATTAGCTGTAAGAGATTACAACCCTAGGGCTCTCACTCTTCTTTGTACAGAGTACAGGCTCCTTCCCCACTCAACCCTTCTCCCTACCATCACCCCTTTCCCACCTCTGATCCTTTCCCTACCCTATTCCTTTAAACCCCCTCCCTGCCCCCCACATGTCCCTACAATGCCACACTCTTCTAGTCATCCAGGTCATCAATTAATCATATTGCTAAGGTTACAAGTATACCTTTTCCAAGTTATTTGTGGGCCACTATAGCAAGGACACTATTGTAACCTCCGTATATGACTTTAAATTAATCTACAGCTCTACCGAATAGTTAGATCCAGTAAAGCAGTATTGAATTAATCAGGGTTTGGCTTTGTAGGCTTCAGGATTACTCTGAAGAGCATCATGAACAAGGCAGTCATAAAGACCACATATTGTACTCAGTTATGTCAAAGACAAAATGCTTATAAAGAAGTAAACAAATCAAAGAAAGTTCAGTCCAGTCGTAATGGAATAAGTGCTATAAAAAGGAAATAAGTGCAAAGATGTATTGTAGTATTTGTACACAAAGACAGTAGTATTTAATAAGAGAAAAATTCAGGGAATTTACAACTGCTAAACAATATTTGAACACTGAATTATTCCCAGAGTCTTTATGTTATTGAACCTGTATAGATAAGGTTTGCAAGACCATACAAAATCTCACCTCTATTTCATCTTTTCTACCATTAAGACTTTTACGCATCATTAGATCACATTATAGTCTCTGCTGACCTTAAATTACTAAAGACAATACCTGTGTGACTTACAGCGCTGTTATTATGTTACGCACTTACAAACAACAACATCACAAAGTTAACTAACTCAGAACGCAGTTTCTGATCCTCCATTGATCACAGTCTATCCAAGGGTTAAAATCATGGGGTCGTAGATTAAAACTAAAATTGAACCTGAGGGCAGGATTCTACATCATGCTCTGAGTGTAGTATAAACAGAGCTGTAGGCTCTACGTTTGAGGTTGATATGTAAAATTAAGCAAGCCTGAAATTTGGATCCTATCAGGATCTTCCTCAGGATCAAACAGAAGTGTAAACAAGAGGGCAATCCACAGAGTTGAATATCTCATTGCCAGCAAACACTGATTTCGAATCCAAAAATTTATTACTAGCTACGCAATCTGGCAATACTTTTTTTAAGTTAACATGACTACATCTTTCTGTGAACCCTACACTGAACAAAATTAGGTTTTGAGTCCTGACTCCAGAATCATACTTTTAAAGAGGTTATGAAATGAAAAATTTTCATGTCTTAGAATGGTTTATATACATTACTACAACACCATCCATGCACAACTTTCCGTAAATACGGCTTCAAACGCCAGAAATTCGCTGTCAAAGTATTCCCCAGAGACCTCTCGAGCTGCCACTCGTAAAAAAAAGCAAAGCTGCCCACCGCAGTTCATCTGACGTCATCAAAGGAACCATTTCAGCCAAAGCCGACTCCCCGCTGTTTACCGATACGGCGTTACACAGTTTACTACATGTAACCACAACACTCTTCTCATCAATTGAAAATGTCTTCTCCCGAATCTTCCGATTCAGAGGAAATCTCTCAGGACATTCGTAAGCTTTGACGAAAATTATTTTCTTGAGGAAGAAGAGGAGGAAATAGTTTTTGAGGGTGATGAAGATAATATCGGTGTTTTTCCCTATCAATTGAGCCCCTTGCAGAAGAATTGTAAAACGATCCCAGTGCCGAGACGCGTCGCTGCCGATCGAAGTCCCCGAGCAGAACGGTTGGACGACCCAGAACCGAAACTGGTCAGTTGAGCATAAACAAAACCACCGTTATTAAGACCATCATATGATTTAAATTATCTCGAATGTCGATGATCCTGCTACTTAACTTCGTAGCGAAGCTTCTAGAATTTTGTGTCTTACAGTGCAAGGAAAATGTGACATTCTGTACATTGCAACCCTATAGTACTAGTAGTGGTAACATGGGGTCTAGACCTAACTAATAGACGTTGTATAACAGGCTAGCCAGTGTAATTGTATCATCCAACTGTTACGTAAAATCACAACACGACGCCAGTTTTACCACAAAAGAAAACTTGCAGATCTAGTACTGATTGTTCTTAAACCAACTGGCTTTAAAATTTGTGCGAAATATTAGGTAACCATAAATAAAATCGTCATTTGCTGTATCAAGGAGGCCTAGGCTATGGTCATAAAAAGTAATTTGGCAACAGTATAGGCCTACAGGCACTTGTAACGTTGTGTATGTGTAGTGTTTTGAGCGAGTCGTGTTCAAATTCTTCGATTTTGTCATCTTTTGGAAAAGCTTGCAGTAGAAATCCGTCTTTACTTGTGGTGGAGCAACCTGATACCACATATCGGCTCCGCATTTTTAACATTTACGAGATAAATTTACGTAAAAACAAACTCCAAACACCAAATCTCAATTACTACGGAGCAATGCAACAGTGTAATGGTGTGTGTTCTCAGACGTTTAAGAATGTAAACATAGCGTCTCGGAAGTGAGCTGAGTTCCTCGACTGACGTCACGCCGTGTTACCGTAAATACAACAATTTTTAGAAAGTTTTTATTACCCTCGAATTTTTGATCGTTTATTCCTCGAGAATGCAAGCTTCGTTTGACACAAATTGGGTATCATTGGAAAGCTACGAGTGTACAGAATACGATGATAAAGATTTTTTTTTTCATTTCATAACCTCTTTAACAGTGATGAATTATTGTGACGTTTTCCCCCGATTTTTTTTTTTTTTTTTGGGGGGGGGTGGGTCCTTTGATACTAATTGTTAACACAAGGAAGATTACCACTCATTGTGAATCATTCATCTATCCACTCTAAATTATTCTCTGTTTAGATATAAATGTAGGAGGTAACTGATTGTTTGGGGTAGGGGCCCCGGGGAGGGGATATTTTCAAAACACCAGAGGTGCCAAACTTATGGATCTGTGCAGGAGAAGGGCTTATCCAGGTCATTAAGATCTTTTGCTCTGTTGCTTGTCAACTTTTAGTATAATTCATTTGCAGTTTGCATTTCAAACTTTAAGGAGACTTATGACTTATTAAATGCTTATAGATGGATGACCTCATTTTCTGCCAATGTGAAATAGGGTAATGTTACTTTGACCTTTGGTTCTGGGGTCTGCGAGACACAAGGGTTCACTCTGGGGTACCTGCCCATCAAGGTTGAAGAATACCCTGAAACTGACATTGCTGTATATGTTCCAATCAGGGAGTTGTTTCCATAACAACTCCCTGGTCCAACTTCATGGCAAAGGATCTACAATAGCTCATCCTCCCTTTGGGAGCAAGGAGGTAACTAATGTTTTATATTTCTCAACTGAACTCAAATCCGTCCCACCTAGTCAGGAGTTTGAAGAAATTCTGGAAATGCATTCACTCACCTGCAGACAAGTGGAAGCACCGTTAAAGTTTGTCCCACACAAAGCCTGGTTCAGCGGAAGCAATTCTATATGAAAATTGAAACAATTTAATGGCTTAGCAAGGAACAGAACTCTTATCCTATATCATGCTATGCAAAATGGTAAAATTGCTGTGTAAATAATGTGCAAAGATTTTGTACACAGAACCCATAGTATTTATTTAAGAAAAACTGCTACACAAATTTGAACATTTCTTTATTTCCTACTTGGTCAATTCCAACAATTGGATACCAAAACATTCGCAAATACCAATATGACAAACCTTGACATTTCCCCGGCATAGAGTAGCATCCACTATTTTCTTCCACTATCCTATACAAACTGAAAATTAGATTAACACTTGCTCGACAGGCAAACTTAAGCCCACATCTTACTATCCATATTATTTTTTTTTCTGGCCATCTTTTGCAACCTCTATCTTGTAATAACTATTTGCAATGAATGAATCAATGAAAGTGAGTTTTGTGTGTACAATTTGAGTAGCAATAATATAGCTTTCTTCTAAGGAACTAAACTTCCAAAAAAAAAACTCACCAATTCAGACTAATAAGCAATCCTATTCCTTTATGTTCGTTGAATTTCCTTACAGCTTAGACAAACCTGCTTTGAAGTTGACAGTTCCTACAATGAAGTATAAATATCAGACTACACAGGTTTGAAGCGTTCCAGCAGAGGCCACAGAACTAACAATGTACTTCCTGCATTGACTATACCTCTGCACTTAAAAACCTGCCTGTCATCTCCCGCCTACTCCCTGGAGTACCTGACAGTTAGCAACCTACAGTATCCTCCAGCTCCCCCCTCAAAGGTAATTATATTCTTCTAAAAGCCTTTACCACAAAAATATATTTCCATTTTGTTATTAAGGGGTCATGTAGTTAGGAATACCATAAAATTGCTGCATAGCTTTCTGCCATGTGCCTGTGATGACAAAACTTTAATAACAATCTAAGATCCCTGGTAAAGATAGGATCAGAGGAGGTGTTCCCAGGTCAGCTAAAAGTCCCAAATGAGGTTGTCAAGGGACACAACAGAGAGCAAAACTCCTGAGGTACATGTAACTGGGAAACTTCATCTATCAAATTGAAATGACATGATAGCAGTAATATGTTGGATATAACCCTCTTCCCCCCCCCCCCTTTACCTTCTTGACCTTATTACCATGAAGGACATAAGAAGTTGCTTCCAAATGTAAAATATTTTAAAGGTACTTTCAGAAAGTTTCTTACCCTCCAGGTTATTTGCAAATAGATGTTTGACCAGGCAGATGACTATATCAGAGTGATTATATCAGTGATGGAAGGGCACCAATTTCAGGTGACAGTAAAATGCATCTCTTGAATATGGGTCAAAATAGTCTCCTTAGTATGGTACGACCCCTGCAATACTGATGACCTTTGAATGACATAAGACCATGACATAAGAGTCCAGTCATACACAAGGGATGGGGCCAGTATTAATCTCCCTTTGCTTTCTTCATTTTAGGAGGGGGAAGGGGGTTGAGACTCCAAGGGCAATGAAGGTTGGGCAGCATGATGGATGAAGGAAGAAATGAACTGTATTAGTTCTGATAGAGAATCCCATGGTGGATAGGCTGGTTTAGTGGTTTGTCACAAATGCAATTGCCCTTGTGCTGGAGGCTATAAGATTTACTAATAGCCCTATACATCTGTACATGGAGCTATAAACAGAGATCTGTATGAGATCATCACTGACAAACAGTTCATGCTGATTTCTAGATGTCTACACACACACATATATATATATATATATATATATATATATATATATATATATATATATATATATATATATATATATATATATATATATATATATATATATATATATATATATATATATATATATATATATATAGCACTGGATTGGTATTTACGTTTACTTCTCCAAGTTGGTGCTTAGGTTTACCTGAGGTGAAATGATTGGATCAACTTGAAATTTTACATCAGTATACCTTATGGTACTAGGACTGCATATCAGTCGTTATAAGTTGCTACCTACTCTTTGGGTCATTTGGCAAGGAAAAATCCAATTGGTCAAACCCTTACGGTAAACCTAAGTCTTGCTCTCAAAGTATATCCCCCAGTTGGTATATAAGTTGACCTGACGTACAGGCATCCGTAGTTTTCTTGACAGCGGCAGTAGCCTGTATTCAGTGTATACGTTTTACACTGTGTACACTGTATACGCCAGGGCTAACGCATACCCGTAGGCTGCATTGCTTGCAACCCAATAACAGTTTCGGCTAATATTAGATGATGTGTAGTATCTGTTCCCTCTCGATGCAAGGGCACTGGGCTTGAGATCGGGTCAGTCGTTCGCCGGGTAGTTTGGTTTTCGTGCCCAGGTTCTTTCCTTGTTGACTTTTTCTTAAAAAAGTACCGTTAACACGAAAACGTCTCACCAACAACTTCAGGTAAGGTCCATGAGATTAGTCAATAAAGTTTGGTGATATTAATAACGTTGATATTATAACGTTGTTGCATACACCTTCACGTTATTTGTTCATACCCATATTTCAATAGTCTAGCTTGTAGCCTAAAACTTGTAAGGCCTACGTTCGGCTGTAGCCTAGGGCCATAGTCCAAGTCCTAACAATACCTTAGCATTGGGTCAAGGGTAAACTGGTCTGTAGTTTGAGCTACAAATTAATACCAACTGCCAGAGAAATTAGATTTCAAGTAGGTCAGCGTAACTTCTTAGCCTACTGTGCATGTATGTATCATATATGGCCTTAGATTTTGCTGGACAATTATGTTACTGTACATTGCGATATACTGTAGCATTATTATGTTACTAATCATGACCAAATACTGTAGCATGGTGGGCTTATAATTGACGCACTTAAGGATTTGATCAATGATATCTATCAAGGAAAAATCCAAATTACTCAACTGTATGTGTTTTTCATATGTGTAGTTCCTCAGAAATGTTCTGATCTCAAAATATTTAAGGTTCTGTGCTTATGCACCATACAATTGAGCAGAATTTGACCACAAAATGTCTGCCGTGTCAAGTTCTTTCATACCCCTAAATTGACACATTCGTCGATAAGCTAACTGTAGTGTAGGCCTTAGTATACATCCATTGACTTTAGATGCTGTTTGCTATGCTCTGAGCCACTAAGCTTTGACAGGTCATGTCCCAGAGAGTAGTGTTTTCATATTGAGGTAATGTTGGGTATTTTAAGGGTGTAAGATTTCCAAATGGCCAAAAAACGTGCAAAACTGGGGGGAGGGTGTTAAAAGCTTAAAAAATACCACAATTTGGTCAGCAAATACCTCAAATGGATTCAAACTCATGAAATATGTAATTCTGTTTGACTGCAAAAAAGTTTAGGTGGCCTGCTGCATCGTTGCTAGTAATAATTTAAGGTGCGTCAATTACGGAGGTGCGTCAATTATGAAGCCTTTACTATACTGTACAGTAGCTATGCCTAGATTATTAGAGACTGAAGTCACCATGCAAATGTAACTTACAAGTAGCCTGTATTGAATAAGAGATGCTATAATTGTTAGAACTTTTCAAAAGGTTCTTGGAAGTCTTTACTCTCCAAAATATTCTCAGACATTCTAAACACCACTGTACTGTAAGATGTCTGAATATCCCAGTGAGGGTATCAATAAAAACAGTTAAAGGATATATCACTAGAAAATCCAGCATCAAATTTGGGCCAATGCAGAATACCTTTAATCTAAGTCTCTCAAGTGATGCATTGTGTTTCAAGTGTCTTATTTATAACTAGCCAAAATTTGTACAAAATAACAATGCCATGCATCCAAAAGGTTATTGAGTCAGTACATTTCCATAATGTAACTATTACAAAAGCTGAGTGCACCTAATTAAAAGTTAACATCCTCCAAAAATCTATATAACACAAAAATTTGATAAAGCCTTCTATCCCTTCCCTTGCATATACTGTAAGTCATTTTGTTAAGTCTATTTAGATCCATAAGTAATACCAAGTTGACTAAATGTGCAATATTCAGTGTTAAAGATCTGAGCTCTGTATTGCCCAAAATATATTGGAGAGAAGTGTACAATAAAAATTGAAATAATGCACATCTACACTCTGACCATTTGATATTTATTTGATTGGCACTGTTAATGTTTTCTCAGACAAATTTGATGATCAACATTCTCAATCTCAAGATGAATGACAACAGCCCACTATCCAAGGGAATAACACTGTACGATGAAGCTGCCATGCAGTGAAAAAGTCAATGTTGGAACGGTAGCAATCATAGCTAGAGCACAGATGCCGTCTGGGACAAACTGATGGGGTGACCTACTGCATCATTGACAGCAAAATGGAAGATATTTTCTGAATTAACCAAAAAGTAAGTTAATATTCTGTAGGTTTGACATCGCATAAACTTGATTCCATAGGACTCTATTATCTCAAATACGAGTAACAACTGAGGTAATTTATTCCAAAGTTATGGAATGAAGAAAGAAACAATCAGAAGGGATGAAAACTTTTGTATATCTGGTTAATGTGGTGGTACTGTATCTTTTCCTCTATGTCCATAGTATTTAACTACACTAGAGCTATATCCACTCTCTGGTTTTTAATCTTAAAGGTCAATGCAAGACAACACCAAATTGTCAGGCTAGGTCCACATAAAATGTACATGTATATTTAAATTTTGAAATCTTTACAATTGGTAAAGCTTGAATGACTTGCAACTTTTAAAAGCACTTGCTATGGTAGGGAGCTGTTTCAGCTCCAATTGAATGCATGGCTGCATAAATAAAATGTGTAATGTTGTATACAAGGCAAGATGAATCAAGAATTAATGGGAACAAAATGGGATGGATAAACGAATTGAAATTTACAGTGAAAATAGTATATATGAAAGGTTGTGAGATGATTAAAATATTGGCTGAATTACAGGAGATTTAGTTTTGTAAAGCAGTTCATTGTTTTCATCATTTGTAGAGTGTGAGGTCATGTGAGGTCTAATCGGTAATCGCAAAACATTCCAAGCTATATTGCGCGTGCTATAATTGGGACCAAATCAGCATATCTTTAAGAGAAAGCTTTTCTTTTTGTACCAACAGATGGATAGATCTACAGGCTAATACAGCAAAGGATATGCTCTAATTAGAAATGCCAGGCAAGATTATCACACAGTTTACAGTGGGGTGAATACAATCATCAAATCAAATCAAATCATAAAAGCTTGCATAGAAGCCGATGCCAAGCAAAGCAAAAGTATGTCCTGTAAATCGCGAAGTAGATTCACACATCTCATGTATATCCTCTGGGACACAGCACATCTTTCAATGGAGTTAGGAAGTTGCTGGGAGTAGTTGTTGGATTGGCACAGTAATGTAGTATTTGCTTCACATAAATGCAGAGCAGTAACAGAAAACTAACTAGTTCCAGGATATGTTACACTGTTACACCATATAAAAGATAGAGGAAATTAATATTATAAGCTTCAAGCAGACAGAACCAAGAGAATGCAGACCAGTCTTCATGGGAAGTCTTCTACATATTTAACTGTGTAAATGGACTCATTCTTTTGCAATGTACTTCTTGAAATATTTTAGTTTGGTGACATTGTGGCACTACATGTTTTTGTAAGTATTAGGGAACATTTGCAGCTGCTTGTCAAGAACATGGAACTTGTTATACAACTGAAATGGTCCTGATGCTTAAGTGTTGAGGTTACTGGATATTTTGCTGCCTTACCTTGCTTTAACTGTTCTTAAATGCATTTCTCATGTTTTAAGATGTTTTAATTTTGTATTCCAAGCAAGATCAGCAAGCCATAGTACAGTAATTTTCAACAATCACCACACAGGTACTTGTGCAGGACTAAGGGTATTTGTTAAGCAGATTACTATTATAAAAATCTTTCAAACTTTTATCCCTCAAAATCTCCAGGGGTACACTGCATTGTTCCTGAACCACAGTTTCACAATTCTACAAGTTGGGTTCAGGGGTTATGCTATGGGAAAAGTTTACAATGTTAGGCCTGACTTAATTACTGAAAGCTTGTGGTCTTTTATTACACCAAGAACCAGTTTATTCTTTAAACAAAATTAAATTATTTCCCCTCAAAATTGAGGGGAGTGAATACAGCAAAGGCACATGCAACTAGCACCAATGTCATGGAAACCTAGTGCAGCCCAATGAAACATACTGTAAAACCACAACATTTGTAACTATAGGTATGAAATTGTGCAATCCAGGGGTATTGTGTGTAATTTTGTCCCTCCAAGCATGGAAACTCCATGATATTGTGGTAATTTGCATTGGTTACGGTATTAGATACAGCCTATACTGGTAAGTCTAGATAAATACTTGAGGTATAAGTTAGTTCCCAAAATGTTTCTCATGTATGAGAGAGGTCAGTAAATTGAGGTCATGTAATAGTGCAAGTATCCTGGTTTATGTGAAATAAATCTTGTGGAAAATATAAACTGGGATTGAAATTACAATCAACTGCTTGAATATGATTGTACAATTTTTATTGTGTCTCGTCTTTTAATATCATGCTAATCTCCACTACTGTATGTGTCTGGTAATAAGCCAGATTTCTGGGTAGAAGTTTAAAAAAGCAAATCGTCAACAATTTTTGATGAATTTTAAGCAATCACATTCACTGCCTCTATCTCTGTTTATGTTTTGAGTCAGCAACACAGTATACTGTACAGTAGTGTACAGAAAGGGACACTTTCTGTTGTATTCCTGATCAATTGAAAATTGTTTGTTGTTTGACTGTTTGTAGCAGTATTCCTCTGAGGAGTGAAAAAAAATACACATACAGTGAACAGTTGCAACTGCGCATGCATTTATACATTACTTAAATTATGTTCTGATGAAATTCATGTAATATTCACTGTCGATTTTAGTTCAAAACTGCCAGTATACCATTAGTTCCTGAGCCATAATTTTTTTGCTTTAAAAATCTGGCTTTGAGTGTATAGTATTTTGTCAAAAACATAAAAGTGGAGGGGCTGCTTATCATCATTCCCTGAACAGGCTTACCCAATTTGTTAACTATAATGGTAACATATCAAAATGTCTGGGGACTTGCCACAGTGCTGACAATTTTCAAATATTTCCATGGTTCCACCAGGGATGTTAGAGATGGACAAACAACATTTGAGCTTTCTTTAACGTTTGTTTTGTGCCGACATTAATACTGTTTTTGGTCCAATACTAATACCTAAATAGGGTGACAGGACAAAATCCCCCAGACAAAGTCCCCCTAGGACAAAATCCCCCAGAGCCAAAATCCCCCTGGACAAAATCCCCCTAGGACAAAATCCACCCAAGCCAAAATCTCCCCAAGCTATAAAAAAATCCCATCAATTCTTTACAAAAATGCGTCATCCCGGTCCCCGGTATCGTCATCCAGTACCGTCATCCGGTACCCTCACCAGTATTTCCATTGGTACTCTCAGTGGTTCCCGGACCAGTACTCCGACCATACCCCGACCGGTACCTTAAAAGTGAGCCTGACAGTTACCCCCACCGGTGCTCCTCCCTGACCTGTACCCCGGCCGGTACCTCGACCGGTATCCCAACTGGTATCCTGAAAGGCACCCTGACACATACTCTGACACGTACCCTTACTAGTACTGGTACAATAAACAGTAATTTGACCAGTACCTTGACCGGTCCCTTAAATGCCACAACATGGAGCTATATCCCATGGCCACACTAACAGGTAGCCTTGCAATTACCCTCAATGAACTCCGGACCAGTCCCCTGACCAGTATCCTGACCAGTACCCTAACCAGTACACTGAGTGGAACCCTGACTGGTAGAGTGACCAGTATGATGACCGGTACCCTGACCAGTCACATGACCAGTACCTTGACCGGTACCCTCACAGGTACCCTAACAGGAGCCCTCACAGTTACACTCGCCAGTACCCTCACTAGTACCCTGACCAATCCCCTGAACGGTACCCTAACCAGTGCAATGTCCCATGCCTTGACTGTCACACCTGGGCCATCGCTGGTTGTTGCAGGCAGGCTTTGTATGGGTCAGTGGGATATTGTCTGGGGGGATTTTGTCCGGGGGATTTTGTCCTAGAACCCCTAAATATCACTCAAAACGGATAATGGTACCAGACGGTACCTGTACGTTGTCTGCTAGATTCATACGATGTCAAAAGGCTAGAACATGCACTATAATACTGTTATCAGTCGCCAGTAGGTATATACCACACTCATCTCATATCAGTATTTGTTTCTAATGTCATAACAGGCAGTGGCGGAGCGTCCATACAGTCAGGCGGGGGGGGGGGGGCGGACTCAAATGGGAAGCTGGCGCCCTTTTCAGCTATTCAACACTTTTTACTTATTCGCGATTATTTACTTTTTTATTGCGCTCTCATCTACCTATTGACATTTGTCACATTTTGTTGGCGATGACACCTATACCTAAAGGGTCATTTCCGGCGATATAGGGAGTATCTTTACTCAAAACATTTCTGTACGCTCTGCGCCAACCTGTGGTGGCGCTCCGCTTAGATAAAGTCGAAAGCGCCCGTTCAGACCTTTCTCGCCCCTCTGACCAATATCCCTAGCTCCGCCACTGGCTCCCAATCTTCTTCCCCGTCAATCCGTCTAGTACCCCCCCCCCCCCCCTTCCCCAACCGAACCTCGTATGTTAAAGGAATATCTAATGATTAGAGACACTTATTCTAATGTTAAATCAGCAAAGAGCAAGCAATAATGATTTTATCACTAAGATTTTTTTTAATTTCTCAGTTACACCGTCATTTAACTTCCCACTCAATCTTACACTCCCTAATACTCTTCCATCCCAATGTAGGAAACTTCATCGTTACACGCAGCACGCAACGATCCTTGTTCTACTTAATTGATCCTTACTGACTCTTTCAACTTAAAAGCATATTTTTTCCAAATAGATTAGTGAAAGTTACACATTTTAATAAATTAGAAGCATCTCCTTGTTAAAGAATTGTATTATCGGCGTATAGTCTTCCGATAATTAAGCGTAACTTAGGTTTGAAAGAAATCAATGGGAGCAGGCAGTAATGATATTAACTTGCATATATATATATATTTTCAAATCTCTTATTGAACGAATTATTAGCCCCCTGGTTACATCGTCATTTATCATCCCTCCCCCATCCTGCCCTACCCTTCTTCACCTCACACACTCCGCTCTATAGGGTTAAAAGAAATCAGCGAGAGCAGGCAGTAATAAAATTTACTTACATTAATGAATTTTTTAAATCTCATTTAGGACAAATTATTAGGTCCCCTGGTAACATCATTTACCCCCCCCCCATTCTCCCCTTCCCCTCCTTACAATCACCGCTTCTCTTACACCTAATATATGAGATATCCTCGCAAAGCGTGATGAACTAGGTCCCTCATTTATCTAATGCGTGGAAGGAACTCGAAACTTTCTTCCTTATCCGCCTATTCCAAGCTTTCTCCAAGAAAAGAGTTACAGTACCTATTACCCAGATTTTTAAAAATAGCCTCCCTCCTCATAAAACGTGATGATCTATGTCTCTCATTAATCTAAAGCATGGATGAACTACCAACTTTAAGCATATCACAAAGTTTTTCCACAAAAGAGCTACGGAACCTACTACACACAAATTATGTAAATGTCACTAAACGGCATCCGTAGGGACATCGTTTTTTGGTCCACATTTGAGTTTCCATCATATCTTTGTTCTGCTTTTCATACATATCTTTTATTGTGATTGTTATGATAACCACATCTAAGGACTTTTGAGTCGTATTATTGTATCCAGTGGAATTGTCTCGCTGAGATATAAAAGGATAAATTTTCCGTACGTTTTCACGGTAGGCCCCTCTGTTCAAGGTCAATGCACGACTATAACATTAGGTCCACTAAGTGCGGATATTGGTCTCCATTTGCCACTATCGCAGTAAACCCAACCGAGCAACGTGTCTACGGTGTCTCTTAAAAGACAATATTATTAACAAATTCGAAAAGAATTTTTAATCTCTTTGGTGTCATTTTAAAAGTATTTCTGATAACATTACGTACAGAATTCTTTTATATGAGAAAGGTACATATGAGAAACATGACAATGACCGTGATAAAACCAATTTCAAGATTACTAGCGATCAATTCGCTCAATTTGTTTCAAAAAATGATTGAAAAGTGATATGAATTCCTCCTCATTCATTCTTTTTATTTGAGCATGTTGAACGCTTGTGATAACATGTCATTACGAATCATTGCAGACGCTCACCCAAACCGTTAAAAAATACCCTCCCTCTCCCCCCTTCTCTTCCTACACTGAGCTCCCAACAGTGGCGGAGCGTCAATACAGTCAGGGGGCGGATGCCCCCCCCCCCCCTCAACGGACTAATATGGACTGCTGGCGCCCTTTTCAGCTATTGATCACTTCTTTTACTTATTCGCGAGTATTGACTTTTTTATGGCGCTCTCATCTACCTATTGACATTTGTCACATTTTGTTGGCGATGACACCTATTTAATCTTCGTTTATCTGCAAATTAGCAAGGCCCGGAAAGGGTCATTTCCGGCCATATAGGGAGCATCTTTACTCAAAAGATTTCTGTACGCTCTGCGCCAACCTGTGGTGGCGCTCCGCTTAGATAAAGTCGAAAGCGCCCATACAGACCATTCTCACCCCCTCTTACCAATACCCCTAGCTCCGCCACGATAACAGGAGTGACTTTCCATATGTTATTGGTAGGAAATTGCAGGAATTATTGGAATCCTCAATGAAAACTATACGTAGGTAGTCTTGTTTGCGTGGGGATTGAGTTGTGTAGGTGTTACACAAAAATGTAGATATGCTTTCTTTATTCTTGTGGAAAGCCGCTTTCACTTTGATATCAGATAAACCTGTGGTACATGCAGTGACGTAGCCAGGATTGTTCCAGTGGAGGGGGTGGGCGCTTGGGGGGGGGCTTGAACAATTCCTGGGAGGGCGTCTTGTTACTACCTGAGTGGAGTGCCACCATATGGGTTGGCGCTCAGCATACGGGAAATTTTCAGCTATAAAGACCTCCTAGATCGTTGGAAATAGCACTTCCCAGGCCTCGTAAGCTGCTCTAAAGTTTCACAGCATCCTTTATTTTGAGATCCCCATGTCTTGATATGGTCATCAAATAGTTTAGAGAAATAGAAGAAAAAAGACAATCTGGTAAGTTGCTTTGAAATATCATGACATATCTCGGCCTATGCGCTATGTCACGTCAGGTTTTTCAGCAACTATAGCCTACTGCCGGTCCGCGGTCGAAGGGTCGTTCATGAGTGGTCATCATGGAGATTCGATACCATGCAGACCAATGAATGATAAGGTTTAACAAGGTTTAAAGAAATGGCTCCTTACATAGTTGGCATGATTCAAATTCATCCAGTGCAAATTCATCCAGATGCAAATTCATCAATATAGTTGGTCGAGAACTTGCTAGAACAGTAAGCTGTCTGAATTAGCATCTTCAGATCGAATATGGGTTTGCTGAGTTAGGGAGCAATATGTTCGAAGTACAAGGACCAACCAATGAACACATTTGTAACATAAGAGGCAGAGATAAGACACTTTAGCAGAAATCATTATGTCTTCTTTCTGTTTATTACTGATAAATGCAAATATTTTCATTAAAAATCAATATGAAATTTCATGTTACTTTCAGAAATATATAAACAAAGCAACTTCAACAACTACAGCTCATTCACATTCATGCTATCTGCTAGAAAATTCAACATGAGGCACATTTTCAATGAGGCATTGATGTGAATACCACTGACATAACTTGTGCTATTCAAATGGATAAAGGGCTTGGTCAAGTCATGAATAAGGCTCTGCCAGGGGCGTAGCGAGCGGGGGGTGTGGGGGGGTGTCACACCCCCCAATAATTTGGTCGCTGTCGGCAAATTTTGGGTCTGTCGGCAAAATGAGAAAAGGTGAAGAGAGCGGAAGGGGAAGAAAGAAGGAAAGCTGAATAGAGAAAAGGAGAACGGGAGCTTCTTCCATGCCAAATTTGACTTAAAATATGCACCAGATTGCATCTAAGGACGTTTCAAAACTAAAAATTTTCCAAAGGGGAGGGGGGCACCCCCTCCCCTTAGACCCCTCCCCCATTTCAGTCACCACCTCCAGATATGTAGGCATATCAAATTTGACTTAAAATATGCACCAGATTGCATCTAAGGACGTTTCAAAACTAAAAAATTGCCAAAGGGGAGGGGGATCCCCCTCCCCTTAGACCCCTCCCCCATTTCAGTCGCCACTTCCAGATCCGTCGGCATATCAAATTTGACTTAAAATATGCACCAGATTGCATCTAAGGACGTTTCAAAACTAAAAAATTGCCAAAGGGTAGGGGGACACCCCCTCCCCTTAGACCCCTTCGCCCATTTCAGTCACCACCTCCAGATTCGTCGGCAAATCAAATTCTCCACACCCCCCAACAAAAACCCCTTCGCTACGCCCCTGGGCTCTGCCCCATATATTGCACATGTACAAAAAGGGTTACTGCTGTACATGCAATACTTTTTTGATGGGGGAGAGAGGGGGGGGGGAGATGTGGTAACATGTTGAAAAGACCACATCTTTTAATTTGTCATTTTTCTTTTGAACATATGCAAATGCTAGAAATGAAAGCACTTGGAAATTTGTTAAAGAGATAGACAGTTGTTGCCCTTGCACTGCTTTGAAGTCTGCACCACTGTAAATATTGTTGAAGGAGTGGAGTTCTGCGAATCTTTTGACAGTCAAGTAATAAATTTTTCTTTCACTGTTTGTTAAACAGCTCCTAGCAGTAATATGCATTTGCACGACATTGTATCTGAGGTTCATTTGTTTTCTACATACAGTCAAATTAAAAACCAATGTTAAGATGTTCACCTGCAATGGTCTAAATTCAGAAAGTACATCAATATCATAACTCTTTTGCATGTTGTATAACGGTACTGAATTTGAAGTGGATTATATTTATCAATGAATATAGCAATGTTTTGGGTAAAAGCAATTAAAGCATCCACTTGAACTTCATGTTTTCCTTGCATTGTTTGCTACTTCCTCCTATCTAGTTTCGAAAGGGACATATTGATAAATGCTCAATACCTCAAACAACATTATTTAACCTTGCTTCCCACAAAAAATGTTCTGTCCCAGTTTCTGTAAACTACTTGGGATAAATGGAGGGGTGGGGGGGAGGTGTTGGACAGGTTGGGAAACTAAATATTTGACAGATGTTGTATTTGACAATAAAATTCACCTTCCAAGGAAGTAATACAGTTCTTTAAGTGGCATTTTATAAAGGACCTACAGTATGTAACGATAGCAGAATTGGTTATTGCCTCCTGCTGAAATCTCCAATAAAGACTTGCAGTATTGGAATGTTCATCAGATTCCTCATTTACAGAAACATCTGTGTTTATTGAAACTTTCCTAGGATGTTGCCAACAAGATGCAGTTGAAGTCTACTGTACCTTGTTGTCAAAGGTGGAGCTCACAAAAAGTCCTATCAACTAGTCTTATTCAAGCAGTGGCAACATATGGGAAAAAAGAAAAGCAAAATATGGTACAATTTTGTTAATATTATTTTGAACTATTTATCCCAACACCCTATCCTCCTTTTAAGAATTTTGCAAGCTTGTAAACCAGTTAAAGCACTCATGCAACATGATATGACAAAGGTTCATTGCCAGAACATGAAACTAGCAATTTGGAGTAAATTTGTTAAAAGAATGATGAAGTTAATACACTGAAATATTGAATGGGGCTCAAAAGAGCTTAAGAAGTCTTTTGAGGTACATTACTTGTTCTGATAAATATATTAATTGCCCTAAGATTCAGCTATTAAAGCAGCTACTAGTCAGATACTAGATAGTATGGGATCATGAAGGTTTTCAGATTTTACCTATATTGGCCTCAAATAACCTTTGACTTGGCTAAGAGCTCAGCACATGATACACCTGCATACAAACTTCCATTCATCATTCCAACATTGAACTATCATGTTAACATGGCTTTCAGATTCAGATATCTAGTTATCTCACATGGGCTTCTGCTATACTGTTTATAGAATAGTACTCAATGTCAGAAACCTATATGCACTACATATGACTACCAACTTTTCCTTGTTGAGTTAGATGCTCTATGTTACTCTATTGACCTTGAGTAGCCTTGACCCTCAATGAGGCCAACACCTACTGAAAATTCCAGTATAAATATAAAATTAATGAAATGATTCAGAAAATACTTTAACAGAAAGGAAAACTATTATAAACACTTCTGTTCATACTGACCTCAGCGTAAACAATTTAGAGACCAAGAACATATGGTATAATAACTATTAGCTAACATTTCTTCCTTCTACTCTGCAATTTTGAGAGAACAATAAGCAAAATTGATACTGGCAAATGTAACATGGCAACAATCACAATAATTCACAAATGATGATGACATCAGAAAAAGTAGCAACCATGACAATGATGATGATTTGAAAATCTTAATGAGCAATCCTAAATGTAACTAGAATTTCACTTTTAGTAGAGCAGGGTTCTCACAAGCACGTTCTAACCTGGCGGTGGTCGTGGTTTGAATATGATTTTGCCTCTCCCTGCATGGTTTGAAAGTTGAGCGCCCGGGCTGAACATTTATGAACCAGGAAAAGCTTGCTGCCACTTATCTGGTCCGAAAAAAATTATAGCATGAGGTAAATTTCCTCCTGGGTGCATAATTATCATAACAGTTCAAGAATTTTTACCAAAGGTGATCATATTTGAATATCTGGAGTCGGCTCGGACTTGAAAGGTCTTGGATTTGGCTCATACCATGTGGGGTCGGACTTGGCTCAGACTCTGGCTAATTGGACTCGACTACAGCTCTGCCATAAATATAAAAAGATAATGGATTGTTAATAATTTATTATATGATGTTGAGAAGGTAGAGACTTAGAAAGTTAACTCCTAAATGTAATGGATAGCATTAAACTCTTCGTTTCACTAACAAAAGGATTCTCAAATACAGTACTAGCAACATTACAGCTAAAATAATGGATCACCAATACGATGCAGTGAAGAAAGGGAGTTTAATAAAGAGCATCCCTCAATGTAATGACTAGGATAAAACTCTTAGTTTCACTAACAAAAGGATACCACATGCAGTACCAACAAGAGGGATGCCCATTATATTGAGGGTCCACTAGACTTGCTAGACCCAACACCCCCATTGTGGGAAGCATTATTGAGCGTCTAGTTAGCATTTATTGGGTAACTGAAGTATTGAAGGACCTTGGTGTCTCCCCTCCCAGTAGTTTTATAACATTTATGAACCAGGAAGAGCTTGCTGTCACTTATCTGGTCCGAAAAAATTATAGCATGAGGTAAATTTCCTCCTGGGTGCATAATTATCATAACAGTTCAAGAATTTTTACCAAAGGTGATCTTTGGTATCTGGAGTCGGCTCGGACTTGAGGGGTCTTGTATTTGGCTCAGACAAGATGGACTCGGACTTGGATCGGGCTCTGGGTAATTGGACTCGACTACAGCTCTGCCATAAATATAAAGATATAATGGATTGTTAATAATTTATGATATGATGTTGTGAAGGTAGACACTTAGAGAGTACTCCTAAATGTAATGGATAGCATTAAACTCTTCGTTTCACTAACAAAAGGATTCTCAAATACAGTACTAGCAACATTACAACTAGAATAGTTGATTACCAATACGCTGCAGTGAAGTAAAGGAGTTTAATAAAGAGCATCCCTCAATGTAATGACTAGGATGAAACTCTTAGTTTCACTAACAAAAGTATACCACATGCAGTACCAACATGGGGGGGGGGGATGCCCATTACATTGAGGGTCCACTAGACTTAAGGTTTGCTAGACCCAACATCCCCGTTGTGGGAAGCATTATTGAGCATCTAGTTAGCATTAATTGGGTAACTGAAGTATTAAAAGACCTTGGTGTCTCCCCTCCCAGCAGTATAACAACTGGAATAATGGATTGGTGAAACAATGTTTTATTTGATACAGTGAAGTAAGGGAGTTACATGAATAATAGTTAATGCAATGAATATGATTAAAATCTTTGTTTTACTAACGAAAATTATTCTCAAATACAGCAACATAAGAATTTGTATAAATGGATTATTAATAATGAATTTTATGATGCTGTAAAGGAAGAAAATTCATTAACAAATTTTAATTTGTATGCTGCATGTCATATACCTGTCCAGAAACTAAAAAGAAAAATTCAAACTCATAGAATGCACCGTACCTGGCTCCAAGCAATGACATATAAATCTAGTCCTCATCTAGTCCTCAAATTTGAGCCATCTTTTCTGACAAGAGAATGAACATAAATAAGTCCAGATAATTGTTTCATAAATTGCAAGTGGAAGTCTTGACAGTGCAGTTCCCTATTTGATGTCAATACTTAGTGTACATGTTGTCCAATATTCATGTCAGTTCAGTTAATTTAGCTATCACTTTTTTCATGGAAACCGCATATGCAACAATTGAGAAAAATGCCACACTACTAAGTTTGAATATTGTATGTATGTATGTATGTATATGTGATCTTCCCGCAAGCAGGAACTCGCGAAAGAAGCCATGGAGGCTTATAGACTCGCAAGCTGACCGAAGCCAATCTCTCGGCACACATTCATTTAACGTCCATGTCAGGAAATTGTTATTGAACAACACCCTTGCCAGACGACACACATTGCTGTCGGCGGGGAATCGAACCGGGGATCTCATGACTGGGAGACGCCGGCGTTAACCACTAGGCTATACACTAGGCTATACATCAAATAGGGAACTGCACTGTCAAGACTTCCACTTGCAATTTATGAAACAATTATCTGGACTTATTTATGTTCATTCTCTTGTCAGAAAAGATGGCTCAAATTTGAGGACTAGATGAGGACTAGATTTATATGTCATTGCTTGGAGCCAGGTACGGTGCATTCTATGAGTTTGAATTTTTCTTTTTAGTTTCTGGACAGGTATATGACATGCAGCATACAAATTAAAATTTGTTAATGAATTTTCTTCCTTTACAGCATCATAAAATTCATTATTAATAATCCATTTATACAAATTCTTATGTTGCTGTATTTGAGAATAATTTTCGTTAGTAAAACAAAGATTTTAATCATATTCATTGCATTAACTATTATTCATGTAACTCCCTTACTTCACTGTATCAAATAAAACATTGTTTCACCAATCCATTATTCCAGTTGTTATACTGCTGGGAGGGGAGACACCAAGGTCTTTTAATACTTCAGTTACCCAATTAATGCTAACTAGATGCTCAATAATGCTTCCCACAACGGGGATGTTGGGTCTAGCAAACCTTAAGTCTAGTGGACCCTCAATGTAATGGGCATCCCCCCCCCCCATGTTGGTACTGCATGTGGTATACTTTTGTTAGTGAAACTAAGAGTTTCATCCTAGTCATTACATTGAGGGATGCTCTTTATTAAACTCCTTTACTTCACTGCAGCGTATTGGTAATCAACTATTCTAGTTGTAATGTTGCTAGTACTGTATTTGAGAATCCTTTTGTTAGTGAAACGAAGAGTTTAATGCTATCCATTACATTTAGGAGTACTCTCTAAGTGTCTACCTTCACAACATCATATCATAAATTATTAACAATCCATTATATCTTTATATTTATGGCAGAGCTGTAGTCGAGTCCAATTACCCAGAGCCCGATCCAAGTCCGAGTCCATCTTGTCTGAGCCAAATACAAGACCCCTCAAGTCCGAGCCGACTCCAGATACCAAAGATCACCTTTGGTAAAAATTCTTGAACTGTTATGATAATTATGCACCCAGGAGGAAATTTACCTCATGCTATAATTTTTTCGGACCAGATAAGTGACAGCAAGCTCTTCCTGGTTTTATTTGATACAGTGAAGTAAGGGAGTTACATGAATAATAGTTAATGCAATGAATATGATTAAAATCTTTGTTTTACTAACGAAAATTATTCTCAAATACAGCAACATAAGAATTTGTATAAATGGATTATTAATAATGAATTTTATGATGCTGTAAAGGAAGAAAATTCATTAACAAATTTTAATTTGTATGCTGCATGTCATATACCTGTCCAGAAACTAAAAAGAAAAATTCAAACTCATAGAATGCACCGTACCTGGCTCCAAGCAATGACATATAAATCTAGTCCTCATCTAGTCCTCAAATTTGAGCCATCTTTTCTGACAAGAGAATGAACATAAATAAGTCCAGATAATTGTTTCATAAATTGCAAGTGGAAGTCTTGACAGTGCAGTTCCCTATTTGATGTCAATACTTAGTGTACATGTTGTCCAATATTCATGTCAGTTCAGTTAATTTAGCTATCACTTTTTTCATGGAAACCGCATATGCAACAATTGAGAAAAATGCCACACTACTAAGTTTGAATATTGTATGTATGTATGTATGTATATGTGATCTTCCCGCAAGCAGGAACTCGCGAAAGAAGCCATGGAGGCTTATAGACTCGCAAGCTGACCGAAGCCAATCTCTCGGCACACATTCATTTAACGTCCATGTCAGGAAATTGTTATTGAACAACACCCTTGCCAGACGACACACATTGCTGTCGGCGGGGAATCGAACCGGGGATCTCATGACTGGGAGACGCCGGCGTTAACCACTAGGCTATACACTAGGCTATACACTAGGCTATACACATATTGATCTATTATTTGGTATGTAAGTTGTACCCAGGAATTTAGCATGCAATCACTTCAAGAGATTGACTGAGTATTCATGCATGGTTCAATGCCTCATCCTGCATGCAGTTCATTTACTAAAAAATTGCATGCACCCTAGACTATGTATACCGGTACATTTAGTCCCTCAACGTATCATTTGGGGTTTAAGCTCAGGACTACTCGTGTACACAGACTTTGGCATTATGACCGAGTTCATTTTTAATGTTTGGTTTCAATGATGTTGAAACTTTCCACTCACGATGGCATATGTGTGCGTGTGCATTGGTAGGAGTACTGTGTTTGTGATCCTAGCTTGTAAACACAGTTTCTCATGACAGTAAGCTTTATTGGACAGATCTCATAGTTGGTACAGTATGTATGTATAGATGCATCACAAGTACAAGAAGCCTATTGTTTTTGGTGAAGGTCAAAGGTAATTTAGGTAAAAATGGTCAAATTGTGAAAACTCAATTTGAAGCATGGATAGATCTATTTATTGGTATGTCTAGGCCAGTGGTTGGGTCAACAGGGCAAACTTGTGAAAACCTTATTTAAACCATGCGTCTCAAAGCAGGGTACACTAGCTTGCAGAGATATATAATGTTTAGTATCATGTTATATCGCTACAGAAGGCTTTCAGTGGTCTTTTTAGATCCCCAACTGTCACTTTGAAAATGTTGTTTATCACAGTTCTCAATAGTTTTTTGCTGTATATTATTAAGATACAATAAGTTGTACATGCAGCCTACACATATACAGTAGCGTACATGTCAGATTGACAAATTCATAAAATGAAACTTATTACATAATGGAAACCATGTGAAGTTTGCATAATGGTGATCTATTTATACACCCAACCAGGTAGTATCGGATCATAGCAACATGTTACCACATGTATGCATATAAGTGTTTTGTCACACAGTACAGTTCTAACATCATACAAGGGAGTTTTATTTGTTCCATAACAACTCTGATCATAATAGCCTGTTCGTGCTGGGAGTTGTAATGGAACAACTCCCTGGTTTGTGCTATGGACATGAGAACTATCTAGTGCCTGTTGAACATTAGTCTTGTGCGTTTTCATGTTACTTACTAACACCAAATTACTGCACACAGATGGTCATTTTTAAAAGTATGAAAACTGAATACAATCAAGAGCTTTTATTTGGACATGATACCCAATATGAAACTACTTTAGTTGCACATACTGTATGTACAGTATGCTGGTTTTTATCATGAATGATTTTTATAGGAGCCATGAATTTTTTTTAATTTTTTTCTATGAAGTAGGTCTGGATTCCCTTGGCATTATAACCTGATTGAAATTTAACCTCTGTGATTGCACTAATATGTGAGACCATTGATCAACCTAATTAATAGCTTTTAATGATGAAGACACTGATAACAATTTCATAACTCATTAGTGTGAACACAATGCAAGGTTCAATGAGGTACTGTTTATTTCCTTAAAATGCATAGCTGGTGGTTTTTCAACATACTCTAATCCTTTCAAATATGTTACATTGAATCTTTACACTTTTCCATTGATATATCACAGACTGTGTTCTTTTGTTATGGGACTCCGTAAAACTGGATCAAACCTAGCAATTTTGGACAAGGAATTTGCTCTTTTTGCAAAAACTCCTAAGTGCTCAAGTGACTGTACAGTAGGTCACCCTGTAAAGGCATTGTGGGACTTTGAGGAATACTTTTGATCAAGCTATTACTTCAGCACTATTAACACTACCCACATCATAACGTTAATATCAAAATGCCTAAATTACTTAGCCATGATTGCGTTGTTATTCTAAAATGAATACTCAATTGTTTACCTTCAGCCATGATTCATCCCATAGGTGCAGGGGGAAAAAACTCATGTTACAGTACAAAAAATTGTTGTACACTGCTACACTGAGGCCCTGTGTGACTTAGTTCTCTGAATCAGAACCAATGACACACCACTACTACTGTACGCACAGGGCTTAGTGATGCACACTAACACATATAGAGAATATTGTGGGGATGAATATTGTACTGAGACGGCAAACGTTTTCACATTTTTTACTTTTGTAACTCGTTTATGGAATCTGTCAGGCCCTTTCTTTTACTGTAGTGTTCCGTTTGCTTGTGTATCTGTTTTTGTGGAGTTGTGACTTTCTGACTGCCTTATTTTATGTCAGAGAGATTGAGACATACCCAAAGATTTATATTTCGTAAAATGGTTCAAAATTGCATCGCACGAATGCAAGTCATTTCATACTCCTAAATTGACACATCTGTCGATGAGCTTACTGTAGTGAAGGCCTAAGTAAACATCCATTATCTTTGGATGCTGTTTGCTATGCTCTGAGCCTCTAACTTCAGAAAGGTCAGGTCCCAGAGATTAGTGGTATTATATTGAGGTAATTTTGGTTATTTTTAGGGAGTAAGATTTCCAAATGCCCCAAAACATGCACAGAAACAATTTGATCAGCAAATACCTGAAATGGATTCAAACTCATGAAATATTTAACTCTGCTTGGCTGCAAAAAGTTATGGTTGCCTGCTGTATAGTTGCTAGTACTAGCTACAGTAGTAGTAGGCTAGTATATAGTAATAGTAGCCTAGTACTAGTAGGGCCTAGGCCTAGTAATATTTGGAGGTGCGTCAATTATTAAGCCTTTACTTTAAAAGATCTGGAAGATCACCAGGCTGCAAAATGTGTAGGTTGACCAGTCTGTTACAAGTATATACTTTAATTTATGTATCACATTTATATTCCGAGTATCAGCAAAGGCAGTAGCAGGCAGCTGCGATTTACCATAGCCAGTAATACTGATAGGTCCAATTTAGGGCTAACGTTAGGCCTAGGCTAGTCTACTCTAACTCTAACCATGGTCTTACTTTATTTGTGTTCAGCATGAAGGTATTTACTCTAAATGTTATTAATATATCCGGAACACTTTTAAGGAATTTACTTACAATGCATATACTGCACCAAAGTCCAAAAGCCAACTTCAAATGGGAAACGTTTACGGTAACCTGCGGCACTTTCCTTTGTAGACTACATGGCTAGGCCACATAAAGTAACGTTGAATGTAGGCTATTGGGATAGCAACGATACGATCCGATCGACTGCCCTGCCACCGAACACAGAAAGAACTGCTTATGTGTGGGGGCGTTGTTTCGTTACGTGTAAATTTGCCAGTTAAAATAGAAACTCTTATTTTCTTAAATATCCCAAATTAATGGAAGAAAAAGTACAATTACGAAGATTTCAGTGTAATTAGAGGAACCTTTAAGTTTCGGAACTATATATTGCCGCATTTGGTCAAAATCGAGGTGTAAAGTTGGGATCAACATATATACCATGTTCGTAATTCTGTTATATACCCTTCGGAATTACCTCCACTTTTGAGGGGAAATTTTACCCTTTAAATGAACGATTTTTTTTTTGTAACTTCGGAATTGAAAAGTTTATGAGGTTTTCTCTTAACTCGAAATAATCATTCCTCAAAGGAAGTGAAATTGATTGAACAAGAAGACCCTAGACTTAGGTTTACCTGGTGTCAGGTAAACCTATCCCCGAGGTAAACCTAAGTCCCAGCTATCATGCGTTGAAGTAAACAAATATACCAATGTATATATATATATATATATATATATATATATACATATATATATATATATGTATATATATATATATATATATATATATATATATGTATTAAAATCACTCACTGCTTGTGTGTCTATCATTTCTCACCATGGTGAGTGGTCACGTCTTGCACCCAGTGAGCAAATGCATTGCATGGAATCTCATGTGAGACATCTGAGGGGATGAAGATGGAGTTGTCCTAGATGTTCTCTCATCGGATGCCTGTAATGGTGTTTCAAGTGGTCCCCGGGTACTAAAATCAGATGGATAAGAATGCGGGGAAGCCAGTCAAAACTTTAGATGCACAGGAAACAGATCAGGATTGATGCAATGCCATACTTGATTTATTAAATAATGCAAATTTAATATACAGATGTAAAGAGGACTTTAAAATGAGAATGACATGACTCAACTTTCTTTGAGTGGAATCATTGCTTTATTAACATACCTTAAAAGGGCTAATAATTCTGTAAGCAATAAATTCTTTTAGTCATAATATTAATTTTTGTACTTGACAAAACATTAAACTTAACATCGATGGAAGATGTATATCAATACAACTTTTTTGGTTTTTACAAAATCAGTTTGGTAAGTATCTGAGCTACCAAGGTTACCAAGCTAACAGAAATAAACAATTCCATGATTTTTGCATCACAAAAGTTAAGATGGTTTCATTTTTCAAACATATGAATCCAGTCATTTCCCTTTAGTATCTTGGGAAGTTCTTACTCGCTGATCTTAAAATCATATCAGCTACTATGTATACCTTTTCATAAAGTTTGAAGCAGGTGAATTCATGTGGCCATCCAAGGAATTGTTGGATAGGCAGCTGGTTAAAGCCATGATGACCGTGAAGTATTGCATTAAGTTTCATCGTTCGGTGACCTGTTGTTAATATAAAAATAAAAATATAATGATAATTTGCATAACTTTGCTTTTCTGTTGTCAATTTATCTATTGCCTCAAATAAAACAGTGGATTAACATAATAAATCTAACTTAGGCCTAGTGTTTTATATAGGTTGGACATGTTTTTTGTTTAGGCTTAGGCCTGGGCTAGCCTATGTCCAGAACTTAATGCTGGGTTCAAATAAATATAACTGTTACAGTGTTAGTGTTACTACTTAATACTATGCCTAAATTCTAAGTGTTGTTAGTAATTGTAGCATATTGGCAGCTTTGGGTCACTCTGTGCATTCCCTTCCACAATATCGGACACCATCCTTACTGTAGGCCTATTGTAACCCGGCCGAAGGCATGTTAAAAATTCAGGAAGGCCTATATATGGCCCTGGGTAAAAAAAATGAAGACCTAATGTTAGGGCCTAAGGTAGCATAATTTAATGACAACAATTAACTAATCAAGACAATTACAATACAATGGAGCAAAACAAAATTACATGACAGTACAACTAAGTTGGGATGTTCCGGCTAACTTGCCTAAAATCAAACGTAGGTCCTAGTCTAGGCGGCAAGCCTAGTCTACTCTAGGACTCGTAGGAGCTACATCTAACATAAATTTAAGGTTAGGCGGGGTCTAGCTAGGCCATCCGGTCCCATTCATTCTGCGTTTGTTTAAAAATAAGTTTCTAACAGTAACGCATATAATTATTGAACCCAAAAGCAATTGACTAGCGGTACTAACCGTAGCCTACATCAATGTCTGATCATTTTGTTGCACCTTCATTGCATACACGGGGGTACGTACGGCCGGGTACGCACGCATTGATGCATGGTATACGCGTCGCGTCGGCGCACGCAAACATGTACTTGGATGTCAGTGGCGCTGTTTTAAAAAAAGTTGTTGGAGTGCCCTCGTAAACTGAATGCTTTGCTTCTTTTTCGCGATGTTTTGCAAATAGTAGTATAACCACATAATTACTTTCATGCGAAAAACTGTCGGTTAGCATTTGAGAAAAACAAAACTTACTAATAGCATGAATAGTTCACCATGAATTCTGGCCTGCGAAAATGGTGAAAGAAGGGGGTGCATTTATTCTTAGCTACCAATCTTGAAATACCGTTTACTCAGTTAACATTGTGAACCCTACTTTGCGAAAAGAGGCTTTACATGGAGTCCTGACTCCAGAATGATACTTTAAAGGTGTTGTATAGACCCCAACTATAGCACGCTATCATGGAAAAATTTCTTGATATTACCGTAATCGACCTGCCATGGTCGTAATAAAATGACCTCTTTTTACCAATTAGTCTGCAACGCCTGCCTCATAATTTTTCTTGTATGAGGGTCTTTGTGTGAACGCTGTATGATTATGACACTGTAGACATGAACATATTTCCACACATTGTTTACACAAAGAGCCTAATGTTGTTAAGAAGCTATACAGGCTAATCTTAGAGCCTGAGGTGGATTACGACCGTGGCAGTTCGATTACGTAATTACAAACTTTCCTAGCTACTCGTGCTATAATTGGAGCCAACAATCACATCTTTACAGGGATCAAATTATTGTGAATTTTCCCTTCTTTTTTTTCATTTTATACTAACTTTCAACACAAGGAAGATTACCACTCATTGTCAATCATTCATCTATCCACGCTAAATTGTTCTCAGTTTAGACATAGGTGGAAGAAGCAACTGGTGATGGGGGAGGGGGAGGGGGAGGGAGAAATTTTCAAAAACACCGGAGGTACCAAACCTACGGATATGTGCAGGAGAAGGGCTTATCCAGGTCATTGAGATCTTTTACTTTGTTGTTTGTCAACTTTCAGTATAATTCATTTGCAGTTTGCATTTTATGTCTTATTCAGTGCCTATGACTTCATTTGTGTCGGTGTGAAATAGGGTAATGCTACTTTGACCTTTGGTTCTGGAGTTTGCGAAACACAAGAGTTCACCCTGGGGTACCTTCCCATCAAGGTTGAAGAAAATCGGCACAGACTTTTAGAAGGAGAATTTTACACAAAATTTAGCTAAATAAATTCATTGACTTTTAACCACGTGACTATGCCGTACCTCGGTTTCCATGGCAACCATGTATTTTGATTCAACATATCATTATACATTTGAAGGTGAATTCTATGTCAATTCAATGTTTCCACTTAAAGCTATATTGTCCCAGCCGTTTACTGAGCATGGAGGAGCTTTTGACACTAAATTGGACACACACACAATTGGCTGCATTGTCTGATGGTACGTGTAGGCGAAGTAGCACCGTCAAAATGTAAAAATCACATCAAACCCATATAATATGTCCGCTTCGTGTGGGAAAACACGTATAGGCCTATGATGACATGTGTCAGCTGCGTAAGAAATTTAGAAATCATATCATATATATTATATCTAATATTTATTTTCCCGACTATTTGCAATATAAATGGTAAAAAATTAAGGATTAATCAATGCAGTCCGAAATTTCGACATTTTGTTAATTTTGACTGCTGAAACTTCTGTAGAGGACTTCACTTTTCTTAAATCGGAAGTGCGCCCTCATTTTTATAAGATTAATTACGATCGATAATCACTCCATCAATGTCATGACTAATTCTAGGTCAAGAGACATTGGTTTCGATAAAACAATGGATGGTTTTATTCCGACGAACGATAAGCGAAATCTTTCACACAACGATAGATTGTATAGAGCTTTTTACGACTAACGACTACGACTTGGATTACGATATTCAACGGATCGACAACGCTTATACTTACGACGAAATTACGCTTAAACGGAAAACTTTTATTGTTTTTCCCTACTTTTATTCAATATCAAATCGGATACGTGTTGCCCCGCTTCCGGGCGAATTGTTTTTATGGATTAGGATTTTGATAGCGGAATTTGTGTTGGATTTTTAATTGGATCCTGTCTGTAGTATTCGTACGAGACGGCGACCTAGCGCAAATAGGACTGTAGTGTTTGAGGTGAGTGACGTACTTTTATCTTTCATATAATTTACCACCTAATAATACCTAGCGTCTAAAGTGGTGACCCCGACGTGATTCAGCTAGGTTGCCTTGAATACTTCCCATGTACTAAAAATCGCATAATTTTTTACTACTGTTTTTCGCATTGGAATAATATAATACTGTACATCATGGATCCAGAAAATTCCCACGAAACACAACAATCGCTATCCGCAGTTAGTATTAAATTACCTCCGTACTGGCCCAATGACCCAATTATCTGGTTCGCACAGGTTGAGGCGCAATTCGTAACGAGGAGAGTTACTAACGAGGATACAAAATATTCCTACGTGATATCGTCCCTACAACCGGAAATAGCCCAGGAAGTACGCGACTTGCTCATAAGTAAGCCAAGCGAACAACCCTATCAAAAACTAAAGGAGGAGTTGATTAAGCGAACAACGGCTTCGGAGCAAAAACGGCTCCACCAGTTGTTAATTTCTGAAGAATTGGGGGATCGGAAACCCACGCAACTGTTGCGCAAAATGCGTCAGCTGCTAGGAACAAACACCCTTCATGCGAACATTTTGAAACAACTTTTTGTTCAGCGACTTCCATCGAGCGCCCAACTAATTCTGGCGTCGATGAGCGACACCACACCGATAGAAACCGTAGCCGAGTTAGCTGATAAAATCATGGAAGTAACTCCTGCATATCCTCCCATCGCTGCCATACAAACATCCCAGGCCCAGGCACAAAAATCAGAAGTGCAACAACTAAGTGAACAAGTCCGTGAACTCACTGCCCAAATTGCTTCACTAAAGTCAGAGGTCAGGGAGCGCAGTCGAAGCCGATCTCGAAGCCGACAAAGATTCAGTTCCCAGTCAAATAATCCCAGTAACGTCGACAGTGATATTTGTTGGTATCATCAATCATTTGGTGATAAGGCCAGGAAATGTAGAGCGCCATGCAAGTATCCAAGCAATTTAAAGCCGGAAAACGAACAGGCCAGCGTGTAACGGTGGCGAGCGTTGGCCAAAATCGAAGCCGCCTGTTTTACATTCGTGACAGAACCACCACGAAACGTTTTCTCATTGATACAGGGGCAGCGGTCAGTGTGGTACCCCCCGTACGTTGTGACCTATATAATCGCGGAAAGGGGCCATATCTTCAAGCGGCAAATCGGACCAAAATAGACACTTTCGGGCACAAGTCACTAACACTCGATATTGGTTTGCGTAGGAACTTTCCGTGGGTCTTTGTGATCGCCGACGTGGAAACTGCTATTCTCGGTTGTGATTTCTTACGATATTTTGGATTACTTGTCGATATTCGAAATAATACACTTATCGACAGGTTAACCAATCTCACTATTGAAGGCATCTCAACCGAAGAAACGTCCCTTTGTCCTATGTTTGCCACAACATCTAACGATTCACCTTATCATGCTCTATTAAAGGAATTCCCAGAAATTTTGCGGGTAACTTTTGAAGAAACACAGGTGAAACATTCGGTTACGCACTATATCAACACGATCGGAGCACCCATTTTTTCTCGCACACGTCGTCTACCGCCCAACAAGCTAACTATCGCTCGACAAGAATTTGACCACATGCTGCAACTTGGGATCGTCCGACAATCTAACAGCAATTGGTCATCCCCTCTACACATGGTGCCCAAAAAGAACGGAGATTGGAGGCCATGTGGCGATTATCGAGCCCTTAACAACGTTACCGTTCCAGACCGCTATCCTATTCCACACATTCACGATTTCTCAACTTCACTGTCGGGAACATCAATTTATTCCAAAATTGATCTAGTGCGAGCCTACCATCAAATCCCAGTGGAAGACTCCGATATTTGCAAAACGGCCATCACAACCCCATTCGGCCTCTTCGAATTCAAACGAATGCCGTTTGGACTCCGCAATGCCGCCCAGACGTTCCAACGCTTCATGGACGAGGTAACGCGCGGTTTGCCATTTTGCTACACTTACATTGATGACGTACTCGTGGCCAGCAAATGCCCAGAGGAACATACCCGTCACCTTAAACAGCTGTTTGCCAGACTCGCAGATTACGGAGTGGTGATCAATCCAACTAAGTGTCAGTTCGGTGTTCCAGAACTTGAATTTCTTGGACACAAATTGAGCTCCAAAGGAATATCACCTCTCCCGGAGAAAGTGCAAGCCATAGCCGAATTTCCGAAACCAAATTCGTTACGCAAACTTCGAGAATATCTTGGACTTGTCAACTTTTATAGGAGATTCATCCCGGGATGTTCCAGTATTTTACACCCGTTAACAGACTTATTAGCCGGAAAGAAGCCAAAGTCAGCACCGATTGACTGGAATGACGAAGCATCCGAATCATTCGAGGAGAGCAAACGAGCGCTCGCCAACGCAACTCTCCTTACGCATCCCGACTCATCCAAACCCCTTTCATTAATGGTGGACGCCTCGGATAAAGCCTTAGGAGGCGTGTTACAGCAAAATATTGAAGGAGTTTGGCATCCAATCTCGTTTTTCTCCCGAAAACTAAGCGAGACAGAATCGCGATACAGTGCATTTGGTCGTGAACTACTAGCAATATACTCGGCAATACGTCATTTCCGTCATATACTAGAGGGACGACAATTCTTCATTCTCACCGACCACAAACCACTAACATACGCTTTAAAAACTAGTACCGACCGCTACTCACCGAGAGAGATAAGGCATCTGGATTTCGTTTCCCAGTTCACGGCGGATATTCGCCACGTCAGTGGAAAGGACAATGTCGTCGCAGACGCACTGTCTCGTTTAGGCGTTAACGCATTCCGTCAAGGTTTGCCCGCATCTACCCTGATCGACTTTGCTCAAATCGCTGCAAAACAACAGAATGACATTCAGCTTCAAGAATTGAAGGACTCCACTGTCATGAACTTTCAGGAGATTCCGCTCCCATCATCACCTGGCACGATATGGTGTGATATGTCAACCGGTTCACCTCGACCGTTTATACCAAAGGTGTTTCGGAAAGACATTTTTAATTCACTTCACTCCATGTCGCATCCTGGATTCAGAGCAACACGGAAACTTATCACGGACCGTTTCGTGTGGCCCAACATAAACAAAGACGTCAGGTCATGGGCTAAATCCTGTGAGTCCTGCCAACGCGCCAAAGTGCACCGACACACGACGACGCCACTTGGTACTTTTGCTGTCCCCGATGCTCGTTTCGAACACATTCATTTGGACATTGTGGGCCCACTCCCACCGTCAAAAGGGTACAAATACCTCCTCACCGTTATCGACCGTTTCACTCGTTGGCCGGAAGCAATCTGTATTCCAGATATCACTGCCCAGACTGTAGCTGAAGCATTTGTCAGCAGATGGATTTCCACTTTCGGTGTGCCATCGACTATAACGACGGATAGAGGCGCTCAATTCGAATCTGCTCTGTTCAAACAACTGACCGCTCTTCTCGGCAGCAAACGAATACGTACGACTGCGTATCACCCGATATCCAACGGGCTTGTGGAACGCTTCCATAGGCATCTCAAATCATCCATCAAAGCTCAACGCGATCCTTCCAAGTGGGCCGAGGTTTTGCCACTTGTTTTGTTAGGCATACGTACAACGCTTAAAGCCGACCTCGGGTGCAGTGCAGCGGAATTAGTTTTCGGTACTACTCTTCGCGTGCCATGTCAACTGGTATCTCCTGTTCCTGACGTGAACGAACTTGATCCTACAATTTTCGTCGACCGCCTGAAACGTCAGATGGCCGATTTAAAACGAACCGACACCAGGCCAAATCAACGACATGCGCAGCAGTCCGACGATCTTCAGCACTGCACACATGTTTGGGTTAGAGTCGATTCAGTGAAACGTCCACTGCAACCTCCGTACCGAGGGCCTTTCCGTGTCATTTCCAGGGGGGACAAAACATTTGTATTGGACATCAATTGCAAACACGACACAGTGTCGATTGACAGGTTAAAGGTCGCGTATGCTGAAGACGATGAACTTGTGGAACCGACCGAACCGCTTACTTTGCCCACGCCCTCTTTCGAGAACGACGAACTTTCAACCAAGACACGCCACTCTGACGATACGCCCACCGGACTCATACAGCCTGACCACAAGCCAAAGACCGTTACGCGATCAGGTAGGCGGGTTCATTGGCCAGTGCGATATAGGTGAAGAACTGTGTACATATATGTTTTATATTACGTTTTGTTTTTCTTATCGATCACTCTTTTTCGCGAGTGATCTGGAAGGGGGCTATGTAGAGGACTTCACTTTTCTTAAATCGGAAGTGCGCCCTCATTTTTATAAGATTAATTACGATCGATAATCACTCCATCAATGTCATGACTAATTCTAGGTCAAGAGACATTGGTTTCGATAAAACAATGGATGGTTTTATTCCGACGAACGATAAGCGAAATCTTTCACACAACGATAGATTGTATAGAGCTTTTTACGACTAACGACTACGACTTGGATTACGATATTCAACGGATCGACAACGCTTATACTTACGACGAAATTACGCTTAAACGGAAAACTTTTATTGTTTTTCCCTACTTTTATTCAATATCAAATCGGATACGTGTTGCCCCGCTTCCGGGCGAATTGTTTTTATGGATTAGGATTTTGATAGCGGAATTTGTGTTGGATTTTTAATTGGATCCTGTCTGTAGTATTCGTACGAGACGGCGACCTAGCGCAAATAGGACTGTAGTGTTTGAGGTGAGTGACGTACTTTTATCTTTCATATAATTTACCACCTAATAACCCTAGCGTCTAAACTTCCACTTATTTATTACTATATTATATTGACTTTCTTGAAAGTTCGGCTCTTTTCTTTTTCGAAGTTCGACGTTGGTCATCTACATTTCGAGAATATACATTGTTTCACAATTTCGAATATTTTTTTAGTGGAATTTGTGACATTTGATGACGAAAAAATAAAATATTCGACACTTCAATGAATGGAAAAATGATCTTCTAACTGGCATTCTTTTTGCCAATACAAAGGATTCAGATGACTAAGAGCAGGGGTTCCCTAACTGGGGTGCATGAACCCACAGGGGGTTGCGTGAGTCCATCCCAGGGGCTTCGTGAGAAGTTTCTGAAAGTCAAAGCTAGAGTACTTTCTGTTGAACTAAAATCTGATATGTCATATTATTTAGTAATGTACAAAAGCCGTACCTATCGACAAACTCTTTTCGCGTTCCATACGCATATGTTGCCAAAGTAGTACCGTACCGTGCATGTGATAAATATAACTGAATTATGAAACAGAAACAGACACTTGATCTTTAACGAAGCACTGTTGTGCGTATTATAGTGTAATAATGACTCAGATCGTGTCTCGAAAAGTTGGGGATTCGATGGACAGCTCTGACATCCACAGCGGTGGGGGGGGGGGGAGTAAAGTTAGGGAAACCCTGACTAATAGCCTACATCACATAATTCGTGGAGTGCATTCCAAGTGGAGGAGGTGATGCAGATTGTAGACTGTAATGGTATTATACCGACCCCTCCGTTTCTACGCATATATACCTATTTGCTACATGTACCAATAAACTGCATTAAACTTGATTTGATTTGACTTGATTTATTTTTCCATTTTTATGCATATATTGCAATGTTAACAATTAAAAGGGTAACAAACGACAAGAAAATGGTGGAAAGACTTTGAATCCGAAGCTTTTACAAGAAGCCCACCTTAACATAATTAATTACAAAGTTTAAATGTAAATAAAAGGGAAAATAGAAGGATAAGAAGAGGATCTACCCCACCCATCATATTGACCCACAAAAGTTATCACGAAACAAAATGTATGACAGAATTTAGCCTCAAATGTGAAAAAATACGTAGGCCTCATATGAAAACAAATCTGATAAAGGTATTATCACGTGTCATGTATACAAGAAGGTTCACAACATTTCAGTGAATGGGTTTTCTAGCTTAACATATGAAAAGTGAATATTAGTGTAGTTTCATCGAACATTTTCACATGCTTGCACAATTTATCTAGTGGCTACTGTACTTCTACTGGATTGTGCTTTATTCTACTGCACCGACTGCTAACATTGAATTATTCAAATGGAGACCGGGAACTGAAGTTACCAAAATACTAAATGGAGTTCGCTTTTGATTTATATTTCAGCGCGGGAAACACAAAACCCCGGGTGTACGTCACGTGACAACAAAAATCCGCGTTGACAGCTGTGGTAAAAATTAGATACTTCAGAGTTACCCACAAATGACAATGTTTAAAGCTAATAAATCATTTTAAGATTTACTTATCTTGTTTCTTAAAATCTTATTCTATAGTCAAACTTGGGTAATTATTCAGTTATAAAATGCAATTTCCGAAGGAAACAAATAGCGTTCATAGTTAAATATACGTTGAATGGTCGATCTAAAATAGATAGGATAACAAGCTCTCCATATTTATTAGCCTATACCATTGCTTCACACTAGACTTGCATATTACTGAGCGTTAGGCTTACAATAATGAGTATAGATACGACAGTAGCCTACATCGTGGAGAGCAGCTTCAACTTTCAAGTTCGACTACAACTTTTACATCTCACGAAATTCAACTGTCAAGCCATAAAATTTATAGTTTAGGCCTCCAACCGTCGGTACACGAGTCACATTTCTTATATTATTTGCATGTCGTTATTAGGTGAGCATAACCAATGTATGTGTTATACGTTAACTTAATGTTTACAAATTACAGTTAAGCAGAGGACGGCAGACGCCGCAATTCAAAGTTTAAAGGGCCAATACAATAGCGAACTGAACTCTGCAGACTTCATCATTCATGTTAACCAACGTTACTCAGACTTTGGCTAAGCCCAGCTACAGTGCAAGTTCTGTTAAATGAAAACGAACATAGAGGTTTCCGTAAGCATTCTGGAATAATATGCTTTGTGAATCAATATTGTTGTGTCAATCCACTAGCCTAGTATAGGCCCGATCGTAAGCCTGATTACAACGCACACAAATTGTACATCATAATATTAATTATTACTATTAGGCTACCAGGCCTAGGCCTAGCAGTAGATTTAGTACCCAGCAGACAACTAGTAATTAGTACTATTATTAAATTACTTACTAAGTTGGGCCTAACGTAATCAGATCTAACCTTTGTAGGCCTAGTCAGCTCCACACCTAGGCCTTTTATTAGAACTTAAGGTCAGGAGCAATTGCAGAATACTTTCCAACTCACACTCAGTCACACCCACAGGTCATACTTTGTGAGATTTGGGAATATTCTGCAATTAAGTTGGCTAGGCTAGAAGGTTCTTTGCATACCATATCTTCATTGTGTTTTCAAGATATTGTCATTGATAGCCTAGTTGAAATTATCAGTTTTCACCATAACTTTCACATCATTGTTTGGAAGGCTTCAACCTAAGTTGGATTGGAAGCCATTGCCACTAGACTAATCATTTTGCATCCCAACAATAACATTGAAGCAAACTGCTTAGTTGCAGCATACCCTGCAATTGTTGAATCTCACAGATTATGACTGGAACTCCCTATAGTTAACAATGTTGTGTTGTTCTCAAAAAGTCCTGTGTGTCTATAAGTTGCAGGGTATTCTACAATTGCTCCGCACACAGTGTACATTTCTAGATAAAGGCATAAACAATTTGTCAGTGAGAATCTAACTTAAGACTCATGGCATCCCACCTGTTTGCTTTATGCTCACATGCTATTATCTGGGAAATGATAAATTAATTACTGCATACAAATTTTATTAGGATGTTTGGTATATTTGTTCCTTTCTCTTGAGTTGTCAAAACTTTTTCACTGGGAAATCAGTTTAAGTTAGACCTAGACCTACTTAGGTTCCATGTAGGCTATGTGCTAAGGCATAAGTGTACCTAATACAACTAAATAGACCTAGCCTAATTGGCTTGGGTCATGGCCTACAATTACTACAGAATTCTCAGTGCCACACTCCCCAAGATCTTGATGTTTAAAAATTTTGGCAGAACGGCAGAATAACCCTTTTTTTTGGGCATAATCTTTGATATGCAGATTTTTAAAATACATGTTATCTGTTAACTGCTTGTATCTAAGTAAAGATATGTTTTATTTATAGTTTTGATGATATAGCTTCTGGCCATGATGGAGATGAACAAGAATCTCATAGAGTAACAGACGTCTATTGTTCAAACAAGAGTCATTCATTCCACTGAGTGAAGATCAGGAAGAGAGGAGAATGTCATCACTCAGAGGGAAGAAGAAGCCAAGCAAGTCCCCAAGTGGAAAAGATGCAGGAACTAGTAAGTACTGCTGTTTTGGGGGTTGGGGGGGGGTGGAGGATTTCAACTTTTATTATGTTGCCCTATTGATTGATATGACTAGTGTCATCTTAAAATGACTACTTCATCGAAAAGGATTGGTTAACTCCATCAGGTCTCTCTCAAATACCACTATTTCAACGCAGTATAAATTGTTTGACAACTGTCAAAAGTCAAAACACAAGCCCAGGAAATAATGTTGCTTTCAAATTTTTGTTTAGTGGTTTCCAATCTCTGAATTTGTCTCTTATAAAGTGCTATACATACTTGGACTTGTATAGCAATTTGATCATATATTGCATAGCATTTTGTGATGTGATACTAGAAAACTATTCCCTGACTTAGCCTCACAAAATTAACGTTACTTTTGAAAATCTTGACTAAATCTAGAACTATGCAACTTTGCATATAATGGAAAGCAGTAGAATAAAAGCGGAGGCCTGTCAACTCCAGCTTGTACTACTTATACATGCATTTCAAGTCATACTTCCAAAACCTAACAAGCCTATGTTGATGATAATTTGCTAAGTTTCTTGAGAGCTGAAATTTATGGGGTAAGAAGTCCATTGTCATAATAATTAATGTTTCGAATGTTTATTGAAACCAATATAAATATTTAAAAAAATGTGATTGTATGAATCCTGTCAGGACTTGATAGCGACTGAAATGATATAAACTGTGAGGATAGGTATCAGTGTATGTGTGCTCATAGTAGATAAATTGCAAAATATGATTTTGAGCTGATAACATTAGTGTCTCTACAATTTCACCTTTTTGAATGAGGTGAAAGAAATATATACTTCAAAGCTTCTGTGGGGAATATTGCACTTTTAACATTCATAGTGAGTCATGTCTGAAGGGATTATAGTCATATACAATTACTAATGCAAGTTTTAAACAGCTGAAAGTTTTCAGTTGTCTCCTTCCTCCCCCCACCCCCACTCCTGAAAGTTGATTGATAGTTCTGTGATAGTTCATGCACAGTTTTTTCTTGTAATTGCTCACTTTTCTTTCCCTTCGTGTTATGTTTTCCATTAGGTGGCAAGAGTCACAAGACAGCCGACCTGTCAGAAACTAGTCTTCCTCTGGAAGGGAAAGTGATCTATCTGGATATCCAGAAAAAGTCACAAAAAGTTATCAATCAACTGAAATCTGACCTTGTGGATTTGGGAGCTGTGAGTATACTATAAGTTTGTTTGCCATTTGATTTGACTGTTTTATTTTATTCTTTGATAATCTATGTGCAGATTTCCTAAAATTTATCATTTTCCTTTATGAAGAAGCTCCTGTTAGTATGCAAACATCATACCTTCCTCCTAACTTAATGTACTTAAAAATATTTACCCACAGAGGAAGACAAGCAGTTTGTTAAAACAATTTTTAGTTTATCTCTAAAATAACTCTTTGATGTGTTTTACCAGAAGACATGTACCTTAATTGTATATATCTCCCTGTTAAGAAAGATGAATTTCCCACTGGAGGTGACTCCTTGGTACATGAGTGCAAACTGTTCACAGTGGTCATTTTCTGCCGTCACCTTTCTGCTAGTACTACATTGTTATGTTGTCATGAAACAGCTTATTGCACTAAGTTTGATGATAATTTTTACCTTAACAAAGTAGTTCATTCCCTTTAGTAGTGCAGTTCTATTTCAAAATATCAAATGAAAGATGATTTTTTTATTTATATTTCCACTATACATATAACCATTTCAGCATTTGAAAGTCTTCGCTGAAAATTTGTAGAGTGGAAGAATGCAAAAGTCCCTCCCAAATTATTGACTCAAATGTAGTAAAAATACATGACATGTTTTTGACTCATGATCTCTCATGCTATCTAGTTTATGCCAACACAAAGATATTTCGAAAGCAATTTTGTCAGCGACTCAAGAGTCTAATCACATAGCCAAATATTTGTATCAATATTCACAACTTTGTTTCTCCAGACCGTAGAACCATTCCTATCGAAAGATATCACCCATATGTTTAGCGATCGTCCAGAAGCTAAAGAACTATCGAGAGCAACCGCATTCCCATCCGGTGCAAGTCCAGCAGTGTCCACTCCGAGTCCATTTCAGCATTGGAAAGGGTAAGTATTTTTGAAAGAAATGTCAGCTTATTACTTGTAGACTGTTATTTCTGCTGTAAGTACATTTCCCGTACTGAGATATTCAGTTGTATACTGTATTACATGACCTTTATTATCTTGGATTTGAAGCATTAGAACTTTCAAAGAAGTACTTTGTGAAATTGTTAACAACTTAAGAATGTGTAAAAGTAAGTTGGCCTGATGTTTCGATCCTAGCAGGATCTTCTTCGAAGGCTAAAAAAGGCTAAAAAAACCATTTTTTAGCCTTTGATGAAGATCCTGCTAGGATCGAAACGTCAGGCCAACTTATTAAATTACACATTCTCTTACACAGGCTCTCTAGTGGATAAGCAGTTTGCTAACAGTTTCATTTTATTTTAACTTAAGAATGTGAAATGGGATGGGGAGGGAGGAGGGGAGAGGGGAGAGGGGTGGGATGCAATACTGATGAGATTCTCAATGTTTAATTGTCCATCTATACTGTATTTTTGACTTGCAGTTCAGGAGCTACTGATTCTCCAGACCCATCCAGTACTGCAAGGATGATCACTAGAGGGAGAGCTATTGCTAACAAGGCAGATACATCCTCTAAGGTAACCCCACCTCCAAAATCAACTCTATTTGATAACAACCATGATCTAGGTTAAGGTGTAACTACCCTTGTGGTGATATACTTGATATTATTGTAACATCAACTGGCAACTTTTCTTTTGTTTTCATGAGGGGAGGAGGGGGGGGGGGGGAGTGAGAATTGCCCCAACAATTGCTAGACAGTCCAACACTACAGCTTATTTGGTGCATTGCTGCTTTTCGATTTTGGTGGACAAGGTTAACAAACCTACTGAGTATCACGCAAATTAAGATTGTAATATATCCAACTAGGACACCCCATTCCAGATGTGTTTACCAATTGAATGTTATGAGGGTTTACTTTGTGAATTAGATGCGATTCATCAGTATTTTGTCAGTTCTAATGTTCTTTGTTAGTTCTAATCACAGGTAAAAGCAAATTTGAGAAATTTTCCATGTTTATATCAGACCTTTGTGGCATAGATTTACTCATGAAAATCATCTCAAATGCCTTCCCTAATAGGTATCTGTTAATTGTCATTTTGAACTAGTTGCTTCTTTACTCACAAGACTCGTAGTCTCTTGGTCTTCTTTGAGATGATAACATCAACAGTGTTGGTGCAATGTATCATCCACACAGCAAACCAATCTATAACATCCCTATAATGCTGCCCCACATACCATCTGTACACAGATAGCACACTCTATCAGGGAATCCATTGACTGACTACCCCATAGCAAAAGGCTACGCAAAGGCTTGCTACACAAGTTCAAACATGCATAGTAGCTTTTGAACACAAAACCATTGTAATTCCAGTATTTCATAATTAACAAGATTAAAAATAAAACAAAAACTGTTATCAAAATGCTTATCCAAAGAGCCTGTGTAAGAGAATGTGTAAAAGTAAGTGGGCCTGACATTTCAATCCTAACAGGATCTTATTCAGAGGCTGCATGACAAGTAAGTGAAAGTGTAAGGGACAAAATAACAGAATACAGATTGGTTAATGAGCAGGGTGAACACAAAAGAGATTGATGTAAGAGGATTAGTTGACAAAGGTGGAGAGAAGAAAGAAACCAACAGGGGGAAGAGGGAGCGTTAGGAGATAAACTGTAGAGGGACAAAGAGAGGATTAAGGGAAAAGGGTACAGAGTAAACTGCAGAAGGACAGAAAAGTGTAGAGAAAGGAGGTGGATGAGAGCTAGGAGAAGATGGGTGACATAGGGGAACAAGGGGACATGGAGGGAGGGAGGGGGGGGGGGGGGGGGGAGGAAGCATAAGAAAGGTTAGGCATGTCCTTCCTGAATGTTGAGCCCATGAGGTTGAATGGTGCAAAAGGCGTTGCATCCACAGTCTCTCTCTGCAGATTTGTACTAGGTCAGGACGGCTACCTAAGGAATCAATCCCTTGCAGGGACATGTCGTTAATGGTATGGTTGGGAAGGTTAAAGTGTTCTCTAACCGGGGTCTCAGTCTTCATGGTGTTGACTGTGGATCTGTGACCATTGACCTGCTTCTTGATGGTGGTTTTGGTATCACCAGCATAATGGATGCCGCAAACTCTACAAGAGATCAGATAGATGACAGAGGTTAAAACTAAAAATACACAAAAATTACAATGCAAAATGTATTTTTCCTTTCACTGTTTATCTCCTACCTCTCCTCTTTCCCTGCTGGTTTCTTTCTTCTTCTCTCCATCCCTTGTCTACTAATCCCCTTGCATCTATCTCTTTGTGTTCACCATGCTCATTTACCTGTCTGTATTCTGTGCATGTTTTTATCCCTTCTGTTACTGTTACTTGTCATTTAACCATTGAAGAAGATCCTGCTAGGATCGAAACATCAGGCCAACTTACTTTAACACATTCTCTTACACAGGCTCATCAGTGGATAAGCAGTTTGCTTATAGTTTTATTTTATTTTGAATGCAAAATGTAAGCACTAAATTGTTCCACATATGTAATTTACATTAGTAACAGCAGCATTTACTAGCAGTGACATGGCCTATAATTATAATGGTGAGAATTTTTTTTTCAACTTTGGTCACTATTACATCTATGCAAACAGTCTTCTGGAGTTTGACATTTTTGTTGTTATTTGTATTTCAGACAAGAGGATCCACGGATGTTTTGAACAATGCTCGTAATATGGGAATCCCCATCAAATGTCTGGACAGTATCCTTTATAACTTAAATCGCATAAATGGAATGAATTTATTTGTTATTAAGTCCCCATCCAGTTTGGTGGTATGAGAGCAAGCACACAATACTGTACAATACACTCTTTTAATCCAATGCTTGTTATGTAATAGACACTCTCAAATTTGAAGGGTAAGATGGGACTTCTCATGTAACAATGAATATAAAAACTGTTTACAAAGTTTTCATACATAACATGGTACTAATACCTTATTTGATGATCACTTTGGACCTTCATGAGTGTTTTAGAGAGCTGGGAGGGCTGGGGTGGGAGCAGAGTGACAGGGAGAGTGATCTAAAATAGTAATCGGAAGATATCTACTGGATTGATTGGAATATTTGATATTTTAATTTTCTTTGAGCTGCTAGTCAGCCAACATTCCCAGTTGTTTTGTTACTGCCATCTTTTTATCTTCGCTTTGAAAAGCAACCAAATCAGAAAATACTAGAGGAAAGTTTAACTGTAACTGCATCTTTAGGAAAGGGACATTGATACACGAATAAGTAATACTAAAAAAGGGTTTGCTATATTGTCAATAAGCCGTCTCGTAACAGAATGCTGAATATTTCCTTAACGGTACATCTCACAGAAGTTCTGACATATGTGGAACGTGAGAAGGAAAAACTGGCAGGAGCCGGTCTCTTGCCTAAAGCAAAGGTTTGTATATTTTTTTATTTTTTTTATTATTTATTTATATATTTTGTTCTATCACAACATAAGTATGACATAGAAGTAGATAAGAAACAAAACTTGTGAAAGGAAATGTACTAAAAAACCCTATAGGGCTTGTCGGGTAGAAACACTTCCTGAAAAAATACAGAACTTTGCAACTGTACAACTTTGTATCCAAACTGAATTGCACAGGTTGCTGTTGTGTTGGGGCATTGGTCTACTGTGGTTCCCTAATGTCAGCTTGGAGTTGAAGTTGGTCACATCTTGGTAGAATCAAGAACCATGTATATCCATATGAGAAAGAAAAAGAAGAATTCAATCTCTCAAATCGAGATGTTGAGATAAATGCATCGGATGAGAATAAAATGAAAGATGTATGTTCTTTCCAGAGCATGATAATTTTTTTTCTCCAGAACAAGAACATTAAACCATGAAAAACATGTTATTAATCTCGTAGATCAGAAAGGCATGTGGGTAATTAAGGTGAGTCAACCATTTGGTTTCGGATGCAGTCTCGGAAAAGGGGAGCGAGACGGATAGTTGAGGGAAAAGGTCATAAACGAAAATATAACCTTTAGTCATCACAAAATCCTCAAAATCATTTTGCCATTGCCGTCTAGACAAGAAAGATTCAGTAAAGTGAACCTGTTACAGATGTACTCGAATTTTTGTTGCAGCTATAAACATATCGCAAGGAAGGTACTTTTAACAGAGAATATGGCACATTAAAAAAAGTGTAGCAATTCACAAGCCAAAGAATAATTTCAGTTCCAGTCTAAATGCAAGGTATCTGTGCTGGATACTTTAATCAGCAATTGGTCAGTCCTTGTGCAGGACTCTTGAAAAGTAAGGTGTTTGTTTTTACTAATGATGATGTGATTTTTTTTAAATTAAAAAACAAGATCAATTTGTTTAGTATGTGAGAGTTGATCCATTGCCAGTCTAAATGCAAGGTATCTGTGCTGGATACTTAAATTAGCAATTCGGTCAGACCTTGTGCAGAACTCTTGAAAAGTAAGGTGCTTTTTTTCTAATGATGATGTGGTTTGTTTAAATTTAAAAGCAAGATCAATTTGTTTAATATGTGAGAGTTGATCCATTGCCAGTCTAAATGCAAGGTATCTGTGCTGGATACTTTAATCAGCAATTTGGTCAGACCTTGTGCAGAACTCTTGTAAAGTAAGTTGCTTGTTTTCTAATGATGATGTGATTTTTTTAATTTAAAAAAAAAAAAAAGATCAATTTGTTTAATAAGTAAGAGTTGTTCCATTTTTAGGACAAATGATATTTCTTTCTATTATTTTAGGCAATTAGCCCATGTGACCACTTGTTTCATGTTCTCTCATTTTTTCATCTTTCATTGCAGGGAGACAGTCCACGTCAAAGGGCGAACAAGAAGGGTAAAGAAATATTCTCTTGTAATTTGATAAGATGTATGATATGTTACGCTGTGAAAGGGCAGGTTGGGTAGCGAAGAAGTAATAGATGCAGTCTCGGTTACAAAAACTAATGCCTACCTTTTTAATATACATATTGATATGTTTTGTTCAGAACGAACCTAACAGTAAAGTTTATGTGTTTAGTGCTTGAGGTTTGGATGTGAAGTCAAGATTAGTAGAAAATAAATGAGACCCCCCACCCCCCCCCCCCCATGCCTTTTCTCTTTCTGATGAGTTCAGTGGCAAAGCATATTACATTGAAATTCAAAACATGTAGTTGTCGACTCTGTGTACAATTTGTATTTCATTCTCAACATATCGATATGTAATTAATAATCCCCACAATTTCCCCTTTTTATTTATTGCCAACAGAAAGGCAGTTACAGCGGTATTTCTTGAAAGTTGAAGACAACAGTCGGTTAGTAAATCTATCACTCTCATTGTATTTATCTTTATACAACATTACTCTGTTGAAGACAACAGTCGGTTAGCAAATCTATCACTCTCATTGTATTTATCTTACAACATTAATCTGTTGAAGACAACACTCAGTTAGTAAATCTATCACTCTCATTGTATTACTTGAAAGTTGAAGACAACAGTCGGTTAGCAAATCTATCACTCTCATTGTATTTATCTTACAACATTAATCTGTTGAAGACAACACTCGGTTAGTAAATCTATCACTCTCATTGTATTACTTGAAAGTTGAAGACAACAGTCGGTTAGTAAATCTATCACTCTCATTGTATTTATCTTACAACTTTACTCTGTTGAAGACAACAGTCGATTAGTAAATCTATCACTTTCATTATATTTATCTTACAACATTTCTCTGTTTTCCATTCATTCATCATACTTTTGCTAAGTTAGAAAATTAAACAGCAGAAACTGACATACTGCCAGTATATTCAGATTGAAAGATTTCCTTTGCATTACAACGTTAGAATGTTGGGTCATAAGTTATGAACTACTATTACCTTAGTAAACATTGTGACACTTAGGAAGATGTTGGATCATAAGTTATTAACTACTATTACATTAGTAAACATTGTGACACTTAAGAAGATGTTGGATCATAAATTATCAATAACTATTTCCTTAGTAACCATTGTGACACTTAGGAAGATGTTGGGTCATAAGTTATTAATTAATGTTGCCTTATTAAACATTGTGACACTTAAGAAGATGTTGGGTCATAAGTTATTAACTATTATTACCTTAGTAACATAGGAAGATGTTGGGTCATAAGTAATGAACTACTATTACCTTAGTAACATTGTGACACTTAAGAAGATGTTGGGGCATAAGGTATTAACTACTATTACCTTATTAAACATTGTAACACTTAGGAAGATGTTGGGTCATAAGTTATTAACTCATATTATCTTATTAAACATTGTGACGCTTAGGAAGATGTTGGATCATAACTTATTGACTACTATCACCTTAGTAAACATTGTTACCCTTCGGAAGATGGTCGTCTTGCGGGGAGGCAAACCAGTCAATGAGGATTTATAAGAATGTTTTCTTTCCTATTTTTTCCCCTCCGTAGGCGATTTCGACCCTCTACGAGGGAGATGGACGTGTGGCCTAGAGTCGTGGTGGATAGTACGAACACACTCAGTCCTTTCACTGAGAGGGTACCAAACCAGGATGAAGATAGGCATGTGCAACCTCCTCCTCCAGCACAAACAACTCCGAGGAGAGCTGACCAGGCTGAAGGAAGGTAATGTAGCCAGACAAATAATCTTCTAGTTAAAAAGTACTTACATGAATTGCACAGCAGGAAACCATACTGAAGTATAACATATTTTGATACCAGACTTTAAGAATTTGGGTGTATTGAAACACTATACAGTTGGTTGTGAAATTTAGAGTAATCTGTTCCATCTGCTACATCTGACACAGCAAGATAAATGTGCTACATATGCATTTATATACTTCGAGCCTCGTGCCATCAGGGTCTGTAATGCACTTGTCAGTCCCCGCTTCCAGCACGGACTTGTTTGCTTCGTTCCTTTGCGTCTGTCACGTGACTGTCATAATTCAGCCTGTGGTGTCACGCAGCATCACTCACAATGCGAAGATGAATCTTAAAAATCTCGCAGTTGTTTGTGACCTGTTATCATCTGGAATATTTATGTAAAAAAAAGGAATAATAAGTTGACATGTTTGCCTATGGCCCTTTGTGTGAAGTACCTCATGCATATTTCATGTTTACACATGGAAGCAAAAGAATTTCTCCCAGATATGCCTAAATGCTTGAATTTAAAACATTTTCTTAACATAGTAGAAATATCTCTAACATCCCATAAACCAAGTTTGCAATTTTTGTTGTTTGTAAGATGAATACCTTACAGACATGCCTTCTTCTTTACATCAATCATGTTGAGTTCTTCATACTTGTGTTCGACTCGAGGATTCGCTGGGGGTAATTTTTGTCAAGTCAAGTGGGAAAGGGGTCTGTTTATTCCTGCAGTGAAGGCTAATAGGCATACATAAATGTGTATAATATTAATGCTTGTAAACAGGTGATACATGAAATAGCAGGCTTGTGCATCATTCTATCACACTTGTAAGACTTCATTTCTGATATTTACAGAATAAAATAAAATGGCACATATTATTTCTAGATCACAATTTCTAATGGATACACGTAATTAGACCGTCGCTGTTTATTTCTCTGTGTGGCTCTGTGTCTGTGTGGGGATTGCACTTGGCAGTAGCACAAAAGGTCTGGCTAAGGGCATCCTTTTCAGTATTTGGAAACGTCCTAGAGCTCTGAAATAACAGGAAATGGGGTCTTTCGTGGAAGTTTCTTCTGGTAGATCTGTTTCGTCTGTATTACACATCATGAATGCTTGATTACTTATCAGGTCAGGTAGAGTTAAATAGCTGACAAGATAATGGGAGTTTATTCTACTGTGAATAACTGAAAGCCTTTACCCTCTGCTGCAGTGTTCGATCCAGGTGTATACCTAAGGGAATACATATAAGTATCAGGCACATTCACCCTTTGAGTCAGTGGCTTTTTTTTGCAATGCTTTTAGATAATTAAGCCTGTATCATTGTCAAGTGTTGTTTGACAGAAATGTAGAACAAGTCAAGTCTGGCTGGTCGGGAATTGGGAACCGAAATAATACTCTAATCTTAGTCGAAGAGGACTGTTAATTATGTCTAGTAACGTTGGTCTTTTTAGGGTTGTTTTGTTTTATCAGTCTATAAAAATGAAGGCATTTTTCATTTAGAAATGGTTTGTACGGTCAAGCAGAGTAATGCAGTTTCTTTTTGTCTTTTTGTATTGAATACATTTAGTATTTGTGTGTTCATGTACAGACAAACCAAATTTATATTGTATGCAAAAAATGTTTTAAAAAGTCGCTGTTGAGTTCGAAGTTAATTAGATGACTAGTTAACTGATGGAAATTGGTATTATTGTTATTTTTTACTTGGCAGTACTATTCAGTCTCCAAACTTGCAAAATTATGAAGATCTCCGAAGCTTACTTGTCAACAAAGCCTAGAAAATTTGTAGTTCTTTGTCACCAAAACATTGTAGATAACACAATGTGGTAGTTACTGTATGTTATATAAATGGCTTAGTGTTTCTCTGTAAAAGGTGATTCTCAGAATGAATTGCTGGACATTAATAATCTATAGAGTAAAGAACATGAGGGACAATAGTCCAAATTACTAGTTTTTTGCTTGTATGTATAGGTGATACAGGAGCTGCTACTTGCTCACTGCACATTGTCTGGTGTACCAACAACATTATCACTAATAAATTACAGATCACTAATGCTGGTGAATTGGCATAGAGTTAGCATCGTTCATGGACACACAATTTCATGATCATAAAAATAGTAAAAGTGTATATAGGGCTTTCAATGGAAGGTAAGGTTTACACAATTTGCTTGGTAGATATGACCTAATTAACTGCAGCAGCTTTCTGTTCCTTCCTCAACAGTAAAAATACTCCTAAACCTTCGAAGAAGCCCGCTAGAAAGAAAAAGACCACACCTAACCTGCAGGTGCAGGGAAAGGTCAGAGGTTATTGTGAGTGCTGTCGAGAGAGGTACAGTGATCTGGATCAGGTAAGATATAACCTATGTTTACAGGATGGTAGCAAGATGAAACTACATTAAGTACTGTAAGCCATTACCTATGTTTACAGGATGGTAGCAAGATGAAACTACACTACTGTTAGCAATTATCTATGTTTACATTGAGGTAGCAAGATAAACATGCACTACTGTAGGCCATTACCTATGTTAACAGGATGGTAGCAAGATGAAACTACACTACTGTAAGCCATTACCTATATTTACAAGATGGTAGCAAGTTGAAACTACACTACTGTTAGCCATTACCTATAATAACAGGGTGGTAGCAAGATGAAACTACACTACTGTTAGCCATTACCTATGTTGAAAATGAAGTAGTACTTAGCACCACTGTAAGACATTACCCACGAAGCACAGTCAGCCACTGCAGTCTTGTTGAGTCAATTAAACCAACCCATCTCACAATATTAACCATAGTAAACCACTTTAAGGGTGAGGTTATTCATTGCTCCTTTCCAAGTGTCGGTTAGGATGTTACTTTCCTTAATGACTTTCATTTTTCTTTACTCACTGTTACCAGCACGTTGAGAGTTCCGGTCACCAGTATTTTGTCAAAAATCAGAGTAACTACACCAACCTTGATGCTATGATTAATGAAGGCCCCAACATAGACCAGTTCTTGAATGACTGCCTTCAATTCCAGGCCAGTGGACAAACAGAAAGGTATGGAGTAGATTATCAGAATTGTTCGTTGATATATGGGAGGAGGGGTTGTCTCATGCACTGTTGCTGCATCATATCCTGCAAGAAAGCTCAGAGTGACATTGTAGATCAGAATAACCATAAATCCTTTGGGAGTTATAGTTTGACAAGGTTGAATATATATGACAACCATATTCTGTTGATGTCTGGAAAGTGTAATGTTAGTTACTAGATTTGGAATGGAATGTATGTATTACTGAATTAAATCATTTTGATCCTTTCTATTTAGCAGGGATTAGAAGAGATTTGTAACCCTTGAAAAAAAATATTACTGAATTAAATCATGATCCTTTCCATTTATCAGGGATTAGAAATGATTTATTAACCCTTGAAGATATTAAACAATGTCAGTGAATTAAATCATGTGATTCTCTCCAATTAGTAGGGATTAGAAGAGATTTGTATCCCTGATTTGTATCCCTGTAGTGATTTTTAACCTTTGAAGATATATATATATATATTTTGCTATTTGGCAGCTTTTTGCACTAGATAGGGAACTCCTTTGAAGTTTCTAAACCTATAAAATATTAAAAATAATATCAAATAACATTTCAAGAGCTACAACTATGACATCTTCCTAAATTATCACCAAATGAACATTACTGATGGTGTAATTAACTATGCCATTCCATTTCCAAATGTTCATATTAATATTAATCATCGGACATGTCTGACAGTGGGGCTCCCCAGCTGCGATAAAAAATAACAGAGGGCGCCCTAATATCCATACTATCTTTTTTCTCAAACCTTGGCCAGCTGTTGCTATGAGTTTTAATACTGTCACAAGCACTAGTATAATCGTATTATGAGCTGATCACTAATAGTACAGAAAAAAGTGATATTTTAATTATCCTTTGAAACGTGTAAAAGGTTTCAAGTCAAACCCACCGGTTTACGCACATTAAATTGTATTTTCTCAAACATGTATGTTATGTTGGGGGAACAATTTCATTCGGCAGTAAATTTTGAGTGCTTTTACCCTATCTTGTTTCTTTGATTCAGAGATCAGTAAATTTGCGTACAGGTCATCGCTGTTAGAACCTATATGATGGCACCCTTCATTGAAACGTTGGAAAGCCCCAGTTACTAGTTAAACAAGTAAATTGCCTTATTTTATGGGACTTTAATATTGACTTTATGCTTTATCTGTTGCTAATTTACTATAATGAAGAATTGACTGAAATCAATTCAGCAGCTACTTGTTAGCTGCTCACCTATCTTTTAGGTTTGAATTGTTGGATTGATTGTGACTGTTTCTCTTCTCATCCAGGACTCCTCATGACGTAGATGAGGTGCTATTGATATCAGAAGCAGGTCAAGAAAGAGACGTTCCACTTGCAGCCAATCTCCACGATACATCTGTGACTCCGGTAGATAAACCATTAACAAATAAAAAAGCCCCTCTCAAGAAGCATAGGTCACCTAAGTCCTCCTCTCCACGAAAGCAGAAAGGGGTTGCAGGGAGGAGCAAGAAGAGGCGCTCTTCTTCATTGTCGCCGGTTTTGGCGAAAACTCCGCCACCCATAGTGGAAGAAACAGTCGGCACGAGGCTGTCACCTCGTCTGAGGTCCAAAAGTCCAAAACAGGCAGAGGATTCTCAAGAAAAGCCGAAAGAAACTGCTCTAAGGGACGAGACAGGGAGAGGATGTCAGAGGGAAAGTGTAATCGGTAAAGAAAGCAGTAATATGCAGATAGAGACGACCACTCAAGAGAGTTTAGCAGTCGCAACGATAGATTCGTCAATGTGTGCTAGAGATGTAGATAACATACTGAATCCACCGATCACTCAGGATGCCAGTAAGTGTACTTCACCAGAGAGGTCGAGGCAGGTCATAGCAGATCAGCTTTCAAAGAACAATATGTCCACACCGATATCTCCCAGGTATCGCCTGTCGCTGACGAGGAGAAGACGCAGGGCTCTGCTAGATATGAGCCCACAAAGCCCCCCTACCAAGAAACGAAAGGGTCTAAAGGGGGTCGCAGAGGGGGGAGCAGATTTAGGTGTTATAGATCAAGAGCCGACGGAAGCAGATAAGGGGAAGACTGTGACTCGTACATCTCCAAGGAGGAGAAAGATATCCTCTGAGGGCCCAAGTCACCTAGAGGAAGTGATAGTAGTTAGTAGTCCCAGGAAAGAGCCCTCTTCTCCCAAAGTGGTGACAGGTAAAACTCGGAGGAAGAAAGCAGGGACATCGGAAGAGAACCAAGTAGGCATAGAAGACGTAACCAAAGACCAGAACGAGAAGGGATTGAGCAAGTCAAGTCATAAACCAGGGGAGAGTGAGAAAGGCGGAAGAACGTCAGATTTGGGAGAGAGTAGTAATAGGCAAGGAAACGATAACCGTTCAACAAATCATTCCAAGCAGATTGAACGACCAGAAACTGCGAACAGTCATTCCACGACGAGAGAGGTGGAATCTCAAACCAGACATCGATATATCTTTGGCAGTTCAGCTCCAGGTCCTCTCTATCAGACTCAAACTGTCGGTTTAGCTCTGGAGAATAGAAACTTCCCTCAGGGAACCACAAATACCTCAACCGGGCAGCCTTTTTTAGGGCATGCCCATACAGATTTTGGCTTGAATCCCAGCAGGAGTAAAGCACAAAGCAAAGGACACAGCGAGATCACGGGCAGTGAGGACGAACGAATACGAACAATTTTCCGAAGCGACCCAGTGAGCGATGGTAACTTTGAAGGATTTTCTAACGAAGAGATACATGAAACGGAAATGCTGTACGACAGCTTTAACAAACCAGATAAAGAATCCATGAAGGAGAAACTGAAAAATGCTGCCCTTGACGTAGTTTACGTGCCGAGTTCAGAGTTAGGGTTACCCCCTGTAGAAGACAGATCAGACTCTGACTCGGAGTCAAGCGAGGGTAGCGTGGAAGTCGACATTGTACTCCAAAAAGTGGAAAATTTCCCTTCAGATGGGTCCGAATGGGAGACCCAGGTCCAAGGTTTCATGACCAAGTTAGATACAGCTCTAGAGGTCAGGGAGAAACAAACGCAACAGATCCAGGAAGAACTGGAAAGGCAGAGACTGGAACTGGAGGGAAAGAAAGCAGCTTTGGCGAGGGAAAGTAGTAAAGAGAATCAAGAGGTGATGATGGATCAAGTCGTACCGGAAGGTGGCGAGAATGCCAATGAAAACGCGGACGACAACCAAAGAACTGTCGTTAAGACAGGACAGACCGTGGACAGTAAACGGCCAAAAGGGGTGGGAAACAGGGACACAGCGAAGGAAGCACAGACAGGAAGAACCCTGAGGAAGAGGGTCAAAGCTCCCACTCCGAAGAAGAGAAAGGAAAAGCCATCTCTGCCCAATGATACGCTCAAATCACCAACGAGGAAACAAGCTCTTCGAGAAATATCAAACACCGACTCGCCAGCCCAGAGGGAATCGCAGCCCTCGTTCAGCACACCCAAGAGACGTCTTTCACAAGGAAAGAGAAATTTACCACACGTGACTTTCTCTCCGAAAATCTCCGTGGAAGATCAAAGCATTATCTTGGATAACTATGTTCATGATGCCTCCGAAGGGGAAGTCTCTTTTCCAAAACTGTCCAGTCCAGCCCAAGAGGGCTGGAGGGTGTCACCCGTCAAACATTTCATGACGAAAGGAAAGCCGACCACCCCCAGCAAAGTAGGCCGAATAAGGAGACGTTCGTGTTCAAGTTCAGACTATAGTCGTCCTTTGCTCTTCCTCAGACTGAAAGTGTCACCGTCCTCGCGTAGGAGGTCGTTACCTAATTTTCCAGATTCTCCTCCACCGTCACCTTTCAAATCTCCCAAACATTCTTCTTCCGCGTCTAAGAAATCACCTCCGATCTTCGCTCTTCTCTACAACGAGAGCAACCGCAGGAAGGGGCTCACGACGCCGATTTTGGTAACGAACAGAAGACCGAACTTCTCCAAAGAAATTCTGCAGCCGTCTCTGAGATTGTCCATGTCAAAGAGGAGGACCAGAAGATCATCACTAGATAAGAGAATGCCGAGGACCCTCGCAGCCCTCAACTTGAGTCTCCCTCACATATTCGACGTCTTTGAATTTCACGATGAAGCCAGCATGGACGAAGGTGAAGAAACTAACGATGAGGGGACCACTCCGGCGAGTGACGGGAATATACCAGTCAAAACAGTAGAGTGTGGAACGCAGACCCCTCCACGGAAGAGGAAACCCAGGGTGGGGCGATCCAGGGGGAGCATAAAGACACACCCTGCTCGCCGGAGACTCTGTATACCAACGACAGAAAGCAATGACATGATGGCTGGTACTTCATTTAGTCATATAGGAACGGAACCATCGTCTTCCATCGGGAAAGATGAACCAACGACGCAAAGCCCGTTTGAAGGCAGCGAACTTGCACGTCCATTTGATCTCCCTATGTCTTTCTACATGTGATTCAGGGGTAGCAAACAGTTGTCGGTAAATTTGACAAGTTTTGAGAGTTAATAGCTGTTTACTTCTTCTTTCTGTGAATGTAGTCTAAATTAAGAAGTAGGTATGGGCATTGGAATGGAATTGGGATGGAAGCAGGAGAGGTCTAGGTATATCTAGGAGAAATGAACATGTGTTTCGGACAGATGGCCTGGGGGCGATGGGGGTGAAGGACGAAGTATGACTGGGCATGGAACCAGAGCAGGAAAGGTCTAGTTATATCTAGGAGAAATGAACATTTGTTTCAGACAGAGGGTGCAGATGGTGATGGTGATGTCGTACAGATGGTGATGAAGGACGAAGTAAGACTGGGGATGGAACCAGAGTAGGAGAGGTCTAGGTATGTCAATTAGATTGAACATATAATTCGGACACAGGGAGAATGAGAGAACAGTATTAAAGATGTATTAGATGGAGCCCATGCCAGGCTTTAAGGGCATAAACCAACCGGTAGTATTTCTGTTCTCATTTCAGTTTTTATCCCAACACAGGTCTTGATAAAGGTCTCATTTTGTTTGTTTGAAATAGTTTACTCAATCATTCCCAAGTCAAAAAGAAGCAGCTGCAGGTGTAGGATTGTTTTAGTGGTATTTGGCTATAAATTAACAGTGACAAACATTGTTTCTAATTTCGGTGCCTGCAAACAATGTCATTCCAATTTTCACCTCCATTTTTGAAAGATAAATTCAGGTTGCCCACATTTTGACAACTTCTTCAGTGTGTCCATGATTGCAATGTTCTGTCAAAGAGGTACTAAAGTTTTGCTTTTCATTGCCAATGGAAATCTCTTTAACCATCTTTGAAAATTAAAGCAGATTAGAGAAATTTTTTTTTTTTTTTGCATGAAGTCATCATTTGCAAAAGGTCGTCATAGTTACAGAGAAACATCTCTTTGATTATCATGTTTTTGTGGCAGCTAAATTCAGAATATTTACTGCAAAAAAAGGGAAATTTCTTGTCGATAAAAAGGGAATCTTTATTGCCTCTTCCCTTAGGTATTGAACTCCCCAGAGTAGATCTGTAAAAGTATATAAAATTGAAATTATCATCTGGCTGACTTCCAAAGGTTCCTCAGGAGTCTCTGTTGTTATAAATGTAGGTCAGGTCTTTAACAACCGAAGCCTTTGTCATCTCCTGAATGGTAGAGAGACCAAGAAGGGTCTGTGTTAGGAACATCGCTAGTGGTAGATGTGGTCTTAGGCTAGCACAGCATTCAAAATCTTTGTTTTCCTTTTCATCTTGAGGTCGAATGTGGTTTATAGATTAATTTCTCACATAAAAGGTTCTTGAAATGCTTATACTGACCAAGCAAGCAAAAGCTAATGATTTTTCAGTTTCCTTCCTGAAAGCAGCTTTCACTGAGTCGACCCTTTTTTTTTTTTTTTCTTTTTTCCCTCTTTTTTTTGGTGGGGGGGGGGCAAATTGAGTTATTTTGTATTTATTCAGTTCACAACCAGATTGCAAGAGACTTTGCTGCCTATTCTTTATAGGCCTCTCTTCTTATGTCTAGAAAGAAGTTACAGTAATTTATGAGTTCCTCCTTTAATTTTCTTTAGGCAAATGAAAACTTTAATATGTATTAATGGAGAACTTTACAATTATGACAGAGCGAAACAAATTATAGACAAGAATGGTAATTTATGCTTAGGTCTTACAACAGAAATTCCTTCGTGTAAAATCGTCCAAATTGTTCATAAAATCTTGATAAAGAAAACTTTAATAACACCATCGGACTGCTTAATGTGTGACGACATACAAGTTCAAGTGAAGTTTTTCATCCTACAAGTTTCATGACAATTTGCTTTTCCTCTCAACGTCCCTGCACTCTATATATATATATATATATCTATATATATACATATGTATATATATATATAAATTTGTGTTCTTGGTCACTGTTAACTGCAATTACTCTCACAAGCTCTGACCATGCATACAGCTTTTTTGCTCATTACACAGCCTGTTGAAGACCCTTTGGCTGCTGGTAGAGCCAATGACACTTTTTGGGGGGCCAAGTGTGGTCTCCCGAAGAGATAACGCTCAAACAGGCACGATCAGCTGTCATTAACTGTCATCATTCTACTCAATTGTTACAATCACTCACACCCGGTTGGATTCCAACTTCCATTGCAGCTGTCGTTCCCCACTTAAAATGCGTCGCCGAAAAGAAAATGTTACGACGAATTGTAAATGTGATGTAGTGATAAATGCCCCCGGGAACTGAAGAATGTAATCACAGCATTGACTTTGAGAGTGATTTCAAAAAGTTCTTCATTGTATGAAGGGTTGGGGGGAGGGAAGGGGTAAGGAGGGACAGAGGATGTGAGAAGAAATGAAATATAACAGTAAATATTCAGGTTTTATATAGAATCCCTCAGAGAATTCTATGTTTTGATGAAGTGGCACAGTTTTATTCCCATGATTAAACGTACAAACGTACAACTTGCAGTTTTTATCAGGTTTTTTTTTTTGCCTTCTCTAAGGAATGCTTTGGGTTAGTTGTGGGGAATTCTTATATTGTTATCTATATAAAGAATTTCAGTATTTGAAATTTACCATTTGAAACAACAACAGCCAAAACGAAAGTGGCAAGAGGGGGTACGAAAATTCCTAACTAGACAGACAAGCATCCCACGTTTTGGTTCACAAGTAGCCAGAGCTTAGCACAGATGGAAATGGAAAAAAGAGTGATCAATGTTGCTAAGCAGCTATCTGAGTTGGATGCAACAATGCAGTACTGCTAAAAATGATGACTTAGCAATTAAGAACAACAGGAATGTTGATTTTTCCAAAGAAACAAAAATTGTTGTGAGGGTGACAGTTTAGAGGTGTGAACTTGTCAACATCGGTGACCATTTTGCCATATATTTGTAGCCTATTGAGTCTTGTTACTATAAGTACCACTAACTTTGAAATTTTAATTCACAAAGTTGTAGTAAAGCCTACCTTAACAAGAGACTTTTAAAGTGGCTATTAGACCAAAAATCAGAAAAAAGGTCTGCTTTCTTTATTTTTTTATCTTGGCTGCTAAGATTAACATATTCTAGAGTTTTGGATATCATGATGTCAAAACTGCTCAAAATTTGTGTTTTACACATTTCAAAACATTGACCAATCAGGCATATTTATCAAATGCTGATGTCACTTCATTAAGTACCACGTTGAATATCTGTTAGGCTTGATAATTCTATGCAAGCCAGATCCAGGCGGAAGGTTTCGAAATATTTCGTTTGAACATTTGTTTCTGAACACTCATAAAGTCAATGATAGATTGAATCTATTGCACAATAATTTAGCTCATATTATGCAAGAACTTGTCCATAAAAATACCGTCATTCAGATATAATGAATTTTCTGTTCTATAGGCTTGTTCTGATATGTGTTTTTGCATTTAGTTTTACAGTATTTTTGCCTGGTCTCGCACAAAAAGTCCATTTTCTTCTTTCTTACATGAGTGCATTCATTTTTTGGTAGTCTTCCATCCTTACTAGTAGGGAGACATTGAGTGTATTTCAAATTGCTACACAAGAGTACTAACGCTTATCTCGTAACGACAGAAATATGACTAGATATCTGGCAGGAAGCTGTCCTACGTTTGACAATTGCGGTATGATTTAGCTAACCTCTCTGAACAGGTTTACAGGGGGCCCCAAAAATGCTCAAGGCTGACATCTTTTATTATCTTCACATGATCTACAACATGTGATAACATGATGTTTTACTGTCTCAGATGGGATGAAGGATCCTCCTTCCCTCTCTCAAATAGAGTGCATACCATCAAGATTAGACGAAGGCTGGTAAATGTCTGTATCTCACAATTTTTGTTTGTTTATTCAATGTTTCTTTGTATGTTTCATGAAGAAGTCATAGGTATTTACTTGAAGCAAAGAAGCAGTTGTTTTAATATTAAACACTTGATACTTTTGAGTGAAGAGTAATTCGGATGTCTTTTCAAATTAATAAGTGCCTTATAGATTTTATGGAAAGCGGTAGTATGTGCACTAATTAATACAGACCAATAACAAACTATAATGGGAGAAAGACATTTTAATGTGGATTTGAAAAATTCCCTGAGAGGCTCCAGTATTAGATTCTGTTTTTTTTAATTTTTATTTCTTTCATGATGCTTGAAACTTAGATTTGAGTTTGAAATGTGAAGGAGTAGAATTTAAAGAAAAGTAACAAAAAGAGGGTAGGGGGAGGTGAGTGAGGGGGAGGGGCAGAAAGATGCTAAATATTGGTTTGTTCTGATGTTGTGTTTTCCTTTCCTAAAATCAAAATCGAATATTTTTGTCATTTTCCATACAGTAATAACCAAATTTATTTTAGGGTGGATAAGATGTATTTTCTTTTCCTGAATTAAACCAAAATCGAATATTTTTGTCATTTGACATTTACTAATAACCACATTTTAAGGGTTGATTAGACCGCGATTAATCTACAAAAAGTCCTCTCAATGGGTCACCTTTGTCCAAGAAATATTGCTCTTTGCGTTGTCAGAGTATTTACAGATCGTACAAGATATTGTAGAACTGTTTAATTTCCTGCAAATATTACTTGGGAGTGTTACTCCAAAAGTGCTGTGTGTTGAGGTTTGGTTACATGTTTCCCCACCCTTTGATTGTTTCTATTAACTATAAGTACTACAGTATTTATGATGTCATTGTATTAAACTGAGATCTATCACCTCATATAATGAAGATTGTGATATGATATCATAGTTAAATATATCACATATTATAAAAATGTCAAAAAGGATCACTTTCTTTCCAAGAGTTCTTTTTGAACTTTCACAGTCATATTATAAGATATGTTTAATGATTCTATGTATGCAGATGCATGAGTTTTCAATGTCATCATTATCGATTTCGTATATATGTTCGATATTACTTTATTTTATTTTTTTCCGGTATATCAACATAAGGAACAGCTAACTGTGAGTCTTGGCAATCAATATTTATTGAACTTTTTGACACTCATCAATAAAACAATGTCAGTTTGTTTATCTCGTTTGTGCTAATTATTAGGTCAGTGTGGGGGAGTACCAAGTAACTCTGGAAGTGAACAAAACATTCTGATTGTTAAGTAAAGCCTTTTTTTGATACAGTATCTCTCCTTGGGAGCAGCCTTGCACGTTGTGAACATGTGATGTTTCATACTCAAATATCAAGGCAATGTGTCCAGATATTTATAAAACTGTGTGTACTGTATTTCTCGTGATGAAAGAGAGACTTAAGTGTAACACAGTATAATTGCATTAGCTTTGACACGCTACTTGGCATAAAAAAAGGGTTTTCAGTTATACAATGACAAGACCCCTCTACATGCTGGAATGGTTGAAAGAAATTTGTGTGATCGTTATAAAACACATAAAAGAAAAAAGAAGACAGATTTAAATTATTATATATATTTTAATGACAGGACTTTTGTACTTCGAGAAGAACAAAGATGGATTTTTGGTGAGAAGACCTGTGTCCTAGGGCTTGAACAGTTTGGTAACGAAATGCGACAAGCCGCTCACATTTATGTTCTAGGTTTGTTAATATTTGGATATAAAACTGATTTTAGGATGATTTTATGCATAAAGTTAATTTTCATGTCATAAACTGTTAAACACCGCCAATGCCTATCGGTCCAGGTTGCATTTCTGTAACACTTTTAATTTTGAGAAATGATCCCTTAAACTAAATTGAGGTTCACAGATTAAGGGGGACAGGACTGTATAGTCTAATGTACAGACTCGAAGGCCACTTCCTCAGATGCAACACAAACCTCGGTGAGAAAAAGTAAGACTTTTGCAATTGCCGCAAATGACGTGTTTAAAATGAAGTACGACTTTGTCGAGGACACCAATGGTGTTGAATGTCATCCCAGGAAGCTCTCACTGTTGTTTGTACGAAGTTAAAAGAAACAAGATTTAGTTGTGTTATCAGGTTATCTACAACATTGGATGGACATTTCGACCTGCACTGAGGGGCCGACAACGTCATCAATTTATCCTGAAAGAAGCATTCCAGAGTTTTCAGCATATTTTAAAGGTGAAAATCTTGAAAACTGGAATAGTTAAAGAATCCTTACCTGCACTTGCAACATTTTCTTTCTTCTTAAGGCTTAAAACCTCTGCCAAAGTCATCATTTAATGATATATGCATCATGATTGCTTGTCAGGATTTTCCACTTTCTCTGTTATGAAAGGACCTCATTTACATATTTTTGTTTTGATACTATGGACTCATTTTGGTGTGAAACTTGTAAACATGGAAAAAGCAGGTTTACTTTGATATGCAGATACCACCTTGTTTCCATTGTTATATCTGCCCCCCTTTTTTTTTGAAGGTGTGACATGTGATCAGAGCTGGTTATTGGTTCTGCCCAGTTGTACTTGTCTATAGGAAGACTTTCTATGATATACAAAATTTTATGTAAATATTTTATATTGTGTGAATAAAATAAAAGATATGCTAATGTAATTTGCTATATGTATTTATCAGTATGTTGTCTTTGTCACCTTTTGTAATACATTTGAACAACCCACCTGTGACTGGGGGAGGGAGAGGGGAGGCATAGGATAATGGACTGAACAACCCACCTGTGACTGGGGGTGGGAGAGGGGAGGCATGGGACAATGGATTGAACAACCCACATGTACGTGATGGGGTGGGAGAGGGAGGCATAGGACAATGGATTGAACAACCCACATGTACATGATGGGGTGGGAGAGGGGAGGCATGGGACAATGGATTGAACAACCCACCTGTGACGGAGTGGGAGAGGGGAGGCATTGGACAATGGATTGAACAACCAACCTGTGACTGGGGGTGGGAGAGGGGAGGCATGGGACAATGGATTGAACAACCCACCTGTGACCGGGTGGTAGAGGGGAGGCATTGGACAATGGATTGAACAACCCACCTGTGACGGGGTGGGAGAGGGGAGGCATGGGACAATGGATTGAACAACCCACCTGTGATAGGGTGGGAGAGGGAGGCATGGGACAATGGATTGAACAACCCACTTGTGACGGGGTGGGAGAGGGGAGGCATGGACAATGGATTGAACAACCCACCTAGCTGTGATGGTGTGGGAGAGGGAGGCATGGGACAATGGATTGAACATGCAACTCACCGAGTGATGGGGTGGGAGAGGGGAGGCATAGGACAATGGATTGAACAACCCACCTGGGGGCGTGAGTGGGGCATGGGACAATGATTACCCAATAACATTCACTGTAGTGATTTTCACTGGAGCATATGGTGCAACCGCCTTAGGCAATTTCAGCACCACTGAACATTGGTCTGACTGCCTCCCTTCCTCTCACCCTCATCTCAACTTTCCCATGGTCCATGAGATTGGTAGGCCTATAGTATATCAAAACATTCACTAAATATGAAAACAACCACTTCTTGGTATATCGTAGGGTCCAAGTGATCATCTCGAACAAGTTCATTAGATAAAAATAAGTGGATGGTACCGTAGGTTGTAATTATCCAAGTGGGTTCGAAGACCCCCCCCCCCCCCCAAGTGCTCTCCGATGTCTCTCCTGTCCGATAAGACTACTTGAATAGTCTCTTCAGTAGTGATACCAATTCTAGTAATGACACATGATCTTGAAAAGGCCGTGTCGGCGCGTAAGAGAAATCCCTGAATATCCGTACTTGTTTCCAAGTGTCGGCCTACAGTACAGAGATGGTCGTCTGAAAAAGTTAGGCTTCTGGAGCTCCCACAGAATTCACCATGCAGAACTTTTTGCAGACTTGGCACAATACTGTACATTCATTATGATTCGGAAATGAACCTCAACGGGAGAAGTTTGATCCACATGTTTCGCTATGTTATAGGTATTGACACATTAAAACCAGTACACCAGTTTTTCCTATTTGCTCCCGGTCCCAACACCCTTTCCACCCCTCCTTCGTAACCTACCCTCTCACATTCCATGATATGAATGATCATGTTCAACGTCGCTATAGTACATTTGCTTTAAGTTAAACTATAAGCTGGTTGGTTGGTTGGAAAAAACATTCGTACAGTAAGCAAACATTGGCTGTAAAGATTGAGTAAACTCAGCAATGGCGCCAGCTCAAAGCTTTAATTTCTTGTAATGTAAGTAACACAGGCATGTGTTTCACATGAATTCAGACATAAATCCATCACTAAAAGTCGGTTAATTATTGATCCTTTTACACCCTAACTTTCATCTGTTGATTCCGAAGAGAAACCTGCCTTATAAACTAACTACTCAAGACAGTCTACGAAACTGTATACTGCACGCGCGACGCGTTACGTTAGTTACTAACAAATATGACGTCATGCCAAACGGAAGTACGAAAACGTAATCGTCTGGCTCGGCCGCGGGAAATATTACACCGTAAATAAAGACGTACCTGGATCTGCTGAATCAGAGCCGACGTGAAACGAGCAGCTCAACGAACGGTACATTGTGTGTGTAATTTGTGAGACTGTCCAGATGTGAAATCATCGATAAAATTGATAGGTTTTGCCTAGGTGGAGAAAATTCCGCTTTCCTTATTCGTCGAGCACGAAAATAATTAAAAACTTTTTTTGCGTTTTTAGAACAGCTTGTTGTTAATTGGCGGAGAGATAACAGCGCATTCGACAGTTTTTAAGTGAATGGTAAATTCGAACGGTCACATTTGTTTTATCCGCAGGTTGCAGTGCGGGTCTTGTGTGCCTTTTCTGTTACTCACCACAGTGTAGCGATTTGGACTGTGGCAACCGTACGTTGTCGCCGTCTCATGGTCTGCTATAAAGTAATTTTTGTAGGAACAGAATAGCAACCAGATTTTGCTGCTATAACTTTGTGTAATTGACCTACCATCAATATTTCGTCTCAATCTTTTTGAAGTTCGAACGTGTCTAGCAACGTGTGATAATTTGTTTAGCTCGGAGGAGACACGTGTAAACGTACGACATCAGTACAAGGCCTAAAACCTATTCCATTGAAAGAATTTCGGTTTTGCTTAGCCTAGTGCTTCCTAAATGAGACTATCGTTTCGCTTTTAATATGAGTTCTTCCATGTTGGGAAAGCCAGTAGCCGGGAGCTTGGCGACAGCACCTGGACTTTATCTTCTGTACAAACTATATGAACTAAAACAGCGATGTAAAGAAGACCGTAGTTCGTCCACAACCGATACCACTGATGATAAAAAGTCGTTAACAGAACGAGAGTTGATCCTTCTCAATAAGAAAATAGTAAGTCCTTTACCCGTTAGTGGCTGACTAAGGCTACAAGTAGGCCAATATGTTCAAGACCTAACACTACTACATAGTTACCAGAAACTTTGGAGCACTTGGGTAACCATTTCTCCGGCTCTTTCCCTACTAATTAGGATAAGTCGTTTGTCTTACTTAGCTTAGGTGTAACGCTACGTACTACGCTATAGGCGTTCACTTTGCAAATAGACTAGTTTCGCTAGTACAATACAGGTATACAAATCAAATATTCAGTAAGAAATTGCTTAGGCATAGGCTATAGGTTAATATTAATGGATTACAAAAGCTAGAGTAATAGAGACCAAGAGCAGATAAGATGGTAGCTAGGGAACAGAATCATCTTACATGGATTGCCTGTGTGGTAAAATTCATTTGATTTGGCTGAGTAAAGCAACAAAAACAGAAAAAAAAATATATAGTCACACCCTTGTTCTGTTAAAGCTTGAAAGATATGACTGTTGGTTAGTGGTGTCCACTAGTATAAGGACAGACAATCCTGCAATACAGTACGCTAGCTGACCACCATCCTACCTAACCTTATGCTGGACATATCAATGTCAAGCAGTTTTAATAAAAGTATTCCACCCAAAACTATCAACTTTGATATTGTACCAAATCTTTCAGACCCACGCAATTTTTTAAATGTTTATTGTACATGTATTGCACTGGCTTGCATAAATAAATATGTTTATATATATATGTATTTATCACTGTGCAAGACAAGTACAATTTCAACCTGTTAATCTTTTCTTGCTTCATAATAATATTTAAAGATGTACTCATTTATTCTGTACAAAATATGTAAGTGTTTGTGAAATAAGTAACCTGCAGGGTTTTTCAACAAGCTTCCAAACAAGCAGGTGCTTATAGCAGTCTTTGTTGCCAATTATCATGTCAACTAGAATACACTGTTTAAGAGATTGACGGTAATTGTTTGGTGGGCCTCAGTTACAGTTTATGACATGTTCATTCCTTCTGCTATATGCAAAAATCTTGACAATTTTGAAAATTGCTGTTTATAAAAAAATGCATTTTGCATCAGATAAATTACTTCATTTTGATATAAACGACAAAAAAAAATTAATTTTTATAATTTTTAAATTAAATTATTTTTTCAATAGTTTTGGTAACCATAGTTTGGTTGGTGATAAGGAGATGTGGGGATATTGCATAATTTGGTAAGTAAAGTTATGTTAGGTACTGTGCACACCAACAACGATAACTCTACAACCAAACAGAAAATAATTACGTATGTTCCATCTTGTTACTTCCTTGCTAATAAGCACTTATGTGGAACACAAATTGCAGGAAATTACATGAATCAAACACATTACACATCAAAATTCTGTTACATAAACCTTATTATGATATAAAAAAATACAATCAGGCAATTAATACAAGCAGTTACTGGAATCCTATCAAACTGGTGAAATAAAGTGACATGAGACTGCAAGCTTCTAAGATCCTGTACTAGATTTAAATAAAACTGTTAGCAAACTGCTTATCCACTAAAGAGCCTGTGTAAGAGAATGTGTAAAAGTAAGTTGGCCTGACGTTTCGATCCTAGCAGGATCTTCTTCAGAGGCTAGAATTTATCCAGAAGATCCTGCTAGGATCGAAACGTCAGGCCAACTTACTTTTACACATATATACAGTACAGATTAACAGAACTTACCGTAGAATCATTTAGAGTTCAACTTTTTTTGTGTAACAGATTTGAAGGCTCTCAAGTTTGATTAGAGCTCATGAAATACTATGCTACCTATGTAAAAATATATACATCTTTTACACATGTATAGCAATTTGACCAATTTTTCATAGCATTTTCCAATGTGATAAGTACTTAAAAATATCTACTGCCTAAAATCAAGTTCCTACTGGCAACCCAGCTGTGTTCCTGAATTACAGTACATAGCTACTGTACTGGCTTAATTATGGGAGCAACATAATACGATTTGCTGATAATAAGCAGTAGAACAGGGCCTATGTTGGGTACGGAAATCGGAAAACTGTGTGAAAAGTTGTCAATGACAATGACAACCATTTATATCCAGCAAGTTTGTACAGAACATGAATGTTTAACAAAGTTTAAAAAGATATTTGGATATACAATACAATCTAGAGAGACAGGTACAAAGAAAGAAAAACAACATTCATCATGATAATTTATATATATATTTAAGCTATACAAATGCATGGAAAAGGAGAGAAAAACAAAAGCGCAATGCTGATAGAATGTTTTCCCCATTTTGAATATGATAAATATATACATATACTGGAGAAAAATTGGTGAAAGGAACAAAACTACAAAACAAAAATTAAATAAATTGTGAGAAATTGTGAGAAATATTGTTGAAAAATTGTGTGCTTTTTGTTAGTTGACGATTGTTACCCTACTTATCATGTGATCATAGATTCTTAATGTCTAATGGCAGAAAGATACAAGTGCCCTTTATTTCTGATGGCAAAAGGTGAAATCCACCGGCATTCAGCCAGTAAAGTAGCCCAACTCGTTGCTTGGATTCCATTTGGTAAAATTGAGCGTTTCATATCAACGGGTTGCAAAATTTCAGCTGAGGCGTCTTCGAATGATCATCACTTCACAATACAGAGCTGGGTTTTATTTTGTGAATGATTCTCTCAAAAAAGTTTGCTGAGATTTGCAATACATTAGAATTTGATATTACATTGCAGAGGATCAGTTATTTTGTTGGAAATTGGGAGTCCAACCGCGTGATTAATTATTGCTTTCTTCAAAATTTGAATAAAAACGGTTCTAATTCAGCAAGATATAAGCCTATGTCATGTATATATTACATTTGACCTTAATGTTGTTCAGTTTTCATAAAAATATCAACAACAGCATCAATCAACAACAGAACTACTTCGCCCTTTCATAAATGACTTACCGACCTTTTGATCTTTTCTTGAATTTTCCTACACATGTAAAGATCGAAATTTACATTTCAAGTCCTTACAAACTCTGCCCACCCTTCTGTCAAAAGTACCCCGACAGATTTTCTATTTTTTATTTTTTTTATTTGTCTTTATTTCTTTTTTTCCCATTGCCAGAGAGGCCTTCCCAGGGAAATTGAACGTTTTGCATGGTACATAAAAAAAATGTAAGCCATAAATAAATCTTGATGTTTAGGAGAGGGTACCTTCGAAATCATAAAGTAGGAAGCTTAAAAGGTTTTCGGTTAGAAAGATTGTCTTCGTATTTCCGAGGTTTAATCAATAGCTGTCTGTAAGCAGCCTCACAGTTCATCAGCTCCACAAATGTAGCGTTAGGAAGGAAAGACCATGGCGAGAATTGAAAAGGCAGCACATTTAAGAAAATATTAATCTAATATTTACCCCGAATTTCACTTTCTCTTCCCAAGTGATTTTGTCAGACAATTGTCACGTCACCTTACAAGGCCGTCGTCCTAACAACTTGGCATTTAACGGAGGGAAATGTTCAGCTACTTCTGAACAGCCTTCCTCTATTCAAAGTCCTACGAAACTATATCCTGACGTAGTTGGCACACACAAGATTCCTTTGTTTTTCTACAAATGTGAAAGACAAGACTGTATTGCTGGTTGGTAGAAAAATTTTATGAAATTAAGCTAGATCTTAAGAAACAAAGCAAAGTTCAATACAGTGTTTTTCAAGAGACAAGTTTACAACAAACTCCAATCACTCATCAAAAGATATCCATGAATAAATTCATATGTTCTACTACTCGCTATACATAAACACTAGTCATGTACGTACATGTGTTATTCTCTATACATTTAATGAAGACTTAAAGGGATATTCCTGTTTCAGCGAGAATGTGACACATGGAACAGAAAATTGGGTCCACACTGTTAGTCAAAACTCTGTATCTTATCCCTAACACAAGATATGGTTGATTGAAGGGGATTTATTTTGTCCTTCTGACGCTTTTACATTTCTATATAACATCCATGTTGATTTGTCCATGAAGTAGATTGAAAGGGGATTTATTTTGACGGGCTGAACCCTCATTTATTTCCTGGAGTAGATCGCAGTAGGTGATGTCTTAATGGCAAATGTTCTTTCGACGCTTTTACATTTCTATTATAACCTCCATGTTGATTTGTCCTTGAAGTACTGTACATTTGGAATATTTGTTTTAGCTGTAAAATTTTTCTTTTATTTAGAATTTCATCAAAGTGCAACTGTTTTGTAGAAATATTATTGACTGAATTGCCATGGTGACATCTCTCACTGTACTGTTCTCTGGAATGCTCTCATAATGCAGACTTACTTAATGCCAGACTTTTGCTCCTTAGTGCAGGCCTAACTGTTAATGTTAATCCATTGTTTTATGAATTTAAATAAATCAAACAAAACATGCTATTTTAAATTCATATTTTGAACAACCGAGCAGCTTTTGAGGATGGTTGGACACCATTTGTCCTTGCCAAGTTTGTATGGTACGAATCGTTAACATGTCATTTGATGTAATACAAAAAAACTTTCCCATGTATGGAGTTTTGTGATTGTACTTGAGAAACTTGACCTTTAATGGTCTTTAATGTTAGACTAAATAGTTCAGTCACTTCAATTGAAGAAACTCAGCTGTTAAAAGAGCCATTTCTCCAAAGTTAACAGTGTTATAGAACTGGACTGATATCAGTGTTTATTATCAGTATATAAGTTTAGTTTAGTTTAGTAGAAAAAAGGATCAGGAGGGACACTTAAGTCCCCATCAAGGACCCTATAGAGAGAGAGAAAAAAAACTGAAGACACAAACACGCAGACCCGATTACAATGCTTAAAGTGCTTGTCCAAAGCATTCTTAAACCCATTGACACTACTTATATAACATATCAAACTTAATTTTTTGCTGATACATGTTTTTGTTTAATACACTTTTGGAATCTTCATAATAAAATGAGTCATGTGACTCCTTTCCTTCCCTTCCCTTCCACTTTCCTTCCCGTATCCTGGCACCCCACAACAAAGGATGATTATGCACCAAAATTTACTAATAATTCAGTGATGATGCCGTGTTCCTGACCTTCTTCAGTTGTGGACGATATTAGCTTTCGCCACAAATCTGAGAAATTGCTTGCCCTTATCTACTACATTACACAACCTTGGATACATGTACTGCCTCAAGCTCAAATTTCATGCATTACCAATCAAACTTCTTTTTCCTAAAGATGTTTACCTCATCATTGAATGTTATGTGCACGTGTTTGAAAGATGTGGTTATTTAATAATGTATGTCATGTCAAGTACCTGCATGTTTTCATCTTAAGACTTGACACACTTTACAGGTCTACTATGATGTTATGCATCTCACATTTCTTAGGCAATCCTGGTGTTCTGTTACACTATTGACCTACTGTACCATCCAGGTTGTTGCAAAAAGTCCTTTTATGGTAAATAACTCGTTTTTAAAAGGCACACATTACTCTAGTCGTTTCTTCTAACAAATATCCAACACACCAACGCCATGATTTATATATGTATATACACACATGTTAGTGTGACAACTGATTTCCTGTACCTTATAAGTCTGATATGCAATTCTCTACGAGAAATCATCGCCATGGAAACTTATTGTCAACCAGATGTATGAAGTGTTAGTGTCAGGTAAATACATTGAGCAACTCTGATTAATTTTAGTGATATCCAGAGTTATGATGGGTTTTCTTTTTATTGCGACTATACTAAAGTGAAACGACAAGTCAAATGTTTACGTACGCATGTTCTATGAGTATTACAGCAGATAGCTTGGATCACATGATTTATAAGTACAGTAACCATGGAAACATGCAAATATCAGAATGAAGGGAATCATCAAAGACTGTTATAGAGAATTACTGCTCGATTCAAGCTGGATTTGGTTGAATTTGCCATGATTTTGGGGACAGCAGTACCTTTGTACTAGTTCCGTTGACAAGGAAAGATTTATAAAGACCGTAGTTTGTACACATAGAAACGGTAACATACTTGTTTACCGAGTTCACAATAGGGACAACAACATAACGCAAAAAGTTCATTTGTGTACTGTATAAGTAAAACCTGATACATTACATTGAATTGGTAGACACAAAATTTTAAGTGGTAGCTAGAGAGATGGGGCCGGTTACAAATTATGTAAATGGCTATTGGATTGCTTGATTCAAATGGTACATTGTTGCAATTTAGCCTCAAGTTATGCTTTTACAAGGTTTTTTGTTTTCGTTTATGAGTATACTGTACTTAACAGTCATTTTTCTTATAAGGCCAGTATGCTGGGTCATCAAAATTGTTTTTCAGGATTGGTTAGAGCTCTGAAGCCTCTAAAGACCACCATATCGCATAGCTTCCAGGGGCGCAAAGCGTTCTCATTGACAGGTCAACAAAGAGAATCCACTCTATCCCCCAATATGAAATCCTTGCTATGCGCTTGACTTTCTCTACAATAAATTAAGTTCATATTTTTATTTGGACTATCCCTTCAACAATTTAGCAGATGGAACTCAGGAATAAAATGTTCAATTTGGGTAAAGAGACATTCATAACAGTACCGTTACCACGCATGGTTTCAAGTGTTTGGGAATGGGGCATATTGCCATGAAAGTACCTAAAATGACTGAACTGGGTGCATGCAAAACTTGCCCCGCTCCCCCTTGCCCCTTCCATGAAAAGTCTGGTTACGCCACTGAACATAGGCCAAAATATCTTTGTCATTGAGACATGTATTTGACATTAGTTTTGTATAATTGACAATCCATTTTCCAACTAACTAAATGAACCGTAAGAAACAATACTTCAGTTGAACAACAGCGCACCAAGTATACATGCAGTACAAATGGAATTACAATGCCACCAAACAAAACCCAAAGCCACTAATTTTAAAGTCTCAATGTGTACTGTGTCTTTTTTCGTGTTTCTGTTAATCAGTTAAAGTATCGTGAGATGTATCATTTAGGCTGGTTCGGTTCAAGATATTGGGAGAAAGAACTCATATAGATGATGTACAGTACTGTTACTACTGTGTATGTATCACCGATATCATTTTATCGGATCAACACTATAGTATACATGCTTACTGTAGGCTGTTTCTTATATTTGCTTGTTATCGTTGCAACACTTTACTCCATACTTTATAATGTAGGCTGTTTCTTATGTTTGGTTGTTATAGTAACAACACTATAGTATACATGCTTTATACTGTATGCTGTTTCTTATATTTTCTGGCATATATTCTTCAAACACTTTTAATTCAGGTCAATTGGTAAACTAATCATCAAGGTTTTGGTCATTGTTATGCTGTGCGTCGACGTGATAACCATGCATGAACAGCCGTGTGTCGCTATCCCTTCCCGAACTCTTCCTCCTTCGAGGCCCTTCACAGTTTACAGATAAATAATTTGTGTCATCTGTGATATGCACTCGGTAACATTATAACAAAGTGTTAGCGAAACATTTGACGAGCCCCGTGGGTATCAGTCCGATGGTAACGATTCTTAATTAAGATCCAGAAAGCGGTGCATCCAGTAACGTAAAACCTTGTAGATCTGTGTACAGACACTGCGTCGAAACTGGAGTACAGTCTTCTGGTGTTTGGTCGTGACTTTTTCATGATCAGGAAGAGCTACATTAAACTACAGTGGTTATAAACTTCGCTTAACTAGGCTTCCCTCAAGAGCTATCCGATCAAATCTTATTTCTGTCCTGTCATCAGTCCAAAAAAGAAAAAACCCTCTCAATCAGATTTTCAGTTTCTTTGCAGGCAAAACGGGGGATTGAAATGTAATCAATAACCCGTGTCCGTATAACCGTATAATGTTGTCTTTCTCTGTGTGCTCGAACGATTCTGTTTCTTTCATACAAATTGACTTGGATCACTCCACTCTCTCCTTGCACCGCCAAGATTTCCACTTGAAGTTACGCAGAAGGTCTGATGACAAGTTTTTGGCTTGATTAAATGACTGATAAGCGAAGATCAGACAGAGGCTCAAAGAATATGCCCGAGACAGGATAGATACTGTTTTTTTTTCCCTTTAAATTATTTGTGTAGTGATCAAGACTGGTCTGAAAATTAAAGTCCACAAGTCGGTCATAATTATGGGACAATGGTCCAGATACGGGAGACAATTTTAGAATTTCTGTGATTATCAAAATGATGTAACATCAAATATGGTAAAGTGTATGAAGGGATGGTAAATTGGTAATGTATATTTGTTTTCATTTTATTTGGACATGTTGGAAACGCTCACCAGGTGGTAGCGTTCATATTTGCATTTGCTGGTATATTGTACTGGGGCTTTTTAATGGGTGATGGGAGGCTAGTTGTTAACATCTACAAAGTGAAAACACCCATTCATGTTGTAATCCTATTTTCAACTTTGGGATATATTCCCAAATTGATTCACTTGGGTAGAGAGAGGCACATTTAAAAGAGTGATTGCTGGCCCATGATTGGTAGACACATATTTTGTGTAGTTGAGGCAGTTAATGATGTGCTTGGCTTATACTTGATTGCTGTGTACATACATGAGAAACAGTGGCGAGTGCAAGGAGGGGGATTTCCCCCTTCCCCCACCTCCCATCAACAGGCCGGAGGAAATGGTTCAGTCAGGATTTTTACATTCAGCCCGGGAGGAATTAGCTGACCACTACCACAAGAGTATGTGACACCGTTTTAACCTCAAACTACCTCACAGAAAAAAACAAGAGTATAAAAATGTGTACAATCGTGTGTTTTAGAGCTAATTATATGCTAATTTATAGGCTAAATATGCCTCGGAATGTACCATTTGCATCCCAAATGGTGTGTCATGAAAATTATGATAACACATGGCCAGAAAGTAGTGATAACAGTAAAGGCCTGTGGTTCACACTCGTAGGATTTAAATTGACAGTCAAAAGGACTCTAACCATATCAGCACCAAACATGTTGAGAATCAAAAAGTCCTTGCGGATTCTTCTCCCCCCCCCACCCAGTGACATTTCACAGATTGATCTGAAAACCATTCAGACATGTTGCCTTGTGTGCAATGCATGATTAGTTCATTTTACAGACTTTAGGAGCTACAGTTAGTAATTGAAAAAACGAGTCTTTATATTTTTAGGCCATCAATTAATTCTGACCTAGTTTGAAGTATTTTCTTCATCACTAGGCTCTGCAAAGAAAGAGATATTAAATTGAGGTTGTCTCATGATCTGGTTCTTGGTAATTAAGTTCATACGGCATGCTATGGGTGTCGCTGATCGATCTACACAACACTTTTCAGGTATATATATAGCTGTACTCGGGCCTGATACTGAATAGTTGTTAACTTTGAAATCTAATAGTTGTAAAAACTATCAGTTCTGAGGCTTTTGTGCCTGTAGCTGTAAAAAAAAGATTCATTCAGATACTCAGTGAAAATTTGTACAGTACAATGAAGGATCCTCGGATATGTGGATTAATTCAAGGAGGGAAATGTTACTCTCACAGAGTCACATTAACTACTCTTAGCTTGCCTCATGTTTCCACCCCCCCCCCCCATTTCTCCCCCTTTTTCTATCTTATGTTTGGATTAAATATGCATTTGGAACATCATCAAACATTTGTTCTTAACAGAATGTGAGATGGTCCTCTTCCATGTGAACTATACTGTATATAGAAATGTCAAATTAGACCAAATCTAAATAATTTTGCTAGTAACTTCTTAAGCATAGCTGGCAGCTTGGAATAGTGTACGTGTTCTCTACGGCCAGAAAAAAAAATGTTCTTCTGTCTGGTACATCTCAAACTCAAATACAAATTTATTCATTCATGTGATCAAAGAATCGTTTGTTTGTTCAGTAAGGACTTTGAGTGTACAGTGAAAAATCCTTAGAATGCCAAATATATGATACATACAGATATGATAAAAGGTTATCAAGTAGTCAAAGCAAACTCAGAAATTAAATAAAATCAATAAATATGACATCGTGACTGTCAAGCCTGCCTATAGTAAAACAGTCCTCCTCAAATTCACTCGAGCATTAATAATTTGTTACCTGATAGCATAAACTACCCCAAATACTGTTATTAGGATTCATCCTAAAGCCCACCTAATTAATTGACCAGCCACCTTATGATTGTAAACACAAGTGCGCTAATGGCCAGCACTACGTTCCTGTGTGAGAAGTTTGGTTTGACCACTGAAATAGTACACTGTGTGTTTAATCATGAATTTGTGCAGAGGAGCGAGCACTCTGTATGGCTAGCATTACCAACTCCGGTAGATGTTCAAATCTCCCTGTTTCTGGCCAAAAACGGGACTGGGGTGGTATTTAAGATCGAAATGATGACTTGTACAGTAAGTTGAGGCAGAATCATGTATACTAGAAATTGTCTATCAAAGATCCGTTGCTTTTTGGATTATTATAATTACTACGTCCATGCATTGATCATCTTAATATATATTCAAACAAAGAAACCCATTTCAGGGATTTTTTAATTGAACACTTCCTGTTTTCTCCCATTATTGTCAACCTTTTCTTTTTTCAAGTTCTTTTACCAGCCAGCCAGGCTGATCTAATTTAATTTAATTTAAATAATTGATGTGGTATCACTTTGCAAACTGCTATGCAAAATGTTTAAACTGCTACATAATGTGGGAAGATGACTTCACATAGCCCTATACTGTATGTAGCAGCTTTGTTTACAGAATATTAGTAATTGAAATAATGTGTTAGCACACTAAAACAACTAATTATTATACAACTATTAAACTCTATAAATCTTGTAGTTTTTTTTGTAGCAGATATGCCACATTATTGTTGCTTCTTCTGGCTGCCTCCGAGTCCGACACTTACTTAACTCTTTTCCTGTTTCATTTTCTTTTGAAAGAAGTATATCTTAGACAAATTCATCTCTTTCTGTTTCAGAAATTTGCTTGTAGTTCATATTGTCAGATTTTTTTTCCTTTGTATAATGAAAAGCAGACTCTGAACACCTTACACAGCATTAGGCAATAAAGACTGTATATGATATAATGCACTACAGGGAACTGTTTACTGGATGGTGAGATGTTTGTGTATATACATGCATTGAAGTAAAATGGTTCAAAGTTTTAAGAACATAAGCGGCCTGCAGAGTTCAAAACCCTTGAAATCGTGTTTACATATAAAACCGTTTTATCTAATGTAGTTGAAATTTGTATATAAACAAATTCCCACTTTTCCAGCAGCGATTTTAACATTTTAACAATTCATTCCACAACCAGTTTATAGGTTTCTCCACTCTGCAGATAACATTTTATCAGCTTTATACACGCAAGACATGGCAACCGTACATTTAAATCATCTTCCCTGGCTGCTTCCACCCACATTACGCATAAGTTTGTGAAACTTGTCTCCTAGATTTTACGAAATAGTGTTACAGTTGTTTGATTGATGTCATAGAGAGTAAGCTAGCTGGGAACATATATTGTTGACGTCACCGCGGTAATGACGTCAAATGGTGACTTTAATCAGCTTGCACAATGGCCTAACCTCTTTACGGAGATCCTCAAGAGATAAAACTTAGGCAAAGAGGCAAATTGGTCTTTCCACCTGTCAAACAAGATTGAGATGCCATACGAACGGTTTTACAGTACACTGAATTTTGCTTTTCCATCGGACCTTTTTGAAAGAGAAATTGTGGAAAGTGCTTCTTTGGAAATAACTGTGAGCATAAATTGTGAACGACCTTTAACTTTTTACCACAGATGTAATGGCTCGCAACATTCAAATGTATACATGCTGTCACATATCCTCACAGCTGCAGTACATTAACTGATTGGTAGGCGTGTTTAACTACTCCAGGAGGTTTGGATCACACTTTAGGGTGTCTGTGATAGTCATCTGGGCAAAATGCTCTTCAAAAAGCTTTACCTATTATAATCTTCTTGAATAGTTTTCCTTGAAACCTGTTACATTTGAAATGTTTGCTTAGCTGTCACAGTTCGCTGTACTTAAAACTTCATCAATATGTTATGGGTTTTTTTTTTGTAGAAATATTCTTTTCCTCTGTGGATAAAAGTTCTGACAAATTATAATGCAAATTATAATGTTGCCAGATACATTTACCAAATATCACAAAATTTAAAAAACTCATATCTTTGTGATACAACATGCTATGGGATTGTGTTTTTCCACCTAAAATATACAGAGTACATTTAGCAATTTTGCTATGTATATCAACTTCAGCCACCAAAATCTTTCTAACTATTTCTGCTTTATGAACAAAAGAATGATTAGACTTGGCAGCCATCTTTGAATTCCCACAATGCACTGCATACAGCATTTAAACTGATGCATAAACACCAACATCCATCAACCATCATTATAAAATGAGCCTCCCACACAATCTTCTCAAATCAACAATTTTGTTTTTTCTCTGCTCCTCCCCCCAATCCCTACCTCCTGGGGGGGGGGGGGTAACTGATCAATGTAACAGCTTCTAACCTGCACACTTGATTCATTACAGAATGCATTCAAACTGGGATAACATTTGTATGCATACAATGTCTGATTGGATCCTTCAGTTGGCTGTATTAAATAACAGATGTTTGGTCCAAGTTTTATAGTTTGCTGGCATCAGCTCAATAAGTTTTAACTCATGTGCTTCAGCATATATCAGTTAGTTACATTGCCAGACCAAATCCGTATCCATTTCGTATTTCAATTCCCACAAGCAATTAATCCCGCAGAGCTAGGAGAGTTCAGAAAATGTTGATTAATTTTCTCTTTATTTTTTTAAATGCAAAGCTGCTACAGTATATATCTATAAGTTTGAAAATGATGATGATGATGATGGTGGCTCAACTCATAGGTTATATTATCAAGGAGGTATATAACCCAGCTGTGATATTTCTGTAGAAGCTAATATCAATTGCAGATATTATGTTTAATATCAATTTGATGATGAAACTTAAAAAAGTTATACCCATTATTGAAATCAAAGAAGAGAAACGTTATCCAGAGGCGTAGGTTTATTGCTCCTCACAGATGAGCAAAGGAACGAACGTTTTCGAGTCTCTGTTTTTATAGGTGCACAGCTATATCTTTTGCAGGATGGGAACGTGTTACAGCTGAGGCCTAACTGTAGTTGGGGATTCTTCAAATTAACTCTGGTATAATCTCAGGCCTTTCCAGTAGGTTAAAGCTATCCATCTCTGGATAACTGACACACAGACCATTCATGGCACCTACAATGTACCGTACACCATGACCATGTAGATTTCCAGCAGTGAGAATCAGAACTTTTAATCAAGTTTGGTATTAAACAAACTCCTGTACCGATCAGTTAACAGTGTCCTATGATGCACCATGCATAAAGTGGCCTAGCAATGCTGGTTCACTTTGTGTCAGGTACAACATAGAAAACTGTCCATAATTTACCTCCATTTCCCCCGCTCATTTTGCACTGTGTGTTCGTTCGTCCATTTTATAAAAATTTCTATAAATTCTGGAAAGTGGCCTGAGATACCTAGAAAAGTGCCAAAGAATATTCTTTGGCACTTCTCTAGGGGGGAGGGGGTGGAGGCAGGGCCGGATTTAGACAAGTGGAGGCCCGTGGGCAACCTTCAGTGGTGGAGGCCCCCCCTCCAGTGATCGCCGTCCTGGGGGAGGTGTGTAAGGGGAGGGGTATTGGATTTTTTCCAATAATTAAGGGTTCTTGGATGCGAAATGGTGCAGTATTTTGTGATTTCTGAAGAAAATTTTGTGATTTCTGAAGAATTTTCATTACGGTATGTAGGCCTGTTTGCCTGCAAAATTTTCAGTAAAAGTAAAAAGGTTGCTACAACCTCTCTCACTCTCAGTACGAACGAGCAATCATGATCAATCATATAAACATGGATATAATACTTACAGTACGTATATTTACAGACCAGGCAGTTTTCGAGACTTGACCCTTGCAAAATCTTGGATCAATTTGTCGAAGTCAGTCTCTCTGAGAATGTCATATTCAATACTCATCAAGGTCAGATGACTGAGCCTATCATGACGTCATCATTGCACATGAAAAGAATCAATTAGCAATACCTGTCTGAAACCTAGCGGGAGGTGATGACAGGCGCACTGTCAGGGTGTACTGAAATGTTTCAACCAAAACCATTAACCTAGTTCTAAAGAAAATAGACGTTGAGATTGATGACTTTGGATATTAGGCCAATCATGTTTGTCTGTCGACGTGTGATTTGCAATAACGGGAAAACAACCACTTAGCTGTTTCTACCATTCACAAAGAGATACAATTAAAATTGAATATGACTTCAAGCGTATGCATGGCGTAAGCCACGCACAATATGATTTTGATTGATGATATTTGTCAGCCTACATTTAATTTTTTTTCTTCAAATTTCCCCTTATATATATATATTTTTTCATGAAGTATGTGGAGGCCCCTTGTTGTGGAGGCCCGTGGGCAGCTGCCCACGTTGCCCATTGGTAAATCCGGCCCTGGGTGGAGGGGAGAACACACAGGATGATTGGTATGGAATATGCCACCATGTGTACATGTGTAAATACTTGATCTTGGAGGATTGCATACTCCCTCCCCCTACCCCAGCCCACTTCCTTGGTTTTAATTTTTGCCACTTCATTTTGATTCATGCATGTACAACAAGTAGTTTTATTATCTCATGTATTTACATGGCAATTTCACTATTTTTTCTCTTTTTCAGGAGAAGTTACTTCGAAAACTTGACAAATATGATCTTTCTGAACCAGTAATATGCAAAGAACACGAGGTAAGATATTTTACCATAAATGTACCCTGAGACCACTTGTTTTGGAAGTGTATTTTCCAGAAGTCTTTTCATCAGAAGCTGGTTGGCAGACAGCCTATCAATCATGAAGAAGAATGGTGGGTAGAGAGGGAGGGGACCGGGGGGTAGGGAGGGAGGGGACCGGGGGGTAGGGAGGGAGGGGACCGGAGGAAGGGATGTGTTCATATTTAATGATACACCACTATGAGTTCAAATGTCTGTTATTTGAGCTAAATTTATGACTCACACTTGTACAGTTTAATTAGCTGATTCTAGTTATCCCCCGTACAACAGGTTCTTACCAACAAAAAGTTCAACTCGTAAAAATTTTACAGCACTTTTATGGCCTCAGATATTGTACAAGTTTAGTTAGCAGCTTTTAAGTTTACTGTAAAGGGTCATAAAGGTCATTAATTCTATTCCCAGCTTTGAGCTGACTAAAATTTGCAAGAATTTTCCGAATCCATTCTTGTAGAGGGCTCCACAGCCTTTCATATTATTCCAAGATGTCCCAGAGTTCAAAACATTACTAGGACAAAGAACTGGAGTCTCAATATTCCCCCACCCCCCTCCCCCTCCTTTGTGTGTTTTTGACCCAAACGGCTTGTTCTCTGCTGCGGAAGGGGAATGAAAGTGGTGGTAGGCGGAGGGGAACGTGTCTCAAGAAGCATATTTGATAGCAGCAGAGTTGATGTGAAGTAATTCCTAGCGAGCATAAAGCACGCTTACATGTTCAATTGATATGATAGTGACACATTAAACTTCCTGTAGACAAACAAATACCTCTTAAGGAACAAATATGTCAAAGTTGGTACTAAAATTCAGTGAAATGAAATTGTCTAAACAACAAAGATAAATAGTCACAAAATCATGAATAACATGCTATGTATAGCTAGTCCAACTGTCCACAGACAATGCCAGTGGGTACAGCTGCAATTTTTTTTCACAAAGTTGTCCAACATTTGGGTTCCGTCGCTACTTAGCAGCAGGACTTCATATGCGATTGTGATGGCGTGTGTGTGTGTTTGCACGCGATTCCGCTTAGCTTTGTGAACAGGATATGTCATGAAGGGACTATACTGTGTGTTGGATATAATGCTTTATACAATAAATAGCATGGGCACAGATATCCAATGGGCTACGTATGTGCATTATTGGTCGTAAAAGTAATCTTGTGCAGATTACAGAAAAACAGTCGCTATGTACAGTACTTGTTCGTTTCCTTCAATATTTATGTCAGTATATATCCTTGAGGGGTCAGCAGTATAATCCCTTCTGCCCTGATCTCCGAGTCCATCTCTAAATTGGTTGAAGTTATTTTAATCAAAGTACACTACTCATTACATGCATAAAAGTGAAGCCTCTCAATCTCACCCAACCTCTCCTCCCATCCTCCCTCTCCCATCCTCCCCCTCCCATCTTCCATCCCCTGTATTGATACAATCAAGCCATCTTCCCATAGATCTCAATGAAGCATTGCTTCTTATAAACATTATGGAAACTAGCCAAATATTTTAATATCATTCCTTTATTCTGAATACTGTCTGCAAAGTAAAATGCATTAGATGCTTTAAATTCATGAGGTTATTATATCTTTTTCAAGCCACACTTTGGCGTCATTTAAAAAAAACTGAATCTGCAATCAAGGCTATCTTTCCTTTGTGTGATGGTTAACTTTCACCGCATCTGTTTCGGAAATGACAACACCTGCTAGGACAAAAAATCAATTAATCTTTGTCGTTTACTAACAGTATAGTCAGAAAGTGCATTATGGTGTGTACAGTAGGTAAAATGCTGTTTTTGTAATTAAAATGCATCTATCCTACTGTAGTTATATATAACCACAAATTGAAATAAAAAAACACATACGAGAGAGTGGAAAGCAAATAGCTCCTCTTATTAATTTGACAAGGAATTCTAGTCTTGTAAATATTCAAATTCATGTGCATATACCACAAAGTTCGAGTAGCAATGAAATATTATAATGTACTTCAATGTCAAAAATTGAAAGATACATGACAAAATATTAAAACAATTAAATTTACATGTACATTGTCCATCTGTTATGTTGAAATACTATAATTATCCTTCAAAAAAAGGTCCTATACATGTACTATATGATATCATAAAGATCTGCGGGAGGCATTACAGAAAAGTATTGCGTTGAAAATCTGTTTATTTAGCAACAATTACCGGCTTCCAGTTCAAAATTAAACCCTTAAAATGTAGAATCAAAACTTGCAATATGAACAAAGAAATCATGACTATTTATTCACTCTGTACACATCGGATGCAGGGTCAAATGATGAAACCAGCGTATTGGTCAAATGTGCAGATGATACTGCCTTGCTGGGTTCACTAACAAAAGATGATGATACTACAGTAACATGGATCAGATCAATGATTTTGTGACCAATTGTGGACGAAACTGTTTAGAACTTAATGTTAATAGGACAAAAGAAATGGTGATTGATTTTTGGAAGTCCATGAATGTTTCAATCAAAGTTATTATAATGGGAAATATCGTTGAAAAGGTGGGTAATTACAGTATAAGTATCTCGGGATGGTGGTAGATAAACAGCTTTCCTTGCATGAGCACTCATATGTTGCGCAACATAGATGTTTTATTGAAGAACTCAACTCTAGGATGTATTGTCTGTGCATGATGAAAAAAATTGAACGTTAATAATATTTAATATTCTTGCCATGTTTTATGACTCTGTAATTTGTGGGGTATGGCAATATAATTTGGTATCATGGAGTCGGAATCCTAGTAAAGAAGTTGAACATCGTATTGAAGCCATTATTAGACCTGGCAAGTTGTGTGATTGGGCAAACTCAGTCAACATTGGCCTCGTCCTACCAACAGCTTCTAGAGGTTAAAGGGAGTGAAGACTCGCGCACAAAGAAACTTCTGATGCCGGTAATCTGTCCTAGTTTAGAATGAGGTGTAACAGAAGTGTTAGACACCACCATTGATCCCAGAAAATACACACACAGCTTGCTACCATCGGTAATAAGACACTAGTGTACAGTCAATACATGCAGCTACGGTCATTACCCACACCACAGTGTACATATAGCAGCGATGGACATCTCAGGTCTAGATAAAAGATAACAAGGTATTCACGTTTCATTACTGTCTGCATTTTGTAGCAACAAGAAGAAAACTTCACTTGCAAACAACGGAAAGTTACCTTTTTCAGAGGGCGGCACGCTGTTTGGGGCGAGTCTCCAATGCCTTTAACCTAGACAAGATTATGCGTGTCCCCCTTCGCATGCTTCTGGACAGAGGGTTGATCCATCAAAGTGGTAGGATGCGGTTGCCATTAGGCTAGTACAAATCGACAAGCCTCAATTATTCCACAATGTATGAAACTTCATAACCTAAACTTCAATCGTTAGAGCTTGCCTGATTGGTTCCTTTTGATAAAACTGTTCTGGTCTCTTGCCTTTGTCCATTGTACTGTTTTAGGATTGTTTGTACATGTGTTTTTGTAATTTTATTGTTTCATTTGGAAAATTGTTTACTCTTTCATGCGAGCATTTAACTTCCCCATTGTGGTGTTTAATGAAGTTTATCTTATCTAATATGTTAGTTCAGCCACTTCGATAGATGAATTTCAAATGATCATTTGGATTATGTTGTTGAACAACTAAGGTATTAAAAGGTACCTTGGCCTAATAGCTAGTCGACTTTAATAGTCTATTAGTCTAAATGGAATATTATAATTGATTTTCTCTCTAAAACCCCCTTTTACAATTGGCACTCTATTGTAAGTCAATTCTGATGTTATCTAGGTATTTGGCCACCTCAGGGATATTTTAAAGTTTTAGATGTACACAATATGTTTCCATCAGTGTTTGATACATTTGCTTTTAGTGGCTTTGAGTCCTATACTGTAGCTTTCAGTTTTGCAAAGATGCCAAAGAATATATCTTATTATTCCTACCAGCACAATTCTAATATTAAAAAAGAAGGAGATTTGGTTTCGCAATCAAAAGTACTATCTCCGGTCTAGTGAGATGTCAATGACAGGTCATGGAAGTGACCTATAACTGCAGTATATAACAATGTGAGGTTATGTGACATTTCTTCTCCATACAGTACGTCTGGAAAATGTATTTTAAAGTGAAAGGATAAAAATTTAATGATGACTCAACAAAATGAAAACTTCTCCATAGCAACAATCTTCTGTATGTACTACAGCACAGGCAAACATCGATGTTTTATATGCAATATCATATATCGTGATATAACAGACATCATGTCTCATATCATAGCAGGGATGTGCCCATGCTGGGCGGCACTGGGTGGCCCCGCCCAGCATTAAAAATTACTGCTCAGCAGTATCTTGAAAATCGTGAATCCCGCCCAGCACTATTTTCATCTAAAATCCTGACATTCCTAACCATATATTCAACGTAAATTGGGCCTAGCCTATGCCAAAATCATACAGACTAATATTGCATCAGTGACGCATGCGAGAAACATTACTTACGGCTCTCAATCGGTCCCTTGTAAAATCTCTTTGAAACAAACTAATAACTTTTACCAGGTAGGCTACGTAATATACTTCACTAAAAAAAAAATAAAAAAATGAAAGTTGTTAGCAAAACTAGTAATTGTGTATGTGCTTAAAAAGCTACACAAGTGCCAGTATTTGGCATCTGAGCACCTTCAAAAATTGAAACATTTCTCAAAGGGGAGGGGGACACCCACCCCCTCCCCCTAAGACCCCTCCCCAAGGACGGCGATCAGTATACCCGGCACTCAGGAAATCCTGGGCACATCCCTGTCATAGCGGTATTGTGATATCAGGTATGGGAAAATGTATTTAGGCAGCTCAGACAGTGGTGTGAACAGGATTTCAAAGGTAGGGAGCCAAATCAATATTTTTCCCAGGTGTCTGATTTAGGTACAGTAAGAGCTGAACTTTTATGGAAGGGCCAGAAGTTGAAGGAGTCGGGAATGGGAGGCTTGCCCTTGGGTGATTGACAGCAACTCCCATGGAAGGGGGTTTGTGGGTTCTTCCCTCCAAAAAGGTTGAAGAGTTAGACGTCACAAGGTGCATTCTGGGGCATCTGTAAACTATAAGTTAGGTAATTAGCCCTAAACACAAGGTTGTGCTAATTAATACTCTTGATTTCTCGTGTGAGATTGAAAGGGGATTTTACACTCACAGCGGTGGTATTTATAGTTCCCCTACAGAATGTAAAAAATCCCACGACTAAACCAGTTTTCCGCGACTGATGATGGCGGGTAACAGGGTTCATGGCTCCACCAATCCTCCTCCCTCTCCCCCCCCCCCCTCCCTCTCTTTGTGTATGTCACTAGTCTCAGAGGATGGGTAGATATGTTAGTCCATGTTTAAAATTGAATAGTTAATCATGATGAAGATAAGGGAAGTAAACAGAAGTAAAAATCACCTAAACTTGATAAGATGAATTGCAAACATAACACTTTGTTACATTTCCCATCATCCATTTTCAACCTTTCCTAAAGATTATGCAATCTATATCCACTGATCCAATTAACTACTCCATGGGTGATGATGCAGTCCCCCTGTGAGCTTTAACTGGTTAACCTCTGTTTAGGGGCAAACTAGATTTATCATTTAATTGTTTTATACACTTGGTCAAACCTCAACGCTTCCTTGCCTTTATAAATGTGATCAACTTGTTTCCTCTCCACTTGGCATCTATAGATACAGGTCTCTCACAAACCTAGTTTTTTTCTTTCTTTCTTTGTGGGTTATTGGGGGGGGGGGGGTTCACTTCACCTCAAGAGCAGCAGCATAAGCCATGATTCACGCCATTCGATAGATTCCTCCTCAGAGCTGTTACATTATTTGCAACTATATCCGTCATCACAAGATGCTTCTTATTTACAGTCGCTCTCCGAAACCACTCTCCAGTATTGGAGAACAAATAAAATCTGCCCGAAAGGTTTCCCCGTGCTTACATTGAAAAGAAAAGCGAAGAACCGTCGTTCACACGTATATATGTATAGCTATCTGGTTTCGAAGACGGTGAACCCGTTGTATTTCATACCGATCGTACAGATTCTGCACGGCTTCAAAGTCCCCATTCAGACTCATCGGTTACTAATGCATTTCCATATTTGCTAAAAGACAAGAAAGAAAAAGAAACTCTCTCCGGTGGTGATAGCCCGAAGGGAAGATTATTGATTTGGTACATGCAGGAAAGAAAGAGAGAAATTTGGTCACATCTGATACTGTAATGATGGAGACCGCCGCTGCAATCATAAACGTTACGAAGGAGCTGGAATATTTAAGGAACTAAAGAAACGTCTGTGGCTGCTGTAACACGGGATTGAAGTGGGGGTCGCAATAACAATTGGTTAACAGAAAGCAAAAGATTGATTTAAAGAAAAAGAGAGCTGGCTGTGCAGAAATTTTACTTACGTAATTATATTTTGGCTGCATTGTCGTATAAATGCATCATGTATAGTTTAAGGTATTTCTGTGAGATGGGTAGATGAGGATATATGCTGTGTATTTATAAATATAACCATATATGGAGGGATTGAAGTAGCACTGCTCTTTATTTTAATAGAAAATTTAATTTACTAGGAAAAGTATGTTCTTGTAATCAATTGAACATGTAGTTTGTGGTCTTTTTCTCTTTTCTTGTACAAATTACTGGACCTAATAGACATACATCTGATGATTAATACTGATGAAACTGTTAGCTTTCTTGTTTTTCTTTTCAATTCTATTGATCGATACTACAGTCATGATGGTGTATTTTGTCTAATAATCAAATACGACCACCTGGTTACTATAGTCTAGACAGGGATCAATATTGATTCATGTGTCCCCCTTAGCAACCATATTCTATACAGACTTTAAATCCATATCTTGATGTCTTATTACTATAGCAACTCTTGTTGATAGATTGATGGATTTCACACCCACACATGACGTAAAAAGAAACCCTAAATTTCACAAACGATCAGTCATTTGCACAGTATCATCAAATGATACTGATTGATTTGAAAAAACTTTATTTCAACCATCTTCGCTTAACATAATAAGTATGAATAGTTATACAAAAATGTGGGATACAGTGTACCTTTAAGCAGCTTGAAACTAAAGAAATGATGAACGTAAATGATACTGGTGTAAATATCGCTGATTTGGAAGAAGGACCAAATCAAGAGTGTGTGTGTATAATCCGACAACCTCTTGTTTTTCAAAAGAGAGACCAGTTGCCTCATCAGCAAAAGGTAGAACTAATTATTAGTATATACAACTGAAACTTGCAACCCATCTTCCGGCTAAATGTATTCGTTTTACATACTATGCATGTGTGACCTCTTCCACCAATATTAGTTTCGTGTTGGTCAGCTTTCGTTTTCATGTTTCATAGGTCAGGTATATTGATGGGATCGTTGTAAATTTGCAATAAAACCTAGTAAGGAGAGAGTACTCTGACATATACAATACAACACTTTATAACAGTATGTGTGTGGAGTTAAAATATCCTGCCTCCCCCACCCAGCTCCCGTCCTACTCATACCTATACCCCTCCTTCCCCTCCCTCTCATTTCCCTTCCCCTTATATCTCTTAACTTCAGAGCTGTTGTTGATTAGAAAATGAACTTTCAGCAGTGGTTTTGTTTCATGCAATAGTGATCTGATCGGTTATTTTTGGAAATTATCATTGGTGAGAGTTTCAAGATTAAGTGAATGTTTAATAATGTTTCATGAATGTTTGCAAGAATCAATTGAATTGGAATCTGGTTATATTTACAAACAAATGTTTGACTCTCACACTAGTTCAGATGCTCTTGAAAATTTATCATAATTTTAGTAATCAGGGAATAAATTATTGTTCTTAATTTTGTGGGGCAGTTTTCACAGGTTCTGGATTTTGTCTTCTAAAATACTATGTTCTCTGTGTACAAAATGGCTATGCAATCTTTGTCACTTGGATATCAATTTGATATTTTGCATAGCAGTTTGCAATGTGATACCAAATTAATTACTGCTTGGTAATGATTATGTGTATCATCATTCAGCCCATATCTTACCTATAGTGCTTCTTTTAAAAAGGTAACTTTTGTTTTGATATTAACTTGAAAGTCTAAAGTGAAATCGTATTGTGTGACCAGAATAAAAAGTTTTCTAAAGACCAAAGTGTTCTGCTATGAATATGCTGTTGAGATTATTTTGTGTACTACTGTGTATTATTTTTAATATTGTTTTTCATTTAGTAAATAGCATTTCCCTTTATACCACACTCACAGCATATATATTTCCTCCCTAGAAAATGTGATTTTTTGATGTTCTGCATATTTTTTTTTTTATTACAATTCAATTTTGGAACTACAACCATCTAGAACATTAATTTAAAAAGTTTTTTATAACTATAGTACATTAACTTTTGGCAACAACGCTTAATATCCTGCAGTGATACTAAGCATGCACTCGCATCGATAGATTTAGTAGCCGTAGCAACCTACTGATGTCAGAGCGCCATCAATGACATTGCTTGAGGCTGCATGGTAGCAGATAGAAGTATAAATGCCTGAACATGATGATATCAAAAAAAATGGAATATATTATCATCTACAACATAGAACTAATTGAAATCAGCTGGGAAATCTACATGATGAGATATCTGAGTGCATATGGAATACATCAAACAAGAAACAGGAATACTTAGCTGAATACATAAGCTGCAGGAACAAATTATTCAGATCTGTTTAGTATATTGTGTGATTATATGATAAAAATGTGTGTGTGTGTGTGTGTGTGTATTAAAATGTGAAAAGAAAGATAATCACTGCACTTAGCATAAGGAATATGTATCATTTCTTGTTGAAGTAACATCTACCAGATATCATATATGCATGAGACGTTGGGGTCATTGTGGATGGCAAAGCTTAGCTTTCTTTTCTTCTGCCAGCTTTTCTTATGCCCTCTTGTTGAACTATGTCAAACTTTGTCGGAGAACTTTTCAAAGGAAAGTTGTGGTAAAAATTTAATTTTTGGCGGTTAAAAGACTGAAGAGGAACATATACAAAGCATTGTGTTGAAAGTTACATACATTCCACACATTGCATTGGTCATAGAGATATTGATAGTTGAAATTGTCACATTGTGTTATGGATATGAACATGAAGCAAACAGCTGTGAATTAATGGCTCTGTGCACTGATTATTAATACACTTGTTTTAGTCAAACTTACCATTCCTCAGTACTGTCATTTTAAGTATATATGGAAGTGATTTTATAGTTATATTTCTACAGTTCAAATTGATGGAAAAGGCAACTATTTCATCATGAATAAATACTTTGTCAGATTTATATTTTTGTGCACTCTTTATTGGTAAATTGTTGTGTTGTGTGACAATCAGGTCAGACAGACTGACAATTAAGAGGGGGTTATCAGGTATCAATTAGTGCCCAGGCTGTGGTCAACTATGGAGCCTTATTAAGTTAGACAAAAATGTTCTCATTCCATAAGATAAAGATAAATGTAAAACAAAATGGCCGACTTCAGAAAATGGTTTGGTGACATCATCATCCCCTGGCTCTCAACATCTATGGTGACAGTTCATGTTTTCTTTCAAACAGGGTATAATATAATCCTTTTGAGACAAATTGAGCGTGATCACCAGAAAGTCACCAACAGGTCATGTTCTATTCACACCGAGTGTATTGATCATCTCCCGATCGGACATTGTCCCTCTATCCGATCGGATATGGTCCCTCGATCCGATCCGATCGGACATGCTCCCTCCATCTGATCGGACATGGTCCCTCCATCCGATCGGACATAGTCCCTCTTCCGATCGGACATTGTCCCTCTTTCCGATCAGACCTGGTCCCTCTATCAGATCAGACCTGGTCCCTGTATCCTATCAGACCTTGTCCCTGTATCCGATCGGACATGGTCCCTCTTCCGATAGGACATGGTCCCTCCGTCCGATTGGACATGGTCCCTCTTTCCGATCTGACATGGCCTCTCTATGCAATCTTTAGTTGTCAGTAAACTGATCACTGCTATTGAATAAAACTGATTCCAGAGTAGAACTTAAAATTGTTGATATACTGCCACATTGCTGCTCTAGTTTTCAATGTTACTGGTACCCCTGTACATAAAAGCTGCACACCTTTCTCTTGTACATTTTTTAGTGTTACATTTCAACCATCCTTACACTTACTAATTTCAGTTCTTCTACGGAGATCGTCATAACTGAACCTCTTGATCCATCGACTAGAAGATCAAGTCAACATGAAATTTTTTCTTGTGGTATTTATTAGAACTGCCTTACAGTACAGTAAGAATCAAGATATGACTCGATCAGTTACCATGTTAAGAAACATACACAGAGACATGACATTATCAAACATTAAAGCACAAAATTGAAGAACGGTCATTGTAAAACAGTATGTTACCAAAGGGTAATTCTGCATCCTATAAAAAAAAAACCCATTGCATTGGGAATCAAACCTTGAAACGAGCTGTTAATATCATGCATTTTTCTTCCATTGTTTATCATATTGTATTTTCGGATGGGAATTTTTCATTCTTATTCTATTTTGGTAAATTTACACTTTTGATGAAATACTGAAAAAAAAGCAATCTAATCAGACTAAAATATTTGAACAATTAGTTTCTTCTTTACCTCCTCCTTCCTCCTTGAAAACTAAATTAAAAAAAGTCTCACACAAAGAAGCAAAGTCACGAGTAGTTCATTTGGCATCATTACCCCTTAACATAAATTCATTCTGTAACCTAATTATAAAACTATTCTCATTATTTTCTCATTCAAATTTGGTCCCGATTTTTGAAGAAAAAAATAAAGGAATATTAATAACTGCTACTTAGGTTGATTTACCTTGTGGTCAGTGCTCATTTCATTTTCAATCTTGCAGTTTCATACAAAGAAAGAAAAAAAGTCATAATTAGTTCCTTTGGCATCAATACCCTTAATTTTAATCTTACTTCATTATATGACCCTAACTATCAAATTACTGTCACATGCAGAAATCATTCTCAGAAATCTTATTTTCTCACCCAAAGTTTTGTCCCGATTTTTTTTGTTTTTTGGCAAGAAAAAGAAAAATTTAATAATTGGTAAGGTTGATTTACCTTGTGGTCAGTGCTTTGTTTTCACTCTTGCAGCTCTCGATGCCTGAGTGCATTTTTTATCAACGCTCACTCAAGTAGATAAAATGCGGAGCGAGAAGATCAATACTCCCAGGGGATGCCCGTCGGGGATCCTCTCCAGCTACTTGATGATATCCATATTCCGCGATACCCGATGGAAATACCTCCGATGGGGTAGCATTAGATTACGAATAAAGACATCGACTTCTGGATAAAATCACATCTCGAGCCCCTAAACGAGTTATTAATTGGGTCATTCGTCAGTGCAACATTTCCAAGTGCAACGGCTAGTGCGTGCTTTATTCGTGAAGGAGACGATAAAACATCGTTAATGATTTCCCGATCTTGAGGCCCGTCGGCGAACTTGCCTGCGAGTCTTCAGCGTACACGGTGTGTTAATGTAACTTGTTTCCAAGGGTGCTTTCCTGTAGGGTCTACCCCTCACAGTCCAACAATTATTCTCCGATATTCGAGTAAGAGTAATTGACTAGTAAACAATTAACTCTCTCATGCAGTGAGAGCTAGATCTGAGATCCTTTCTGCGTGGATGTTAATTGCTTCATTACTGATCTAATTACTGAAGTTTGAACACGGCTGCTTATCACCAACAGGTTCGGGGGCAGTACTAACAATGTTTAGTTAATTGTATGATCAGCGATATGTTCCCAAAGTAAGATTGCAATCCATCAATCTAAGACACCCTCCATGTTTACTTTACTCCTGAATTACTTGTCTATGTGGCCTCCGATTGCACTACCTTATTTGGGGGGGGGGGGGGGTTGGGGAGGGGAGAGAGAGAGAGAGAGAATGTATTACTTTTATTCAATCCCATAGACACACTTCCATCTGCCATATTCTGATATTCTGTTAGTTACTCAAAATGAGTGTTCCCACATACTCACATCACCCCTCCCCTCCTTCCCACCCCTCCCCTTCCTCCTCCCCTTCCCCCTCCCACATTGGTGTAGTTTGCCTCAAGGCACTGTTTCAAAAAGGAAAAGCTGTCACAGCAGCTGCAAGTTCCTGCTCAGCTAGGATGGATCAATATCAAACATTAGATATGGGCCTATATGTCTGTAGACCAGCATTGCTTTGTGTGGTGAAACTGTGGAGTACAATATATCATGCATGTCCTACACAGCCTTGTTGTACAGTATGATGCTGTGGCCTTTTCAGCATCCAAGTTTTGACTTAATAAATTATTGTTATAATCTAATATTTCTTCAGTCTTAGGAACACTGCCTGTTATTATCATATTTATCGAATTACCTGTCTACTGAAGGCTATGGAACTATCTTTGATTTCATATGTTGTACCATATATTCTTTAAAAAAAAAAATCAATCCCAGGGGTATCTCTTGTGCTATTTCTTTGGTCATACTGCTCTCTCATGGAGATGACTTGCCTCCTAGAACTGGTTTCACAAAACTCTCCCAAAGCCCTATTCCTATTTTCAAAATGGCCGCTGCAAATGTTTGTGGCCAGAGGTGTGTTACTCAAGTTTCTTCCAGGCCGTTTTAAGACGTACGTCAGAATAGTTTTTCTCAGTAAAATTTACCGTCGATGGACGTCCATAATTTCCTCTTGTGTTTGAAAGATGAATGGACAATTTGATCTTCCAAAGCACTTATTCGTTTGCTCCTGGACAAATTTTCTACTTCACTTTTGTCGTGAGCATGAGGATAAAGTAAATGTTTGTCCCGAACTGACGTTAACGATAAAGTGATTTATTCAACAGATTTGGTAATGGGAATGCTTTGCTTATCCTCTTCCTTAAAGCTTGAGATAAGAGTTGGTAGAGGAGAGAAAATTTGATGGAATAATTCATCAGGAATTGTTCAGCGTAAAGTTAAGATACCAGGGAGTTTGAGAATGTGCTCGCTCATGTTTAAGTTGAGAATGAGTGCATCAAAACTAAAACTGTTGCCAGACAAAATCATAGATAACCGAATGTCCCTGATAAAATCATGCATTATACTTCAGAGGCGCAGAGGGTCACGGTGTTGGAATGTTGTCTGTTCTTTTTGTCTTCCCTGTTTTGACTGATCTTAAAATTTAAATTGTTTGTCTACGATCATTTACAAGATGGATGCATGACAGGCCGACCTGAATTAATTTCCATAAACAATAGGCTGGATATATTGCAACCAAGCAACACGATTTGCATTGGTACACATCATGAAGACACCATGCAGTAAACAGTAGGCTGTCGTCATATTGGTAGTTTCTGTCGTGAGGGATAACAGGGGTTTGAAGGGGAATGAGAGGGGTGTGGGAGGGGCTATGGGGAAAAGATTTGAAGAAACACTAAAAGGCTTACCAAAATACCATCTTATTATCTAAAATATTGTTCCAGTAACTGTGTTAATTTATATATGGTAAGTTTATACAGTATTAGTCATGAAGGCAAATCTGTCTAGAAAAAAAAAAAGAGCTAGAAATGTCTCTGTCAATCCAATGTGTTGAAAACGTAAACACTGCATCTTGCCTTAAAATGATGCAAAGAGCTGCTTTTACGATCATCTGTATGATGATTATCCCAGAAATTTGCTAGATTGTCAAAATATGGTCATTGATCTTGAAGTCAGTAACTACTGTCCTGAATGACTATTGCTAAATTCAAAAAGGCTTCAGCAGAAGAGGTGAATAGTCTCTTTAGTAAGTACAATTAAATGTCAGATTATATGTACATACACTTGTATGTCTGGTGAAATAATTTTGGGGCCAATACTGACGAGATTTAAGAGTAAGATCATGTTGTAATTGAAAGTTGCCTCTCTTTTCTTTGACAGTGTGTGGTTTGTATGAACTACAGGGCCGCCATATGCACCTTCCCATGTGGACATAGAGTCATATGCAGAAAGTGCTTTGTCAGAACTATACAGATCGCCCTCTCTCAACGACTGCTTCCATTACGATGTGTACTCTGCCGAGCCAAGATCGTCCAACTAACCCAAGATCAACGAGTGGCCGCACTCTGTGGCCCTCCTTTAACAGAGGATATTTTGTAAATTATATTTTGATCTTTTGTCATATTAAACCAAGTAACACTAGTGAAAGTAGAAAGCAATTGAAAAAGGATAAAAACTAAATAAATAAAATGTATGAAAGTGGCCTAAGAAAGGGTTTTGACATTGTTGACATGCTGTTTGGTTTATGTAGATGTTGAGTAACTAAATTGTTATCGTAGGAAACTGGTTTTAGTGTTTGTAATTTGAAATGGTATTTTGTGCTTTGACTCGGGGCTGGCTGTTTTGTGGTTGGTATAACAATGGCTTGGTAGTTGGGGTTGAAGGAATAAGACTCCTGTTGCTGTATTTATTAATGTGTGTTCCTGCAGAAATGGTAACAGAGCAGTTATGGTATGTCATCATGCAGTGCTGTAACCAAGGGGGTGGGGTGGGGGGCAGGAGCCCCAGTCAAATGTCTTGCCCCCCCCCAATGATATTGGTGGGAAAAGTAAATGTTGGACGAAAATTATAAATACATTGGAAGGCTCTGTTTGACCAGTTCAATGTTGTCTTTCTACATTAGAAGATTCGTGGAATAAAACAAAACGTTTTCACTGCCGAGATTTATTACTAGTCTTTGTTCATCATGGGTCTAGCGCTCTTTAAACTAATACTCTGATAATGGTGTTCAGGTATATTGTAGACTTTGCTTGGTTCTAGTTTCAGCTTAACAAAGATTCAGGAGAGCATAGTGTGCCCAGGTTGAAATATCTTTGTGATCACATGGTCACAGGCCCTGCCGTTAAACTATACTGCATCGATTCCGTTTTACCGCACTATAGTGGTGAGATCAAATTTGAGTCTGACACTCTCTGATTATTTCCCAAGTTTCCAGAGCGGCTTGTTTTTAATTATCGCTGCAGCTGCTGAAGTCGCTTGCTGAGTAGGATTCTAAAGATAATAATAGCTCTAGTTTTGTGAACAGGAATGGGAAAGAAACGGACAATTGTTAATACTCAAAACAGAAAGGGAATGTAATTGAGTTTACAGACTGTCTTGTTGAAGGACAATCTGCTATTACTTAACATGGTAGGATTATGTTAGGCTGCACAATGGTATAACGTAATTAACGCAACAAAATAAAACCCAATAACGTGCAGAGACCTCTTAAATTAACTTATTAGACAAAGGGTAAGTCGTTGTTTGCTGGTTCTAGTAGTTCTAGCTAGCAATTATAGTGTTTGTCAAAATTATTTATTCAACAAATTAAACCAATCATAGGTTATCCAAGCAAAGCAGTTTAGCTCATCCATGACTTGTCCCCAAATATTCAAGAAATATTGAAAGTGGACAAATATGTATGTAAATATATCTTTGTACATCTTTGAGGGCCACCAGGTTGAGAGCAATATGTCCTGATGTTTTGTATGTTACCCTATACATTTAGTGTAATTTCTGCGAATGGTACTATGTGTAAGAACATATAGGAGTGTATTCAGGGTTGCATAAGTTCAAGCCTGAAGAAATGTTGACCGAGATCAAGGGTGGCTACAGCCCCCAAGGTTCAGAGTCAAATCGTGGCCGGGGAAATATGGGATAACGCACATATATATACTGTATATATATATATTCATGTTCATAATATGCTCACAGCCATGTCAGATTGGGGGATAATTAATATCAAGGCTACATGCTGTGCATGTTACTGTAGTACTAATATCAACATTGTTGGAACATTTTGTTATTAATTCCCTTCCTTGTACAGGTCAATGATATACAGCTGATTGCTGTGAACACAATTATTTGCATAAATACCTCAGATAAATACATTCAAAGAGATGGTCCCCTTCTGTCGTGCATGTCTTCTCTGAGAGCTTGAAACAATCTCTCTCAGAACCTAGAAAACCTGGTTTTAAATGGCTTAAAGGCATTGAAGACTCGCGTTGAAGACCCAAACCGCGTGCCGCACTCTGAAAAAGTTAACTTTCCGTTGCTTGCAAGTGAAGTTTTCTTCTTGTCGCTGCAAAATGCAGACAATAATGAAACGTGATAGGCTACCTTGTTATCTTTTATCTAGACCTGAGATGTCCATCGCTGCTATGTACACCGTGTTGTGGGTATTGACCGTAGCTGCATGTATTGACTGTACACTAGTGTCTAATTACCGACGGTAGCAAGCTGTGTGTGTATTTTCTGGGATCGATGGTGGTGTCTCACACTTCTGTTACACCTCATTCGAAACTAGGTCAGATTGCCGGCATGAGACGTTTCTTTGTGCGCGAGTCTTCATACCCTTTAAATGTAGAAGAGCACAATTTGCCAATTTCCTTTTCTTTTCTTTTTTGTTAACGTTAGAGCGTTAGTTACATAACTCTGTGTCTCTAGTTAAAGATCTTTCATCTTGGTCACTTTCAGTATCAGATAAAATGGGTTTCAGTGAAATGTCGTATATTTATGTGATTCATTTAGTGCATTAATACCCTAAACTAATATAATATAACACAGCAAATGTTGTGCTTCCCATACTAATAAAAGTTTGATCATACAACAAGCTGTAATGGGTTTTCTCAATTACGTGTTGCAACATATTTTTGACATATAGGCAAAATAACTATAGCTTTCATTGTATATTTAACGACTATAAAAAAGTACAGAGACCTACGCTTAATTTGCATAAAAGAATCTATTGGTGGATATTCTTCATGTCAACAAATGAGAAGGACCGTAATTACCTGCGCATTGTACCTATTTAGTCGCAACTTGGAAAAACATTCCTATGAGAGAGATTTGTCTAATCTCTGGAATTAAAGAATGGATTTTACTGGTTGCAGTATTTACAGATCATTTTAAAATTTCTATCGAACAGCAGAAATATAAATTAATAAGGTACGATGTAGATCACCATTCATTTCTGAGCTGTTTTTTTTTAAATTTTATTTAAAAAAAATTGTTATCCCTCTTTTCTCACCAGTAGGATATAGTGTATGCAAACACACACAATTGTCTCTTCTCACCTAGGTATGTATGTATGTATCTTTAGTGTAAGACCTTCTCTAAACCTATGAATGAATTAAGTCATTGGAGGTTTCAGATTTTGTTGTCCCAGAATCTCATTTCTTCAATCATAAACACAGTCATGATGACGTCAAACATGTAATAAAGTTGTATTTATTCATGCGAAATAAAGTGTTGATTTTTTTTTTTAATGTTTTCAAATTTCCAGAAATGAATTTGAAGAAGGTTAAGTTCTTGAAGGATGACTGGCAAACAGTAAAAGACATTGACAAAGAGAGAAAACAGACATAACTCTGATCTTTTAACATAATGTTAAAGAGAGATTGCCAATTTCAGAGATTGCCATGCGGTATAAGAAAACGAGAAATGTTAGCTATTATTTGAAAATTTTGCTTTATTGTTTGTTTGTGTTATTGAATTAGGCAAAACAGCATAAAAAACGAGATCACACATCAAATGTTTTTCATCGCTGCAATGTGAAGCAGATTCGTTTAAGTCGCTCTGTTTGAGTAGTGCTTCAAAACTTTATCTTGATCAAGCTCTTTGTGGGTCTAATATTAGGTAGACGGCTGCATTATTTTTATACTGCTTTCTCCAGTGTGAAAAAGACAAAAATAATTCTGAGGCGACAGACTCGAAGATACTCGTCTTTGTAAGGAACTGTCAGATTGCCTGGGTGATCTGTGATTTAGAGGTAGCTGGCTACAAAATTGAATCCATAATAATTATGTATACTCTACTTAGTGAAATGTAACAGTAAGGAGCTCTGTAGTATGTGAAATACGAGAGGGGAAGTGAAACCTAATCATGGAAAATTTCCATCGTCAGGATAAATCTGTGTTGAAACAGTGAATGTAAATGAGTTTACATGCCTCCTATATGTACATATATATATATAGATAGATATAGATATATATGTACATATATATGAATACATATATATAGATATTTATAGATATATATAGATAGATATATATGTCCATATATATATATATATATATACATACATACATACATATATATATAAATATATATATATATACATATACATGTATATATATATATATATATATATATATATATATATATATATATATATATATATATAAACAAATACATGTATATAAATACAATACTTGGCAGTGGAATGAAAAAGACAAAATGTAACACAATCCAAGTATGACGCTAGATAAGTACTTATCTAACATCATACTTTCGTTGTGTTATAATATGAATAAACATATACGTGTGTCTATATGCAACGGCAATGAGTCGGAAAATCTAGAACAGTGAGAAAACTTTCCAGCCTTCACCAAGATTTAAGTCTGGGTCTCAAGCTCTATAAGCAATAGCCATAAACAAATGAGTTATGGACAACTGATGCTATGTTTAGGGGATCAACTTAAGCTACTAGTAAAGGGAGGTCGTTATTCCATAAATATTTTAATAATACTACTGTAATAGATAAATTCTTAAACTGTTAACTAAATATGATTCATCATGCTCTCACGCTGGTGATTAGCTATGATATCAATAAATCACAGTGATAACTTTCAGCCCTGACTCTTAAATGCAAAATACGTGTGTGGTCTATCATCATCTGCTATTGCAGGTGTTGAAATATTATAAATAATTTTGGGGAGTTTTTGGAGATTAAGCAGCATATGGTCAAGTCTTGCGTTCATGTATTTACCAGTTAAGAGGTAAGTGGCAAATTTGTCCATGTTGATTGCCATACATCAAGACCTTCTCTCACTAGTTAACCATTAGTCACTGGTAACCGGTCATTCCCACTCAACCCAGTGTGCAAAACTTAAAATCTTTCACTCACCGGGCCCTATAGGGTGCAACACTATGCATACCTGAAAGACTTACTCAAGCGTGCAGGTCCACATTTATACATGCACTTGGGTGAAGAGAGACAAATGGGATTATAGTGGCTTACCCAACGACACAAGGTACTGATCCAGCTAGGACTTGCAGGAGGCCTATATAAATTTATAGTGAAAAAATACCCATTTTTTGGTTTTATTTATTTCCGAGGAACATCGACAGCATTTTATTGATGTATTTTCCTATGATACAGGTTCATCTTATGTCATTGGTACAAACCTAATTTTAAAAAAATCAGTCTTAAAGGGACATTCCCTGTGCCCTCACCCCCACCCCTGCCCCCAAATGATATTGTACAGGAAGACACTCCACACTGTTAGTTGTATAGGCCCTATTTCTGTATATTATTCCTAGCTAGACATATGGTAGATAGAATGTAACCAATTTTGAAGGGAAAAAAATGAACATATTTGGGGTACGAAATGCTATGAGGAATATCCCTTTAAATCAATACATACACATGTGATAAAACAATTGGTATTTGAAAGAAAAAGTCGCTGGAACAGAAGCCTGCTATGGGTATACAATAGATTATATATTCATACAGGCTATATATATATATATAGGCTATATATATATAAAATGAATAGTTTCACAGCCATTTGCCTTTATCCATCAATCAATATGTTAAAATACGTTCCGATATAGTGTCTGTGGTCATCTGTTATGGATGAACAAGTATATACTCTCTTTGTCAGGCTCTGTTAGGTATTAAGTTCCGGGCCACGTGACAAACACAATTAAATGGGTTAATGTTATGGATAGAAACGTACCGTTCAAGTGCCGTATCTTTCAATAAAAAGCGTTCATTTAGGACTAACTGGATTACCATGGTCTCTGTGCTGTTAGCCTCTCAGTAAATGTGGCATTTGAGGAATCTGTTTATCATTATGCCTACTGGTTGGATCGCTTGATTTATGCTAAAAAGCATCTGCAGTAAATCTCTGTATTAATTTGAGCTTCGATTAATATCATTTTTATTTCATAATTTGATTTATTATCATCAGTGGGGTCTATATTTATGCTTAATAATATACACATATATTTAATATATGTACTTTTTTTCTGGAGTACATTTTTTCCCATATGCAATAAATTTTTTCTCAGTTCTCCAAACGAAAAAAGGCCATAAGCGTGTGATTATTTTTCCATGTGTTATCCTTCAAGCTTAGTTAAAATGGCGGAGAAAGAGGAAGTGGAAATATCACAGAATAGTTAGAAATTCACCCACTCATATTATGTATACCTACTTACATATATATACATAAACACATATATAGATATATAAATGTAAATATATATATATATATATATATATATATATATATATATCTATATAGATATATCTATATATATATAGATATATCTATATATATATATATATATAGATATATCTATATATATAGATATCTATATATCTATATATATATATATATATATACATATATATATATATACACATACATATATATATGTGTATATATATATATAATATGTAGGCCAATCCTAGGTACGGTTCCATAGATATATGCTACGTACATTGTGTGCCTATCAGCTGAGGGTTTAACTGGCGTTTTCGAAGAAACGGACAGTTTGAAGCATTTGTTGTGTTTATTTTGTGTCCAGATGTATTTGCACTGTGACGTGACAAAGAAAAGACAAAACTCGTGCTATTCGTTAACTTAAGTTTGCTTTTCCACCATGGACCGGAACTTGGGTTTCCATGGGAGGAGAGGGCGGAGGGGGGCATTAAGGTGACTTCTCTGTGTATTATTCACATTTGAACCCTTACTGTATGTAATGCAGGGCCCCATCTCGTGCCAGTTGCCATAGAAGGTCCTTCCCCCAGATATCATGCCTACTCGTGGCCCAAACTCTACACTTTAGCGTTTCCATATTGTTGTACTGTTCAATGGTATACGATATATCCTTCCCATTGATGTATACTGTGCAAGGGCGGCGGAACCGGGGGGGCACAGGGGGCACGTGTCCCCCCCCCACTTTTCCTCAAGTTAAAAATGTGCCCTTTTTCTACATAAAAATTGAGGTGTCTCAAGTTAGCAAGAGGCCAGGGAACCAGAATGAACACTCGGGAAGGGCCGTTTCCGGCCATCTGAGGGGTTTGTAAAACCAAAAATTTTCTTGTACGCTCCGCGCCAACTGATGGTGGCGCTCTGCTCAGATAGTCGTGCATACAACTTTGCAAATCCTGGCTACGCCCCTGACTTTGAATGAATTTCTGTGGGTCAAACTCAAAGCTATTTCGAATGGGAAAAATTTGTTAAGATATTAACAAAATCCTTGTTTCCCAATTTGCACATTGGATATTGCAGTGCTAGTATATATGCATATTTTCCTTGAGGGGGGGGGGGGGCGTTGATGGAGTGATTTGTATACGCAAATAAGATAATACAATAAGAGTTATAAAGGGTACTATATATAAGGCTGCATCAGTCCAATCGAATTTCTGCAAAGTGCCCTTTGATGTCGGTGCCCCCCCCCCCCCCCACTGCAGATTAAAAGTGCTTCCGCCGCCCTTGATACTGTGATTGCTGGTATCACGGTTGTAGAAACCAGATAATAAGGGAAGACATATTTCATGCTTCCATGCATACCGATATACAGGCCGTTACGCCTTCTTTCAACCGTAGCCATCAATTGATGATTATGCCATATATTCGTATGATTTCAGTCGTAAAGGGAAACCGTGGAAATTAGGAAATTGTTGACCAACTGCCATGCGCCTTATACTGCATATCCGTAAGCAAGACAAAAGGCCACTTGTTTTCCATGGTAACGCTAAAAATCGGGGGAAATGCAATGATTTTGTGCTTTCCGTCGTGACGATGTTTCGTCTCCTTTGAAATTAAGACAATTCCGATTTTTCGGGACCGCCTTCTCTGTCTGGTTCCTGCAAGGTGTTGATGCCGAAAAAGCTTTAACCTACATTTATTTGAGAAGACATGTTTCTAAGACAGCAGAAACGTGCAAAGATAGCAAGCACAACTGTCAAACAAGCTAGCTTCAACTCGATTGCTAACAACAGTGTAGCAGATAAGTAACATTATATGAACATTTGCAATGAACTTTTGTTAACGGAACTTGTCTCTGTATGCATCACACGTCATTTGATAACAGGCCTAGTTTTTTTTACATGGTATTGACCAAATTTTAGTTTGTGTGACGTAAATGCGTTCCAATAGTGGTTGTGTGGCGTCTAAGTGAACATTTTATTCCTGCGGGCATGGGTGAGATGTACCTGACATAAAGATAGCTTAGCTTGAGTATTGTAAGTAGGGCAAGTTATGACCGGCTGTATATATCTGAGCCGCAGTGATCAAAGTGAAGAAAGGAAGTGGTTAACAATTTTCAGATCAAAGTCGGGCTCCAACTTCAATCCATTGATGCCTGAATTATTGATGGAAACTGATAACAGTTAATGACAAGGAGACATTTGTAGAATAACAACATGTGTTTTATTCATCGTCTGCCGGTTTCGTCCTCTTTTAAAGCAATAGTGCAATAAGCTTTAAGTTTGCAATGTGGTATCATTCCAGTGAAGTTAACGATACGGCCATATAGTCATGGTTCGGTGATTAGATTCAATAAGCGATTCTTGCTAATGGCAGACAATTTGGTGACTGTTCGAGTGATGTTTTGAAACCACGGACATTTTGAATTCAGTTCGTAGTCAAGGATAGCCTATATGATTCTGTGCAACTCTTGTACAAAGCTACAAATTCATAGTTGTCACATGTGTATGGGACACTACTCCAAACTCTTAACAGAAGACTACCAGTAGCTGTCACCTGCATGGGACACTACTCCAAACTCGTGACAGAAGGCTACAAGATGTCACCTGCATTGGACACTACTCCAAACTCGTGACAGAAGGCTACCAGTAGCTGTCCCATGCATGGGACACTACTCCAAAATTCATGACAGGCTTGTACAAAGCTCAAACTCGTAGTTGTCACCTGCATGGGACACTACTCCAGTGACAGAAGGCTACCAGTAGCTGTCACCTGCATGGGACACTACTCCAAACTCGTGACAGAAGGCTACAAGATGTCACATGCATGGGACACTACTCCAAAATTCATGACAGTAGTCTCCCCTAAGAGTCATGATCATAACCATTGAAACGCTGAGCTTTGACCTGGTAAACAGCTAGTCCAAGCTCTTGAAAGTAGCCTTGCCCATAACCCAAACGCTTCGTTCTGACCTTGACACTATAAACTATAGTAATATCAACGTACTGGAACGCCGTGAAGCCCGTCTTACGATACGTCGAACTAAACTACCTGGCATACCCCCTCACCCAAACTACCCTGGGAAACAGCGCCAATTCCTTAGGAAAGCCATGGCATATAAACACCGGAGCAATACCCTGGGACACAACTTCAAATGCTTGGTAATACTTGGACACAACTCTAAGCTGTACTTACGGTAAGTACTGCCATAAAATACAGGACGAACATTTAGCAATAACATGAGATGCACTATTAAACTGCCCTTGGACCCCCCACCCCCTCCCCCCTTATTTTCGTTTTACTGCCTAGACAAACTGTCCGAACTCTATGGTAGTTGCCTTGGAAGTTCTCCATCCACCCCCCCCCCACCCCCTACTTACAACTCTTAGAACTGCCCTGTCTGAGACACAACCCAAAGAACTGGGGGCAGAACCCTGTGATACTGTTTACTATCCGATGTTCCTTTCCTTATCATAAGTGAATGAATGCAATTATTTTGTTAGAGTGACATGTTGAGCCCTCTTTATAGACAAAATGACTTGTATTAGAACGAAATTCACATGACGTCACTGAATGAGATTTAAATTCCTCGAATGAGTCCTCAAATCGAATCTCTCAGAGCAGTTGCATTATTCCTTGAATCATTCGACTGTGTAAGAGTTTGGAAAACACGCTTGCATGAAAACAATGTTAGGCCTATACCGGACCAAGGAGCGAGCAAAATAAGGAAAAGAAAATTGGTTTTATTCGCCGACGTTTTCAAGAACAGCTGACCCTGTTCTTAAGTGATCAGTTTTATATGAATTTGTGACATCCGTTCATTTACAATTCACAGAAATATGTAACGATTTTTTTAAGAGAAAATATGACTAATTTTTAAGAGCGTCTTTGAAATTACTCGAAAACGTACGATTTTGAGGTGTGCGACTTGCTAATCTCTTCGTTTTTCTGTTTTTGAAATTGAACAAGACTTCCGTTCATAACAGAGTCTTAAGTTCTCGTTGTGAGTGAGATTACTGGATAGTGAGACTACCAAAACTCACAACAGTTTCTAGGGAAACTGCACATTAACAATATGCACGATAGCTGTAAGAACTGTAGTAAAAAACTGGCGGTTTTTTCCCCACAGTCTGCGATCAAAAAATAATGATGAAATAATTGTAAAGTCAGTTTTCATTTTGTAAATCATGGTCCTGGCTGCACTTTAAATGCGGAGTCGCCATTAAACCGTCAGTTTAAAATGGTCTCTTTAACGGACCGTCTGTAGTTATATTCTTAACACAACAGAATGAAACATGTTAGACTTAGATTAAGTCGTTTCTCATCGGCTCGGAAACTTCGAACCCATGTTCGTGCTCCCTGCATGGGAATGATCTTAGTGGCGGGTAATTAAACGATCCGTCTCAAGTGGTAGGTAACAGTTTTAAGTCCTTTCGCTTCCTGAAACGACCAGACATCATTTGATTTTGAATGTCGATGACATTTCAGAGCGGCAGAATTTTATCCCAGGGAACGCGGTTTGGGCATTTTATGCTGGAACCTTTTTCTTCTCTTTTTTGATAAGAAAAGAAGGCTAATTCTTATGCCAAAAGCTATCGTTCTTTATTTGGTGACAGGAATCGAAATACACTCTGTTTATCAGGGGATAATGCCATTTCTCAGACCGTGTTTTCATCAGGGAACTTTTGCCGAGACATGAAAGCACTCTCGAATAAATCTATATAGTCCGTTTCAAAAGTTAATTTCTCCCCTGGGTGAAAATATCAATTAGCTGCTCTCTACGTAGGTGGATAGAGATCACGTCAATATATATAAATATATAGTCTGACTTACTCCGATAGGCCAACTAGCTATATACCTGGTCGACTAAAAATGTAAAATTCAACTTGAAGAAAAAGTACGAACAATAATATGTCATATGCCAGGAAAGAAATAGTTTTTTACAGGCTGTATATTAATGGTGACTCCAGAAGTCATTTATTTATGTTTTTTTTTTGTGCAGAAAATGGTATATAGTGAAATTTAAAATCTTGTATGTATCTGTGGACTTAACTCTCCCCATTCCAAAATCTACTCAACTTCTGATTGCCTGTTTCGGGGTGGGGTGGTGGGGGGGGGGGGCACTATTTTATCATTCCATTCACGTATGTATATTAATAAAGAAGGTTGGGATATGTGTCCCATTCAGACCATATTCAAAAGCGTTCTGAAATGCTGACGCTAATTCGAGCACTGGTACAACTTACATCATATGAAAAAATACATCCGTCCGGTATTAGTGGAGCCATGGAGAGATTTTGCGATTATTGTTGAAGAAGAGGAACAATTGCTTTCCATTCTTCAATAAATTCAACCTCCCTCGTCTTTCTCTCTCTCCGACCCCACCCCCCCCCCCTCTCCACTTCTCTCTCTCCTCTTTTCATCTTCTTTCTTTTTACCATCCGCACCCACACCCTTCTCAGGCTGTAGATGTTTAGTAACACTATACGTGTGGTCTAGACACACTAACCACGTGATGTCTATAGACATACTTATATATACTTACCAATCCAGTAAAGTAGGAGCGAACTAGAGTTCATTAATCTGGTGAAGTGTTCAACTTAATTAGGCAGTATTTTGCATTTACTAATATGTCAGAGATTTATTAGACTTCATATTAAATGGCACAAGGAAGATAAAGATAGAACTTGTTCAAAACAAAAATGACTTATGAAACAAGGAGTGACGTAAGTAGTCGAATTTCAACATTTATGAATTATTCATGAAGTCTTAAAAAGCGTCTCTTCGGTATATACTGTGAAGAAGATGAACATCTTCAAGCCGCTATATCTGTTCCCACTTCATTAGTTATGCATTTTATACAAACTCTGTCCTTGCATTTTCGATCAAATATTCCCATTTCTATGATTGTTTTATGACATTTTAAACTGAAGAGGTGCTACAAAGCATTCACCTTTTCATAGAAGACGCTACGTCTCTTCAAACATATTTGAATAATTACCAGATATGGAACTCAACCTGTCGAAGCTGGCATATAGTTCTATGACGACTACATATAGTCTTTATTAACGGTGTCTTTCTAAAATATGTAATTAAGAGGCATTGACAACAACAACAACAAAAGGAAGAAAGAACATTTTGTACTGACAATCCAATCACTTAGCAAACATGTTAATTTTACACAACCTCGTTGTGAAAACATTCGCAAGACACTATATGTGATGGCTTGCCAAAAGTTTCAAGCTGGCGGCGTTCCATGACAACTGACAAATCTAGTTAAGAAATGTCACCGTAGATAGTACCTTGACAGGAATCTCCAACAACTTAACTGATCCACTCTCTCAGTTCCAGTCCCCTTACATCGAGAGTGTAACCATGTAAACTATATTGTATGATCATGGCGTTGTTATCACTAGTTCCTTACAAAGGAAAAGATACTACACATGATCCATAGCCAACAGACCGAGAAGCGTTCAAACTTCTGCGCTTGCCGTCACAATTCAGTTTTTTTTTTACAGTCAAGCAGGATAGCACCATGTACGAACGCTCTATACAGCTCCCCGGCACAGCATACTTGAAAAGTTACAATAATCTTCTTAATTTCATATAATCTGATATATGAATAATTCATTGTAAGTCTGTTTGTACATATCATGTTATTTATATGTGTGTGTGTGTGTGTGTGTGTGTGTGTGTGTTTTTTTTTTTTTTTGCTTTAGCTATGTCATTTAACTGTAAGCACATTATCTAGTTACCAGCCGAATTAAGCTGTAACTCTGAATTTTAAATGCAAATGAGATATTATATTATATTATATAATTTGTGAGTGGTCCCTGCAGCTATATCCATAACAATATACTATAGGTATTAATGTTATATGATCATCAGCCCTATTCATCGTCGCATTGAAGTCTAGTTTAACATTCTGTACAAGCTTTGCGCCTCAATATAAGGTTAGGCTATACAAACAGTGAACGTTAAACTATAGAACAAAACGAAAAGGCAGAATTTCTTCTGCTTAATTTTTTTTTTTTTTTTTTTTTGCGTGTTGGCAGCATTTTACATGTAACCCACCAATCATGACTCAATATAACACTGCAATTGATCAAGCTCAGACACTGCAAGATTTTCTTACAAATTCAAGGTTAATGAGAGAACATTTTTAATAATTTGATTAAATTCTTAATATATCGTCGCCCAAACACTTTATATAAGTTTTAATCCCATGCAAGTCACAAATTGGAAAACTTGAAAGAATATATTCGAAAGCCCATTTAATGCCATTGGATTTTTTTTTTAATTCTCTGCAACGAATTATTAACGAGTTGGTAACCTTAGCTTGGATAGGGTTCCGACTTTGTCTAAGAGGATTTGAAATTACCAATATACAATATACACTAGTATTCATATTGAGATGCATCCCGATTTTGAAGTATTAAGAAAATTGAAATGATATTTTAGAAGAAAAAAAAACAATAAACATATTTCTTAATGTGCTTCTATGATATCATACATGTTTCCTTCATGTTTATTTCTGCTGAGAAATGTATCAACTTCAAATGTTGTTATCTGTAAATCGGTACATATAAGAATGATGCAAAGTTCACCAGGATCATTGGAGAATGATCCTCTTTCATCTGTCAAATATATATTTTTCTTCAGGACTTTCTTTCCAAGCAATTTTTAAGGAGGAGGAGTATAAATAGTAGGATGAGGAGGAGGAGGAGGAGGAGGAGGAGGAGGAGGAGGAGGAGGAGGAATAGTTAATTGAGAACAAATTAATAATCTTGTCTTTGAAGCAAGTTTTTATGTTATTTTTTGTTTTGTTTCTATGCTTTTGCTATACTGCTCGTATATACGGCATTGTGCATATTTTCGTCCAGTCCATCTTTCGTGTTTGACTGTTGTGAAATTTTGAAATCTTTCAAAACAAAACCTTGTTTACAGAATTTTCGATATTAACCAAAAGAGATAAGATATAATGTTCCTGCCGTGGGACGACATTAAAGTTAATAGTGTCTATCCTTTATGATCTCTGTACAATCAATGTAAATACTTTATATCTTATAGGTTTTCCTGTTGTAAAGCTTATATCGAAACATGATCCACAGCATGGTTCCTCCTGTTTTGTATAACTTGCTTTGATCTCTTTTACATATTTTTATGATGATGGTGATGACGATAACCATATGAATGCCTAAGGGAGGGTAATAAGGCACTGTGGCAACTACATTACATGTCGGTAACTTATATACTGTAGAGAGTATCAAAAATATCATGTTATAACAAAACACTTTTATGAGGAAAGTCTGCCGGTAAAAAGAATGTCGCGGGGTCATATAAATATATATATATATATATATATATATATATATATATATATATTTATATATATATATATGTGTATATATATATAGATATATATATATATATATGTATTTCAGACTATTAACATATACGTTATTATTCTGGGCATGCCACTAACCACAGTTCAATTTTCTTTTTGGGGTGGGGGAGGCGGTTAGGGGACTGGGAGGCACACATGTTTGCTGATGTCTGTACTGAAGACGGATGTTAGGGTGGTCTTCTCCCGATTGTTGTGTGGGTAAGAGGACGTAGATGCAAAATGGTGCAATCATTTCCATCACTTTAACAAAATCGTGTAGCACACGTTTACTTGTTGACAGTGAATACGACTTTGCGTGCGTATGTTATTATGATGTGCGCCATTTGAAGAAAAGTCTGATTTTGCAATGGGGGTGGGCAAGGGGGGGGGCAGGTGGCTACGGCGTTATTATGAGTAAGTAGAGCATATTGAAACTTCGTCTGAAACAAAGCAAGGCCATGTCTCTAATTACACCATTGTTTAAACATGCATCCTTATTTATGTCTCTTTATTCAGTGAAATACAATATTTATGCTGCATTTTCGGTAATATTTCGGTAGTATAAAAGTTCAAGTGATCTATTCGATGGGTTTCTTATAAACCCATCCAGATGAAGATATCTTTCTCCTGTGTCATTTTGGAGTTTTTCCAGATGCTCGAGTTTGCCGTCAGTTCTATTTAGTGCTCTTTTTTCTTTCATTGTCTGTAGAATTTTGACAGCAATGTTTCCTGCAGAGGCTTTTAACGCGATTGATTCTCTGGTTCTCATTTTCAAGCAAACAGTTCGGCATACGGTGTCTGGTTTCTAGTTTCTAAATATTCTCCGCTCTTTGCTTCCGTTTTCTACCTTTTATTTTACTTTGTTTTGTATTTGTTACTGTGTTTGTTTTTTTTTTTTTGGGGGGGGGGGGGTGTTATCATATAGTTGTAGCTAGGACTGTGTTTCCCGGCGAGTCCGGACTAGGGCTCGAGTCCATTTTTTTATTTGAGGGAAAGGATTATTCATCCCTCCGTCTCCGTCCCATCATTTGGTAAAGAAGTAACAAGAAGAAGAAAAAGCAAGAAAAGATGCATTCCACACAAATTTCAGAGTAATTCCTCTTTCTAACATGTATACGCCTATCTTTGCATTTGAAAATAGCTACACAGAAAATAAATTAAAGCTATCTGGAAAAGCTGTAGATTCTGGGAAATTTTCTCCCTGGACTCCCCCTCCCCTCTTTCCCCTTGTAGGGCTCTGAGATACATTCTTAAGAAGTTCTTCTTATGACAGGGATATTTATTCTTATTGTTCTTGATATTCGCTACAAGAGAACAAGACATATCTTAAATTCTGCAGTTTCTGAGGGTTTGGCCCATTTGGAGCCCACCATTGCTCTGAGATATATTCCAAAGAAATTTCAGAATAATTCTTCGTACTATCATATAGGTTGCACTGCAAGGTATTACTAGAGTGCAGTAAGTCATAAATGGTACTTAAAACTGTAAATGTATTGTACACCCTGAAACATGCAACCTATAGCACCATTATGCATCTAAGAACCGTCCATTCTACCAGAACATTTTGCTCCCCTTGGCCCTCTCCTCCACGACCATACAACTTATCCCTGTCCCCACCCCCATCCCACAACTAAAATATCAGTGTGCCCCATGATGACTTACTCGTTAGTGCATTACAGACATACAAAAACGCACTTGATCGAATATTGCACCCGACTCGGAAAATGATCTGAAGGAACTAGGGCATAGCTTCTAAAGAAAAAGCCATATTCATTGAAAGTGCAAAGAGCATCCGGGAAAGATAGTCCATAAAGGGACATATATATAGATATATCTCCACTCGGCTAGCATTAGCGAGGAAACCAAATAGTCAGTTATACTGCTCGGGTTATCACGATGTAATCGTAAAAAGCCTCTTACTTTGATTGGCTCAAAATCAGCTAATACAAGATTTGAATTTGTTTGCTATTTTTGTCATAGCGGCTTTCATTAACAATCTCTTACGTCATACTGATATTTAATCTTTTTTTTTTTACTTCTGCTTTATGTTATTACTTTTTCTGAAATACTGAGAAACACATGGCCAGGTACAAGACTTTGAAATGTAGCCTGAAGACAGCTTTCAAGGACTGCGCACATTCGAATCACTTCTGGATTTAAATTCAAAGTTCAAATAAATGTTGAGGTCTTCTTTGTTTTTTTCTTTTTTGGATATATATATATATAAAGATATATATATATATATAAAGATATATATATATATAAAGATATATATATATAAAGATATATATATATATATTTATATATATTTTATATATATATATATTATATCTCACCCAGAGAACTAATGCATTGTGTAATAAATGCATTGTGTAATGACGTTATTATATTGTTACATGAACTCGATCTTGATATTGTGTTGCTTATCCTGGGTAATTTACAATCCCCTCCGCTGGCAGTCGAACGTGTTGTGTGAACACATAGACTACATGGGGTGGTTCTTAGACCCTTCCAAATATTATAAACGTAACAGATGGGTCTAGAAGAAAACCAACGTGGTTTATGTGACATATATTTCAATTTCTGAAGCTAGCCTATTTGCATTTAAGTACAGAATTATCAATGCCCTTAGACGTCCTACCAACAACAACAAAAGTACACCAATGATTACGTTTCTGTAGATTTGAAATTAATGAATATTCATATCTATTTATTCTTTATTTTGTGCCTTGTTCTGACAGGGAACAGGTTTGCTGAAATTATCTAAACGCCGGCGACTTTGTGTGTATCCAGGGAGGTATTATACACGGCGCGGTTAGTTTTTCTTTAGTTTAATTTAAAGAATCAAGTGATATAACTTACAAAATGTTACATTAGTTCAATTAAAGAACATTAGTTAATGTCGACTTGGAAACGTGTTATACTCATATTAAGCTTAACATTATAGACTTGAAGCATCAACGAATATCAACATGAATACAGATAAGCCCATCTTATGGAGACTGCAGCAAACGTTGCCTGTTTTTTACCAGTGTGATAATCTAGTTCTGAAAGGAGGGAACAGTTTTGTGATCAACAAGGAACTTGTTCGAATTGACTTCAACATTGAGATTACTGCAAGCGAATGTCTGGGAAACCGTATATTATAACAAACTATAGTTCAATATAAGTACCAGGACATTCATGCCGTCTGCGAATCGATCATTTTAATGACTAACTTAACGACAGATCTTAGTCCGGGTTGGTTAACCAAGGAGATTGTAACAGCAGGGTACTCTTACGTGACCGTTATTGTTAATGTTAAACTTCATGAGATAAATCCAAATATCACACAATTAACTTGTACGTATACACCTATGATACAGATGTGCTGTAAAGGAGCTGACGAAAATAGCACTGAAAATGTAAGCAAGTATTGTAAGATCGACACTTGTTCCCAGCACTTCCTCTATGGAATTTGTGTCGTATACACATGAATGATCTGTATAGAATGTCAGTCATTTTACAGTCTGTTCAACCTCGTTTGTATTTACCAGATGTTGAGAAATGATAATATTCTTCCGTAGTAATTAGTATACCTTTATTATACTCATTGCAGCATGCAGACAAGCCTTCGCATAAAGAGGAAAACTCACTCAACGGTGTTAGCTTATCATCCTCGAATTACTTCTCATTAAACTACTATAGAAAAGGCAATGAAGGATTTCAACTGGTGATTTTTTTTTCCCTTTCTTATTATGATTAAGTAAAGTAGCAGATGTAATATCATTAAACTAACGGTAAGACTTCATGAAAAGCAACATGAAACAGCTTCCTAGAATCCTAGTCAGGAACATTCATTACATGCTTGAATGACCAAAAGGTTTCTTGAAAGCTAAGGAATGAACGGAACTTAATTATGCATCGCTCGATTAGATATTATAAGGTAATTTGGGTTAAAGCTACCAAATTCTTATATATGAAATATGACAAACGAACAAACGTGTATATGGAGTCAGGAGGGTGGAGGGGTGTGGGGGAGGGGGAGGGGGATGTTTGCCATCAATCATTCCGAGTAAGGAATCACCATATTAGGGCAAATTTTGTTCAACATTCAGCTTTTAGCATGGATTGCAATGATAGCCTGGCCATAAAGTCACCATTATAGTTCAAGTTGGCGATGTACATCTCACAACAGCAGAGACAAAAAAAAAGACAAACATTTCTTCGAACTTTCGATAACCTGCTGAGATCATATAGCGTCCGTTCCCCGTACAGTTTGTCGTAAAGATTTTAAGCTTTCATTTTGACTGAGAGGAAATATGATTCCTATCTGACGTTTTGTCGATCCGTTGGGTAAATAGAAACCACCGTTTTGCTTATTATTGTTGACGTATGTTCATAAACATATAGTTTGAAGCTAGCTGACAGATTCGTGTTGTTCCTTCGAAAACTGTTCAGGATTTTTTGGACGGAGAATTTTCACCGCTAATCTGGCGAAATATTGTTTTTGTCAAATTTCGGCTAATAAATATGACACTGATGAAAGATTCTAGTTACATAGTCGTTAACGATAACGTCAGTACAGGATCTAGCCAATCAGCTACTGGCGATGTGATCATGTGATTAATTACAAGAATGACGTAACATAGAAAGGTGATGAGACTTCAAAGGAGCTGTACGACAAAAAAGGATGGAGTCATGACCGTTTATCAAGTCTGATGACGTCAACAGTTAATAAAAACAAAATGGTGGTTATACCAGAATTCTACTCACATACTAAGCATCAAACACTCTTTTGGGGATTAAATATGGCATTGTCAGTCCGTCCAAATTTAGTTCTTAAAAGTTGATTTATGAGATGATGTTGTGTTTTCCAATAATTACCCAAGTTTTGGGTCATATGTACTTACGCATTCAGCTGTATCTATATTTAGATATTGTTCTTCGCAGTCAACAATGACAGCACTAATGAGGACAATTTTTGCGTAGGCCCCTATATGTCATTCCTGAAAAGTGGAAAGCGTGTTTGCATTACCGCACCACCCTTACAGTATATTACTGCAGTTTACTTCAGTATATCTGCATGGCGGAGTTTTTGTGAATTTGACGATGAGAAGAATTTTAGAAGCAATGGATTAAGATACCCTAGTCCGTACGTGTTCCTAAAGTAGCTTCTACTGTACAAGGGAATTTATCGTCAGTCGCTAGTTAACAACGTCGCGCTTTCTGTCGTCAAGTCTAATACAAAAAAAAAACATTACCTCATAGAGGGAGTTGCTATTAGCAACCCCTTTTCCCATAGAAACTTATGAAGCTGTTTTCGCGGTACACAGTCCATTTCAGTTGTCTTTCTCGATGCTACAGTTTATGAACGAAATTACAAACAGCGCCATCGCCAAACCTCTCTATATCGACCGAAGTGTTAAAAGTTGAAAACCAAACAAAATAGGCTTTTCACAAGGACCACACAATTGCACCGACTTGTTGTGCGACTAAGATCTGCTAAGCTTTCCAAAATAATAATTCGGGAATTATTTGATGGTTTGACACTATGATATCGATAATAGGCCTATCCATATCTTATATGAGAACCTTTCGTTTTACATATTATTTACAACGGTAGTTTATATGACTGAGTCAGCAAGACTGTTGTTTAAAGTTTCATTTCTTTCCTTTACGACCCCTTAAAGATAGTAATTAATCTTAACATCTAACGTTCAGTACTTTGCAGAAGAAGTACAAAAGGCGTGTTTTTATTGTATGCAAAGAGAGTGCGTGTACGCATGCGTATAACGTATCTACGTATCGCCAGCTCCTGGTACTTTTAATGGCCTCATAAATAATGTTATATATGAAATGGTAATGTCGAGTCAAATTACAACAAGAAGTATTATAGCAGCTTTGAAAGATCTCCTACCCTCCCCCATACCCTCCTCTTGCTCCCCCCGCCCCTCCCACACCCTCATCTGTGATATGTTCTACTGACTAATTTAATACTCCTCTCATTAAAGAGCGTAAATAAGTTTTGGAATACCTTGTACAAAATATTGTAGCAACTTTTTAATACACTTAAATTTGGTATAAATAGACTGATGACTCTTAAGGTCGGGTCAAGTCTTGGCCAATCCCCCTTTCTTTTTTCTTTTTCTTCTTTTTTTCTTTTTTGTTAGCTCGGATCACTGTAATATGTACAGTCCTAAAAATAGCAACGATGAAACCACTTTAAAGTTTAATCATAACAAAAAAAGAATCGTACGTGATGTTGCTAGTCTGTCACTCTATAGAAATCATTCAATTTGTGAACAAGTAGAGCAATTAATTATTAAATAGTTTTATATTTGGCACTGAATGATATTAACGTATACAAATATCTAATTATAGTAAACGCAGGTGTGCATACAGGCTACATTACAGGAAAACGCATCTATAAATAGAGGTTAAGGTATAAAAATATAAAATGTATAAAGGTCTTCTATACATCTCAATGATGTGATGTTTGTTACAGCAAAGATTGGTTATATATCGCTCATATATCGATATATAGAAGACATAGACCGCATATTATCATTCAAAGAAAATATCAAGTTTAGTCGATGAACCAGTTTGTCCGAACTATGTGCTCTTATAGGCTTCCTTACTATTTTGTATGATACGGCATGATATATAAGCGTACTAAGTCAGGTCATGTCTTGACCTGGCGTCAGTTCATACTTTGATGAGTCCGTATATTGGTACTCATATACATGTACTCGTGGCCGGCGCCCGCCTGGATTTGTACCCGTATTCGCACTCCGGGGTATTTGTAAAACTAGTTTCTAGTTATACTATAATGCAAAGAATTCAGTACTAGTGATTGGAGTCCATGTTTCCGTATTAGTACTCATATTGATGGGAATTCCACCTACACTCGTTATCATGATGTTTAACTCGTTTAACAAGGCTCCCATCAGTCTACACTCTAAAAAATAAACGGGTAGTTCTACACTGTTGTCAGGTATTTTAACACATGGATTGTTATTAAACACTGGAAAAGTGTATAATAAACATCCACAATGTAGTTATACCATCACAAAGTGTAAACATAACCATTGCCTTGGCCATTACCCGATTAACGTGTACATATACCCCGAGGTAAAGCCGGTTTGTGTATTTCTGATCTTTGTGGGTAAATTTACATACTGTGCGTGTAATAAGACACAATGATTTATGTACATTTACACATTTACAGTGCTTATTTTACACTCACTTTTCAAAAAAGTACCCTTTTTAACCAATAGGGTAATTTTACCCACATAACATGTACTTTGCACGAATAATGTATACCTTAGTAACAAGGTGTAAAATAACCCTTCTTAGTATGTTGTTTTAAATCAAAAAGGGTATAACACCAACAACACTTATTTTGAAGTATCGTAAGAGGGTAGAATCACACAAGATAAGAGCTATTTATACACTTCATGTGGTTGTATTTGTTCTATACACTTGTGATTAGTTTAAAATGCCACCCTGGGGGAATTATCACCCAGTATTTATGTACTGAAGTATAAATTTACTCGTTCATGGGTTAATATATATCACTACCAGTATTTTCGGGTCTTAGCCCGTCATTATTTGTATGCACCCTATAGTACCCTACATGTACATTTTGGAACACAGAGCTGCCCCGGCGACTATAGGCCCAATTTCTAAAGTCCCAACAACCAATGCAAATTACTGTCAAAAGGAATTGGGGCGACAATAGGCCAGCTGTTTAGCTTGACATTTATTTATTAATAGCCTATATCGTGTTATAAATATACGGCAAACTGCACAGATATATGGAGTATCCCCGAATTTCCCCGTGGAAATGTCTGCATGGTTATTAGTAAAATAATAACTGTTTCTTATGTGGGGGTGGGAGGATATGAATGGAGTCGTAGGATAGGCCTATATGAAGTTTCGTGAAAGTTTAATAAGGCAAGACTAACTAATACAGTCAAAATAGCAAATGATCCTGAGGTAATGAACAGATAAGGAGCGGCGCCCAACCTATAAATACCAACACCTGATTAAGGGGTGCAGACAATTATCTATAAGATCTACATAGGTCTAACCATGGGCGCGTATGAGACGGGGTGAAGGTTTGCAACCCATCGATCAGAAGGTACCCTTTTCTTCAGACCAGCCGCTCTTTTTCGAGCATGCTAGCTTGTGTTGCGTCAGACCAACCCCCCCCCCCCCTCAACGAAGGTAGTCCCGTACGTTATGTACATAACAAAACAACGGAAAGTATATAAGCTACTGCGATCATTTTCTCGAAACACTGAATCCCTCCCCTTCTGGATTGGCCCATGAAGACGGTTTGACTCACAATCAGTGGCGTAGGAAGGTACTTTTGAGTGGGGGGGCTGAAGACTGATGGCCGGCCTGGGGGAGGGGTTTAAGGGGAGGGGGTGTCCCCCTCCCCTTTGGAATTTTTTGCATTTCCAGGTGGCCTCAGATGCAATTTGGTGCAATATAGCACACTTCAACACCCACTCCATTTTGTAAACTTAATTTTGTATTTTCAACTGGCCCTAGATGCAATTTGGTGCTCCAAATGAGATTTTTTTCTCATTTGGAAATGAAAAAGGGGTTTTCTGACCTGCGAACCGGGGGGGCGGAATGATACTTCCGCCCCTCCACATTTTTCACTGGGGGGGCTGGCGCCCCCCCCCCCCCCAGCCCCCCGGTTCCTACGCCCTTGCTCACAATTCAAACTGATAGAGCCTAAACGTGAGTATTTCTCGAGACACTTGTTTACAAAATATTCTTAGAAGTACAGCTTGAGCTAGCTGGAACAATATTTTTGTCATGATTGTGTACGTTTAAGTGTTTTGTGCTTTTTCGCACGGCCAGCATACATTTATCCCCACAACGGATGATAACAATGCCTGGCCCTTAAACGTCGACCATAGCTGAAACATTTTTTTCATTGTGACTTCTATAGAATTTTCTACAATGATGTACTCATTCGTACTAGAAATAAAAGTTACGTTTGCAGCCAGGCCGCGCCGAGAGAATAATGGCAGACTATACGTCTCAGAAGTGTTCTTACTTCTCATTGGTTAAAAACAAATTTCCTAAAACACTACTTTACATTAATTCACTGAATACAGCCTTTCAAGAATGTGGATGTGGTAATAAATATTGGTAAAAATGTAAAAGATTCAAAGTTGGTATTCCAGAAAATGGGTGCATATCTGAAAAATTAGAAAGAACCCCACATAATATCAAATGAAAGATTCAAACTTTAAGCCAATGACAAGTTTTCTTTCACAAAGGGTGGTTCGTTCGCGCTTGGCGCCTGGCGCTAACACAATGCCTGAGACCTACGTACGTACAGTACAGTATACAGTATACTGTCATCACTGCACTGCTTGGCGACCAGTCCTAGTATTTCTTAGTTTGTTCCCGCAGAAGCGCTTCGCCGTCACATTTGACGAGACTTGACACGACTGGACTTCACCTTCAACGGCCGCTTGTATTTTTATATGAATCTAAAGCAACATGTCACAAGTGTAAGTTGACGTTAAGCCCTTGAAAGAGTTGTTTGGTTTATAAAAGTACAGATTAAATAACTGTTATGCCTAGGCTTTACTAGCCTAACTGTTCTGCTACTTATTCGCCTATATAAGATTAGAAGACTTTATAACTAAGCCTAGGCTATGTCTTACAAGTAACAGCCACTAGTACAATGCAGGGCCTACACTGTGGCCTACCATTGTATCAAAGTTTATAAGCCTAGCTAGCGCAGGCCAAGACTGAACTATTAAAACTGAGTGTGCATTAATGCTGTGAGGTTTGTCCAGTACTTATGCCAAGCCATCCTAATAAAGCCTAGCCAAGGTTTTGTTAGATTAGGCCTTATGGCATCCTTGCAGATGCAAAGTTGTTCAATATGTAACACTTTCAGGACCATTACTTTCAAAAAGTTGTTACATCACATAAGATTCTCACATAGTATTGAACCCAACTTCTCCATAAGATGTGGAATAGATGGTTGTGAAAGAAAATATCGGGTGTTCAGCACGTTTTATTCCCATCTGCGGAAATTTCATAAAAGAGTGTTCGATGTTAACATAAGGCATGACAGTAACTCTGGTGGGCATGAGGATACTGAAGTAGGCACAAGTCTAGTGACGGAAAACATTGGTTTAGAAGTTGATGATGTGACTCATAATTCGCATAAAAATAGTCTTGCAGAATCAACTGGAATAAGTGCTATCGATGCTGCTGCTCTGGGTGATGGATCACACATCAGAGAAATCGGTGAAAGATCCACGGAAAGAGACTTTGCTCTTTTCATCTTAGGCATGAAAGAGAAGCATAAACTACCACTTACTGTTACAAATAGCATAATATTAGAGCTATCTGAACTCATCTATAACAGTTCAAGGGATGATAGCACAGAGATCAAAGAAAAACTTTCAGCTTCTGGTTTCACAGTGGCTAAAAATCCTGATATCTTTAACTTTATCGATGAAAAGTTTGAAAAGAAAAATAACATCTTTGAAAAGTTGGCCTCAGACTATAAACAGACAGCTTTTTATAAGGAGCATTTTGGTTTAGTTGAGCCAGTTGAACATGTGCTAGGTTCCACCTGTGGGAAAGATGATACATTCATTTATGTACCATTGCTTGATACTCTAAAAAGTCTTTTAAGTCATGATGATATTTTAGCAGAAGTTCTGAAGTCCCGTTCTAGACATGGGGACAAGCGATATGAGGATTACTGTGATGGTGAAGCATTTCAAAATCATCCCCTATTCTCTTTGGAGCCACATGCACTCCAAGTTCATTTTTATTATGATGATTTTGGTGTGGTGAACCCACTTAGAAATAAAGCTAACAGCTACAAAGTTGCTGCATTTTATTTTGTTCTTGGAAATTTATCCCCAAAGTTTCGGTCAAAATTGTCATCAATTCAGCTTGTTTGCCTCTGCTGTACAAGATTAATAAAACAGTATGGCTTTGGGAAAGTGCTCAAACCGCTTCTTGAGGATGTTAAAGTCTTAGAAAGTAAGGGGGTGACAATAACAACTTTAAACCAGGAGGAGTTTACATTCAAGGGTTGCATTAGTTTGGTTTCCATGGATAACTTGGCAGCACATCAGTTAGGAGGCTTTCAGCAACATTTTCATGCTGGTAGAATATGTAGATTTTGCATGGCAAGTAGTAATGACATTCAAGATCATTTTGATTCATCCAGTTTAATCGAAAGAACAAGTGTTGGTCACAAACATCAGGTGCAGTTAGTTATGGAAAATCAAGGTCTTAGGCATGTTTATGGAGTAGCTTCTAAATCTGTTTTGTCAGATTTGCAATACTTTGATGTAATCAGTTGTCTACCACCTGATCCAGCTCATGATTTGCTCGAAGGACTTGTTCCAGAATTAATGACGAAGGTTGTGACAACATTTATTCAGGATGGCTTTTTCACTTTGGAATCTTTTAACAGTGCTTTGAAACTTTTTCCCTTTGGAAAAAGTGATCAGAAAAGCAAACCAACTTGCAATACCACTGCTAACCTGGGAAGTTTCAAAATCAAACAAACAGCATCTCAAACATGGTGCCTGATGAGATTATTGCCTTTAATCATAGGAAGCTCAATTCTAGAGGGAAATGAATACTGGGAACTATTTTTGTCACTTATGTATATTTGTGAAATTACATTTGCTCCCTCTATACCATGTGAAATGGTTGCATACTTGGAATATTTGGTGCATGGATTTCTGGTTGCTCTGAAAGAGCTCTTTCCTGAAGATAGAATTAAACCCAAAAGTCATTACTTATTGCATTACCCTCGTTCAATATTGAAATATGGACCTCTTGTTCACTGCTGGACAATGAGGTTTGAAGCTAAACATGCATATTTCAAAGAAATTGCCAATAGGCAGAAAAACAGGCGGAATTTGTGTAAGACATTGGCAAGGCGTCATCAATTACTTATGTGCTATTATGGAGCTGGTCAGAATTTTTTGGATGACAAAATGACATCCAACTCAGGAGGGGACATTCAAAAGTTACATCAGTTTTGTGATGGGATTCAGAGAGCTTTGAAAAGTCAATTTCCAAGCATTGAAGAAGTGCATACATTAGCTTTTGTTGAATTACACAGTTCATTGTATGCAAAAGGTTGTTGCATGGTTCTAGAGGCAAGAGAAAATAGGTTGCATGAATTTGGCAAAATAGATGCAATCTTTATCAAAGGTGGTAAAGTGTATTTTGTTTTGATGGTTTTGCGCACTATTGGTTACAGTCAACATTTCCATAGCTATGTATTGTGTTTTCAACAAAAATGGGTCATATTTGCTTATGAAGATTTTGCTTGTCATTTACCCTTATCAATTTACACAAATCAAAATCAGAGAATGGTAACACTTAAGTACTTTGTTTAGAGAAACATTAATACTTAAAATAGAGCATCTCATTCCTTATCATTGTTACTTTGAACTTCAAAGGTTAGAAGAAACAACTTTTTAGTTTCTATATATTTGTGTCTTCAGTGAAGCACTTAAACGGTACCATGTAACTTATGGATCCAGAAAAAGGGTTTTCTTATGTAGTGCAAGTGATGTAGAACCAGAAATCAAATCTCAATTTGGGATAAAGAAATTTTGGCTTCAGGTCTTTGATAAAGACTTTGACGACTGGGTGGACATTGACGGTGATATAGAAGAAGAGCAGATGGAAGATAAAGCAGTTAAACTGAATGTGATTGGTGAAAGAGATGAAGGTAAGTATAAATGCTTCTTGTACACGATTGCAAAAAGATTGTTGTCCAGAAAAATTTGCCTATCAGCAGCATGTTTATTACCATTTCATGAAGGAGCCTTATTGGCATAATATGATGTGTGAACCCCATTTGGAACTTATTGGTACTTGGGTAGTTCCAAGGATAATATATGCACATAAAACATTCTTGTATGAATGTATGTACATTGTCATAACCTCTCCTCATGGCTTTCCCCCTACAGTAGTGGAAAGTTTTGGGATATTTGACAGGAGGAAGTCACTATAGTATTCATATTTGAAATTTCAGGGAAGCTTTAAGATAAGAAATTATCACAGTCTGAAGGTATTCTGCAAGGGACAAATTGGTATGCCAAAGTTGAATACTACTTCAAATTTTCATTGTAACAGTTTACAGTTTGCAATATCAATCAAAAAGCATTACTGTCTAATGAAAGTGCTAATCAATATCAAATTGGTTAGCAGTTGAAGATTTAATAGTAAGTAGCAAATTGCAATGCAAATCCAGTTATTTTGTTTCTTGTACTTATGAGCAACACATATTTAATCTTTACATCCTGGGGTTTTGCAAATTAGAAAAATAATTTATAATACATATTTTGGACACTCCTTTCCTTTGTCAGTTGCATGCCTCAGTGCCAGTTCATTTACAAGCTCTTCAAGTTCAGATGACACCATTATATTGGCTGGAAATGAAAGAGATGTACCTTGTACCAGAGATGTTTCAGACAGGTAAGACATGTAACATTTCATGTTTGAATTATTATCCTACCTTGACAGAAGCAAAAAAGAGCTTATTTAAGGGAATAAGCAGTTGCCCCAAACTAATTTGCAATATCAGCTAAACCTTGCAAATTTCTGGTGCTGACCTTACAATTATATTTTATGGCATTTTAGAACATAAATATTGCATATAAAAGACAAATCTAAGAGTTATGGTGCATGAATTCAACAATTCAGTAACAAAAACATTGTCACATGAGTAGGAAGAGCCATAATAGAAATATTATACTACAGTATACTAATTCAAATCAGGGTGACTGCATTTTCTCTTTAAGCTATCACTACAATATATTAGGGTATGGGGGTGGGGGGTTGGTGGAACTTGGTTGGTTAACAGTAAGTCCCACACATTCCCTAAAGAAGTTCAGTACAAAGCCCCTTATTTGAAGAGGCCATTTAATATGAAGTCACATTTTGCTAAGTACTGACATGCATGTTCAACAACTTACAGCTGAAGTAGTGAAAATCAAGCTGTTCAACCTGTGTCAAAGTATAATCTGTATTGTTCATGTAAAATTTGTTTAGGGTCACTTTATTGAAAGTGCTAATTCTATACATTTTGCTAATAAAGTTTTGTTTACCCTTTTTGCATGCTTGATAGTTTTCATGAAGAAGAAAAGTTCTTGCCATGGCCAAACAAGTTTGAGCTGCATCAAGATGATGTTAGGAGAGACATCTTGGTAGAACTATTAAAAGGGGGACCTGTCAGCAACAGAATTAAATCTGCTGTAATCCAAGCTACATTTGACAAAATTTGTTTGTTTACTGTGTAAGTACCTTTCCCTATTTGAATATTAATATTTTGTCTTTTCAATCACTAATGCTAAACCAGTGTAAATTTTTGCCTTCAAATGTCATACGCATGCATAATGCACAAGTCTTTGGAATCTTGACTTTTCAACATCTCAGAATTACTAGCTTTGAAATATGTCAATGTGTAAGTATGCCATCTTTGAAATTGTGGTGTTATTTAACCTGGAACAATAACACCTTTGGAAGCCTGTATTTTCGCATTTGATTTTTTGCATATAAAGACGTCATGTGTCAATAACCTACAGATTTTAATATTGTGGAACCTTGGAATGATGTGGTTACAACTTTGTTAAAGTTCTGTTGATATTTTAACTTCAGATGGGGATATCCACATTACCAAAACAAACAAGCTCAGACAGCGACCTCAAATATAAAATCATAGCCTTTTAGCTGACTCAGCCTGTCTGGGGGGAATGGGGGTGCTAGGTAAGGTACTTAGTACAAGCAGGACTTGATGGTTAGTGGGTAAATGGGTGAACTTTTCACTGTTATTATTAAGTTGCAAAATAAGTTGTTGATATTATTTTAAAAATGTAATTTTTGGTGTTTGTGTGTGTAAGGTTTATTTCAATCCCAGATCAACATCAGACTAAAACAAGGAATTAAGAATTACATAGTAAAAACAAAACAATTTAGACAATATATCTTCAAGAATGATACAAGAGACCACTATAGAGATGGTCCGCAGTATCCCGTAACATAAGAAATTTCTATTATGGGAGATCATTGGGCCTGTATGAGTCTCACCCAACCAAGCCCTGTCCTGCTGATATGAAGGTTAAAAACTGGAGCTTTTGGAGCCCCAGACAGTACCATCTTTTCCTTTCACTCCACATTTTAAAAAGGCTCCCCCAATATACTAAACCCCCCCAAAAGAGTTGGTTAAGTGGGTAATTGCCCCCCCCCCCTCCTAAATTTTACAGCTGGCACTAACCCTGTATGTGAATCAACTATAAAGTGATATTCTTTTTTGTAGGTATCCTACTACAGATCAATACAATACAGCAGCTAAAGCAGTCATAAAGTCCTTTCCAAACTTGGCAATCAAATTACCATTCTGTGAGCCTTATGTAAGTATATGATTAAGCTCTTCATTTATTATCTAGAAGGTGGGCGTATATGTACATATAAAAAGCACCTGACTAGATTGTGTAATTTCGACTACTTTGTACAAAACTACCACTACTAATGGTATCAGTCAAATTGGTGCTTTTCAGGTAGACAGGAGACTATTTTCACTGTATTTGCTTAATTGTCAAAAGCCATTTTTATATCCAGTAGCTGGTGCTAGTGAAGAACTATGTACAGCTGGATCTTTTTAATAAAGACATCAAATGATGGGGCATTCAAAACTAGATTGTTTCTCCTGCCATTTCAAGGGCAAAATCTTACATCCACTATAGATTAATTTTGCTGTTGGTTTGTAAAAGTACTTTTCAGTTTGAGGGAACTTAACTGGGTGGATGCAAGGGTTGAACTGCTGCAGCACAGGGTGGGTGGGGGAGGGGGGGATATTGTAGTCTGGGGTCTTGTATACATGCAGATGTTTGCACATTAGCCCCCTCCTGTGACATATATGTATACATACATATTCATATAATTTACTGGCCTACCTGAGAAGATGCATGAACCAGTACACATTGTGCATGCATCTGACATGAATGTCCAGATGTGCATGCTTGTAAGATCAAGGTGTCTACTCTTTAAAATGGGTGAGGTGACATGATGAAACATGTGCATAAATTACATTGTGAGGTTGCCGAGTTTTATACCTAACAATAGTGTTGAAGTTTGATTTGAATTGTTCAGCTGTTTTTAAGACCTTGTAACAAAATTACAATATACTTTGTGTTCAAGTGTTCATCACAATTTCATAGCTCTTTAAATTACAAGTCCAGACTGAAGAAAGGTATTTTAACAGAATATGTAACATTGATATCAGATTATCTCATCATACTGCAGCTTCCATTCATTCATTCGTATCTTGGTTTTGTAGGATGCATTGAAAAATGCACTCAAAGATAAGTTCAGAAATGAGAGGAGACACATGACGAGGGATGTAGTTGTGAAGAAGAGGAAGACATCTACACATGCAACAACTGACGAGGGAGAACGAAAAGACGGAGCTGATTGGACTCTACCTGAGGGTGAAACAGAGGAGACTATCAAACTGCACATTAAGGAACTACAAAAGGAATCAACAAAGAAAAAACAAGACAAGAACAAAATTAAGTCATTAATGGCACTGACATTTGGAGAGAGAAGGAGACTTGTACTTGAGGAGAAACCACCAATAGCAGAAATCAGAGGCAAATTTCCTACTCTATTTTGTGCAGAACAGGTAATTTCAAACATATGATTCCTAATTATTAAGACTTATGATTATAATGTTCTACACTGGAAATTGTTGGTTTGACGAAATCATAAGCCAATGTTAAGGCTTGTGTATGTAAGGGTGAATGAACTTGTGTTCATGCTGCATAGCTTGCTCTCAGGATTTCTCAGGAAGGGAAGCTTCCTTGAATCATAGCTGATATTCATGAAACACAGTGCAATAAGTGTTAAAATTGTCAGTTACTGGCTTCTTAAAAATCCCTTAGAATGTTGATTGCATTTGGTTAGTAGATGATTCCTACCTTTTTTAGTTCAAGAATCATTTGAGGTAGACAAAGTTCAAGGAAAAGGGTCATGAGTGCATTTTGCCACAAATTAACCTGCCAAGTGAGCTTATCATAGCTGTTTTATTTACCATGGAAGAAACACATTGTTAGCTTTGACAGGGATTTTCAAAAAAGTAGGTGAATCTAAATACCATGGATGATATGTAAGAGTATTTGAATGTTTAGAATTTCTACTAAAATAGAGGTTTGACTGAAGAAAATCATGAATAACTGCCAAAACAAGATTCTTTTACTGACTTAATGATCTAACACGAATACTTGGCTGAAAGTTCCTGTTTGAAAGTTATTTATTAATACAATGTCATTATCATCCTTTTTATTACCTTAATTCATAGATCATAGAAGATTTTTCAGCCATCATCAGTTGGGATGCAGTGTCGGAGATGTTCTACAAAAATCTTGATGACATTGCAGCAAAGATCATCACCTACAACACAAATCACTCAAAGGGCACTCTTCGATTCCTTGTTGAATACAACAACTTTATTCAGCAATTGACAGAAAAAGACAAAAGGGGTAAGTTAACATCTCAAAGTGCTGAGTTAATTACCAAAAATAATAAAAAAGTTTACTATTATGTAGACTAGGAGATATGTCTTAACAGTTTCAATTGAGACAAGCATTTTGTCAGCTTCTTAAAATATAAATTAGTTAAACTGATGGCAGATGTTTGAAAACTTAAAAAAAAATCCAAGGTCTTTCAAGATAATGAAGAAAAATGTGGCCAATCCTGTTTCATATATACAGGATAATCTGAGCAAGGAGACAAGTTGTGACCATATGAGGCAAAGTAGCAACAGTGTCGTCATTGGATGAATTAGATGGTTTACTGAATCCTGCAATAAAACATTAATTAAGGAACACTTCAATGTAGTTATTTTTAAGAGTGCAGAGATAAAACTGCATTGATACACTACATCAACTTACTAAATCATTATGTTATTTTCAGGAAATCAGCATGAAATTTTTTACTGTTGTGTTACATTTTACATTCATTTACACTGAATGAAGACAATAACTTCAGTGTTTATTTCTGCTACAGATGCTACATGGACCGCAGCTCTCTGGATACTACCTGGCTTCCTGAAAGAAGATCGCAACTTTCTGTTTATAAACAGTGATGATGATGTAAGCTTCCCATTTTAATAACCCTTTCATTAGTTGGTGTATTATTTGTAAACTTGCAAAAGATGTAAAGAGTAATATGTCGATAACCCTTCTAAGGCCAAAGAAATCTATGCAATGCTGATCGGGGTGTGTGTGAGGCCTCGGTTTGTAAACACTATACCTCAAGAAGTGAAAGATGGTTTGCACTTCAAGAGTAATATGTAGATAGCCCTGGTGAGCAGATGATCCCTATTTTTTCTTTGAATTAAAAGATAACACAAGGTAACCCTTGGTGAGTAGGTGGTTCTTCCTGTTTTTGATTGTGGTCAGAGGTCATTTGAGATCAACAAACATGAAAACCTGAACCCTTTAATTACCACCACATATCATGAATTGAATTTAGGTAGCATTTGGTAAGTAGCAAATCCCGAATGTTTTGTATGGAGGTCACAGTTCACTTGTCTTCAATTAGAGCCAAGTCTTAATAAAGTTGATCGCTGAAGAAATGATAGTTGGTTTCAAATTCAATCTTCTTATATAGGCACCTATTATTCGATACTCTAAGGCCAATGGCACTTCTGGTGATATCAGGTCAGCACGGTGGAAGTTGGAAAATATGCCATCTAATGTTGCTTCATAATGGCAAGGAATCACTAAGTTATTTGACATTCTGGTTTATATATACCCTGAGTTATAGAAACATTCGCAATATTCATTTATAGCTAGAAATGATGCTTATTCAAATCAGCTCCCAAGTAATATTATCAAATGCAAGTTTAGTGTATGTGATTCTGAAGAAGCTGGATTACCTTTGAAAATGTGTTATCAGGAATTAATCATCCTATTTATTTCATTGTTTGATAGGTTAGCTCGGATGTTGAAATCAGCACACCGGTCATAACATACACTGGGGATCCGCTGGACCCATCAAACATAACAATCATTGCAGAAAACGAAAAATGCAGTACTGCAGCATCTTTCCCTGAGGCAGTTCTAATCCTGCTGGCAACATATTATGTTTTCAACATACAGTATAACGGCAAAGTAAAAGGAACACTGACATTTCTGCAAAATGTTCTGCTGCAATGCAAAGACAAGGGGAAATTGCCTCAAAAGATCATTTCATTAATTGCAAAACTTCAAGCATGATTTATTTCATTTTGTGACTTTTCTTCAAGTTCTATTGTTTTTCTGTTATTTGTTGACCCAGAATTATTGTTAGTTATGTTTTTCAGATTGTTTGCTGGATTTGCATAGTGTTGTTTTCAGGGATTTAGTTTGTTAGCACAATTTTACAAGACAAATAATGTGTAAAATGATAATTTGGGTAATTCTTAGTACACTTAAATGATATATAATACTAAACATTACAATATTGGTGAAACAGTGAGATCAGGGGCAACTACAAGTTTGAAGTGCTGTGACATGCCTTGTTATGACGAAGAGCAAAGTTGGGGGCGAAAATTTAGTTGGAACACTAATGCAACTTTATAAAAGGTGTCATATAGTAAAGTCAATAATAAGCTGTTAATACAATTAGAACTGGGTGTAATAAGAAGGCCAAACAGCAATTAGTTGATATTAAGCAAATTATCTAAGCCAGTAAATTTTTTATACATTCAAACCAAGATTGATGAGCATTAAGAATAGCAAATTGTGTACAGTAATATTTTGTGATAAATTGTGGGGTCTACAATAAACATAGAGGGGTATAGTGATTAAGGTTTAACGTTCAGCCTAGTTGAAGCAAGCTTAGTGTAGACTAATTGTATGCTAGTCTTCCTCAGTTAGCCTCGGTTACACTCAACACAGATGGTTAATGGTGATCATTCACAATCATAGGCCTAAACTTAAGCATCACCGTATCTTTGCTCGATTTGATTTTGTTTTTGTCAATTTATACCAAGACCAGGAAGTTGTTATCGATAATCTTTGTAATGCTTGATGCACATATAAATAAAATCATGGAGACAATTGCTGGAACAATTAGATCAGTGACAAGAAAGTTCCATATATTGTGGCTTGTTCTGTCACAACAAAATTTGGTTGGTGGGGTGGGGGTGGTGCACATAAACATGCACCACTCTAATGCAACTTTTTGAGTGTACTGTTGTATTCAAGATAAATCAACATGAAATGTTAAAGCACTAAGAACTGTATAATTAATCATACATTAGAGTTAAGGTATGTTTTAGAGTTATTAATTTACAACTTAGTAACATACAGGTCTTATCATGTAAACCTTTATTGTGTTGATGCAACATTCATGGTCAGTGAGAACTGATGGGTTTGATCATAAACAAAAGCATGTTGATGTACCTGCATTGATTTGCAAAGTTAGTTGTTTACATACAAATTGTTTTTATTAGTAAGTTATTATTGTTTATCCCAATATTCTCCAAGTTTCTCAATTTTTTGCTGAGCCATTTTATAAAAGTGGGAGTTATGGTCTTTTTTACCAATGTTATGCCAAAGTAATGCACTTTTTGAGTGATACCAGATTTTTAAGGTGACAGTGATACAGCATAATCATAACAGACAACCTGAAAGTAATATTTGTGGTCAATAGAGATTTATGTTAATGTTAAAAGATTGGCACACCTTAATTTTACAAATGTATTCATCGATGTAAATGAAAATTGTTACATGGTTTAATACCTGACATGCCTAGTAATGGGTTGTGGCAGTTTCCAATTGTTGAGAAAATGTGATCATACATTAGTAAATGTAACATTTTTTAGTCAAGGTTTTACTAGTATACACATATGTTACCAACTTTAAGTGTTGCTTCACCATATTGTACATTATGCATGAATATTCCTAGATTGATATAAACATGCTATTGCATTGATTATTCATATCACGTTTATGCAGTGTAGTATTCATGTTTGAAGTTTCTAGTTTTCTCCTAATTTAACATTCTTACCCATTATATTAATTCAAGAATCTGCACAATTAAATTGCATTGTGTTATGTAGCCCAATGAAGGTATGCTGTGTTGGCCAAATATGGTCATCTTTGCTTAAAATTCTGAACTGTTTTTATTACCACTCTTGAGGAAATTTTTCTCACTGAGACATTCAGTCATCTTGTGTGCTCAATGTAGAATGTCTGTGAACCATTGGAGGGTAGTGACCTCCAGGAAAGTATTCTTTGAAAACATCTAGCGATTATAGCATGCTATAATTTTGGGCCAATACAGAATACCTTTAATATAATTGTAAATTATGTGCAGCAGCATCAAAGAGGTAGTTGTACATCTTAAGCATAATAGTACCAAAAGATCTAATGGAATAATCCCACACATCAACACAACTAAGTCATAAATTTACACCTATATTGTTTAAAAGTAACCAAATAGTGGGTAAATGTGAGTCTTGCTTAGCAACTCAAATAATGGTAAATTGACACCTAAGTTGTGTTAAAGTAACCAAATAGTGGGTAAATGTAAATCCTGCATAGCAACACAAATATGGGTAAATTCACACCTAAATTGTGTCAAAGTAACCAAATAGTGGGTAAATGTAAATCCTGCATAGCAACACAAATATGGGCAAATTCACACCTAAGTTGTGTTAAAGTAACCAAATAGTGGGTAAATGTAAATCCTGCATAGCAACACAAATATGGGTAAATCGACACCTAAATTGTGTTAAAGTAACCAAATAGTGGGTAAATGTAAATCCTGCATAGCAACACAAATATGGGTAAATTCACACCTAAATTGTGTTAAAGTAACCAAATAGTGGGTAAATGTAAATCCTGCATAGCAACACAAATATGGGTAAATTCACACCTAAATTGTGTTAAAGTAACCAAATAGTGGGTAAATGTAAATCCTGCATAGCAACACAATAAAGGGTAAACTTACAAATAAATTGTGTAAAAGTAACCAAATAGTGGGTAAATGTAAATCCTGCATAGCAACACAATAATGGGTAAATTCACACCTAAATTGTGTAAAAGAAACCAAATAGTGGGTAAATGTAAATCCTGCATAGCGACACAATAAAGGGTAAATGCACATCTAAATGTGGTTATAAATACCCATACTTTGTGTCCACATGCGGGATTTACATTTACCCTATTTTGGGGTAAATAAACCCTTTTAGTTTTTACAGTGTACGGTCACCAAGCTATAGTAGAAGAAACACCCACACAGAGATATCATTTTGAATTTAAAGAACTGACGGATGAAAGCGTTGGCCTATTCAACAAACCACCCCCAATTAACTCATCCCGAGTCTCAGTTTGCAAGTATCCATTGTATGTATTCTTCTTTCTATAAGGATATTTTCGAAGGAACTCTTTTGTTCTTTTGTCCATTGACATGGACCTTCTATCGGATATACCCCTTTAATGTATGCCTAACTGTGGTGATAAGCTGCGACAACGGTCAATCTCGTAAATACTGCAGTATTCAGTTAGAAAACTAACCATATACAGTTATTGCTCCAGTTTGTAAGCAAAATTCGACTAGATAAAATTGACCTAATGTTTGTGCTAGATACGATATCAGTGTACGTCGTACTGGTGTAAGAAAACTTCAATATTAAAATAAAGAGAATTCACAATATGTGAATATACACACAAAAATGGAAGACTTCATTGAGGTATACAGAAAGGTTATGTTAGAATAGACGCCGCTAATATTATTTAGAAAAATAAACAGATACCTTAGGAAGTCAATACGTAGACCCCCGAGATGTATGACATGCACATTGTAACAAAACCGACATGAAACATGTATAGAAAAATACAAGACATTTGTGATGGCCTATATAGGAATGTTTCTTTTCTTAGTTAAACTCTTCTTGAATTTTATGATGCACTTTGGAAGTAGATATGTGGCAATAACAGCTTGTGGTTATAAAGGTAAACCCCCTCCCCCCCCCCCCCGAGATAATAAAAGGGGCGTGGTTTGAATGTATTTTAATCGATATCATATGAAATAAAATCTATCGACTGAACGACTATTATCTCAGCCTGGATAAACAAAGGCCTTTTAAGCTGCCAAATATATCTTCTTGGCACCGCGGGACTATTAGAGTGTCTTACGTCACGATTTGTCGCTTAAGTATTTCCCGCCTGTGTAAATATGTAACTTATGAATTCAACCATGAACCAGAAGAGGAAAATAAAAAACAAACTTACGGAACGGTTATTAAAAGGATAACACTGCAGAACCGAGATGGCGGTTAAATTTGTCTGTTTCTGCTCAATGATAGAACAAACAAACCCTGTGTGTATGCAACCGGGTTATCTGATTATATACTTTTACAGCATTCGTAATTTCGTTTTTCTTATATAGCAATGCTGAATTCTTAAGGCTTAGATTCCAAAATTTCCAATTCATTCCTTAGTGAGCTTGGGGAGGGGGAGGGGCGCAAGAAGCTACGAGAAGAGTATAAAGAGGGGCTAGGACAAGCTGGGTAAAGGGGGGGGGTATAGGCGAGGCAAGCAAACTGATTGATCAAGTTAATTATTCACTGGCTAGTTTTCGACTTTAATATTTTATCACGTGATATATACTTTGTTGGTCTAATCACTGCCAAGAAAGATTTAGAAATCGAAAAAAAAAATTGCAATAGAATTAGGCTAACTAAGGTATTGTTTTGTCTGTTCCCTTGTACGTGAAAAATAATACTTATGGGGAAAATTGTACATAAGTTACCAAACACGAAAGGTATCACCTAACCTATACGACCTTCTAGCCTTACTTTCGTTGATAATAGTGTAAAGATGTAGAAACAGTTCGGTGAATTATATAGAGCAAGCTGTTGGAATATTACCAAATAAGACGAGGTTTGATCATCTTATTGATTATGACCTTGATGATTCAGATGGAAGAATATTAATAATATCTCATTATTACATATATAACAGCTGGGAAATTTTGGTCTTTGGTTTATAGCCGAAAAGCTCTATATGCGGAACACCAAAATGACCATGTCTTAAAATAACGAAAGCATCATTTTAAGTAAGTTTCTTGAACTTTATCGCAAATCAAGTTATACAGTTGTTTCGCGTAGTAATCTAAATTGGCATAGCCTTTGTTGACGCTATATACGAACTCGTTGATTGTATAGCCTGCAAATGTAATTAGTTATCAGTTACAAATGTAATTAGTACAAATAAATTCATGGTGAGAGAATTGTATATCTAAAATACTTCATAAACTATACCGGGTGTATAATACTGTCTTGTATACTTATCAGTTATTAAATATGTTTGGGCGGGGATTTATACATCTGTAACATAACTTCCTCATCTAAATTGGCAACGCCATGTTTGATGTTTTACGAACTCGTTTGATTGTATAGCATGCAAAGCTAGCAGGCAGACGTTGGTGAAAAACGTGGTGAACAGTTTATCGAAACGTATTGCCAGTAAAGGCCACGTAGACACAATTATGTTAACCGTCCATTTAGTTTCAAAAATATACGGTTTTGTATTTCTTCATTAAGGCTTCGTCGGAGTTTGTGAGTCTGTTTTTTTTTTATCGCTAAGGGTGTTTTCTTTGTCTTTATAATCTACTGCACTGCACGTGTGTAGCTACCAGCTAATAAAATCGAAAGTGATACAATATTTGAATTTTCTTAGTAATTGCAAAACGCCGTGACTAATTAGTACAAGTAAATTAATGGTGGGAGAATCGTATAAATTCAATACTTCATAAACTTATACCGGGTGTATAATACTGGCTTGTATACTTATCAGTTACTAAATGTGTTTGGGCGGAGGTTTATACATCTGTGACATAACTTCGTCTTAGAAATATTTAAAAGAAACTTATATATAAATAAAATATTTGATTGATTGATTTTTTATTTAGAAATATTAATTTTCAAAAATTGATGGAGAGGCAATCGAATTTTGAAAACGCTCAAAGTTGAAAAGTGCTACTACATTGAATGACGTAGAACAAAAAGAGAGAGAGAAAAAAAGAATGGGTATGCATGGATATTTTTTATGTTTTATGTAATTTTCTTTTCCAGTTTAATATTTAAATCCAGGTTGGTTGCATCCAAAGAATATACAATTTTACGATCAACTTGTTTTTTTTTAATTTTTTTTTTATCATATCTTAAACTTAGAATATCACTCATGGCAAACCCATAGTTTTTTATTTGACAAACATTAAAAAATATGTTTTTCAGCGTAAACTGAAGGTTATCAATATTTCCCCCGAAATATGTGGGATTGTCACCTGATAGTCAAGTGGTGTGTTTAAACACCAAGACACACTATTCGGCCATCCTGAGAGCCTTTACCCCACCAACACCCCCACCCACACCCCCACCCCAGAAATGAAATTAATAACATTAAACCATCTTCAATGTCTGAATAAAATGCAGCATCACCATCGGCAGGGCTGCCATATCCTGTTTATCTCAGATTAATACTCTAAGTCCTGGGGCGAGTTTACACTGTTCATCTTTATACGCGAGTAGCCGATTTGCAGAACTTGCCGAATATATCAAAATTGTCGAATTTTCGTCGATAACTGGAAATGAAATTCAGTCAGTTTTGTAAGACGGATATTCATGCAATTGATATTTTAATGTAGTAACATCTCTTTAGAACTATATAGTGTACTGCTTTAACATGACTGTACCGGGTTAGACAAATTCATTACAAATGACCGATTTGTCATAATTCACAACAAGTATGCTATACGGCAGGGTTGTCCAACCTACGGCCCGCGGGCCACAGTCCGGCCCGCCGCAGGGTTGCGTCCGGCCCGCCAGAGATGCTCTACGGTGCGAAATTTTAGTGAGCAGATTTATTGATAACAATTTGAAGCTATATAATCAATCATTCGAACCTTCATGGTCCAAAAAAACTGCATACAGGTGCTCACAGTGCTCACATTTTGTTGCCTTGGGCTTCGGGCAACAAAACGGAAATCAAGCGTAGGGCTCCTGCGGCCCCTCCTTCATCATAATCATTCCATGTGGCCCTCCTCTGTAAAAGGTTGGACAAGCCTGCTATACGGAGTAAGTCTTTTTGCATGGGTGGATGTCTGTGAGGTATCATTCAAATGATTTAACATCTGAATGAGCTAACTAGTAAATTCAAATCAACTAAAAGCGTCACTTTAATCACTTATTTTCACATCAAGGCAGACATAACGTTGAGTTATAATAACATCAATATCGATATAATGTTTGACTAGAGACCCTAAAATTAAAACGAGTTCATCTTTCCTTTTTTTTATATTATATTTGTTCGTTCGTTCGTGTGTAGACATGCATGTTTTGTCGACAGCATATGTCTATGTGTTAGTTTGACCATGGAGGTAAAAACACCTCCATGGTTTGACCGTGCGATGCGTCTATCCCATTCCAGGCCTTTCTTCTTTTTTTGTTTTATGTTTCCTCCATTATATATCATATTTTATGTATATACATCTAAACTAGAATAGTATATGTATAAAAATATTTTAAAAAGTCAAACTATTTGAATTACGTCAATTACCGTAATTATTGCCGATATATCATCCGACAATAAAACGAGAATATGATTAATGCTAGGCGGACTGTGACATAGTATTACGTCATTCATTTCCACCCTGCAATAGGCCTTTTTGACTGAATAGTATACACGTATACTTACGCTGCGTGTCAATCCACCCGGTTCTCACAGTCTCGTGCACTAATATTGTATCATAATAATATAATAAAATAAAACAACAATAACAATAATATCGTTGCATGTAGTATTACATGGTACAATGATATATTATGATAACAATTATATTGTTAATTTTTTGGTAATATAACAGTACAGTAGTATTGTACACTAGCCTGTGCATCGGCAGGCCAATCAAGTTTGTTGACTCATATATCTGTGGTTTGCTCCTTTCTTTTTGTGGCGCACGAAGAAGTTTTATGACAGCGAAAAGGCCTCAAATGACGACTATCTGACTACCGCGTCGCTTGGCTGGATCAATGGAAATTTGTTACCATGGTATTCCTCTTCAAAATCCCCTCAACATCAATTGTCATGACGTCATCGACGTCTGACGTCACGCGACGGATTTTGAAGCGTCGGCAAACACATGAGAAGCGTCTGTGGGACAGCTTGTGTAAGCTTTTATATTTTCAAATAAATCGATATGAACGCGACAGAAGGGACGCGAAGCAAATGATATTATTATATCTGAAGCAAAAGGCTTTTTGTGTCGCCAAAGTTGTAATTGCAAATTGACACACTCAAGGAAGGCCGAGGAAGACAAAAATCAATTCCTCAATGCGGCGTTGGCAATTTGAAAAATAAATTAATGGGATAGGCTGACCTAGATTACAATCCCTGGGTTTACCGATGTAGCCGTAACTTTTGTCCTCCTATAGAGATAGTGACCGGCGGAGATTATTTACCAGGAAAATATACTTTTCAAGACAAAATATTCTATGCGCAACCCACACGAAAACACAACAGACACCCACCCCCCCCCTTCGCTTGCCCGCCCACCACCCTTTTTCTCTCTCCCTATTCTTTTCGTATTCTGTGAGTGAAAATACAAACTTACAGCTATCAGCTAGCAGTCATATATAGCGTATGACAATGTGCTGGAAATATGAGTAAGGTCTTACGAATTAAGCCACCGACAAGGAAGCCATTTAAAAGAGAAAAACGCCTATATAGTGTCTTGATGTTCTTCAATTGTGACCCGCATTTTATAAGCAAACTCGGCACTTGTTTCGGAGATTTCGGGCTTTATAATGTGTGTTCCTGTTTCAAGACTGTTATGGCTTTATATACAAAAGGAGACTAAAATTGCGATATTATTATATCATTCCGGACTAAATAGACAAGGATATAAAATCTGGTCGGACATTATTTCCTTAGAAAGTGTGGTCCCTCCATACTGTCACACCGGCATCGGAATGCAAAAATAATAATAATAATAATAGTGGTAATGGTGATGACGATGATGATGGTGATGGTGGTGACGACGATGACGATGACGACGACGATGACGATGACGGTGATGATGACGATGACGGTGACGGTGACGACGACGACGACGATGATGACGGTGTTGATGATGATGATAGGAAAGGCAAGCTTGGTTTATGTAAAGGTAGATCGCTATCACATTAACGTAGCCACACGCATATTTTACAATACCTCACAAGCCCATCGCGAACTAACGTATGCATGCATGGCAGTATAGCCTACCATGTGCGTGAACATATAACCTTCCATGAATGCTGTATATGCTATCCCTTGAAATTGTGCGATTAATTTTAGGACTTCCTTTGCAGTCGATCATCTATAGAGCAAGATTGACACCGTTTATGCCCATATCAAGGAACCTGTATAGTGATCATTTAACGTTGGGGGGGGGGGGGTGGGAGGTGAAAGTAAATACATTGGACTGCGGTGTGTATTGCTGCATGTGAGGTTGTCACGTGACTCACGTGGTCTGATTTAAACCTTGAAGTTGTAGCGATATTTGGTTATAGCTTTTTTTATTGATGTTATTTCATTTACATTTACAATTAATTACATTCAATACATTGAACCGCAATCAATACAATTTACATCTGTAAATTTGTTTTATGTTTTACAAATTAACGGTTTCCATCAGTAAAGTGGCTGGACAACTAAATCTAGCAAACATATCATTATGCTTCAGCGACAACTCCCCCGTTATTTCTTCGGAACCGGCGACCCCACCCTACCCCACCCAACCCCACCCATCCCGCCCCCACCCCAAAGGGGGTATCATGCGGGCATGACATTAACCAGGTCATTAGAATTTATAAAACAACGGGGGAAAACTAGACAGTAGGGCTGGGTAAGGGGTAGGGGGGGGGGGGTTTAATGGATGGTAGGGAGGAACAGTACAATTACACAGTAGGCCTATAGGATACGCAGAACTGAGATACAGATTGGAATCTCGAACACCTGGGAACTTTACAGTAACAGTACCCAGATCCGTACGCTGTTTATGGCTAAGGATGAGAATGCCAAATGAAAGGAATGCCTCTGTTGCCGCTATATGCAGAGGGCGACATTGATTCTATTTTTAAATCGGGGAAAACGTTGAGACAAAATTGCCGAGAAAGTACCTTTAACTGCTATATAATGTGCTGAGAAGTGAGATATCGTTTGAAAAAAAAAGAAAGAACTTTGGGTATAGGATTAACTACTCTTGTGTATTTGTGTCAGTAAATAAAATTCAAAGAGTCCAATTTGGTAAATTTGATGCATTTCACTTTTATTTCATCATGTACCTTATGCACCACCGTAAACAAATACGATTTAAGACATATTCATTTTCAGCCTATATGGAAAACATAAATAATTTGATTTGTTCACCAGGACGGAAGTTGCGATTAAAACAATCCAGACTCGTATCTGAGAGGGTAAACAAAAAGATGCGGGTCTATAATTTCTGCCTCTAATTTACTGTTTGATGTGACGTTTAGCCGGAGAAAACTACAATAAGATAATTTAGAAAAATATTTTTTGTTATATAAGCACCTACGATGAAAGGAGGATATGTATGTGTCTCGCTGCTGAAGCACAAAGAGAGTCAAAAACCGGCGACAATGAAGTGGTGGCGTAATGTCTTTATTAGAATACTGTCAGCCTGAGAGAAATGAATTTGTTGTTGCATTCATGAATAACTGAATTGTTCAATATATATGTAGTATATATATATATATATCTATATATATATATATATGGCCTATATTTATAGGGCCTATATATATAGGGCCTATATATATATAGGGCCTATATATAGGGCCTATATAGGGCCTATATATATAATATATAATATATATATATAATGTGACATAATTCGTGTCAGAATGTATATCATTGTGTGAACTGCTCGAAAGCAAAGTATGCCTAGATATGAAGATATAGGTAAAGGTTATATCCATAGGCTACAAGTGGTTCAGGTCGGCTCAAGTTAAATTAACTTATAGACAGGCAGACGTCATGTTGGGTTACAAGCTATTGTCACACAGTTGGCACAGTCTTATCAGTTTTACATGAATTGCTGGAAAGTTTTGCAGTTAAACGTCGTGAGCCAAACTTGTAGTGTGAGAGTATCGCGAATGCGAGTACAAAATCCCAATAACGAGTACAAAACAACGCCTACATGAGTCGACCTACTTGACTTCACATTATACGCTTAGGCCTACAACTTTAAATACAAAACCATAATGAGTAAGTGTACGAGAAGGGATACTGGTACACAAGGGAGTTGAACTTTCCTTACCATGTCATCTAACATGTAAGTTTCTCATCTAGGCTAATACAGATTTAGTACGTAACTTGATATTCATGTTGCACGTACTGACTGCGTAAAATGTATAGATTTATAGGTGCTACGTAATACATATTGACAAAATATAAACTGCGCTTGTAGCAGGTTTTGTAACTAGGTCATAATTTATCTAATTATATGCATAAATACATGTATTGCGCCACCATTTCACTACCTACGGTTTTTTCACTAACAATACGGGAATTTGTAAATGCCAAAGTGTCCTTGATATCTAGTTTTGTTACCCTCGTAGAAATTGAAGAGTTCAATTTCTATGGTCACCCTGCGTTTTGGTCCAGGGAAAAAGAGTTGAGCATGGTAACGTATCGTTAGTAGTGATATTGGAAAGGCGTAAAGGAAAGCGTTGGACGAACAAATAGTGAAAGTTCTCGTTTTATCCAGAATTGAATGCCCTTTGGAGTCCCGAACATACAGTACATTGCGAACCAGTTTGAGTCTTAGCTAAGCGGTTTGTTTGGGGATTCTACAGATATTAGTCATTTGAGCCACAAAGATATGGAAACAAACATTTCAAAACCAATAGTGTCATCATACGATATGCCATAGGCAGTATGCTAGTATAGGCCTACGAAAGGAAGGCCGATATATAAGCCTGGAGTTGTTAACAACACCCTTGTATATGCTAACCAAGTGGTTCCTATGCGTAATGCGTTTTCGCATAAATATCGAACTTCAACTGAAATGTAGCATATGGCCTGTAGGGACTTCAACTGAATGAGTTTTGCTGGTTACACACTGCATCCTTCACTTCGTCTGTTTATCTCAGATATGACTATACATCTTCCCATTTCCTTCCCAAGGCTGTGATCAACGGCATCTCCTGGGAGTAACCATACTTTTTCATATTAACAAAATGAAACTTTTAACCTGTTCTCGATTCCCTGCCCATGCATGACAGAATGTTTATGACTATCAATCGTCTGTAAGATCACTAATACCTTTAATAGAGGTCATGCAGAGGTCAAATTTAGGCGGTGATAAATCTAGTTACTGACCCAGGGCCACCAATATGGCAATGGCTTGCCATATACGTTTACTACACTGATAATTTTACATACCAATAAAGTAGATACTGTCTGTACATCCGGATAGAGTGACCGCAACCTCAACTGACATATCTTATGGCTCGCCATTTGAGTAATAGATCAGACCTCATAAATAGAAGCTGGGTCATAGTACGGAGTGCTTCGCCTAATGCGATCAATTAAACTAGGTACAATGTCGTGCCACAACACTTTCTCGTTATGGTTAAAGTGTCCAAGGCTGCAAGTCATGGGAAAAATTTCGACAGTTTTTAAACATCGTATTAGAATGAATAATGTTTTGACAACAAAATTTGCAGAACATGTGTTTGCAAATATTCATCGTAAAATTAGGCTTCGCAAGGATTTCTTCACCTAGTTCTGTACTATCATGCTATCATTCTGTATCGTTCACGATATAGTTACTTCAATATTGTTCTGTTTTTAAACAACTGCACTGTAAATTGTTAATCTCTGCTTGAAGTTCCATACCACTATTTTAAACTATGTGATCTACTCTGCTAATATTTTTTTCTGAATTATTGTTTTCTAGAACCGACAAAGACATTTGCTCGCGAAATCTATATCAGAAAGTACGAGTAAATTTGAATGGTGAAGAAATTAAAGGGAAACTTTTTTTCCTATGACTGACAACATGTTTACAGTTCATTTTACTCAAGCCTATCTCGTCCGAATAAAACGGTATGTGAAGAATAAAATACTCCAGCAAGACGTTTCACCAATACAATTATTATAGTTTCGATCTTTTATAAGTCTATTTTCTATTTTCGCCAACTGAATGAACTTAATTTTAGGCAAATTTATATTGAGTTCATATTTGTTATCGAATCATTGTGGCTAAAACATTGAGCTGCAAATGTTATTTGTTTCTCTTTTTATGATATTTAAATCAATTAAATATTCAAACCATAGAGAAAAAATATTTCTACAACACAAAAAGTAGTATTTCGATAAAATTTTAAAAACACAGAACATTAATATCCAAGCGAGCGAACGTGATAAAGTATAAATCAACAAGGATATTTTATACAAAATTGAAAGAACATCTGTCGCCTATATTGTGTAATATATTCTCTTCAAATTACTGCTTCAAATTACTGTGCTTTTTCCAGCCTGATTCAGATCCCTTAATAAGAATAGTCACATGTAGTTATAACTACATGTATATATATGCAGGGGCGGATCCAGGGGGGGGGGGGGGCCGGGGGCCCGGGCCCCCCTTTTTGAAAATCCTGATTTTTTTTTTTGTTTTACCGCGTTCGAGGGAAAGTGCCCCATGCGTGATCAGTGGCGTAGCTACGGGGGGCCTGAAATTGCAGACATGAGATCCATATTTTCAGGCTAGGTACATGCTGCTTAGAATACTCGGGAAGTGCCGTTTCCGGCCATCTGGGGGGTTTGTAAAGCCAAAAATTTTCTTGTACGCTCCGCGCCAACCGATGATGGCGCTCCGCTTAGATAGTCTTACGTTCAGGCGCGGCTGGACCAGTCAGACCCCCCCCCCCTGTCACAAATCCTGCATCCGCCCCTGATATGTCATTGAATATTCCACAAAACAACTTTTTATGTCCACGAAACTGTCGAAACATGATTTTCACTACTGGTAGAGATATAAAATATTGGGAATTCTGAATTTCCTGCAAACATGCGGCTGTGCCTGTTCAATACTCACTACTGTATCGCCTTAAAAAATGATGAGTGGAAATAGTTTCTCCAGGACCGTATCGTATCGTGGGTATCGAGTGCGTCTGATATACGAACGTACGTAGTACGTACGTACGTACGTCTATGATGATATGCACTGTACTGTACTGATAAAAACATAGGTGAATTTCACTCCATGGGAGTGATCACTGAGCACATTCCGGTATAAGAGTGAATTTCCACTCCATTGGAGTAAATCTTAACTCCTAATAGAGTTATATTCACTCATATTAGGAGTGAGGGTTAACTCCAATAGAGTTAAATTTTACTCTTAATTTGAAGTGCGCCGAGTGATCACTCCAATGGAATGAAATCCACTCATTTGTTTTTAGAGTGTTGCTAGATATATGAAGAAGAAATTTACATACCAATACATGTTATCGGTCATCGATTGGCACAAAAAGCCAGATTCTGATGACAGCTGCCTCAAGAAACCCAATAAATGGCCTAATAAGCACCGAGCCATCAATGTGGACCATTACCGAAACATCGATGCGTGTTAGTCTTCCACCCCCTTCCTCTAATGCTATTTAAGTCCACATGTGGGCATATCCTGCAAATCTACCGGTAGCCCACAGGGGTTTGAGTTGGGAGAAAGGCCTTGACAGCTTGAAACGACAAATGATGCCAACTTCCCTCAAGTTAAAAGTCTGGCTGAGTTGGCAAGGCCAGTCAGCATGAAAGAGAAAAAAACTTTTTTTGCATTTCTGTCACCAAAGTTGCACATCTTTTTGGTTGCTATTTTGCCTCACAGGTGCCATCTCCTGCGATCTGGGGGGTGCTGAAATCTCAAATTTTCTCTGTACGCTCCGCGCCAACCAAGGTGGCGCTCCGCTTAGATAGTAAACTCCGCCCCCCCACAAGAAAGAACAGCCCCCCATGGCCCCCCCCCCACTCAAAAAATCCTAGCTACGCCACTGTGCGTGTAATTTTTTGTAAATAAATTTGCAAAAAGAGTACACCATCATTCTGATAAAGTGAAGGTGAGAGGGGCACTCTGACTGCATCAATAGTCTCCATCTGGAAGGGGGCATCCAAGATGAAATGGCCTGGAGTAGCCTGGTAAAAAGTAGTTTGCATCACCACCTACTCCCCAAAGACGTAAATCCCAGCTCATTGCTCGAAATTGCAAATATATGCCCGGCAAACCATGAATACATGATTTATTGGAAATAAATTTTACTCCAAACTTTCACGAAAAGTAGCACCAGATTGCACCGAGGACCTCCATATTTTGTGAAATTTTCCCAAAGGGGAGGGGGGCACCCACTACCCTTAGATCCCTCCCCCAGGACGACGATTAGGCATTTCCCATCTGGGCCCCCTTCGGCGAAATCCTGGATCCGCCACTGATATGTATGTATATTAGATCCACCTGCAAGCAGGAACTCGCGAAGAAGACTCATTGGCTTATCAAAGCCGCAAGCTGACCGAAGTCAGTCTCTTACATCCATATTTAACGTCCATGATTATGAATTGTTAATTGTCAACAACTCTGTAACTGGACGACATACATTAATCTGGGAGTGACTCGAACCGGGGACTTATGATTTAAAGGCACCGGTGTTAACCACTGAGCTAACACTCCGTGTTAGCTCAGTGGTTAGCATGTGTTAGTGCATGTCAGTGTTAACATGTGACTAATCTTATCACGTTATAACGTGTTTGACTTAATAAGTATTGTCACTTCCTCATTCAGAAAGGGTATGTGACTAGGTATTTGTTTTGTTGAAATTGCAGGCTTAATCCCAGTTGTAAAGGAAGACAACTTACAGCAGGAACTCTCTTGCGAGCATAATCTTATGCAACCTTTTCTGAATAAGAAGATTACACGGAATCCGTTTTCTCTTTTACTGCTTGCTTCGAAGTCATCGATAGTATCGGGCCATAAGCCTATTGTACATTTACGTCTTGAAAGGAAACGGCATTCTTTACTGCTTGCTGCAATGTAAACAAAGACATTGATGCGTGAGCATCTCATTAATAAAGATATTCAGATCCGTTGTTCTCGTGAGAGTGAAACAGGATGAATAGAGATTTCGTTGAAGTCAGTGTCATTCACTGTTACCAATAGATTGTATCCAACCAATTACAACAATTTAAGCTCGTTAAAAGTTAACTTGTCAAATGGCTCAGAGGATAGAGCAGTGAACTGGTAACCTGATGAACTGAGTTCGACTCCATCAATGGTTGGTTATACACATTTAAAATTTCTTTTTCTCTTTCAGTAGTCAACGCTGAAGTCTTGATATATTAATTCAACCATATAATTTACTAGCTGATGTGATGGCCGATGCTGTTAAGAGGGTGACGAAAGACTCATTCCTCGTCGGTCGTGTAAATCGTGGCTAGGGTTCAAGACAGGCCTCTGGCGATAATACCTCTGGCTGTGGCATGGTGCTTTTTTGTGGCCTAGGATCCCGTACCATGTCTCCCTTGTTGTCGCAAAAGAACCCGGGAGGATGCGCAGAGGGTCGGTCAAATCGACCAGAAGCGTACTAGGTGGCGTGCGTGAATCCTTGCCTTTGGCCAGAGGGGTTACACTCACTGCGACCGGCATGCTTGCAGCCACCGTCCACTGAATACGTGGCCCGATGAGGTGCTATTCTCCTAAAAGTGAATCTACGGATGCCTTTAAGAGCCATATAGTTATTTATATTAAGAAACACCCTGTTTCAAACTAGCGCCATCGAATTCCTTAAAAGACGTTTTTTCTTTCTTGTCACTCTGAAGGTGGAATGAATTTTATCGTAATGGGTTATCTGTTGTAAGCCAAGCAAAACTTTCAAACAGTCATGCGGTTCACAGGGGTTTGCAGGAACTTAATTAAACCCTTTGTTTGACATAAATGTGTTGGCAAACATTTACACAACCTACACCAAAACAATCATTATATTCGTTGCAATGCCCGAGACATTCAAGCCAGCAAGACCATGAGATAACATTTTTATATATACATAGAATTCAATCTATTTCACTTTTTTTTAAGAAAACCAAAGTATACCAGTGTCAATATGGTCCCATTCTAAGCAACAGTGTTGTAGCAAATTCTCATACCGGATTGTAGGTAGTTTCGGAAACTGAGTGATTCTTAAGAACAATTTGTTTGAGATTCACAAGAACAATCCCCGTATTGTGTTTTGATATAACTTCAGGAACAAAATTAACTTTGATATGCCGGTGGACCGTTAAAAACCACTGCTCTCAGTCTAGCTAGGGTTGTATTCATATAGCACATTTACTTATTTTTGGTTTGTTTTTTGGAATGACCCTTTAAACAGTTGAGGTTCACTATAGTTAAAGTGACTGGACCTTTTAGTTTAGTACACAGCCCATCAGACCAGTTCCTCAGTTGCACTACAAAACTCAATGGGAAAAATTAAGATTATATGGTCTCAAATGACATGTTTATAATTTATTACAAATTTGTTAAGGACAAATGGTGTTGAATGCCATCCAAGGGTGCTCTGTTGCTTATATGAAGATTAACGAACTTATTCTGGTTGACCTCAAAAACAACGGATTAACATTAACTATAAGAACTACAACGAGGAGCCGACGTCATCATCAAGTTAGCCCAAACGAATATTCCAGAAATTTAGTATATTTAAAGATACATACCTTGAAAAATACAGAAACATTATTGGACTCAAAGTTGTCTGTTTTCTTTGTATTAATCATAACATATCAAGACTAAAATCCTGCCTTGTTCATTATTTAATTATTTAAGTGAGTTATCAAGTTACAGCAAAATCTATCTGTCGATCATTCTCCCACGATTGATTACAAGGGATACTTTTTAAGAAAAGTCACCCAGGAAAGAACCTGGGCACGAAATCCAATCTACCGAACGTCTGATCCGCTCTCAACCCCAGTCCCCTTGCATCGAGACTGTGACTGTGTGATCATCGTCAGGTGTGTATCACCATTCCCCTCGAAAGGGAACATATACTACACATGATCTTCGGGTATGTCTTCAACTCTTCGGTCGATCTGTTCGTTGTACACGTCTCAGGATAAAACTATAGTTTGATCTCGGAAGAATGTTATCCGATTCCTTGTTCTTTATTATATTTGTTTTACAGACAATGAACTACATTCGGATGAACAATGAACAGATGAAGAAAACTGCCATTACTGGAATACCAAGTAGTCCCCGTTATGTCCAACATGTAACACTCTAAGGGACTTTATCGATATCATTGGCGAACCCCATCTTCCGTATTTGAAACAACTTTATAACAACAGAGAGAGATTAATGCTATTCAAGTGTGGTGCATTTGCTTTCATATATTACTGAAACCTGTACGAAAAGATGTTTACGCTATGTGAGCAGTCCAGAATTAACAGTGAACGTTTATGGCAAGCCATATGGACAAACAACGTTTAATATATCCTCGAATTAATACGAATATATACGCGGTGTACGTCAATAGAGAACTTTGCAATTTCTCATTTATTGCACTGGCGAGGCTACAATGTTTGTGAAAACTATAAGACATGCCAGTTTTTGTCTGATTTAATACGCGTATATATTCGAATTAATCCGCGAATATATTCGTATTAACTCGAGGATATATAATGCGGTGTTTGTCCCATATGGCTTGCCATGCACGTATAGGGAGGAGGATGTTAGTAACATAATAGTAACAACCTAACAATTTTAACAAGTTTTAAAATTAGAGTAACATAAGTTTAGTTTTTTTTTTAAAGTAAGGGAGGTGGTTGGACGAATATAAGATGGAGGAAGGGCCCGCAATGGGGACGTAGAGAAGGAAACATCATGGAGCGAAAAGGGGGTCGCAGATGAGGATAACGATCGTTGTGTAAATTTTGAGAGTTATAGTGTAAAAATTATCTGGGGGGGGGGGGGGGTGGAATAGAAATACGTTTAAGAAAAACATTATTATAGCATTCTTCAAGCTCGCATGTCTTCATTCTAAATTCTAAAACTGAATTATATTTAGTGTTATTCATAAACTGATAAACTTCATACTCGCGTTTCGTCATGCATGCTTCATGTGAAAGAAGACAATATTTTTTCTGGTGACATTTACAAAATACACCGATCCAATGTTCATTTGATCATTATATAGTAGAATCCCATTGTGTATTAAATGTTCATTACATATCATATCATTACATTGTCTGTTAATCGCCGCACATTGTATGCGTTAATATATATATATATATATATATATATATATATATATAAAGGCTTACTATAGACATAGCGACCGAAGACGTTTACAAATGTTACATTAGTCACGTGGCTCTATTTCTCTATTCAAATATTGCACAGTTGTTGTTGAATTTGAAGAAACCAGGACCGAGTTTGAACCTTTGACTTTTCCCCATGGGCGCCCTCTAAGCGGTCGTAAAAACGGTAACCATTGTAGGCTGACGCGGAGAAATTCGTAATCAGCTTGCGACTATAGACTTATACTACTACATTGAAAGGAATAACATCACTGCTCATTGATTGTGAGTCTCGGTATAGTGTACGACTTACGTGATGAACGAACTAACTAACAAAAGGGGGAAGAAAACAAGAAACGATATTCCGCATCAAATTTCACACAGTTTACAGATCACAGTAAGCAAAGTCAAAGGTGAGATAACGTTCACAGCGTCTCACAGTAAGCTATACTTCTGCACGCTGTTCAAATACATATTGCTCCAGTTCACGTTTGCATTTTTACCGACAGAAAATTGAACAATGTTGCATTAGCGTCCTTACAAAAGTAGTAGGTACGCCGGTAATTTATTGCCCCGATAGAAGCGTCCGACCGGAATTCTTAAGTTGCTAAAGAAACGATGACCAGCTGCTGGACTACTAAATATCATTCACCAATTGGCCCGCAATGATACCATACAACATATTATGGTCTCCCGTTCGTAGATGTCTAGGACCCATTTAGTCCAATGGGACGGAACAGTGTCATGATTATAAAAATATTCCTGACGGGGGAGGGGGGGGGGTGAAGGGTGTGAAGGGGCGATAGTGGTACCAAATTTACTGTGACATGGAAAACGAATTTAAATTTAAATATTTTCTGGGTAACTGATGTAACGACAGGACATATACGGGAGAGGGGGGGGGGGGCGTGGCGGCAAATTTACTGATTAACCGGCATTCAAATGATGGCAATCGTTTTTCTTTACGTCAGTGAATATCTCAGTAATAACTACAGTAAATTCATGTCAGTATGGAGCTACAGTGACTCCATAGTATAAGGAGCGAAGTGCGTTAGGTCCATACGAATATGGTCGTACTGCGTGTGAATTATGAGGCCCGCTATATAATTGCATGTCAGTTTCGCCCTGCTGGAACTCACCAGGCAGTTCCAACCTTTAACTGCACGTCACAATCATATATAACGTTAGCATAATGCATGATGTAACTCCATTATCGTGAAAGCATTCAATTCTGTGCTAGGCCTACTTCATAACCGAAAGGTCGTCCCAGAGCCGTCTATGCAAAAGTAGTTTTGGAAGACTGCCCTCTCAAAAGAATATAAATACACCCGCAAACCTTTCTAATTTTGGTAAGAATATGTAATTGTTTGTGACAGTATGTTTGCATAATCTGGAAATAACCTCTACATTTAGGTTCTCAGGGTATGGAGTGATGGCAGAGTTATGATTAGAGGAACCACGTAGAGAAGGAGACAGGTGGCAACTCGCTTGAGACCGTAACTGGGCTACTACATTCAACTATGTGAATGCACGGTCGTCATATAGTAACTGATAAAGTGGGAACATCCGACCTTCTCAACATTTCATAACCATAATATATAGCTCACAATGGGTAACGTAACTATACTACGTAATAAAAGCGGTCGAGTGTAATATGTACGGCTGGGGAGGGGGTGGGGGACGTGACTAGGAGAGGGGACGTGGCCTCGAAACTGTAACCCTCTACAATACGTGGATCTTACTTGACAAACTCTTAGAGGGTGGGGGGGGGGGGCTGGGGGCTGGGAATGCTAAATGAACAACATTGTCACAATTTTTGTTAATTGCTAGAAGAATATGAAACTTGAAAGAAAAGCTGGTGCACAACCAAATTAAAAAAAAATATCCGTGGCCAATGCTTACTGTAAAAAAACAAAGAAAACAATTCGGTTCCCTAAAATACAGAATGAGATTAATTATGACTGCTTGCGTTTAGTCGCCAAATTTACCAAATCTTTATAAAATATCCCAGAATATCAAAACTGTCTGATCTAAGAACACTATAATGGATATACACCGCTGTGTAGGGAATAACATTTTGTAGGACCTTTCCTCGTCCCCATTGCAAGACCTATACTATTGAATAGTTTTCTCTATACAATGTTTGATATATTTTCGTTTGTAGCTTCTAGTATCAGCTACCTTTGCATATATTAACCAACCGATCAACATCAGCTTCCGTAAAGTGAAGAAAAACAACTTCCTGACTGACTATAGTCTCTACAGAAGATTACCGGTTTTCCTGTTTACACGGAGATAATTTATCTTCGAATAAACAATGCTAATGATTTTTTTTTTTTATACACTGGTCGAATAAACGATGATACGTATATAAACAGTCACATTTTAAAATACAACACGAACAGAAAGAAAAATACACAATTATGAAAAAAAAAATCATTTATGTGTTTGACTTTGTATTATAATCGGTGCAATTAAAACTTGGTAATCATGTCATCATTTTAAGTAATATGGAATTAATTTGGATCGTTCTTTTCAATCACTTGTTACATCGTTATATTGAACTTCGTGTAGTCCATATCTGTACAGGTGCACGACTCTAATGCGGAATCAATGCTACTTCATAATGTCATGCATTTGGGATTAAGTGGGGGGATGTATCCAGGATGTGGGGGGGGGGAAGGTGGGGTGGGGGGGTATGTTGTCAGCCAGAGAAAATTGTACAAGGTCAAAACGATAAAACATTGCATTTTTACAGACGAGCTTACCGCAGACTGCAATTTTTATATCATATAGCTTACATTGATATACATAAATGTCTTAACGTTAATGTTAAAGGTCATCAGTAGTCTCAACATTAATGTCAAATCAGATTCACACCGACAGGTGTATTTCACAGGTTTAAAAAGATTTACAGTTAGGTAATTTCGAGATACTTCCGAATTGCACTATGCAAGTTATCTTCATATCATACATTTATATCAAATAAGTCCAATTGATAAAGTAATCGCCAATTAACCTTCATTTGGTTAACAAGTCGACTAGTTAATTATAGTTTATAACAACACCCCACTCCTCCCTTCCCCACGTCAACTTCTTCACCCTCCCCCACCCCATTGATTGCATCTCAACGTCACTGGGAATGGTTTGGACGGTAATAAATATAATAAAGTACTCCTGTAATTCTTGGAAATAAACATAGTTTAAAGGCCAAGAAAGGAAGTACTACATGTAGGGAGAGGGCGGGTGGACGTGTGGCGGGGTTTGGAAAATGGGGTGGGGGAAGCATGAAGCTTCTGATACCTATAGCCTATGTGAGTTACGAAACGCGGTAGGTGTTCTTGCTAACAATGAGCAGGTGCGTTACTATATGAAATGCCGCTGACACATCGACATACACAAATATTTAAATAATATATTACGTAATAGTAATAGACCGTTGGGGTCACACCACCCCGTCGGTGAAAGTAAACTTTGTTTACACCTTGACAGGTTGATGACAAATCGTGTTGAACGACCGCCCACCTGTGATGTGTGAGGTCAAATGGTATCTGTATACGTCCCATGTCTAGTCTGTGTAGCTGTGTTATACCAGCTCCGAGTGGGTTACCCAGTGTATAGTATACGGATAGTTTACACTTGTTATTTCCGTTATAGCTCATCAATATACACGGTTAAGCACCGTTGGAATTTACGGACCTGTGTTTCTATATAAATCCACTTCTTCTCTGGGATTTATTCAAAACAATCTGCTCCTCACATCACCGGAGAGGACACAAGAGACAGGAAAATTCTAAAGATGACTTTGAAAGGATGGTACGCAGCTCTGCTATTAGGTTTACTACTAGCCTATGAGTGCGAAGCTGGCCGCCGTTCAGGGGCCACAGTAGCTAGGCATGATCGGGGCGCACCTGACCCAGTCGATGGGGATGGAGGTGAAACAGACACTCCAACAGATCAGGTAAGATTTAAAGTCAATTCGATCGTCACCAAATTGTGAGAGCCTTTATAAGTGAAGGAAACATTTATGCTTGGACATAAAACAATATATACCTATTGAGGAATGTTATGGCCACCATACAGTTCCTACATACTGTACCTAATATCAGTACGTTTAATTTCTCTCTTAGAATATCGACCCTCCCACCCCCGCCATCCTCGTCCCTCATTTTGTTATTACACAAAAGAACTTGTAACTGATTGCAAAGAAATCACGTAAGAACTAGGAATGACCTTCTAAACTGATTCAGTTTTATATATGGAGTTACTCGGTCTCCGAGGTCGGCCATCAGTGCACGCATGCTCCAAATTTTAGAGACCTAAAATTTTTTGCTCAAATATTCCTTGAAGTTTCTGATCCTTCAAGTTTTATCCAGATCTTGGGGAAGAATTTTACAACTAGGCAAATAAATATTTCATAGAAGGGCGAAAAAGCCGAAAATGTTTTGAACGTGGCGGTGAAGCTGTCTTTGATGCTCAGTGCACCATTGCTTGGCATTTCAGTCGGCATGTTTGACCTTTAATAGGTCATAGGTCATCGGTATTGTCTACAAATGAGTTGTATACGTTGTAGTAAGCTTGTTTTTTCAGAATGATTTAAGCAGAATTTTTGTTTTGATATGTTATAACTCACGAAAACAGAGAGAACATTTGAGTGCAGGCAATGCTTCTTAGTTTAGCTAGTCCGTTTTAAAAAAAAAAAAGATTTTCACCTTTAAATGTAAAATACATGGTAACTTGATGATGACGTCAGCTACCCTGCGCAGGTCTTAGGGTTAATGTTAATCCCCTTTTATAAATGTTAATGTTAATCCCTTAATGTTAATGTTAGGGTTAATGTTAATCCCTTGATTCATAAATTCTAGTAACTCAAAACATGTACTTTAAACTTGTTTTTTAAACAAAAGAACATCCTTGGATAAAATTCAACGCCATTTGTCCTTGACAATTTGGCACATGTGGTAAACTCGTCATTAGAAATGTCTAATGTTTTCCACAATGAATTTGTGTTGCATTTGAGAACCTGACCTAATGCTAATTGTATTATACTACATAGCCCAGCCACTTAAGCTGACGCACCTGGGTCGTTTCTTAAAACTTAAAAAGTTCCTGTATAAACACAACCTAGACTGATGGAAGGTTCCTTTTACCTGTCTACAACATACCACAATATGTGCCCAAAGACATCTGTTAAAGGATATCGAGACCATTAAAACCATTACCAAACGCTGAGTACAATTATTAGACAATAAATTAAATATTCAGCGATGGAATCCAAATTCTTCGAGGGAAGCAGTACCAGGGTCCGACTGGGGTACAAATTGCTATACCGTCGCATTGATCCAATCGGTGACACAGGGGTCTTGAAACAGTCAGCTCATCTGGCACCTATAGGACGACATTATAGCATATTTCGTTGGCCAGAGGAAATCCTATAACGGCGACTTCTGAAGTTTATTGAAGGACATTAATATCGTTAGTTACATGCAGTAAACCTTAAGCACAGAATTGTTTCGGAACCATATACTTATAGCAAGGAATGGTAAATCATGAATCCTGTCAATAATGTCAATGTTAACTGTTTCGGCCTAAAATATGTCTTTACGGTATCGTGTGTATATTTATCGTCTCCCGTTTAAGCTGACATTTTCCGGGCGTTGGGCCCTGTGTCATTGCTGCATAAAAAATGAAAGCATTGTGTGGATTCTTAATCTTTATGTCAAATTCTCATTGTAATCGCGATGGCTTTAAAGGGCTTCGGTGATTGATACTCAGCCCATCATCTCAAATAGGACGTTCCTTACCAAACAGGTGTATACCGATTTTAATATTGTATCATGCACACACATATAGGCCTGTACAACTTACCAAACAATGGACACACTAAAGAGTCGAGACACATGATAATTGGTTAATTAACCTCTCAGTAGGGGCATGTAGAACCTTGACCCGTCCTGTAGCTACCAATGCATTCCTCTAACCATTCCGTGACATGCGTGGAAAGTTAAGGCCCTATACCTATATATCAATCAACTGTATGTGTACAGTATATGGTATCGCAGCTTTGAGGTGAAATACAGGTGTCGGTGTGACAGGGAATAGTGTCCGCCACATCGGCACATTTCGCGGTTTCACCCTTTCGTAAAATTCATGGAGACCAAGTATCGTACACAGAGGAGATTAAAGGTCACAATAATTGAATCATTTACATTCTAGAGACTATCGGAAAAGGTTAGGTTGACCTTCATATGCAAAGTGAATAAGAAATTGTTGTTATTGAACTTCATGTGTCGTTTTTCCACGTTGCGAAGTATAACACTCGGCGTGTCATTTATTTCTGAACAATGATTTTCCCGTGGACACGTGATAAGTTTACACATAGGAGCAGGGAGAGGGGTAGCTTCCCTCGCTTTTTGAAAGTAAAAACAGGGGTACGCACCCTATTTGATGATCAACTTTTAGTTTCCATTGTTTATAATTCATTAACGATACGTTCTTACATTTCGGTTCTCAATGCTGATTAAGATCCTGATTACATTAGACGTGAAGAGGTGAAATTGGAGTGTTCTGCTCTCTCAAGTGAAAAAGTAGGTTTCTTGAAATGTGAGAACATCTAACGGCAGGGTCAACCGGCAAACCGTATACCCGTGTAGAGTCCCGTCCGTTACGGTCTTTCCGTCGGCCGTTGACCCATATCACCTGGGTCAACCGGTCTATACGCAGGTACGACATTGCTACAAATAGTCTAAGGTCTCCAGACTGAAGTTTTGACCCCACTGGCCTACTAAGTTACCGTTGTTTAACGTTAATGTTTAGAAACGTTTCCTCAAGTGTGTGCTATACAAAAACTCGCCATGCATGATCAAAATATCGTCAGGGCTTATCATGATGTATAAAGCATAAAACATACCTGCAGTAATATGAACCACAACTGAGTTGTGTTTACAACTTATTTTTGGTAAGTATGGGACGCCCGTTTTGCCATAATTAGAGTCAGTTCACAGCACGATCTCGAGTTTTTTATCATATCATATCACGTTTTCCACAAATTCATTGCGGTGGTCTGCTATTGTGCACAGTTAGACTGTAAGTAACTAGATTTTCTGCCTATTCGAAGCAATTATGCTACTCTAAGTAAAAGCCAGACCCATGGTTCTACATTATATTACACTTCAAAGGTCTACGGACATTTAAGAACCAAAATTGTCCTAATCACTCTAATAGGCATTAGAAATCATGAAATTAGCTGCAACTCCCATCAAAATCCATCAAAGATTGACCATTTTACAAGTCTTTCCTTAATTCTAGTTTCATTTATGAATAATCATTAGCTAAATATGCACATTGATGATATAATATTTGTTTTTACAAATAGAATCGATGGTGGTGTTTAACACTTCTGTTACACCTCATTCGAAACTAGGTCAAATTACCGGCATTAGACGTTTCTTTTTGCGCGAGTCTTCACACCCTTTAAGGACATCGAACATAGGTTTATGGCCAAAGGGGATTTAAAAAAAATGATTGTCTTCTTTGAAAAGAGAAACATCACATTATTCAAATGATATATGTGGGTTTGTAATTAGTTTGGGCTAAATTAAGTAATTTTGATAAGCGCAACACTCTACGTAATAGTTTAGTTTCCCCAGATTTATCACAAATTCTTGGAAACGAAAAGAGCTTTTCGAAAAATTTCAACAGATTTTGAATGAAATTATCACACAACATATGTACTGAATATGGGGCAAATTGGCTAGGTGTCCGTAGACCTTTATAAGGCAGGTTCGAAGAAATTAAAAAGTGACTAAATATCGCAAACCAATCACATCATCCAGGTGTATACACGTTACATTGGTCCATTTATAAGTACTGTACTGTATTTGTTTAGTTTGGTGTTTAAAGCATAATGCAACTGTCTGCATGGTGGTAGGCCTACTATCCTCATCCGTCATAGGAGAGATCCTTAGGGTAGCCTATATACTACAAATTGCATAGTCTGCTACTTTAGGTCACCAAACTGTAAAACTTGGAGGTTTGCAGCGATCAAGGATGCATTGATATGATGTTCAAATTATATCGTTCGTTCACTAAAGTAGGACACACTTTTGTTCTGTATTCGACCAAACATAAAACCCCCTGACGCACATGTATACGCTGAGACGATTTGGGTCAACAATGTCTAATGCTTATAATGCGGACAAAATTCTGCAGGATATAATAGCTTAGTAATGTATGATCCGCCAGGAGACATCTTTTCTGCAAGGAGACCAATTTTACTACAGCACCTGCTTCGCCAGTCCTGCTCCTGGTGAATTTAAACAATTATATATGGTGATGCAAAATTTATGGTTTAAGTAAAGGTATGATAGACCTACAGTATTAAAAATATCTTCACACTGATTTACAGCAAGGAACTCACGCAATGTCTAATAACTCCTTTATAGTTTGATAACATTTCCTGTGATTGCGGAAAACCTTAGGATGATGCAACAGATAATCTTGAGTTTTCTTCATTTCCCTGTTATCATCGGTACATATGTTATACCAGCATTACCAGGGAGTTGTTATACCGGGGAGTTGCTATGGAAACAACTCCCTGCGGTTAATAGCGGTGTATGGCTTATGATCATGGGCGGCGATCATGGGGGGGGGGGGGGGACATGTCCCCCCCAATATTTTAGGTGGGGGGATATAGTATCTAATATCCCCCCCAATATTTGGTGGCATAATTTTTTTTAAGCATATGTTTTGTATGTTTCTATGATATCGCTAGTAATTTCAAAATAGAAAATGCTTAGATGCAACTTACAAGGCCTGGGAAGTGCCATTTCCAGCGATCTGGGAGGCATTTTCGGCCAAAATTTTCTTTTGCGCTTCGCGCCAACCTATGGTGGCGCTACGCTTAGAAAGTCTGGGTACAAGCTTTGCCCCTCCCTTGGCAAATTCCTCGCAAGGCCCCTATCTAACCGTGTCACAATTTGTTACTATATATGACCGAAAGTACCGTAGTTTTTACTTTTTTTTTCTCGAAATGAATAGCTAGACGGTACGCATCCGTAATGAAATTTGGTTTGCATCTTGTGTATGAGTGTAAGTACGTACAATCATATATATGATCCACATCGATATGGGTGCACTGGGTTTCCATTGTGCCTGTTTCCTACAATATTTCTAACCGCAGGTGCGTAGCCAAGGGAGGGGGGGGGGGGTGAAGGTTGGAGACCGCCCTCCCCCTCGAGCATATTTTTGGGGTATTTTCTATGATATTGAAGTTTTATAGTAGCCGTTATAAGAGGTTTGAATATTTGTACACCAATAATTTAACTGTCTGAATTTTCGAAAATTCCTTGACCAACATTCTTCATCATGATACTTCCCTCTACTCGTGCAATTTTGACCGGTCTGTTAGGGGTTGAGGGGAGGGGGGGGGGGTTCTATATTGGTTGTCCATAGATGAAATTTTGTGCAAAATTATGGGTATGTTTTGAAGTGAATTTATTATTCAAATTCTGAACAAATAATGGGCTTAAAACCTTGAAAAGTGGGGCTGACGGGTATTGTGGGGCGTTACGTAGAATTACCTACAAAAGCAATGATCCACAGGAGATACAATGAGGTCGAACATGATGTGTGACTGGTGACAAAAGGTTATGAATGAAAAAAAAAACTTAGGAAAAACTTGGTTCTCAGGCAAAAGTGTACATCTGGTTGGTCATTTTCAAGCCCGAGAAGTGCCTTTTCCGGTGATCTGGGGGGCTATCAAAACCAGAAATTTTCTTGTACGCTGCGCGCCAACCAATGGTGGCGCTCCGCTTTGATAGTAATTCGCCTACATCCAAGCAAATGTCCCCCCCAATATTTGAAACAGATCGCCGCCCCTGCTTATGATTAATTCGCGGCACCACTGAGAATTGAAGTGACCAGTCTTATGTTAGTCTAAAAAGGTAACCGCTTATTATTTTGCGAAACTGACGTTTTCCCGCAATGCTTCTACCTTAATAGCGCCGTATAATTGGAATTTCCGATATCGCCATACATCTTTAACTTTCCAGGAAAATATCCCGGTCGTACAGGAAGTTTGTGATGTGAACAATGGAAAACAAATTAATTCACTCACAAGTAATGAGAAGCTTGAGAACGTAGGTTGATAAAACGATCTGCTCATGAAGAAAACAAAGGATTTATTATAGTTCATATGCACTTTTGTCCTAACCTCCTCTCCCTTATGAGGTATAAGGGCATGGCGTGCGCAGGATTGCAAAGGTGAGGGGGAAGGGGAAACTTCGAAATGTCCCCGTTCTGATTCACGAAGGGGGGGGGGGGCTGGGGTCATTGTAGGCGATTCCCATGTAGGGAGGTTTTGTGGTTCAAATAATGCATTCTGAGGCACATTTAGACTTTAAGATTGGGTCTATAGCAATTTCTAAACGCAAGGTTGTGCTAATAAATATTCATGATTTTTTGTGTATGAGATGACTATAGGGGTGTACATCCTTAGCAGTGGTTTAATTTTTCCCCGACTGCATGTCAAATTTCGACTGAATCTTTCCCTGACTGAACTATTCCCCCGAATCACGGTTGGAGCTCCCCCACCCCCTAACTCCCCCCACGTTTTGTGCACGCCACTGGAAGAAATCGACTTTTTTAAAGAAGAAAAGATAAAAGAAACCAAACGATAATAATCAGGCCTGGTAACTTACTGAACCTGACCATACTTCGATTCTATGTACACGATCCTTTAGGGTGACCCATCTATTTAGGCCTACTTATCTTCTGGCATGGTCACAACCTCGTTCGAATTGGAGTATGTGTAAACATATGGAACGCGAAATGGGAGGTTTTCAAGGTACTCGAGATGTTGAACAAGAAACATTTTCACTGTTCAGTCCTTTTATTAGAAAAATAAAATAAAGCTTAATTTTATTTCCTACTTAAGTGGAATAATTATACGAATATGCATAGAGAGGTAAATTTAAAATGGCTTGCCACGCTACCGAAACAGGTCAGCAATGGAACTAGTGGTTTAGTTTAGTGAATCACAAGGGTCAGTGGCGTAGGAAGGTACTTTTGAGTGGGGGGGGGGCTGAAGACTGATGGCCAGCCTGGGGGAGGGGTCTAAGGGGAGGGGGTTCCCCCTCCCCTTTGGAATTTTTTGCATTTCCAGGTCGCCTCAGATGCAATTTGGTGCAATATAGCACACTTCAACACCCACTCCATTTTGTAAACTTAATTTTGTATTTTCACCTGGCCTTAGATGCAATTTGGTGCTCCAAATGAGATTTTTTTTCTCATTTGGAAATGAAAAAGGGGTTTTCTGACTTGCGAACCGGGGGGGCGGAATGATACTTCCGCCCCTCCACATTTTTCACTGGGGGGGGGGGCTGGCGCCCCCCCAGCCCCCCGGTTCCTACGCCCTTGACAAGGGTTAGAAATCCAACATGCATTTGATCTCCCCCTACCATCCATGTGATTATAATGTTACTGCGGAAGTTCAATTATTGGAAGTGGTTACTCATGACTGGAACCAGGGATCGGCTGATAATTAAGGCACATTGTCATGACAATCATACACAAAATAATTGTTAACGTCGGCTACAGTACATAGGTTATACTTGATTTCCCTGACGGACACATGAGTGGGAGTATGTTTCGTGGAGTTTTCTCTCCTCTCTACATGATTTAATTATGACAAATATCATAGAAGTAGGCACAAGGTACAGAGTGTACGGTTATAACATTCTATAGCTATGATGGGTAGAAAAGATTATCGAAGAGTATAATGTCCTCTTCATCTGTTTTACATACATAAATAAGCTTGTACAGTATGTTACACGGCAAAACTATCACATGGTTTTCAACCCAAGTCACAACACTCATGCGTAGATCTCCATTGTACATTTCTTATAAACATGGTTGCCTTCGTCGATCCACAAGGTACGAAGACCTAGAGAGGACATGGTAAAAATATATATTTATTACGTACGTACGTAATAACACTACGTACGTACGTAGTAATTATCACGTACGTACGTGATATTATTACGTACGTACGTAGTATTATCACGTACGAACGTGATAATTATTACGTACGTACGTAGTATTATTACGTACGTACGTAATAATTTTTTTTAACCATGTACTCTCTAGGTCTGATACAATGGAGGTAAAACAAACCTCCATGGTGATACATTTGCTGATATCATAACCACAATCATGCCATCGGATTGATCGACCGTACTTAATTATTTGTTACGAACTTACGATCGAACGTTGAATTCAGACAGTCACTAGCCTGGGAGAAATTAGATGAAGATTTACGAACACCAGTCATACCGGACCGAATTACCTCGACATCACACTCCTTACGGTATCCGTCATTCAGTGATTAAAAATTATATGGTCGAGCTTAAAACGAGAAATTTTGAGTCAAACAACTCGTTCATTACTTCAAGTTAAGCCTAACATTAACAAGTAACATGCAACACACAAAGTTAGGCTGTTGCCTAACGGTTAGGTCACGATTCCTAATCCTTTGGCCTAGCCATTCAACTTAAGTCCCGGATGTTTATTACTAACGCTAGCCTAGTATGATCATGGAGGTAAAACATTTACCTCCATGGTATGATACACCATTTATAGGTCATCAGTATAGCACAAATTAATTGTGGTTGAAAGTCAGATAATGGTCAACCATATTCCAAATAACAAGCCTTTCACTGTCACTCTAAAAGTAATTATTTATACCCATATTGAAATACTAAATTGTCCACTGTAATTCTCCTCAAGGAATGTGTCTGTAGACAGTAGTTATGAGTAAGAGCATAAAAGAAATATTGAATGCTTCTAACAAAGTTTTAACATGCTAAACTTTGCGGCCAATACTGATGACCATTACAATTAAGTGAATTGTTTTGGCTTTAGACCACCTGGTAACAGTTTTTTCCATTTGTAATCAATTGTCTAAAAGTCTATATTTAATAGAGTTGAAGTTTAGTTGTCATCTCTTGCATTTTGTTCTAAATTTTAGGAAATGTCATTTAACTTGATCTCTTGTGCACTGTGATGATGATACTGTTTGTATAATTTTTCCAGATTCCAACAGATTTGGACACAAGAGAAGCCCATTGTTTTCTGTTACCCTAAGGCCTCTTCATTATCCATCTCCCTACTCTGGGCCTACCAATTAGTCTCTCAATGTATATTCTGTGTGTGATTTTCACAAAAGTACAAAGTAAAAAGATGAATTATCACTTTGCACTTTGAGTCTATGTGCATATATTGGCCGTCATACTGTTCAGTAACCCTCCTTTAGTGTTATATCAGCTTAATTGTTATATATTTCTGTATGTATATATACCAAAAGAGGAGAAACATTCCCAAATAATTCTTTCTAAACATTGTTGTACTTGTCAATAACACACAAAAAGTAGTACCGTACCTCCCTTTTCATTGAGATGAATTATCCTAATTTCCATTTCTGATAGTTTAAAGAAATTTGCCCGAAAATATGAATTTTAACAAAGAGTTGATGGATTTCAACAGCCACTGTGATGTCTCATTCTATGATCTGGGACGGGTATAGTTCCTCCTCTATGTGAATCTCCAGGATGAATTCAATTCATGTTAAGATATTTGTAACTCTCATTTTCATAACAGCCGACAGAGGAGTGCACAGAGAATATAGAAATCGAAGATGAGATCACAGCGTTAAAGAAGAGGGTAAATCTGCTGCTAACTACTCTAAGGAGACATCATGAGGAGAGTCAGAGTACAGATGGGGAACCTGCTGGTTCACCTGCAGGCATAGGTGAGTTATTGCTCAATCTCTTAATAATAATAATAATAATAACTGTTTTTTGTATAGTGCAGGTATCCAGAGCACAAGGCAATGTTCAAATGCGCTCCCATATAAAGGGTCTAACTGTGATATTTCTCAAGAAGGATAGTTTTTAACTGTTTTTTGAGATCCGTCTTACTGGATGGAGAAATAGGTGCCTCTTGTTTGGCTATGAGATTGTTCCACAGTCGTGGGGCGATCACGGAGAAAGCTCGCCCGCCAAAGTTAGTTTGAATGAAATGATGGCTCCGCAAGCAAATATTTATTTTGGGACCTCAGCGATCTTGGTAGAATGTAACGATGGACTAATTCTTTAGTCAGCTAAGTACCTGTGCAGTCAGTCGTTTTTGCCTACATTACCTGCAGAATTAATTAGTATCATGTGCAGTCAGTTGTTTATGCCTACGTTACCCGCAGAATTTGTTTGTTCACCAGGATTATAACTGATGTGATATAATAACTCTCAAGAAATAGGGGTGTAACCTATGGAATGTCCATTTTAACTGCGATGTAGTACTGCCATAATGCGTTATTACTCATACATTTGTGTCTCGCCAAGTTTCATTTAAAGGGAGTGTGATAATAAAATACAATGAAAATATGATGCAATGAGCTTCACATAGAGCACACATGGCTATTATGATGTGATTGTTTACATAGTCACTGAAACCAATCTTGTCCTATTCAAGCTAAATGTTTTAAAACACAGAGGTATGGCTGACTTGAATAGGTTCAGTGACATCAATAAAATGTATTATTTGTCAATCAGATTCCTTTTCCTGTACTGTAATTCAAATAAATTTTAAAGATGCGCTCCTATCTAGCAAAGTCTTTGTATTGTTTTTGTTATCATCTGTTTTAACTCACAATAGGTACATTGATATATAAGGTATGAGACATCACTAAACAAGTTGTTCATTAAATGATTTAAATCACTAACAAACAAAGTGTGTAAAACAGTTTGATGGACAAAAACCAGTTTTGTTCTTACAATACTCACAAATATGAGCACAGAAAACAATTGCTACAGGAAGTTTCAAAGATTTTGATGTGTATGGTACACCTCTATTCATTCCTAGACACTGAGGAAGTTTACAGTAGAAAATTACATGGTTCATCTACTGTACAGTAAACTGTTCTGGGGGTGGGGGGGGAGGGGGTGACAGTAATATGGAGTGTTATTTGTAACCATAAGTGACCACCAATTATCAGCGCTTTAGCCTAAATTATGAGTACTATTGATAACCTAGGTTTTTCCATTTACCTATGTTGATTGGCGGCAAATAAAAGAAAAAAAAAGAAAAAAAAGAAAATAAAAGGATGTCTATTATTTAGTGTTTGATAGTCTAGTCTCATCAGTTGCTATCCCATAAATCATTAATATCCCATAATGAGTGGGTATCATACCATTATGATTGTGTAGTATTCTTTAATGATAATGTACTATCTCTCTATAATTGAGTACAATGATCCTGTGGAGTTCATCTATCCTTTTATGATTGAGTTAACTACTATCCCAGATGCAGGTGTATTTACTACTACACCATATCTTGATGTATTTACTACTTCACCAGATGCAGGTGTATTTACTACCACACCATATTCTGATGTATTTACTACCGCACCGTATCCAGATGTATTTACTACTACACCAAATGCATGTGTATTTACTACCACACCATATCCTGATGTATTTACTACTACACCAGATGCAGGTGTATTTACTACCACACATCCTGATGTATTAACTACTACACCATATTCTGATGTATTTACTTCTACACCAGATGCAGGTATATTTACTACTAAACCAGATGCAGGTGTATTAACTACTACACCATATCCTGATGTATTTACTACTACACCAGATGAAGGTGTATTTACTACCACACCATATCCTAATGTATTTACTACTACACCAGATGAAGGTGTATTTACTACTACACCAATTGCATGTGTATTTACTACCACACCAGATGAAGGTGTATTTACTACCACACCATATCCTGATGTGTTTACTACTAAACCAGATGCAGGTGTATTTACTACTAAACCATATGCAGGTGTATTAACTACTACACCATATCCTGATGTATTTACTACTACACCAGATGCAGGTGTATTTACTACTACACCATATCCTGATGTATTTACTACTACACCAGATGAAGGTGTATTTACTACTACACCATATCCTGATGTATTTACTACTACACCAGATGAAGGTGTATTTACTACCACACCATATCCTGATGTATTTACTACTACACCAGATGAAGGTGTATTTACTACTACACCAATTGCATGTGTATTTACTGCCACACCAGATGAAGGTGTATTTACTACCACACCATATCCTGATGTATTTACTACTACACCAGATGAAGGTGTATTTACTACTACACCATATCCTGATGTATTTACTACTACACCAGATGAAGGTGTATTTACTACCACACCATATCCTGATGTATTTACTACTAAACCAGATGCAGATGTATTAACTACTACACCATATCCTGATGTACTTACTACTACACCAGATGAAGGTGTATTTACTACCACACCATATCCTGATGTATTTACTACTAAACCAGATGCAGGTGTATTAACTACTACACCATATCCTGATGTATTTACTACTACACCAGATGAAGGTGTATTAACTACTACACCATATCCTGATGTATTTACTACTACACCAGATGAAGGTGTATTTACTACTACACCATATCCAGATGTATTTACTACTACACCAATTGCATGTGTATTTACTACTAAACCAGATACAGGTGTATTTACTACTACACCAGATGAAGGTGTATTTACTACTACACCATATCCTGATGTATTTACTACTACACCAGATGAAGGTGTATTTACTACCACACCATATCCTGATGTATTTACTACTACACCAGATGAAGGTGTATTTACTACTACACCAGATGAAGGTGTATTTACTACCACACCATATCCTGATGTATTTACTACTACACCAGATGAAGGTGTATTTACTACCACACCATATCCTGATGTATTTACTACTACACCAGATGAAGGTGTATTTACTACTACACCAGATGAAGGTGTATTTACTACCACACCATATCCTGATGTATTTACTACTACACCAGATGCAGGTGTATTTACTACCACACCTTATTCTGATGTATTTACTACTACACAATATCCTGATGTATTTACTACTACACCATACCCAGACACCACCAGTAAGTCATAATATTATCCAACTTTTAAAAATTATTGATGGATTACTCATCACTTTGTTAAAATTTGATCTCAGTGTTCACGTAAATACATATACACCATATCCAGACATTACAGTAACTTGTAATACTGTATTAGCCACTATTTAGTTTTGTGTGTTTATGTGACTGGCTGTGTTATGCTGAGCACAACTATCAGTTGGTTACATGAGGAGTACTTGTAAATTCTTTGGTTATTAAATGTTCTTGGTTGCCCTCACTACTGAAGGGTTCTTTTCATCCATACAGCTATGTTTTTACAGAGGTTCAGAAGTTACTTTATGTTCCTACTTACCTGTCTCCTCACAACCCTCTCTCTCTCTCTGTTGTGTGAAGAGTGTTGTGGTAGTATGTCATCACTCATAATGTAGGTTAGACCATTAGGTTGGTGAAGAGTGTTGTGGTGGTATGTCATCACTCATAATGTAGGTTAGACCATTAGGTTGTATGGTCTTACATTATACGCATGGTAAACTAACAATTCAAACTCAACAGGTTTATATACTGACAACTAACCCATGAAACTAATTGCTCTTTCCAGCTGAACATATTTATTATGACAGCTTCCCATCTCTGTATGATTGGTCCTACTGGGGCAGCAGTGGAGGTACTGTTAAGTATATTTTTAACATTTTATGAATATTGTAAAATACCAGGTGTTAGTACTGAATGATCATAATATGTCAATCTTTTGTTACTTTAAGCTTGATTTCACATTGCATATAATGTGCTTTACAGGTTTCATACTAGTCAGCAAGTGTTTGAAAAAGTGAAATTGGGGAACACTTTGCTCCATGTATAAACTGAAAAAGAATCACTCACACTGTGTAGGAATTTTTTTAGGAATATTCTAACTTAGCTTCCAACCTCAAATATATTCATACCAACTAACAGAATTCATTCTCCTCTACTAACAATAACACAGATTCATTGACAACTACTCCATACCCCAAAACAACTGGTAAGTGAAAATAACTCCCTAAGTTTCTTTTACTTAGTTCATGCAAATTAAAAGTTGTAAAGAAAAGGCACTTTGGTGACTTTATCACAAACATTGGAGGGATAAAAACAGACAGGAATTTGAGGTAAAACTTTGCTCAAAAATAAATATGAAATTCACTGAAATATTGGATTTGGGAGCAAACTTTTTATGTTTATTATAACAAGGATGTTTTGAGTACTAAATTGAACTTTGTTTAAAATCATTACAACTGAATTTCAAAAACTAGAAAAATCTTTGAAAGCATTCTTTTTTCCCCACTTCGTATGTAGAAGTCAAGTATGTCTGTTGATAGTTTTGGGTAACTCAGTTTCGTCCGGAACTATCCCATAAATCATATAGTAATATCCCATAATGATCGGGTATTATACCATTATAATTGAGTAGTATTCTTTAATGATAATGTACTATCTCTCTATGATTGAGTACAATCCTGTGGAGTTTATCTATCCTTCTATGGTTGAGTTTACTACTATCCCAAACACTGGTGTATTTACTACAACAAATCCTGATGTATTTACTACTACACCAGATGCAGGTGTATATACTACCACACCATATCCTGATGTATTTTCTACTACACCAGATGCAGGTGTATTTACTACCACACCATATCCTGATGTATTTACTACTACACCAGATGCGGTTGTATGTTCTTCTACAAATCCTGATGTATTTACTACTAAACCAGATGCAGGTGTATTTACTACCACACCATATCCTGATGTATTTACTACTACACCAGATGCGGGTGTATTTACTACTACACCAATTGCATGTGTATTTACTACCACACCAGATGAAGGTGTATTTACTACCACACCATATCCTGATGTATTTACTACTACACCAGATGAAGGTGTATTTACTACTACACCATATCCTGATGTATTTACTACTACACCAGATGAAGGTGTATTTACTACCACACCATATCCTGATGTATTTACTACTAAACCAGATGCAGGTGTATTAACTACTACACCATATCCTGATGTATTTACTACTACACCAGATGAAGGTGTATTTACTACCACACCATATCCTGATGTATTTACTACTAAACCAGATGCAGGTGTATTAACTACTACATCATATCCTGATGTATTTACTACTACACCAGATGAAGGTGTATTTACTACTACACCATATCCAGATGTATTTACTACCACACCAATTGCATGTGTATTTACTACTAAGCCAGATACAGGTGTATTTACTACTACACCAGATGAAGGTGTATATACTACTACACCATATCCTGATGTATTTACTACTACACCAGATGAAGGTGTATTTACTACCACACCATATCCTGATATATTTACTACTACACCAGATGAAGGTGTATTTACTACTACACCAGAAGAAGGTGTATTTACTACCACACCATATCCTGATGTATTTACTACTACACCAGATGCAGGTGTATTTACTACCACACCTTATTCTGATGTATTTACTACTACACAATATCCTGATGTATTTACTACTACACCATACCCAGACACCACCAGTAAGTCATAATATTATCCAACTTTTAAAAATTATTGATGGATTACTCATCACTTTGTTAAAATTTGATCTCAGTGTTCACTTAAATACATACTGTATACACCATATCCAGACATTACAGAAACTTGTAATACTGTATTAGCCACTATTTAGTTTTGTGTGTTTATGTGACTGGCTGTGTTATGCTGAGCACAACCATCAGTTGGTTACATGAGGAGTACTTGTAAATTCTTTGGTTATTAAATGTTCTTGGTTGCCCTCACTACTGAAGGGTTCTTTTCATCCATACAGCTATGTTTTTACAGAGGTTCAGAAGTTACTTTATGTTCCTACTTACCTGTCTCCTCACAACCCTCTCCCTCTCTCTGTTGTGTGAAGAGTGTTGTGGTAGTATGTCATCACTCATAATGTAGGTTAGACCATTAGGTTGTATGGTCTTAAACTATACGCATGGTAAACTAACAATTCAAACTCAACAGGTTTATGTACTGACAACTAACCCATGAAACTAATTGCTCTTTCCAGCTGAACATATTTATTATGACAGCTTCCCATCTCTGTATGATTGGTCCTACTGGGGCAGCAGTGGAGGTACTGTTAAGTATATTTTTAACATTTTATGAATATTGTAAAATACCAGGTGTTAGTACTGAATGATCATAATATGTCAATCTTTTGTTGCTTTAAGCTTGATTTCACATTGCATATAATGTGCTTTACAGGTTTCATACTAGTCAGCAAGTGTTTGAAAAAGTGAAATTGGGGAACACTTTGCTCCATGTATAAACTGAAAAAGAATCACTCACACTGTGTAGGAATTCTTTTAGGAATATTCTAACTTAGCTTCCAACCTCAAATATATTCATACCAACTAACAGAATTCATTCTCCTCTACTAACAATAACACAGATTCATTGACAACTACTCCATACCCCAAAACAACTGGTAAGTGAAAATAACTCCTAAGTTTCTTTTACTTAGTTCATGCAAATTAAAAGTTGTAAAGAAAAGGCACTTTGGTGACTTTATCACAAACATTGGAGGGATAAAAACAGACAGGAATTTGAGGTAAAACTTTGCTCAAAAATAAATATGAAATTCACTGAAATATTGGATTTGGGAGCAAACTTTTTATGTTTATTATAACAAGGATGTTTTGAGTACTAAATTGAACTTTGTTTGAAATCATTACAACTGAATTTCAAAAACTAGAAAAATCTTTGAAAGCATTCTTTTTTCCCCACTTCGTATGTAGAAGTCAAGTATGTCTGTTGATAGTTTTGGGTAACTCAGTTTCGTCCGGAACTATCCCATAAATCATATAGTAATATCCCATAATGATCGGGTATCATACCATTATAATTGAGTAGTATTCTTTAATGACAATGTACTATCTCTCTATGATTGAGTACAATCCTGTGGAGTTTATCTATCCTTCTATGGTTGAGTTTACTACTATCCCAAACACTGGTGTATTTACTACAACAAATCCTGATGTATTTACTACTACACCAGATGCAGGTGTATATACTACCACACCATATCCTGATGTATTTACTACTACACCAGATGAAGGTGTATTTACTACCACACCATATCCTGATATATTTACTACTACACCAGATGAAGGTGTATTTACTACTACACCAGATGAAAGTGTATTTACTACCACACCATATCCTGATGTATTTACTACTACACCAGATGAAGGTGTATTTACTACCACACCATATCCTGATGTATTTACTACTACACCAGATGAAGGTGTATTTACTACTACACCATACCCAGACACCACCAGTAAGTCACAATATTATCCAACCTTTATAATTATTGATGGATTACAATGTTCACCTACATACTTTTATACCATATCCAGACACTCCAGTAACTTGTAATATTAGCCACTATTTAGTTTTGTGTGTGTAAGTGACTGGCTGTGTCATGTTGAGCACCACCATCAGTTGGTTACATGAGGAGTACTTGTAAATTCTTTGGTTATTAAATGTTCTTGGTTGCCCTCACCACTGAAGGGTTCTTTTCATCTATACAGCTATGTTTTTACAGAGGTTCAGAAGTTACTTTATGTTCCTACTTACCTGTCTCCTCACAACCCTCTCCCTCTCTCTGTTGTGTGAAGAGTGTTGTGGTAGTATGTCATCACTCATAATGTAGGTTAGACCATTAGGTTGTATGGTCTTAAACTATACGCATGGTAAACTAACAATTCAAACTCAACAGGTTTATATACTGACAACTAACCCATGAAACTAATTGCTCTTTCCAGCTGAACATATTTATTATGACAGCTTCCCATCTCTGTATGATTGGTCCTACTGGGGCAGCAGTGGAGGTACTGTTAAGTATATTTTTAACATTTTATGAATATTGTAAAATACCAGGTGTTAGTACTGAATGATCATAATATGTCAATCTTTTGTTGCTTTAAGCTTGATTTCACATTGCATATAATGTGCTTTACAGGTTTCATACTAGTCAGCAAGTGTTTGAAAAAGTGAAATTGGGGAACACTTTGCTCCATGTATAAACTGAAAAAGAATCACTCACACTGTGTAGGAATTCTTTTAGGAATATTCTAACTTAGCTTCCAACCTCAAATATATTCATATCAACTAACAGAATTCATTCTCCTCTACTAACAATAACACAGATTCATTGACAACTACTCCATACCCCAAAACAACTGGTAAGTGAAAATAACTCCTAAGTTTCTTTTACTTAGTTCATGCAAATTAAAAGTTGTAAAGAAAAGGCACTTTGGTGACTTTATCACAAACATTGGAGGGATAAAAACAGACAGGAATTTGAGGTAAAACTTTGCTCAAAAATAAATATGAAATTCACTGAAATATTGGATTTGGGAGCAAACTTTTTATGTTTATTATAACAAGGATGTTTTGAGTACTAAATTGAACTTTGTTTGAAATCATTACAACTGAATTTCAAAAACTAGAAAAATCTTTGAAAGCATTCTTTTTTCCCCACTTCGTATGTAGAAGTCAAGTATGTCTGTTGATAGTTTTGGGTAACTCAGTTTCGTCCGGAACTATCCCATAAATCATATAGTAATATCCCATAATGATCGGGTATCATACCATTATAATTGAGTAGTATTCTTTAATGATAATGTACTATCTCTCTATGATTGAGTACAATCCTGTGGAGTTTATCTATCCTTCTATGGTTGAGTTTACTACTATCCCAAACACTGGTGTATTTACTACAACAAATCCTGATGTATTTACTACTACACCAGATGCAGGTGTATATACTACCACACCATATCCTGATGTATTTACTACTACACCAGATGAAGGTGTATTTACTACCACACCATATCCTGATATATTTACTACTACACCAGATGAAGGTGTATTTACTACTACACCAGATGAAAGTGTATTTACTACCACACCATATCCTGATGTATTTACTACTACACCAGATGAAGGTGTATTTACTACCACACCATATCCTGATGTATTTACTACTACACCAGATGAAGGTGTATTTACTACTACACCATACCCAGACACCACCAGTAAGTCACAATATTATCCAACCTTTATAATTATTGATGGATTACAATGTTCACCTACATACTTTTATACCATATCCAGACACTCCAGTAACTTGTAATATTAGCCACTATTTAGTTTTGTGTGTGTAAGTGACTGGCTGTGTCATGTTGAGCACCACCATCAGTTGGTTACATGAGGAGTACTTGTAAATTCTTTGGTTATTAAATGTTCTTGGTTGCCCTCACCACTGAAGGGTTCTTTTCATCTATACAGCTATGTTTTTACAGAGGTTCAGAAGTTACTTTATGTTCCTACTTACCTGTCTCCTCACAACCCTCTCCCTCTCTCTGTTGTGTGAAGAGTGTTGTGGTAGTATGTCATCACTCATAATGTAGGTTAGACCATTAGGTTGTATGGTCTTAAACTATACGCATGGTAAACTAACAATTCAAACTCAACAGGTTTATATACTGACAACTAACCCATGAAACTAATTGCTCTTTCCAGCTGAACATATTTATTATGACAGCTTCCCATCTCTGTATGATTGGTCCTACTGGGGCAGCAGTGGAGGTACTGTTAAGTATATTTTTAACATTTTATGAATATTGTAAAATACCAGGTGTTAGTACTGAATGATCATAATATGTCAATCTTTTGTTGCTTTAAGCTTGATTTCACATTGCATATAATGTGCTTTACAGGTTTCATACTAGTCAGCAAGTGTTTGAAAAAGTGAAATTGGGGAACACTTTGCTCCATGTATAAACTGAAAAAGAATCACTCACACTGTGTAGGAATTTTTTTAGGAATATTCTAACTTAGCTCCCAACCTCAAATATATTCATACCAACTAACAGAATTCATTCTCCTCTACTAACAATAACACAGATTCATTGACAACTACTCCATACCCCAAAACAACTGGTAAGTGAAAATAACTCCTAAGTTTCTTTTACTTAGTTCATGCAAATTAAAAGTTGTAAAGAAAAGGCACTTTGGTGACTTTATCACAAACATTGGAGGGATAAAAACAGACAGGAATTTGAGGTAAAACTTTGCTCAAAAATAAATATGAAATTCACTCAAATATTGGATTTCGAAGCAAACTTTTTATGTTTATTATAACAAGGATGTTTTGAGTACTAAATTGAACTTTGTTTGAAATCATTACAACTGAATTTCAAAAACTAGAAAAATCTTTGAAAGCATTCTTTTTTCCCCACATCGTATGTAGAAGTCAAGTATGTCTGTTGATAGTTTTGGGTAACTCAGTTTCGTCCGGAACTATCCCATAAATCATATAGTAATATCCCATAATGATCGGGTATTATACCATTATAATTAAGTAGTTTTCTTTAATGATAATGTACTATCTCTCTATGATTGAGTACAATCCTGTGGAGTATCTATCCTTCTATGGTTGAGTTTACTACTATCCCAAACACTGGTGTATTTACTACAACAAATCCTGATGTATTTACTACTACACCAGATGCAGGTGTATATACTACCACACCATATCCTGATGTATTTACTACTACACCAGATGCAGGTGTATATACTACCACACCATATCCTGATGTATTTACTACTACACCAAATCCTGATGTATTTACTACTACACCAGATGCGGTTGTATGTTCTTCTACAAATCCTGATGTATTTACTACTACACCAGATGCAGGTGTATTTACTACCACACCATATCCTGATGTATTTACTACTACACCAGATGCAGGTGTATTTACTACCACACCATATCCTGATGTATTTACTACTACACCAGATGCAGGTGTATTTAGTACCACACCATATCCTGATGTATTTACTACTACACCAGATGCGGTTGTATGTTCTTCTACAAATCCTGATGTATTTACTACTAAACCAGATGCAGGTGTATTTACTACCACACCATATCCTGATGTATTTACTACTACACCAGATGCAGGTGTATTTACTACCACACCATATCCTGATGTACTTACTACTACACCAGATGTGGTTGTATGTTCTTCTACAAATCCTGATGTATTTACTACTAAACCAGATGCAGGTGTATTTACTACCACACCATATCCTGATGTATTTACTACTAAACCAGATGCAGGTGTGTTTACTACCACACCATATCCTGATGTATTTACTACTACACAAGATGCAGGTGTATTTACTACCACACCATATCCTGATGTATTTACTACTACACCAGATGTGGTTGTATGTTCTTCTACAAATCCTGATGTATTTACTACTAAACCAGATGCAGGTGTATTTACTACCACACCTTATTCTGATGTATTTACTACTACACCAGATGCAGGTGTATTTACTACCACACCATATCCTGATGTATTTACTACTACACCAGATGCAGGTGTATTTACTACTACATTCCCTGATGTAATTACTACTACACCATACCCAGACACCACCAGTAAGTCACAATATTATCCAACTTTTATAATTATTGATGGATTACAATGTTCACCTACATACTTTTATACCATATCCAGACACTTCAGTAACTTGTAATATTAGCCACTATTTAGTTTTGTGTGTATGTGACTGGCTGTGTTATGCTGAGCACAACCCTCAGTAGGTAACATGAGGAGTACTTGTTTATTCTTTGGTTATTAAATGTTCTTGGTTGCCCTCACCACTGAAGGGTTCTTTTCATCTATACAGCTATGTTTTTACAGAGGTTCAGAAGTTACTTTATGTTCCTACTTACCTGTCTCCTCACAACCCTCTCCCTCTCTCTGTTGTGTGAAGAGTGTTGTGGTAGTATGTCATCACTCATAATGTAGGTTAGACCAATTAGGTTGTATGGTCTTACACTATACACATGGTAGACTAACAATTCAAACTCAACAAGTTTATATACTTACAACTAACACATGAAACTAATTGCTCTTTCCAGCTGAACATATTTATTATGACAGCTTCCCATCTCTGTATGATTGGTCCTACTGGGGCAGCAGTGGAGGTACTGTTAAGTATATTTTTAACATTTTATGAATATTGTAAAATACCAGGTGTTAGTACTGTATGATCATAATGTGTCATTCTTTTGTTGCTTTAAGCTTGATTCTAATGTGCTTTACAGGTTTCATACTAGGCAGCAAGTGTTTCATAGAGTGAAATTGGAGAACTTGTATAAACTGAAAAAGAATCACTCATAATTTGTAGGAATGTTGTAACTTAGCTTCCAACGTCAAATATATTCATACCAACTAACAGAATGCATTCTCCTCTACTAACAATAACACAGATTCATTGAAAACTACTCCATACCCAAAAACAACTGGTAAGTGAAAATAATTCCTAAGTTTCATTTACTTAGTTCATGCAAATTAAAAGTTGTAAAGTAAAGGGCACTTTGGTGACTTTATCACAAACATGGAATGATAGAAACACATGATTTTGGGGTTAAACAATAAAGTCTTAATGTTATCCAACTTTGATATTAGTGATGGCTCATTCATAACCTTGTTAAATGTTGATCTCAATGTTCACTTACATTCCTATACACCATATCCAGACATCACCATAAGGTTTGAATGTTGCAGTTGCCTGCTGTTGTTGTAATTCATGGAAGCATCTATTAAGTTTGTGAAGACATTTAATATTGTGTAACTATGGTACAGTGGAGATGTCAAGAGAGGGCAGGTTCCTTCCTTCCATCCCTCCCCCCCCCCCCCCGCCTCCCTCCAAAAATGTTCAGTACCCACCTTCCAAAGAAATTGGACATGTCCATGAAGAACCTTAATCAGGAAGATACACACTTCGGCTGACTATAATTTGCCCTGGGCCCCACATGAGTAACTTCTCATTGTGCCCCAACTGTTGGTCTTATTTACCCCCTCCCCTCCCCTCACTATCCTCGCCCTCCCCTCCCTCCCTCCCCCTCCCCTCCCCTCCCCCTTCTAATTGTTCTAGGAATGCCACTGCTATTGCAAGGAAGCACAGTGTCCTATATGTTCCATTATCTGACCCTTTTTCAACAACCCCACTAGATTACACTATACCATTTTCCAAGGAAATAAAGAACTAAAGGGGTCCATGCCATGTTAAAGTTATTTGAATATTTTTCTCAATAATCTAGATATTTTAACTTGAAATATTGTTACTGATTAGTTTAACTGACAGCTAATCCATTCAACTCAATATTGTTTTCCCAGCACATGCTGATAGAACCTATCCAAGGAAAGGGGGGCGTCCTCCCTGGGTTTCTTGGCATGGTAAGGGCTTATGGTATTATGTAATATGTAGACATACATGAGTACTGCATGCCTAAATCATTATTGAAATAATTTGAATGCATGTAAAATATGGTTTGTTTATGGAGTTTAATACTCTTTGCTATTTTTGGCAAATTTTGGTTGGATTTTCAGTTAATATGTGTGATTCACAGAGCTTAGAACCGACTCTTTGTGAATCTGATAAAAATAAGTTATATGTAGTATATCAAAGTTTTCAAACTTATAACAAAACAACTTAAATAACTTTTGTGATTTTCGTGCTAATTGATACTAAAGAATAATGACAAAGCAGTTCATTAGTCATGTTCATGTCTGGGCAATAAAATTCCTTTAGAATTGAATATTACAGTTCATTACTAAAGTAACATGTATCTAAACGATTACAACATCTTGAGCAGCCTTTCCGAAAAATGGGGTGCATGCACCTTCTTCTGGTGTTAACATGACTACGGGGGGTGCAAAATATAGGAATAAACAATAAGTTTATAATGTGGAAAGCTTTTATCCACAGCTGGTATAGTTGCAACAGTTTTTGTCAATTGCAATTTGCTAAGGGGTGCGAGAAGTGGAAAAGGTTGATATGAGATGATTTTAGGCACAGCAGTAATGGTGCTTTGCTGTTCATTGCTAAAACAACAAAAAAATATCCAGGTGCTATTTCCCATATTAATTTCAATTTCTAAGAAAACATCCAGTAGCAACAACAGCCAAGGCAATCTGGGGGGGGGGCAACTGGGGGAAGGCATATGTATTTTTTATTTGGGGGGGAATATAACACTGATATGGGGGAAGGGGTCTAAGGTGAGGGTTTCCTCTCTCCTTTAGACTTAGATGCAAAATGGTGCTATCATTTGACAATTTTTCACATTAATGTATTGCATTGGAAGCTGTTTCTAACACAAACCATAAGCCTACTTCTATATTTTGTATAAGTAGCAGATCTGATTGTGGCTGGGGGGGGGGGCAACTGGGAGGGGGCAGAGGAAATCTGTGAGGCAATTCCACTAACATACAGTCCATTAGGCCAGTTCTTTACATGCAACACAAAGCTCAATAGGAAAACAGTCTTTTATGGCGATCACAGATGACATGTTTAAAATGCTTTACCAAAATGGTGTTGAATGTTAGCCAAGGATGTTCTTTTATGAACTAAAGGACGAAGTTAACAGAATATGTTTCGGTTATAAGAGTGTATAAAACAATGCATTATGCTGATGTCATCAAGTTTACTTGAAAGGGACAGTTCAGGGATTTAGCATATATATTTTAAAGCTGAATATCTTGAAAAACCAGAATAATTATAGAAACATAACTAGCTCGAATGTTCCTTTTCCTTGAACTAAGACATATCAATTTTAGAATTCTGCCCAAAGTTATCCTAAAGGAAACACTGATTCAGAGAGCATTTCACAGGTTTGAAAGTCTGAATTATAACTCTCAGCAGGGTTTAGGAAAATTCTGGAGACTGATGAGCAAAGGTTAAATCTTGTTTTCAGTCATCCTCACAGTAACAGGGACATTAAGTCTCCTTGAAAGTTGCAGTGCTTGATCTGAGGCTTTTTAGCAGCAGTTCACTGAAACATGATCGATCGGTAGCAGAAGTGGGATTACGTAGGACGTGTATTTATTAGCTTACCAAGTTCTTGGTTGTTATATAATTGGTTTAAGACAACATATACTCGGACATATTGAGACAGGAAGTGATCTATAGTTGCATTATCAAAACTAGTAAATCTATGAACAAAGAAGTTTTTGATTTGATCCATTATAAGTAATTATAAACTGATTTTCCTGTATGATGATGCTATTCCCTTTGCATGTACGTCTCTGTTATGTAAATTGCTTTATAATACTAATGAATACTAATGTGACATAACTTTTCAATTTCAGCTCAAAAGTTACGAAAACGACAAAGGATGATAAGAACATGACTCTACCTGGACAACTGCCATGACACAATTCACCATGACAACGCCATGACAGAGCCATGACTTCACCATGACAACGCCATGACTTCACCATGACAACGCCATGACTTCACCATGACAACGCCATGACTTCACCAGGATAACACACTTACACTAAACCACGATGTTTATGAATGTAGTGCTAGAGTAGAATCAAACGCAGCTTAAAGAAAGACATCAAAAGAAGCTTGATGTTGCATAGATCCAGAATTAAATATGCGCATAAGTTAATATCCTGATTACACAAAAAAAAGTTTTTTTACAACTTTAGTGGAAGACAGTTCTCTCTAATCACTGTGACATATTAAAACGTTAAATGTTTAGGTAAAGTTTCTAGGGTTCTAGAGAATATTAGTTCTCAATGTTCTGTAGAGTGACACTGAACTAATCTATTATAATCATATTTCATGTCTTAGCTGATTCAACCAGCCACTTCTAGCTTTATAAGGATTCCAGAGAAATAAGTAAACTAATTTGAGTATTGTGCTCAATAACTGCTTTCGTTAAAGTAGTCCCGGTGGAATTGGCCAATTTACTAATTATACTGCTTTAAAGACAGATGACTCCATACAGACCTTCATTTGAATTGCCATCATATTGGATCGGTAGGGATCTATTGCAGTGGTTATAAACAATATGACATTAATACTGTATTCTGCTGTGTATATCTACGTCACATCTGAGATGTTGCCGATTTGAAGTTAGTTAATAACTCAGCAGGCTACCTTTATATTGTAGACACATGTATGTGACTTTAAAGGCAGCTGGGAGTTGTACAGTAAAGGCTTTATGATTGTAGTCTTCATGTTGTTATTACCATAGGTTTGACTTCTTGTCACAGTTTCTCCTTACAATTGGTTACAATTGGTTGCGTCCAGTGCAAACTTACATTTGTCGCACCAGCTTTATCTTTGCACCTAGGTTACAGCTGCTTCATTTGCATAATGTTCAGACTTAATTCAACCTGTGGAGAGTTACTCAAACCAATTTGTTCACCTGGAATGTATATCGTTGCTTGACTTTCCTGATAATTGAATTTGCAGTAACGTTCAATGTTACGTGGACAATTCCTTAATATCTACTGTAGCTTAGAGTAGAATACATGTGATGTGTAATATTCTTTAATCATTAATATCTATACATCACTCCATCCATGGAGTGTTTTAGTCACTGTCTTCATGGGCACAGACCCCCCCCGACCCTACACAATGGGGGAGGCTTCAACCCCCACATGGCCACACACACTCCTTTATTTAATCCTGGATCTGTCCCTGACAATGGCTAGGCTAAATTTCCTTCAACTCAAGTACTTTAATATATAGGCTTGGTTCTGCAATATATTTTAATTAAAGCAAAGACCTGTTGTAAAGTGTCAATCCAGTTTTTCAGATAAAACCAACCTTAACTTTTTATTTTTCCATCAGTTCATCCATCAGAGACATGCCGATAACAAAAAGCACCTGATCGAAGTCAATTAACGATAAACCCCTTCCGCCTCTCCCCTCAACCCCTTCTTTCAACTCCCCTCCCCTCCCCACTCTTATCCGTTCCTTCTTCTTCTTCCTCCCCCCATAAACTTTATTGTAGAGTCGGTATCAAAAATAAACTTCTAGTTTTGTGGCATGTTGTAGTAATTATTTAACAAATGCTATTTAGCAATGTTTGTTTTTGTTTTCAGTGGTTATTTTTGAGTGAAGTCAATAAAGTTTCATCTTTCAGCATAGATCACTTGTTTTACTTATTTGTCTCTTTTGTATTGTACTTATAGTTTATGGCTGAATTCTACGTAGGTGACAATTATGTACGTATCAGTAAGTTTGTGCTGTTTGATTGTCTCGGTGGGGGAGGGGGGTGGGGAGGGGGGCAGAGGGTGGAAGAAAGCTTATAACATGGCAATTAAAGGTACTGTATATGTTCAACTGCAAAATTAAATATACAGCTGAAAAAAAGCAGTGCTCTTTGAGAGCGTACAGTTTACATCCAGTGAGTGAATTCCGAACAAGCGCTTCCTATTTGGTTGACGGAGATCCCCGGGAGAAAGTCATTCTTAATTTTGACCCTGTATCCACGAAAGGGACTTAATGCCATGGGAGATGGACCCAATTATTAGAAAACAATCAGTATTAAGTGTGACAGTCAAAGTTCCTCTGTCATATTCCTCCTAGTTTTAGTACCTAATTATTCAAGCAATTTTGAAACTAATTAACCTAAGTGTATTTTAAAAGTTGTTTAGACATTGACGATCGTCCAATGATTCAATGAAACCAAGATTATAATTTGTTTGTGTTCAGACACATTTTCCTTACCCCTACATACGATGCATTATTGTTTCCCTGGTATTACCAGTTATTCTTGATGATCCTAATCTACAAGTGGAGGAGGGTCTCAATGCTATACACCAGTCAGGTTAGCCACTGAAATGACATCTAGGTGGAGGATACATCCAAAGGGCATCGAGGGCCTGCAGGTTTGGTCCTGTGACCATTATGGACCCACATTTCACATTCTTCAGTAGGCTTATAAAGTAATATATATTTATAACATTTCATAATATATTTTCCTGGGATCCTGCCAGAGCTTTGATATATTTTCCCGGTCCCGATAATGGACCTCAGGGGTTGAAGCCTACCGACCTCCCACCTCTGTTCAGGCCTGGACATATCGATGATTCAAGAGATGCCATGACAAGTTGGCATGGGTTGTTAGTCGCGAAACATGTTTTAATGCTTGAAGGAAACTACAGGTTACATTATTCACAACGTTTATAATACTGTACTTGATAAAGGCAACAAGAAGCTGGAAATGGCCCTACTTGTTAACTGACTTTTACATCTGTATCCATTCATGTACTATACATGCGTTTATATATAAATGCAGAAGCCAGTACACTACACGTACAATTAGAACTTCAAAATGTGTAGGTGAATGGATTGTTTAAATTTGCTTCAAAAGCCTTTTGCAATGCCGGCCGTACATGCGTCCGGCAAGAAGAGATCATGCCACACGGAGGAGAGAGCACAGCATTACCGGACTTTGAGCCTAATGCTGGATGTCTGGCCACTCAACTACTGTACCAGGGCATCAAGCAGAATAATGCCTTTGCAAACCTTTGACAGGAAAGGCAAACTACAGTACCAGTTCTTTCCATTGTGATACTAGTTTAATTCATCCAATTAGAAGTCTGTATAAAGCAAATTAACAACTGTTTTTGTTTTTGTAACAAGTGATTGCAGGATTACAATTCCAGTACCTTGCCTACTGAGTTTTCCAGCACTTATAAAAATTGGTGACCATATGAACTATGTCTATGCAGAATTAGAGGATATATTACTAGCTGTTCGTATCTTGTAACCAGGGATCACATCCCAGTTTCATGGGTGCAACACGTAGGTAGCATTTTAAATGTGAGAAAATTTAACCGAACAACATGGACAGATACTGGCTTCATTAGAGGTACAGGGTTAGGAAGTATACAGACAAAGATGTGTTTCTTTATTGTTAAGTTGCACATCAAATTAGCTTTATTTAGTGTATACTGAAATGCATCATTTGTTAAGTGACCCTTACAGGCATTGAAGACTCACTCCAAATCGCGTGCGGCCATCTGAAAAAGTTAACTTTCCGTTGCTTGCAATGAAGTTTTTCTCTTGTCTCTACAAAATGCAGACAGTAATGAAACGTGATACCTTGTTATCGTAAGCTGGACCTGAGATGTCCAACGCTGTATCGTTTAGTGCTGTGGGTATTGACCGCAGCTGTATGTACTGACTGTACACTAGTGTCTAATTACCGACGGTAGCAAGCTGTGTATGTATTTTCTGGGATCGATGGTGGCCGTGTTTAACACTTCTGTTACACCTCATTCGAAACTAGGTCATAAAACGGGCATTAGACATTCTTTTTTGCACGAGTCTTCACACTCTTTAAGTCAGTAGTTTTTGAAGCAGGCAAATTTTTTAGAAAGCTGGTAAATTGTGAAATTCTAGGCCTGTATGCCCATGGGTAACAGGTGAATAGCATATATATACTGCACATCATACTCATGCGTCAGATGGCAGAGACAGTGAGTTCCTCCAGCCTGGATCCACTTAGAGGTTCTTATATGACTGTCACATCTCTTGTTATTTTTTATCATAACAGATCGGGCAGCAGGAGATGACTGCCAACAGCCCTGTATCAAGATCTATGCCCCAGTTTGTGGATCTGATGGTATCACCTACCCCAATCACTGCCTCTTTGAGATAGCACAGTGCATGAATACCACACTAACAGTGAATGAAGCAGGAGAATGTACAAAAGGTTAGTACACAGGCCAGAAACGCTTTACATTTAAGCATGCTGTACATTTTCAAAAGGTCAAAGGTCAAATCTTGAAAAATATGCTCATTTTAGGAGATACAGGGCAAAACAACAAAGTTTGTCAATATTTTGATATATGGTTGAGCTCTTTGTGCTCTATAGAGGAAATCAACTCCCGCTTCAATCAGACACCTGGTTCTCAAGTTATGAGGGGCCAAAGGTTGGTTTTGATACCTTATTGTGATATTTTTGGCAATAATATTGTGTCTGTAAATCGGAACACATAACGATTTTAAGACATTGCTGCTCCCTTGTAAATATTCCTTACAAGCAAGGAACCATAGTGCCCTTAGGCTCTTGGTAGGGTTATGAAAACAAGTACAATTTGCTTTGAAATTACGATTCATACTAATTACATAATACAAAAATGTGATATATGGGACACTGCGTGAGGTATGGGACAAATTGTCTGTTAGCAAACAATACTCCTGTGTACTATCCTTCTGATTCTTTCCTATAAATCTGTCCTAAACAATTTAAACTATATAATGACAGTATTAATTACACAATTGCAATTAGTCAGATCCAAAAGCTTAGATGGAAAGATTATTGCAGCACGATAGATAAATGAGTTTCTAAAAAGATGTATTCTATATTTTGGCAAGATGTGTCGATTTCTTAGATTTTGTTAGCATACTGTTTAATGAAGAATACAGAGGATGGTTTTGGTCTGTTTTAATCGTGTTTGCCGTCCGAATGAACTCGTTTCTAGCAGTCGCATTTACAGTGTCTAATAGGAAGTTGAAGTCTAAACTCAAAATTTTAGAAGTATACTTCAAAAACTTTGTTATTCTAAATTGGTAGTTTTGCTATATAAAGTGATACCATACTGGGACAGCGTAAGTCACATGTGGCAGAACCATAGAATTATAAATATTTCTCTTAGCATCACTATTAAAAAATGATGCAACGAATGCTAGACTAGATATACAATGTAATAAACTTTACTGAGGATGTTCGAGAGATGATTGTTGAACGTCAGACTTTCATCAATACATACCTCTAAGTAGTCAGTGTTTGTTGTCTTTTCAACTTCGGAACCATTCAGTTTAATTCGATGTGATTTAGATGACAAGAGACCTTAATGTTTAATGTTCTTGTTTGCAAAACACATTTCTTAAGATTTGTTAGGGTTATAAGCAACAAATTTTTCCTGTCACAAGTAGCAACAAGGTCAGTAACAGACCACTGATAAAGTAATTAATCCATGGCAAATGAACGTTTTGAAATTTTACTCACAATGGCAGTATTATCAGCAATCTTCCTCATTGCTCCTGCTTTACTGTTTTGTGATATAATAATAATAATAATAATAATAATAAATGAGACTTATATAGCGCCAAATCAGTAAACAAAAGTTACTGCTCAAAGCGCTTTACAAAGAAAGTAAATTAATTTACAAAAGAACAAGTGAAAAAATGGGTCTTAAGTAGACTTTTGAAAGTAGTATACATACCTTCTTGTGGTTGCTTGCATTAACAGCAAACTTGATTTGTATGTGTGTGTATATGAATGTCTGTGCATATATGTGATGCGGATTTGATATGTCATGAAGGGGAATGCTGATAGTGTCAAACGGTCAGCAGAAATCAATGTAAAGTATGCACTATAAAGCATATTGTACTGAGAGCACATTAGTACATGAAATTAGATTTTAAACTTGATAAAATAATCAACAAAATTTATTCCCTCAACCAAATTTGCTATTTTGGGGTTTCGCTTATGGCAACTGCACCCCTCCCCCATCCCCCTCAGTGAGAACTTGACTTAAGTCAGTAGATTTTGAAACATGGGCATATTTTTAGAAAGCTGGTAAAATTGTGAAATTCTAGGCCTGTATGCCCATGGGTAACAAGTGAATAGCATGTATTGCACATCATAAACATGTGTGGGCACAACAAGTGAGTTCCTCCAGCCTGGATCCTCTTAGAGGTTCATATAACTGTCACATCATATGGAATCCTTCTGAAACTCGGCAAAAAGCACCCTGTTTCACAGCAAATATTGCTACAAAATATGCACATTTCGTGCTAAATCTTTTCATAACTTTCTAAGTATAGCACTCACAAAACTCTTTCATATGTCATTTTGAAGATTATTGTGTCCTTTTTGGTTCCTTGCTTTAGCAAAAGGAACCTATGTAGTCATGTTTGCGTGTGTGTGTCTGTGTGTGACACTTGCTTGGGTACGCTCTATCTCAATAAGGGAAAGTTGGATTGAGGCCAAACTTGGGACTATAGATCCGCCATATGGAGAAGGTGTGCCCTATTGTTTTTGGTGCCCACAAAGGTCAGTTATGGTCCAAAAAACGAAAATATTAAAACTGCAATAACTCCCAGTGCCAATGTGCGACAAGGTTGATATTTTGGGACAAGTTGTGAACTGGTTAGGGGAACATTTTGAAACTTAACATTCATGTGATCCAAGGTCACCAAAGGTCAATTAGTGATAAAAAACTAGTATTTTTGCGATAACTTGAGAACGAATTGTCCGTTAGGGTTGGGAGTTGCTTCAATGTAATCCAATTGTTGACCCGCATCTGGGTGACCCTTGACCTCAATTTGACCTCTGGTGACCTTTAAGTGTTTTGGGGATTTTTACAGTTTCGATGCTATTTTCAGATGTCAAAGGTACCTTCTGATCATAAATGTCAACAGGTAGACCCTGTGTGACCTTCGTGTGCGAAGTTATACAAGGTCAAAGTTAATTTTCAGACATTTAATGCAAATAACTCCCAGTGCCAAGGTGTGACAAGGTTGATATTTTGGGACAAGTTGCAAATGGTATAGGGGTATATTTTCAAACTTAACGGTCATGTGATCCGATGTCACCAAAGGTCAATTAATGTTAAAATCTAGTATTTTGGGGGGGGGGGGAGAAAATGGGCAAAGAAAAAATGTTTGAATTTTTACAGTTTTGATGCTCTCGTTAGGTCTCACTGATGTGATTTGAGTCACCAAATGTTATCATATCTGTTGACCCACTTGTAGGTGACCTTATATTTGATACATTTTCGACGCCATATTCAGATCTGAAAAGTGCCTTCCAATCAAAAATCTGATCACAATTTGTGATAAAAAAAGTGTTGGCTATAGTGTTTGTTACTTTATAGGTACATGTAGGACCACAATTACTTGGACTATTTGAGCCCAATCTTACTTGATAATATTATGTGTATTGTCATATACCCCTATATGCAAGGAACCACAGTGCCCTTGGGCTCTTGTTACAATGATGTGTCATTTTTATTTTTTGTGTGAACTAAATCCCAAAGAAAAGTTTGTTGACTGTTCTCTCTAGTGATATTAAATTTGACTTGATTGGTCAATATTAAGGCTCGTACTTTTCACCAGCAAATCAAAAGCATGGTAAGAAATTTGTAAAGTCCTCCTTTACGCAGCTAATCTGAACACAGTACAGTGTGCAGTGCTCTCACAGCAATTTCGGAGAGTGAAAACTGCAACGCTTCCTGTGTGTATACAACAGCATTTAATTCTCCGACAAAGGGCCGTTTATAGAGCAAAACTTTCCATATGCTCTTGTTATTTTTTATCATAACAGATCGGGCAGCAGGAGATGAATGCCAAAAGCCCTGTATCAGGATCTATAGACCAGTTTGTGGATCTGATGGTATCACCTACCCTAATCACTGCCTCTTTGAGATAGCACAGTGTCTCAATAACACACTGAATCAGACTACAGGAGTATGTATAAAAGGTTAGTACACAGGCCAGAAACGGCTGTACATTCTAGCATGCTGTACATTTTGGTGGGGGGGGGGGGGGGACTTGGTATTCTTTGTCCTCCAGTAGGCTGTATGTGAATCCTTCAAATATAGAATAATTACACCATCGAAACCACTATTCATTTTTGCATTCTGGTTATCATAACAGATCGGGCAGAAGGAGATAACTGCCAAAAGCCCTGTATCAAGATCTATGCCCCAGTTTGTGGATCTGATGGTATCACCTACCCCAATCACTGCCTCTTTGAGATAGCACAGTGTCTCAATAACACACTAACAGTGACTGAAGCAGGAGAATGTACAAAAGGTTAGTACACAGGCCAGAAACGGCTTTACATTTTAGATTTTAGATTAGGCAACTGGTAACGAAACACTTCGAGCCCCTTCAACTCCCACTTTTTAATCAATCTCACTCACTGAGACGTTTAATTGTGTATTTTTTTAACTCTTTTCCTCAATATTTGGGAGAGGCTGAATCTCCTGTATAGAACCTCTGTTTAAGACTTGGAGGTAATTCTGGTATGTATCATGTCTTATGGTATTGTACCAAACAGTCTGCTTTATTGATACTTTTTGTTGACCATATTTAGCTGATCCTTGCGATGGTGTTGAATGTGATGAGCTCACCTGTCCTGAGGATCTTCAACATACCTATGAGGGTAATTGTTGTCCTGAATGTCCCCAAGATTGGGGACTTGATCCCTGTGAGCTCAGTGGTACCTGTGTAGAACCAACAGTACTTCCAGGTTAGTTTTAATTTTGATATCTAATGGTCTGTTTGTTAGACTAAGTAGTCTAGCCTCTCTGTCTTTAATTGATGAGCTGCACAGATGTTTAAAAGTGTCATTTCTAAAACAATTAAAAGTGATATAGAAATAAGAGCCTGGACTAATAGCAGTGTTGTGTTTGTTTAATGCTATGCATCATATCAAAATGAATGTTGTCCCAAAGACACCCTTTAAGTAATTATCTGCCCAAGCTCATGAAATGTTGATCACATGACCTTCCTTAATCTAGCTTATGGGTTACTATCTATGTTCTCTTTGTCTCAATACAATTGTTCATTTCTGGGATACATTCTTGTTTCATACTTCTTGTAAATGTTTCCTAATATATGTAATATGTACAGTACCGCTCACGTATAACTCCGCGTAGACGTATACTCTACGTGTATCTACGCGATTATACGCGACTATATGATGTTATACGTTTCTGTACGCAACTTTCTACGCGGCGTCTACGCCGTGTCTATGGGGCTTAGGGCTTCGCTCTAGTGCCCCTGAATAGGGATTATACGCGAGTAAAGACGTACAATCTCGTATAACCTGTAAACGTAGGGTTTTGGCAGCTGCTTTACATAGCAGAGCTTCTATGGGTTAGAATAAACTGTGATGAAGAAAAGAGTCGGTAAACTAAGCCCAATTAATGACTTTCCAAAATATTCAACCACAGAGTTAGCATATACGCGGATAAGAATAAGAGTAACAAAGAAAACAGCGCTACTATGGGAGCACAAACGATCGATACAATCAGTGCAAAACTTTAGCAAGGAAACTATATTAATTACGACAATGTGCCCAGTCTGTTACTATTTAGACGAGTTTCTCCCGTTAGGCATTAAATTGAATGTACAGTAGGTAACAATCTATGAGAACTAGGTAGGCCTTGGTCGAACCTACCTCTAAGCCTACATTGCAAGATACGCCGTATACACCTCGCAAGAAAACCACAATAACATTAAATGAAAAAACAATATTTTGCACTTGAAGATCTGACTTTCCCCAAAATGCAGTGATAAGGTTTAGACCCAGTACTTCCTACATTAAGATTCCAATTACTAGTCCAAAATATTTTCTGAAGAAAAACCTTACGATATTTTTCACAAATATTGATGCTTAGATAAGTGCTTCCTCACAATCAACGAGCCGCCCCGAAATTTGCTCCGCTTACGTAAAACTTCTATATATATAACACGTGGAAAAACCCGAGTTTTTACACACATAATTCCCATTGACATTGGTCATGGAACATAAGTAGGTCATCGACATTCGAACTTGCCCAAGTTCATCGCACCATGGGAACGACACAACACATTGAACATGATGGTACATTTTCCCGCCATCTGGACTCTGAGTGTAAATTTTGGTGTAATATGCAAATTATTAATGGTACTGTGCTGTGCGGTTTAAACTTAACCTATTGCGACACACATTTTGGGAAGCTGTTGTAGAAGTAACTTTTGTATGAAATGTAAAGTACTGTAAGTTAGTAGAATTTATAAAAGAGGGTTTCTTCAGGTGGTAAGGAAAAGGGGTGTTTCGGTGAACTCAATCTTTTTGTATAGTATTTGGATCCTTAAAATGACGATGTACATTGATGTACATGCAGTTTCTATTTCTCTTTTAGTAAGCTCTACTTAGCATTTTTATCCTTTGTGGATCTTTATTCGAATAAATAGGAAATGTATTGTTTGACGCCAGTATTTAATGGTAAGCATTTCTTAAATTGTTGACAGCTTCAAAATCCATTTTCCAAAAAGTTGGTTTTCATTAAGGTTTTATAAAAACGACATACAGCTAGGGTAGAAAAATATTAACTTAACCACATTAACGAGAGTTGTTCTATCCAAATAAAATACATGTTTCTTGTACTGAGATCTGAAAAAAAACGGGAGGCCATTTTTCTTCTTTTCATGCGCTGATTCTAGTTTGGAAGATGTGGCAACCTTAACAAAATAATTTTTAAGGATAGTTTAGATTTCTTGTAATCCAAATAGATACTCGGGAATCAGGAAAAAGGAGGCCCCTTGTGCGGACGAGAAACATGTTTTGTTTATAACCGGACCTGCTATCAAAGTTGTTGGGTGGAATTTTTTTTTTTTTCATTCTGTTGGAACCAACGGTAAATTATGTAGAAAATTGACGCAAGAAACGCTTAGTAATACTTAATTATTTCTTCAAAATGTTGCCAACTATTCAAACTAAACTTATCCTCCGTGGAACAAAACCTCTACAACAGAAAAAAAGTCGGGAAAAGAAACACTGAATAGAAACCCAAATAACGAAAACCAGTTAAGTTCTATGCCGGCAAACACTTTACCTGCGTCCCTTTTACTGCTAGGTGAATATCACAACTTAAACTACGATGTAAGGAACGGCTGTTTCAAACATCTCACTAATTCTTTCGGCGACTTTAATCCCTATCTATTGAGCACAATAGCATTTCCTGCGTATAAACTCGTACAGGGATTATACGCGGTGTCTACGCGGCGTCTACGCGGCAATTTGTTTGTCAACTAGTTTATACGCGATTGTACGTGTTTATACGTCTTTATACGATTCTGTGCGCATACACATGTCCAGTTATACGTGAGCGGTACTATATATATGTAATATTTGTTTATGTGCATATTGTGTGCATTGAAGAGGTGTCATGTTCTGAAATTGTCCAGTATCCTCCTGTCTGTTGTCCTGAGTGTCCCCAAAGTAGTTTCATCTCTCACTTTATAGAGAGGTAATGTACATTTCCTTTTGCTAAAACGACAATTGTTGCAGATATATGTGATATTTGGTTGTTCATACAAATTTCTCATTTCAAATTCACATTCAGAAGATTGTGCTGTGGCGTGTGTTCAAATTTGGGCACCCGTCTGTGGTTCAGATAATAAAACCTATGGAAACGAATGTGAGTTTGAAGCAGCAAAATGCAGAGATGTAACTTTGACTGATTTTACGCAGGGTGAATGTATTGAGATCGGTAAGTACCAGAATGAATGTTAGGATTCAAGATGAAAGATCTGTTAAGTATGGTTAAGGTAAAAGTTTGAAAGTAGTGAAAGTACTGGTGCTAGAAATTTGTTGGAAATTAAAGAAAGGTTAAGGGGGGGGGGGGGAATGTAACCAAAACTGTAATCATTTGAAAAGTATGAACATTCAAAGTCACAGACTGCATGAACGACATACAATCATGGTACGATGATTCACAGTAATATTATGTAAGCCTTACTTTCTTTTTTAGAGGATCTTGTTATAAGAGGTCATCTGATTTGTCAACACCTGAAAAATGGTGTAACATGCTAATTTGTTAGTTCAGCCTATGGGAATTGCATATATACTTGGCTTGTATATCCATGTGTGTGTGGGGAGGGGGAGGGGAGATTGTTTGAGACGAAAGATAATGCTTGAGGCAGCTTGCTATGCCACTCTCACCTGTGAAATTTAGAGAACCTGTTTTGTTCCATTCTCCCCCTGAGACTTTGTAGTATTTGACAGGGGAACTCCCCATAATCACCATAAGTATAGTTCAGTATTGACATCATTGCAGCTTTTCGTGAACAGAGCTAAAATATTTAGGGAATCTACTTACGATGCATGTGCAGTTATTTGTGATGCGATTTCAACATATTGGTCGAAATAGAGGTAAGCTATCATTCGAATCTGATTATCTGTGACAGTCACTACTTTCAGTGAAAAGTGTAGTCTACTGGAGCAAGGGGTTGGTCATCATAAGACATTGAATTTGAGTGAATGAGAGTATGAGGTGTATTCTTGTGATCCAGTGGAAGAATTAAGACTAAATTCATACTTACCCGAGTAACGTTTTGTTGACCATATTTAGCTGATCCCTGCGATGGTGTTGAATGTGATGAGCTCACCTGTCCTGAGGATCTTCAACATACCTATGAGGGTAATTGTTGTCCTGAATGTCCCCAAGATTGGGGACTTGATCCCTGTGAGCTCAGTGGTACCTGTGGAGAACCACAAATACTTCCAGGTTAGTTTTAATTTTTGATATCTAATGGTCTGTTTGTTAGACTAAGTAGTCTAGCCTCTCTGTCTTTAATTGATGAGCAGCACAGATGATTAAAAGTGTCATTTCTAAAACAATTAAAAGTGATATAGAAATAAGAGCCTGGACTAGTAGCAGTGTTGTTTAATGCCATGCATTATATCAAAATGAATGTTTGTCCCAAAAACACCCTTTAAGTAATTATCTGCCCCAGCTCATGAAATGTTGATCACATGACCTTCCTTAATCTAGCTTATGGGTTGCTATCTATGTTTTCTTTGTCTCAATACAATTTTTCATTTCTGGGATGCATTCTTGTTTCATACTTTTTGTAAATGTTTCCTAATATATGTAATATGTATATATGTAATATTTGTTTATGTGCATATTGTGTGCATTGAAGAGGTGTCATGTGCTGAAATTGTCCAGTATCCTCCTGAATGCCCCCAAAGTAGTTTCAACTCTCACTTAGAGAGGTAATGTACATTTGCTTTTGCCAAAAGGACAATTGTTGCAGATATATGTGATATTTGGTTGTTCATACAAATTTCTCATTTCAAATTCGCATTCAGCAGTTTGTGTTGGGTTGTGTGTTCAAGTTTGGGAACCCGTCTGTGGTTCAGATAATAAAACCTATGGAAACGAATGTGAGTTTGAAGCAGCAAAATGCAGAGATGTAACTTTGACTGATTTTACGCAGGGTGAATGTATTGAGATCGGTAAGTACCAGAATGAATGTTAGGATTCAAGATGAAAGATCTGTTAAGTATGGTTAAGGTAAAAGTGGTACCTGTGTAGAACCACCAGTACTTCCAGGTTAGTTTTAATCTTTAAAAACGATAACATCCATCTGTTGATCACATGACCTTCCTTATTGTAGCTAGTGTACAGTGTAAAAAGTGTAAAGATTAATCCCTGACAATCATTGCATTAGGAAAATTCCCTGTTACTTGTAAGTTTGTTGCATGTTTGAAGAGACTTGAATGTATAAAGCCAATTGGCTTTGACTGCTCCTCATGACAAGGTACCCTTTTGGTAATAGAGCATGGGGGGGGGGGTGGGGGAGAGGAGGGTTGGGAGAATCCCCAGAAAATGCAAGTACAGCAGCTCAATATGTGTTTGATTCCTTTTCACTTCAAGTCACAGCTGTACAAGTTATCATATTGTAATATTTCTCATAAGTTAATTGAGCTGATGTTGAATGTGATGAACTCCCCTGTCATGAGTAACTTTTTGTTGACCATATTTAGCTGATCCCTGCGATGGTGTTGAATATGATGAACTCCCCTGTCATGAGTAACTTTTTGTTGACCATATTTAGCTGATCCCTGCGATGGTGTTGAATGTGATGAACTCCCCTGTCATGAGGAACTTCAATATACCTATCATTGTTGTCCTGAATGTCCCCAAGATTGGGGACTTGATCCCTGTCACTTCAGTGGTACCTGTGGAGAACCACCAAAAATTCCAAGTTAGTTTTAATGTTCACATCCAACGGTCTGTATGTTAGACTTAAGTTTGACAAATTAATTTTGATATTGTTATATATATTGTTCATATTGTTTTCATTTATTGCATTCCATTCATTTCTTGGGGACTTAACTTGCACTTCCTGTCCGAATTGCTTTGTGTGGTTGTCTATTTGTTTATGCATTTGATCTGGTTGTATGTTTCTTTGCTCACTTTGTTTAATCTAATCTGTGGTCTTTCCTACTGTTGTACCCACCTGCCCATCTGACCCGCCCACCCTCCTACCTGTCAAGTTCAAAGGCTGTTATTCGTTGTTGCCTGATCCCGACGAAGGTTGTCAAAGTTGTTGCCCTTGTCAGGAGCTTCAATAAAGCTTGAAACACAAATTAGGGTCAGATCTGGTAGTGTTAGGCACTCTAGCTGCAAGTTTGAATTTTGTTGTGTAAACATGGTCTTTTGCCCAGCTGTTGATATAATTTTCGCTTACATTATTATGTTGGTATGGCTGGCCCTTCCGATTGTGGATGAATGTGGTAGGGTACCCTACATTGGTAGTCTCTCTTCAGAAGAATGGTTGTGTGCATGTGGTAACATCTCATGTCCCCTCACTGTTCATGCTGTTGTAAATATTGTATATATGTAGCTGCACAGATTGACACTGTAGCTGCCCTGTTTGAAAGTCAAATTGTAACCACTTTTTTAAATTTACAAGCTCTAGAAAATGGGGTAAAATTTAAACGGGATAAGAAGGAAATGTCACTTTTGTATTCTGAGGCACTTTCATGATTTAGCTTCACGGCAAGTAAAGGAAAGTTTGCCTTGCTTCGAAGAAGTCTCTCTCGTTTTGGTGGAATCTGATCACAGCAAACGATGTAATCGCTTAGTGGAAGGAGAAAACTAGAATAAAAGAATTTAAAAATTTAAAAAAAAATCTTCTTCACTTTGGAACCTGAAAAGAACATTTGTTCCCTCTTTATAGTAGTGTTTGCACGGGTTATCCGGGTACCCGCCCGACACGTTACTACCCGGTTCCTAATTTATTACCCGAATCCTACGCAAAGTGTGATTTAAAGAAAAAAAAAAAATTGCCAAACCGACGGTTAGGCAGATTTCCCATTGACTTAGTGTGGTGTTAGGCTACAATGTGGTCGAAGATAACAGCAATAACGAAGGTACCCGCCCGACGCGATTCTACCCGGTTCCTAATTTATTACCCGAATCCTACGCAAAGTGTGATTTAAAAAAAAAAAAATTGGCAAACCGACGGTAAGGCAGATTTCCCATTGACTTAGTGTGGTGTTAGGCAACAATGTGGTCGAAGATAACAGCAATAACGAAGGTACCCGCCCGACGTGATTCTACCCGGTTCCTAATTTATTACCCGAATCCTACGCAAAGTGTGATTGTTTAAAAAAAATTGCAAACCGATGGTTAGGCAGATTTCCCATTGACTTAGTGTGTTGTTAGGCTACCATGTGGTCAAAGATAACAGCAATAAGGAAAGCTTTCCATGGATATCTTATAACTGCGTCACAATTTCAGCTAATAAACAGATGGCTAGGCTAGATTACCCCCATTGACTTAGTGTGGTGTTAGGCAACCATGTGGTCGAACGTAACAGCAATAACGAAAGTATTCCATGGATGTCTTATAACTGCGTCACAACTTCAGCAAATAAACAGATGGTTAGGCTTAGCTAGATTTCTCATTGACTTAGTGTGGTGTTAGGCTACCATGTGGAAGAAATTATTATTTATTCATTCGTTTATTTCATAGAAGGAAAGGCTGACAAGGAATTTTACGAGATGTTTATGGATTATAGACGGGATAAGTAAAAAATATTAATCGCTAGTGGCTTTTTATTAATCGTTTATTCCAAATGCGATCAAATTGCGCGAATCGCGCAATCTTGCGGCTAATGCGAACGCTGGGCCTGCATAATAGATAGTACTAGTAGTAACAACTGTTTAAGAGCTAAATTGGATATTTATATGGTTTGATCCAATAGACGTGCAATAGCAAGTATAAGCAGCGGCGGCAGTGTGATGTTAGTAGTAATGCTAATTATAATTAAATAATTAATTTATTAACAAGTTAATGAAAGAAACAAAAGCAAATAAAAATTATTGAGGAAGGTTTTATACCTTATCTTACACCTACGTATTTGAACATGAAAACATTGTCAGTAGAGAATATAATGCATTTATTACAGCATCCAATATGTAATTTCTTGAAAATCGTGATACACGAGGGTAAACAATTTTTTCCGGGTACCCGGATACCCGACGGGTAACGGCCCTCGGGTACCCGGTTCCAGATTTTTGGACCCGTGTAAACACTACTTTAAAGCATCATAAATTTACCATATTCTATCCTACAACTGTCATATTACTTGGTTTGAGGCTCTTTTCTTGCTCTGAGTTAAAGGGAGTGAAGACTCGCCCACAAAGAAATGTCTGATGTCAGTAATCTGACCTAGTTTCAAATGAGGTGTAACAGAAGTGTTAGACACCACCATCGATCCCAGAATATAGTCAGTAATTAGACACTAGTGTACAGTCAATACATGCAGTTACGTTCAATACCCACAACACAGTGTACATAGCAGCGATGGATATCTCAGCAGGGAGATGTTATGGAACTCCCTGATCTCAGGTCCAGATAAAAGATAACAAGGTATCACGTTTCATCAGTGTCTGCATTTTGTAGCGATCAAGAAGAAAACTTCATACATCAACGGAAAGGTAACTTTTTCAGAGGGCAGCACACGGTTTGGGGCCAGTCTTCAAGTGCCTTTAATCCTTGAGAAACAAAGTGGCACATCTTTACCAGTGCTTATCTTTACTCTGATGTAACTACTGGACTATTAAATCGATCTTTTCCTCTTTATATCTCGTGTGTGTGTGTGTGTATGAAGGGGGGGGGGTCCTGTTAGAATCTTATGAAAGACCATTTCCACTGATTTGTGCACTAGTCTGTTGCTTTAACGGTGAAACCTATCCCAGTGAATGTGTATTTGAAGCTGCTAAATGCAGGGAAACATCTTTGCACTTTACATTACGAGAATGACCTGAAGTTAGGTGAGTGTACTTTTATTGGGAGACTAAGATGACTATAGCCAGGGGGGTTCATCATAACATTCATTGCCAAAGATAACATTTGGTAAAGTAGCAGAGACCTGAGCAGTACAGAGTGATATATTTAAGTTTCTTTTCCACTTCAAATAACATTTGTAAAAAGAAATCATTTTCAATATCCAATCCTCACTGCACTTTGACATTTGCAGTCAGTTTTTTCATTTGCTTTTTCTTTTGTCTGATGTGGTATTTCTTCTCAGGTATTCTTGATATTCTTTGTGTTGATGTTAAATGTGATGAGCTCCCCTGTCCTGAGGATCTTCAACATACCTATGAGGGTAATTGTTGTCCTGAATGTCCCCAAGATTGGGGACTTGATCCCTGTGAGCTCAGTGGTACCTGTGTAGAACCAACAGTACTTCCAGGTTAGTTTTAATTTTCATATCTAATGATCTGTTTGTTAGACTAAGTACAGTAGTCTAGCCTCTTTTTCTTTAATTGAATAGCTGCATATGTTTAAAAGTGTCATTTCTAAAACAAGTAAAAATGGTATAGAAATAAGAGCCTGGACTAATAGCAGTGTTGTGTTAGTTTAATGCCGTACATCATGCCAAAGCTCATGAAATGTGAAAAAAGAATGAGAGTCATTGAAAAGACAACAATTTTCTTAATGTTGTCAGACAACCTTGTGATCAAGACCAACAAGGCAAACATTCAGCACGGTTGAACTTATAGTTCGTGGTATGTCGATCCCTTGATGTGTATAAGTTGCTCATTGAAGTTGGTGGAGGTCAAAGGTCATTTGAGGTCAAAGCCTGAAACCTTGTAAAACTCGACTGCGAAGCTTGACTTCATACATGATATTTACGGTACAGTAGATCCACCTTAGAATATTACTATGTTCTGTGAAGGTCAAAGGTCATTAGAGGTCAACAAATGGCCAGGTCCAAAAACCTTGTAAACAGACTAACTCTGATGAGAGTAAAACATTGACTTTACTTTGATAGAAGTTTTGGTATGTTAGTTCACATTAGTGAAACTCAGATAAGTCTATCTGAGTCAGCACATGGAAATCCCAGGTCCAGTGTAACTTTTGCATGTTCTCATATAAAATGTGGCAAGGAATCACTAAGCCATTGAACTGGCCTCTCTGGTTCGCTCCCTTATTACGTCGATGAACATAAATCGAGAAATTTTACTTTTGCTACAGCATAGTAAATTTCTCGATGCATTGCAAATACAATTGCACGAGGCCACATACAGTAGTCAGTGCACAATATCAGTGGGCAACAATCAATCAAAGGAAGCCAGTTTTTTTCCCCACTCAATTGCAAGGTGCAAAATAAAGGGGAATAATTGATCGATCCTAATTGATTGACACTCTACAATATTGATGAAATAGAACGGGCACAATTACTGTTAATTGATATTACATACCTGATTCATTAAACTTATATTACTCTCTGTACCATAGCTATCATTCAAGTAAACTTAAGTAAGCTGAATTGTATTTAAATATACAGAGATGACCTATCACCTCGATGATGTAATAGTCACTTCTAGGTAAAGAAGAGAGTGGACTGATGCATTGTGTTGCTAGGGGTTGCAAGAAACTGCATCTATGGAAGGATCCAGTTTGAACAGTATCATTAAACCTACAACATAGTGTAGTAGCCCTGGTTTGAAGTGTTATCAATATAATTGGAATCTAACAGGGTAAACTTGAACTGCTGTTTATAATCATGACAAGTATTGAACATTCTACTTGTTATTGGGATCCCCTATTAAACAAACAGTTGACACCAATAGCTTTAACTTGTCCAGAAGATTTCTGGTATAGACGTCACAAGTACCATGGCATCTCATGTGGCAGCCTTCAGTACAATGGACTCACATTGAAATTAAAAACTTTTTTATCTTGGAAAGCAAAAGGAATCTATGTATGGTGATGGCGTGTGTGTATGTTTGTGTGTGGGTGTTTTGTTTGTGTGATGCCTTGGATTTTAAAGACCATAACTCAAAGTTGTGTGGTGGATGAACTTCATATATGGTGTGTGGATGCACCTTCTTGTGTACAACAATCCTATTTTTTTCTGTGAAGGTCAAAGCTTATTTGTGGTTTCCAGAGGTCAAGGTCTGAAAACCTTGTAAACATGATAAGTCAAAAATGGATATCCTAACTTGAAGTCATATTTGGTATGTAAAACCACCCATGGTGAGAACAGGAACCCTATTGCAATTGGAGGCGATCAAAGGTCATTTGAGGTAAACAGAGTTCAATGTATGAAAACCTAAACACAGTAAGAAAAAGTACATCTTGGTTGAAGTTCATACTTGGTATGTAAATCACCCATGATTTTAACTAGCTAAACTTTCAACTACTCCAGGAAGTTGGATCACAGTAGGGGGTCTGTGATGTCATCTAGGCAATTGCTCTTTGGAAGCTTTACTTAGGCTATGATAATCTTCATGTTGATTTTATCCTTGAAACCTGATACATTCAAAATGTTTGCTTAGCTGTCAAAGTTCTCTATACTTAGAATTTCATCAAAATGTATCTTTTTTGTAGAAATTTTCCTTTTGTTTGTGAATAAATGATTGGCAAATTGTAAAGACAAACAGAGACATTTTCAGCTGAATTGCCCTGATGACATAATCCATTCTGCATTTCCAAGATGCATTTACATAATATCACTAAATTTGAATATTTAATATATTTGTAATGCAAAATGCTATGAGGATGTGGTTTTCACAGTTAGATTCAGAAAATGTTCAGCAATTTTGTTCAGCAATGAACTTAGGCACAAGAAATGCTTTTAAATACATTAACTCAAAAAGTATATCTTGATTTTTGGTATGTAGATCACCCATGAGTAAACATTGCTTATACCGAGAAGATCGCTTGTTATGGTGTGAATTTCATTAAAGTTGCAGTCCATATTTAAAAGGGAATGAGGCTCTCTTGGGATTCCTAATAAAGACCATTTGTGGTAATTGCTAATGCATGGTCAGTCAGAAATAATAGGTGGTGATGTTAAAACTTTATAAATGTAAAATAAATATCATTAAACTAAAATTAAAAATGACCTTATCCCTTAAGATAAATATCCCTGAAACATTCATTTGTGGTTGATGTTTAATATTGGAAAACCACATTGTGCATTTCCATCTCTGCTATGATTTACATCCATGCATCTCTCCATCCATCCATCCATGCATCCATCCATTCAGATATTCATTCATTCTTCATTCATTCAGATATTCATTCATTCATTCAGACATTTAAGGATAGAATCTTGTGGGCCTTGTCTTTGCAATTTAATGGCTCAGATGGTGGAATCTTTGCCAATATTTTTTTTGTTTCAATATTTTTTGTTTTAATTATTTTAACATGTGCTGATACAACAGACAAATTTGAAGTGAAGAAGGGTGTGGGGGGAGGTGTTATTTGGGGGGTAGGTGTTATAAAAGCACAAAGTTCTCCAGGTAGTGCCCCAGTGTAAGAGAGGGGAATTTTAATTTTTTTTTCTTTTTTTCTCGCATTTACAATGTATGTTGTACTTTATAGGATATTTTCCTTCAAGCCTTAGATTTTAGTCATCATATTTCTCATTTGTCAATATTATCGTCGTGAAAACTGTCCTGAGAACTGGAGGGAGAGAGAGATCTGTCTTGCGACGGTCCCTGTCCTCCTAGTTAGGATCCTGTTTTGTGGCTCAGATGGTTTAAACGCACAAAAACATCTGCATCTTTGAAATAGCGCATTGCTTAGATGAAAGCTTGACCTTCACAACCCGATGTATGTGTTGATGTGGATGAGTGTGGGTCACAGCAGTACAAGATGCCAGTTGTGAGGCTTGGAGATGGGGGAAGGGTGTTGAAGGGGCAGGGGTTGGGGGAAAGCAGTATAACGGAATAGGGAAGTCCCAACTTTTGATCAAATATGGATGAAGGTGAAAATACAAAAAAATTGACTTTTGTGTTTTAATAAACCTAGTTTGTCTTACTATTTTATCAATGTGGATTGGATATAGCATTTGTTGAAGAAGTCAACCTTTTGAAAGTGAGAAGCGAAAAGGACAATTGGAAGAAGAAGAGTTATAAAACATAAGTTTGACCAAGTGCTGTCCCAATGTAACAGATAGTAATTTTGAAACAATAGTTTCCTCCACCCCCCTCTCCCCTACCCTCATTTATAATGTAAACTGCACATTAAAAACAAAAGATAATTCCTGAAATTTTACTAATCAGCCCAGTATACTTCCCACTAAATCTACATATTTCTTACCAAACTAACACACCGTAACTATACTGCATTGTCTCATATCAACGCTATGAATGATTTCACTCACCAAAATCTCACTGTTCACTGTAGCAATCAGTACTTTGTCTGATTGCTTGATCCCAGTAACAACATCTATCCAGATCTTAACATGAAAACAAGGCTCTTGGTTGTTATGTTGCAATGTACCATATTTCTGAAGATTTCAGGGGCATATGGTCCAGTGCAACTTGAAGCTAACTACATGTATTGCCTTGATATAATTGCATGGTGGTGGACTTATTTTGAGTACTACATGCTGCTTTCAGATAATTAACCCATCTGTTAATGATTAGATACTGTTAAGAAAGGTTGGCAAACAGAAGTCTTTAAATCAAAGAATACATCCTTGAAACATGTAAGCGAGTTAAATATGATATCTTTGACACTGATGACAGCAAAGCTTCCAATAATGACAGCATATGAAAGAACACTGCAATTAGACTTTTTATAGCATCAATATTTGTGTCATCATAGCTTCTAGTCATGACAACATATAAAAGAACACCGCAATAAGACTTTTGATAGCATCAATATTTGTGACATCATAGCTTCTAGTCATGACAGCATATGAAAGAACACTGCAATTAGACTTTTGATAGCATCAATATTTGTGACAGCATAGCTTCCAATCATGACAGCATATGAAAGAACACTGCAATCAGACTTTTGATAGCATTAATGTTTGTGACGTCATAGCTTCCAATCATGACAGCATATGAAAGAACACTGCAATTAGACTTTTGATAGCATCAATATTTGTGACAGCATAGCTTCCAATCATGACAGCATATGAAAGAACACTGCAATTAGACTATTGATATCATCTATATTTGTGACAGCATAGCTTCCAATCATGACAGCATATGAAAGAACACTGCAATTAGACTTTGATAGCATCAATATTTGTGTCATCATAGGTTCCAATCATGACAGCATATGAAAGAATACTGCAATTAGACTTTTGATAGCATCAATATTTGTGACAGCATAGCTTCCAATCATGACAACATATGAAAGAACACAACAATTAGACTTTTGATAGCATCAATATTTGTGTCATCACAGCTTCTAGTCATGACAACATATGAAAGAACACTGCAATAAGACTTTTGATAGCATCAATATTTGTGACAGCATAGCTTCCAATCATGACAGCATATGAAAGAACACTGCAATTAGACTTTTGATAGCATCAATATTTGTGTCATCACAGCTTCTAGTCATGACAACATATGAAAGAACACTGCACTAAGACTTTTTTATAGCATCAATATTTGTGACAGCATAGCTTCCAATCATGACAGCATATGAAAGAACACTGCACTAAGACTTTTGATAACATCAATATTTGTGTCATCGTAGCTTCCAATCATTTCAGCATATGAAAGAACACTGCAATTAGACTTTGATAGCATCAATATTTGTGACGTCATAGCTTCTAGTCATGACAACATATGAAAGAACACTGCACTAAGACTTATGATAGCATCAATATTTGTGTCTGCATAGCTTCCAATCATTTTAGCATATGAAAGAACACTGCAATTAGACTTTGATAGCATCAATATTTGTGACGTCATAGCTTCTAGTCATGACAACATATGAAAGAACACTGCAATTAGACTTTTGATAGCATCAATATTTGTGACAGCATAGCTTCCAATCGTGACAGCATATGAAAGAACACTGCAATTAGACTTTGATAGCATCAATATTTGTGTCATCATAGCTTCTAGTCATGACAACATATGAAAGAACACTGCAATTAGAATTTTGATAGCATCAATATTTGTGACAGCATAGCTTCCAATGGTGACAGCATATGAAAGAATACTGCAATTAGACTTGATAGCATATATATTTGTGACAGCATAGCTTCCAATCGTGACAGCATATGAAAGAACACTGCAATTAGACTTTGATAGCATCAATATGTGTGATGTCATAGCTTCTAGTCATGACGACATATGAAAGAACAATGCACTAAGACTTTTGATAGCATCAATATTTGTGACCGCATAGCTTCCAATCATGACAGCATATAAAAGAATACTGCAATTAGACTTGATAGCATATATATTTGTGACAGCATAGCTTCCAATCGTGACAGCATATGAAAGAATACTGCAATTAGACTTTGATAGCATCAATATTTGTGTCATCATAGCTTCTAGTCATGACAACATATGAAAAGAACACTGCAATTAGACTTTTGATAGCATCAATATTGGTGACAGCATAGCTTCAAATCATGACAACATAAAGATAAACACTTCATTGAAACATGATGTCATCGAAATTTGTGACATTCATTGATTCCTGCCATATTGCAAAAAATGAAATAAAACAGCATTGTGACATGAGAACATTAAACTTGCCTGTGTGACAGCACATATCATCCATTCATGACACCATATGACAGAACACAGCATTGGAACATGACTGCATTCTAACCAGTCAGTATGTGTGAAATCTTTCACTTGGTGAAGCAGGACAGGTCATAACACGACAGTGGCAATGAAGTATGAGGGCATCATTCAACATGTAACAGCATACTGAACATGACAGCATTGAAGATAGGACTGCATATGAAACTTGAGACAGGATCAAAACATGATGATGACATATCATGATATGAATTATGGCAATGGGGGGGGGGTGAGGAAAAAGCATTGTAATAATTTAAATAATGACAGCATGTGAAAGCAGATGGCATCATAAAATGAAATCCTATATGCATATGTCTTCCCAAATATTGAAACCATGGATGTAGGACAGCAATGAAAAAACAACAGCATATGAAAGAAGATTGCATGTGAACTTTGACCCTGCAACCAATCATAGCAGTCTCTAGTACGTAATATGGCAGCGCCGAAGCATATGACAGCAAACGAAACTAATGCGCTACCTAAACTTGTAATTACTGTCCGTAGATCCATGCGAGGGTCGTAGGTGCGAGGCGCCGCTTTGTGTTGAGGGCTTCGTCGTGGGTCACCGAGAAGGAGCATGCTGTCCGGGTTGCATCCAGGACCCTTGTACTAACGTCACGTGCGGCATCATAGTTTGCGATCCAGGATTTGTCTTGGACCATGAATACGAAGGGTGTTGTCCAGGGTGTATGGTTGACCCAGATCCCTGCACCGGTGTATATTGCGACATTCCAGATTGTGCCCCTGGTTACTTGGTTGACTACGAGGGAGAAGGCTGCTGTCCTAGTTGCATCGAGGAACCCTGCGAGGGCATCCATTGCGATAAACTGCAGTGCCCCAAAGGTTTTGTACCTGACTCTAATGGATTCACTTGCATTCTAGAGCTTCCAGACCCCTGTGCAGGGTTCTATTGCGACATTCCAGATTGTGCCCCTGGTTACTTGGTTGACTACGAGGGAGAAGGCTGCTGTCCTAGTTGCATCGAGGAACCCTGCGAGGGCATCCATTGCGATAAACCGCAGTGCCCCGAAGGTTATGAACTTGACTCTGATGGATTCACTTGCATTCTAGAGCTTCCAGACCCCTGTGCAGGGTTCTATTGTGACATTGGAGTATGTCCCCCTGGTTACCTCCTTGACTACGAGGGAGAAGGCTGCTGTCCTAGTTGCATCGAGCACCCCTGCGATAGCATCAATTGCGGTAAACTGTCATGCCCCGAAGGTTATGTACTTGATTCTGCTGGAGTCGGTTGCTATCTAGAGCTTCCAGACCCCTGTGCAGGGTTCTATTGTGACATTCCAGTATGTCCCCCTGGAATGGACATCAGTTATGAGGAGGCGTGCTGTCCCACTTGCATAGGTACACAATCAATAGTAATTGCATCATATCTGGCAGTTTTAGCGGTATTTTCATATTTATGTATTAATCGCTGATGCGTACAATGTCTGGTCTGCTAATTAATGTTATTACATTGCAACCCTAACAAGTTACAAGCCGACTAACATGCCACGATGAAATGATTAACATTTTAATGTGATGTAATCAAGGTCCCTGGGGAGTGAGAGTTCTGGGGTGGAAGGGGGGGGGGAGTTGATGAGTAGATTAAGGGTGCCACGGATTGATTTTTATCTCGTGTTGAAAGCAGGATTGACGAATAAACATTTGACAAAGGTTAGGGATTCCAGGGTTGGCAATTTCATGATAACAAACAATTGCTCACCCAACACATATGTTCAACTTAAACAGTAGTCTTGCACTCTACGATAATTGCCAGATATTATTTTGCTTAGCGGTAGTGGGATGGGGAGATGGGGGAGGATGGGATTGGGGAATATGTGTCCAGGTAGCTGATGTCCCGACATCAATGTATGGAGCCCCACTCTTTATCTTGGAATAATTTGAAAGGTATGACCAATAGTTAGTTGCTTCAGTTCTTGATGTTAGTTGGTCTTCTGATATTTAATTCTTATTTGCAAACATTCATCTCTGTCTATTTCTTCAGTAACAGATATCAATGATTCCTGCGATGGTGTTGAATGTGATGATCTCCCCTGTCCTGAGGATCTTCAACATACCTATGAGGGTAATTGTTGTCCTGAATGTCCCCAAGATTGGGGACTTGATCCCTGTGAGCTCAGTGGTACCTGTGGACAACAATCAAGCGTACCAGCGGGTTAGTTTGACTTTTGTTCTTAAAAGTGTAAATCGTAATTTTTTTAGTTTCTACCACAAATTCAGAGCTGGTGCTTCTAATTTAGCATATAAAAATTGAGGCTGAAGTCATTATCTTTAAAAGTTTGATGCCTAATATTGAATGGTTAGATGTTGTAATCTTATATATGAAAATAAAAAGAGTTTGTCAACATTGCACAAGAAAACTGTAGCGAACCTGATGAGAAGTGGGATTGTTGACCAAACCAGAAACTTTAAGTTTTACGTGTAAAAGACTGTGTCCATTTTTAGCAAATTTTAACATGTTTTTGTTTCATTCATTCCTGTGATATTGATTATCTGCATAACTCTCATGATGCTGGTTATCAGCTTAGGAATATTCTGAAATATGTTTTTTAATGAAAAATAACTGCGAATGGTGTTGGTTATGAGGACAATTGCAATGTTCTTATAGATGATTGATGACGTTGATTGTCAGGACAATGACAGTGATGTTGCTTGTAGATAACTGACGATGTTGATCATAAGGGTAATTGTGATGATGTTGCTCAATATTAGAATAACTCTGACGATGTTGACCACCAGGCAAGTTTCCATTGTATAAACCTGATAACGTTGGATTTTCCACTCATTCTTCATCAGCTTTGCCAGTGGACTGCTCTGATGTGGGTGATGGACCAAGTGGCAAATATTTAGTATTCCCGCTGGGTGCTGGGGAAACACTCCCGGTTTACTGTGACTTTGATTCACCAAACGGGCCGTGGACGGTGAGCTCACGTTCAACAATAATTGTCTGCATAGTTAGAATGGATTACCAAGGGATAGAACCCCAAACTGTGGGATGCCGCATTATGAAAAAGTTATTTTTCTGTGGCTTGCAAATGACGTTTTCTTCTTGTGGCTACAAAATGCAGACAGTAATGAAAAGTGATACCTTGTTATCTTTTATCTAGACCTGAGAAAACCATCGCTGCTATATACACTGTGTTGTGGGTATTGATCGTAGCTGTATATATAGACTGTACACTAGTGTCTAATTACCGACGGTAGCAAGCTGTGTGGTTATTTTCTGGGATTGATTGTGGTGTCTAACACTTCTGTTACACCTCATTCGAAACTAGGTCAGTATACTGGCATGAGACCTTTGCTTTGTGTGCAAGACTTCACACCCTAAATGTCAAAGTCTAATCAACAATGCCTCACTGTGAACCCCTCTTACTTATGTTTGACAGTGAATTTATATGTGTAGGACGAAAAAGAAAGTTTACCAGCAGAGACTGAGAGGCAGTGGTGGAGCTAGGGGTATTGGTCAGAGGGGGCGAGAATTGTCTGTAGGGGTGCTCTTGACACTTTCTAAGCGGAGCCCCACCACAGGTTGGCGCGGAGCATACAGAATTTTTTTGAGTAAAGATACTGCCTAGATCACCGGAAATGACCCTTTCCGGGCCTTGCTAGTTTGCAGATAAACGAAGAATAAATAGCCTTTAGAGCATTTTGTCAGAAAATTACAGCAAGAAATTGTGACAAATGTCAATACTTAGATGAAGAGCGCAATAAAAAATTCAATAATTGCGAATAAGTAAAAAGTCGTTAAAAGCTGAAAAGGGCGCCAGCAGTACATTTGAATCCGTCAGGGGGGGGCATTCTCCCCCCCCCTGACTATATGGACGCTCCGCCACTGCTGAGAGGTAGTCTCAGGATATTTAAACTCTGTGGCATGCAGCTTGTGATGTCCCTCAGTCCTTGGGTCATCTGCTGCATATTTTGTTACCCATTTCTCCCTGATGCCAGATGCATTAGTGTGAGTACACATTGCCCCCCATCACCCCCCTCCCCCCACCCCAAAAAAATTCTTAGCATTTCACTCATGCTATTGAACTTTTATATCCTAAATGTAGAAAGTCTGGCAGTACTTTATTTTTAAAGTTTATATTTTTAACCTGTACGATCCCTTCCCAAGATGGACATGAGGTAATCGTCGTGGCTGAAGTTAAACATTTCTTGAGCACAGTGTTTTCTTTGACCCTCAGGTGATTCAGAGACGATCCACAGGCAGTGTGGATTTCTACCAGAGGATGGAAGATTATCAGCGTGGTTTCGGTAATATTAGCGAGGAATTCTGGTTAGGTCTTGACAACATCTACAACTTTGTCTCCCAGGATCTCTATCAACTTAGAATCGACCTGACCAACTCGAAAGGCGTCAGTAAGCATGCTACCTACAGCGAGTTTGCCATCAGTGACGAAAGCGACAGTTATCGACTTACCCTTGGGACTTACTCGGGCAATGCACGTGAGTAGTACTTCTTTTGCCATGTTTCATTTTTTTTTGAGAGAGAGAGAGCCGGACTGGGACATGCAGCCAACTACCATACCTGCTGACTCTATAACATAGATCTACCTTGAGTCTTAAGTTTTTTGTCTGGTATCAAGGGTATACGTGGGATCTCCAAATCTCAAATAGTCTTAAATAAAGGGTAAAACAAAGTAAAGTAGATTTCCATGGAGTTCTCCATATGTATTTTTTTCATATAAATTAATGAAAATGGGATAAAGACCTCTTAGAAAAAAGTCAAAGAAAGATGTCCAATGCAAATGCTGAACACAAAGGGTTAACAAAGAGAACGTTAAAGGTTCCAGATGCTGGTGGCAATTTATATGATATCACAGATTTACAAAATGACATCTTTAAAGACCAACTATGGGGACAATTTTTTTGGGGGGGATTTTCCATTAATTTGGGAGTTTACATACCTATAATCAACATGTGTAAAAAATAATCTTGGAAAACCTACTATAACCCATCAAAAAACGACCACGAAAATGGACATTTTGGGTAGTCACGTGACATGAACCTCTGAAATGTCTGAAAACAGAGATTGACCCAAAGGAGCCTCTGGTCACCGTGTGAAGTCATTGCTTGTATACCGCGAAAATCAAATGCTGATATAGGCACTGTTTATACACAGATAGCGAACAATTGTACTGTATTTGACTTCCAATTTCGAGCGTTTGAAAAGCTGTTAGCCTAAAACAAGAACACATGAAGGTTAAAAAATAGTTTTAGAAAATTTAGTTAAATTGGTTATTTTATTAGCAAAATTTCCACTCAAATGGAAGCATCTTTTACATACAGTACAATATACTGTAGAACATGCAAGCAACTTGGCGATTCCGTAATACAATTTAATCGCAAGATACCGTAAACTGAACAGAAGAATAGACCTAATAGATGCCTCATGCGTGATATGTGACGGGAAAATGGCTTACATTACTGTCAGCGAATTACCAAAAAGACACTAAACATAATCGAACAACTACGAGAAGACGCTGACCCGAATCGATTAGGTTAGCAAATACATGACTAAGCTTCAGCTGAACATAGAACTTACTCGTTTTAATATCCAAAAGTAAAAACACAGAAAAAGTAAAAGAACAAAATTTAGCAGTGAATATCCAAATCCACGTTTCTCGTTCAATCCTGGGCAAAATACTACCGTGACTTTGTGTAATTCCATAGAGTTAGGTCTAGTTGAAACAGGCCTTGACCAGTTACATCCCACAATCACAAATAAGTCACTAACGAAATAAAACGTCCGATCGCTACATAGAACCGTTTTTATTCAACTCCTTGGACCATGCAGAAGCCGGAATAAACATAACGGACAATATAACACAATGTATCACGAACTCACGATACTGGAATACAACAAAGGAAATAGATAAATGCGATGAAATCCTAACATGACTATTAACACATGCTGTGAGCCAACTCACTACATGTACTGACAATGCTACCCTATAGGCACCGTCTATACACGGTCATCTCTTACAGTAAATATTATACTGTCAATTGCATGATATAATGTTACATGTAAGGACGTCCAGAGCTTGTTTACGAGGAGACTTGAAAGGGTCAATTTCACATTAGCTATGTCTGACCATGGAGCTATAAATAGCTCCATGGTCCGACACAGCTATCGACAGTATATAATTTTTGCAGAATGAGACATTTGCAGCATATACACAGAGGCAGGGTCATGCATGTAGACTCTCAAAAAATTGATCCAAAGTCTGCGGCGTTTTACGTCGGTTCTTTTACTCGGAAATCTAAAAAAGCTGATGCTTTTGTTGGATGAGGTATAACTGCAACCTCCAACAACACAGAATTGTGGCATTTCAGGGGAAAAGGAGTAATATCGTTGATGTTTTTGGCAGCTCAAGTATACAACTTTACACACTAAAAGTATTGTTGTGAGTGAGGTATACAAACAGTGACGTCACTTGGTCACCTGATGTCTTTGGAATGTTTCAGGAATGTCTGAAATAGGTTTCATAAAAAGCTGACTTTTCTTCCCATTTTTCACGTATTTAACGTCGGAAATTGGTAAAGTTAATTACAGCAGTGTAATTGGAGTGAGTTAAGGATTACATATATGCAAAGTGGTGGGATTTTATGTTCATCGGAAAGTCTCCATGGTCTTTAAACCGAGGAAATCTCCCAAACAGAACAAGATTCTTCTGAATTGCAGTTTGGAAAAAAATTGTTCTTCACAAAGATCTGTGATATAAGCCAAACATAATGGTTGGGTTTTGTGTCCTCGCAATCTAAGGTTTAAGTATATTCAAAAGGGAAAGTCAAATATTGGTCATAGACATAGAATTTTTGCTCACCGAGACATTGGACTGTGTGATTATTCTATGCTTCCTTGATTGACTTGTAAGATTCCAAACCACCAGGAAAGTACTTTTTCAAAAATTTAAGCAACTTATTACATGCGGATCCTAATGATGTGGAGCCAATTCTGTTCAAAACAAAAGAAGATATGTTTCTTCTTCCAGACTACCCCAGTATGTTGGCTCATGTTCGTTACACTGTTTACACTGTTCTTTACACTATTTTGCAATCCTTTGCAGGTGACTCTCTCTCCTACCATGCCGGTATGCAGTTTACAACACGCGACGCCGATCACGACCTAAGTGTCAACAAAAACTGTGCAAAGTTCCACAGAGGTGCGTGGTGGTACCGCAACTGCTTCCGATCCAACCTGAACGGACGATACCGCGATCCATCAAAGAAGCATCCTGATGGGATCATCTGGGCTTTCTGGAGGGGTTACACCGAGAGCATACCGTTTGTCGAGATGAAGATTAAGAGAGCTGTGTAATCGACTGTTAATTTAGTAGTGAATTCATGATCCTGTGATAGGTAGACTTAAACATGTGATCATAGGATCAGCATTCACATGCTTGTCAAAAAAAAAATGTTCTTAACATCTCTCGTTTTAAAGAGGGGGAATGGGTTTCCCCAGTAACAGTAGCTTTTCTATGCAATGCATTTGTTTTTTTTACATGGTTACATTAATCCCACCAGAGTGGTTACATTCCTTTTCCATTTATAATCAGGTGTTTATGAAAAAACCAGGAGACCATTCATGAAAGAAAATAAACTCAGACCCCATTAGAATATTCTTGTATTGCCTGTGTCATCTTTTTGAATACAGAATCCTCCATAGATCAACCCACAAGGTTGTAAGGGTTTTAGCCCACCCCCTACCCCTCCCATTTTGAAGAATTTGTAATATTGAATCTATGTTTTACTGAGTGGTTAAATTCCCTCATTTAAATTATTTAAAGGCCTTATAGAGAACCAAATCCCATCCCAGAGAGGAAATTTTCTGGCAAGAAAATGAAATGCTGTTTTGGGGCAACTTATTGAGATTGACCAATGGCCTTTATTTAGAAGTGTAGTCTGGAGGGCGCAGCAAAATGATAACAGACTTAACATTATTTTTTTCTTCACTGCCTTGTCATGAATATTTTTTCACTTTAACGTCCCTGCCCGTCAGTTGCATTCTGGCTGCTCCGAAGATCTTGTACTTACAGTAAGGACTAAAGCCAAACAGAATCATGCCATTTAGTGCAGTAAACTATATATCATTTCAGGTCACAATAATTCAAGTTTTCAAGTATTTCAGGGCCTAGAGACGAGGAGATTAATAGCTTCAGAGTTATGAAGTAACATGCTGACCAAGAAGTATCATAGTCAGTTCTAATATGATACCTTTGACGCTAGGCATGGCAAAAATCCCTCATCTAGCATCACTCTCTGCTTTACAAACCATTATGAAGCGGTTCTGTTACAGGCATGAGCATTTTCCGCGAATTCGCTGAATATCCGTTTTTTTCCTTTCTACCTCGGGGACAAAAACTATTATCCTAACACACTGTAGCATACGCAAATGGGAGCCTATACCGCAATTTTTGCAAAGTTCCGTGATTTTTTTTTACCCCGGGCTCATCCCTGTGTTTATTAATCATCTTTTCCACCTTCAGTCCAAAACGATCCAGATTAAGAGAGAATGCACATTTATTGATGGTGGTAAAGTTATTCCACCAGTTATTGGATGAAACAGAAGCATCAACAAAAAAATACCATTGTTTCTGCCATCACACCCCTCGGCAAGGATTTGAAAATTAAGGAAGGGGTCATGGCACCAAACAGAACCAGAATGCTAAAATGCATTGTGGTTTCGATGATGTAACATGAGCAGTTTTCTTCATGAATCTGACATAATGTATAGTGAGGGTGTACATGTTTACAAGGGTTTCACGATTTGACCTCTGATGACTCCAACTGACCTTTGACCAAACACATTAGGCTTCTTTAACTCAATATGGTTCTTCTTCACACTAAATTAGAGGTGGGCCCAAGCTTCCAGTATTGAGATATCGTGTTTACAATGTTTTCAAAATTTGACCCCTGGTGACCCCACATGACCTTTGCCCTCCACCAAAAACAATATGCTTCTTTTACACAATGTGGTCCTTGTACACTAAATATGAGGTCTGCCCATGATACCCCTTCATGAGATATCATGTTTAAGAGGTTTGCACATTTTGACCCCTGGTGACCGAAAATGACCTTTGACCTCCATCAAAAACAAGACTTTTTGATTCCCTGCCCGAAGGATCAAGGAATCTATGCGATGGTGATTGCGTGTGTGTGTGTGTATGTGACGCCCTTGGCTTGTAAACACAATTACTCAACAATGGCAGGTTGGATTGAAGTCATACTTGGTATATAGATGCGCCATAGGCCTACTGAGTAGAAGAACCCTATTGATTTTGGTGCTCATCTCATGAATAATAATGAGGTCACAGGGTCAAACGTTAAAATCTCCAAATGCTAATAACTCCGCAACCGAAAGTCAGAATCTATTCATACTTGGTATTAATGTGTTGGTAGATAGTGGGTACATGGTGATATATGTTAAGTTAATATTATGCATATTATTAGGGGGCGGGGCTTAAGTTGGTTTTCACTAAAATAGCTTTAAACACGGCAACTGAACAACGACAAGTTGGATTGAAGTCATACTTGGTACATATATGCGCCTTAGTGAGTAGATGAACCCTATTGATTTGGTGCTCATCTCAAGAATATGAATGAGGTCAGAGGGACAACTGTAAACATTTTCAGAATTGATTCATACTTTGCGTGAAGGTGTTGGTAGATAGCTGGTACATGATAATGTATGTTCAATGTGATATTATGCACATTTATTAGGGGGCAGGGCTTGAGTTGATTTTGCTAAAAATTGTTAACATGGTAAGTTAACATATTTAGTAGGTAGGTCCACTTCTCGGCCTTTAGGCTAAGATCATGTGTAGTATATGTGATGATCACACAGTCACAGTCCCGATGCAAGGGGACTGGGGTTGAGAGCGGATCAGTCGTTTGGTTTCGTGCCCAGGTTCTTTCCTGGGCGACTTTTCCTTAAAAAAAGTAGGTAGGTCCACAGTCAGTGAGAGAACCTTGCTGATCAATTTAATCAACAATGATGAAAGCTTGGGATTATAATCTCAATTGGCAAGGAATCACAAGATGCCCATTGGCTTTCTGGTTGTACTCAATGTGGTACTTTTACACACTAAATGTGATGTCTGCCCGTGCTTCCAATTTTGAGATATCGTGTTTACAAGATTTTCACTATTTGTCCCCTGGTGACCCCAAATGACCATTGACCTCCACCAAAAAACAATAGGCTTATTTTACTGAATGTGGTACTTCTACACACTAATTATGGGGTCCTCCCAAGCTGTCAGTATTGAGATATCGTGTTTTCAAGATTTTCACAATTTGACCCCTGGTGACCCCAAATAACCTTAGACCTACACCAAAAACAATGGCTTCTTGTAATCAATGTGGTACTTCTACACATGAAATATGTAACTGGTCTGACCTTCCCTTCTTGAGATATCGTGTTTACAAGGTTTTCACTTTTTGACCCCAAATGACCTACCCAAAAAACAATAGGCTTCTTGTACTTAATGTGGTACTTCTACACACTAAATATGAATTTGTCTGGCCTTCCCTTCTTGAGATATCGTGTTTACAAGCTGGGAGTCACAAACGCACTGACACCATCATGAATGCATAGGTTACGATTATCATCGAAACCAAATAGGAAATGTTTAGTGGTTCCGATGCTCAAACATATTCATAGTGAGGTGAGCCATACATGTTTATATTTATGAACTTGTGCACACCAAAATGAAGAGGGATTACTAATGCGGCAACATATAGGAAGGTACCAGGAATCAGTTGTCATGTTGACAAAGTCTATTTAGTGACATCGTATAAAAACCACCCAGTTAAGACAATTTTTTCTGTACTGTCATGTCCCGCTTCAGAGCCCTCCTTTCTGTAGGTCAGTATGAGCAGTATGAATATCAGTCTCTATCAGATCAAGGTAAGGAACTGTTGGTACTGTCAGCACGAGTGCTTTGAAGCATATGGGCGGACAGTTCAGAGAGGTATTATCATTAGGAAATTGTCCGGACTGGCAGTTAAAAACAGATACATTCATGAATATTAATGATATCAAATTTTATGATCTCATAAGCATGTATATACGTTATCTGATTAATATTCATGATATGCACTCACACATATGTCTACAGGTGATGATGTTTAAGAATGTAGTTTGACAAAACAAATGTGTCAAGGATAACAACCAAATGGAACATTTAGTTCTTTTTCTTGTGTTTTAAAGCCATTCTTGCAATTTGATAACTACATTTCACAGTAAGCCTTGGCCATTTATTCATATTCACGACATGGGAACCAAAAACTATCTACTCATCACATTGTTTTACTTGTGGTTGCCGAGATATCATGTTTACAAGCTATTTTTGACAATTTCCCATAAAGCCCCACCCGTCATGAATATTAATGAGGTAAAAACTGATGTTGAAAATAAAATGTACTTACTATATAGTTACATCACCTTACCAAGTATTAACTAGATCAGACACAGATCATGAGGGATATTGACATTTGAAGAATGTAATGGTTAGCACTTGACTACTTATTAATATTCATGAGATGGGAACTAAAAACAAAGGGGCACATCTACTTGTGGAAAGGTCATCTACCTACCAAAACTGACATTTAATCAACTCATGTTTGTTGAGGTGTACAAGCTGTGTTTATACAAGCTGTTAATGACAATTTCCCATTAAGTCCCATCAACTCATGAATGTTGATTTGTTGATTTGAATGTTGATTTGAATGTTGATGTTGAATTGAAGTACTGTAAAATTGTTGTTGCAAAGATCTTGTACTTACTATGTAGTTACATCACCATACCCAGTATGAACTCAATGGGACATACAGTTTAAGAGACGTTGATATTTTTCGAATTTTAAGTTAAGCTTTTGGTGATCTTGAAAGGTTGGTCAAGGAAGAGGGCTTACACCTTTGTTGGGGTAATTTGGAGGGGTCATTAAGGGGAAAACAAATGAACCAAAACAAGAACAACAAGGTATAATTTGCGTACCCATCTTTTTCATACGTAATTCAAAATGACTGTGTACTACAAAGTTTTTCTTAAAGATAAAAAAAAAAAAAAATCCTGCACTACAGAGCTTTCTAGCTTAAGCTATCTAATGAGTTCCTTTTCTGATTTTCCGTGATGTAGTCTGCCCAACAAGTCATGGCAACTCTTTTTAGGTTTTACTGTTTAAAAGGATGGTATTATAAAATAAACGAACAGTCTACAGTGCCCACGACCTCAATTATGATGGGTTGCGTACTTTCATCTCCAGGAATTTGAGAGAATGTTGCTTGCCTCGGAATGGAGCCCAAAAGACACCTCTTTCGTACCTACGATCATCCTGCATCAAATATTCTCCCAAGGGGTTAGCTCTGGTGCACATACCTCCTTTAAACCACCAGGCGCCATACAGTTCATTGGCGCAGTCACGAGTGGAACGGTCATTGTCCTGGTCAGGGGCAGAGAAAGCGGCTCCTTTGTTGTAAAAGAGGCCGTTGCCTGAAAAGACAAAAACGAAATAAAGAAACTTGATATCGAAAAGCTCATTTCGATTGTGACGCCTTATGGAAACTCTACGTTAACAATTCATAGCCACTGACGTTCCGCGATTAGTTGTTAAATTTGTTATGTCGAACAGCGAACGCCAAACGTTTTTGTCCAACCCGTACCGTGAGCATTGTAATAATTGATGTCGCAGAGAATAAATGCAATTTCCTTCGTCTAAACCAAGATGCAATTATATAAATCAACTTCAGCTATTCAGCAGGTCCATCCCGTTATTCAGATGGTGTGTCGATCCACAGTAACAGTTTTGGTTAATGAGTGGTTAGATCCATTGATACAAATTCGTTTGTGCAGATATTTCCCCGTATCTGTGGTTAATACAATACATCAAGCCTAAGTTATTTGCCTACCTAAAACGCTGTAGAGTTCAACAATGATATGCTGAGGGAGCTGCTAGTGGAAGCTCCTTGTGTTACTCCTACTTACCAGGAGTAGCAGTGTATCCAGTTACAGGTTCAGTGAAGCCTGCGATTACTTCTAGAGGGTATTTAGCTGCAGCTGCTCCGATCCTAAAGTTCCTGTATTTAACTGCTCCAGTAGTGTCTCGCTGATCCGTCATCACGACCACCATCTCAGTGTTCCCTTGTTTGTTCAACGAGTAAAGTTTATCCAAACCAATCCAGAAGGCATCGTTGATATCACCGAATCCCTCAACATATTCATCGTAACCACGGAGGAAGCTGACGGTGGAGTTGGTTCTACGCAGCATAACCTGCCATTAACAAGGAACGACATATGAAACAATTATTCGTGCCATCAGTCACGTGTGCACATATTGACGACAAACTGCAACTTATGCGGGCGGGGGGGGGGGGGGGGTTCGAGTTGAATGGCCGAACGTGCAGCATTGAACACCTATGATTGAGACAGAGCGTGATAATGTCATATTCAAGCCTGTTCAATATTTTCGATCTTGTGTGCGCAGAAATATTCTTCTTTAGATCTCATGAACAGAATATGATTATCTTTAAGTTTGGTGGGTGAAGATAAAGGATGCTTGTGTTTGCTCTTCCCTGTAATTGCACAAACAGTTTTGGTAGACAATTTTTACCAGTAAAAGTAAGATATATATTGTGGTTATAATACCTTCGTGTCCTAATTAACCACACTTTTAATTTCGCCATTTACTGACGCAAATAACACCTGTTGCTTGGTGGTACCTACATGGTCCTCTGTCATAGCATTTGAGCATTAATGTTACCTAAAACCATATACGATCAACTCATTCAGTTATATTGGATGTATAAATCATCGTACTCACGGTCCATTTGCCTCCATCCGTTTCCATGTCACAAAAAGCATCGAATGGGTTAGCAATACCGTTTGGTTGCAGCCTGTAGACTCCACTCACCGTCATACCTCCGGTCATGGCTTCACTGCAATCGCTGAAAACTACAACATAATGAGAAACGCACTTTGAACAGAAGGTCAAAAATCACCAATGCCATGCCATTACTTCCGATTTCGTGAAATCAAGGTGAGAAGCAGTATCGTGCACTTAAAAGCGGTGTACACAGGGGCCATTGTAAATGAGGCGCTCATATGCTAGCTTAGTTTGTAAATTATATCAATCTTGAAACAGATGAATATAAACACCAACCGAAGATGGGATACTGCATGGCAAGTTCTTCATTTATCGACTGTGCGGGTGGATTTTCGCAACAATGTTATGTATGAAATTAAATGTAATTAACAAACGGGGATTTCAGGGCACTGATTTTATTCTCGGGACGTGTGTCTCAGTCAAAGAAAAATGAAAGATTTAGAGTGTTACTTAATTTCTACAACTTTTCTGATTTACTACAAGATATTCACCATTAAAATATATGCTAATTAGCCTATTAGCTAATTAAACCTCTGAAATGCTCCATTAAGGCTCAAGGGATGATGACGTTGGCATCTCGGTGCAGGACTTAATGTACTTTAAAGTGTTCATCTAGTTTTGTATAAATCAGCTCTCATCAAAAACACTTTCTCTAAAACTTCGTATAATCAACAGATCACCATAGGATGACACTCAAAATCATCAGTTAATGATGACACTTACAAATGGGCCACTAAAACCCCGATTTCAAACATGACCATTTTGACTAACATTTTGGTAAGTGCAGTTAACTCCAGGAAATGGACCATAATGGGTCGAACATGCTATTTCAAGCGCACACTCGACAAAATGGTTGTTGATTGGAAAGACCTAACCAATGGTATAGTGTAGCCAACAGTTATCAATCAGAAATAGTGAATTTACACATGAAATACAGGGGAAGACTGCATGGCGAACTTTATAACTTACTTTGCAATTCACATACAGGACAGCATTCTCCTTCAAGAACAACTGAAGTTTCACCAGTACCACAAACTGGTGGATCGCACTGGATACCTTCACAGACATCAACACAGCCTATACAGCATTCACCGGGGAGTGGGACGTCCTGTAGCGTGAACCCCTCAGGACAGATGGGTACACCACACTGGATGTCTGCGCAAGGATCTGTTCAGGACGAAAGATAAACAACTTGAAAATCTTCAACATTGTGAATATCCCATCATGAAAATGTCTTTTTTTTAAGGAAAAGTCGCCCAGGAAAGAGCCTGGGCACGAAAACCAAACTACCAAACGACTAATCTGCTCTCAACCCCAGTCCCCTTGCATCGGGCCTGTGAATGTGTGATCATCGTCAGGTGTGCATCACCATTCCCTCGAAAGGGAACAGATCGCCTCTCGGCTTTTTGGCTAAGATCATGTTGTCAAGTTGTTAAGTTACCGTGTTTACAAGCTATTTAGTGAAAATGAACTTGAGCCCCGCCCCTAATAAATATGCATAATATCAACCTGAACATATATCACCATGTATCCGCTATCTACCAACATGTAAATACCAGGTATGAATAAATTCTGACTTTCGGTTGCGGAGTTATAAGCATTTGGAGATTTTCAAGTTTGACACCGTGACCTCATTATTTTTCATGAGATGAGCACTCAAAAGAGATCTTTTACTCAGTATGGCGCATCTATGTACCAAGTATGACTTTATCAACTTGCCATTGTTGAGTAATCGTGTTTACGAACCAAGGGTGTCACAAACACACACGCAATCACCATTGCATAGATTCCTTCGGGCAAGGAATAACAAAAGCGGCGTAACAAGGCATTTACTGGGGATTGCAGGGCATATTTTCCAGATGAATTCATTGGAAACCCGAACAGTAATAGAAACGTTACCAGATATCAAAATATTCTCATTTCTTGTGCTATGAACCTATGACATATCATGAAGTTGTTCATAATCCAACAGTTGATATGGATATCAAATCGTACAATAGGGAGCACATACCACAAGTTCCCGTGTTGGCTATTTCGATAGCATCCTCGGCATTGCACAGTGCGATTTCAAACGCACACTCGTTGCTGTAGGTGACTCCATCAGTGCCGCAAACAGGGTCGTATTCAAAAGTACAAAATGTAGGACACGCTGTCGAATCGAAGAAAATTGTAAAGAATTTGTTTTAATCAAACTGTTGTACACCATATCATCCCTTGAAGAACCACTTACCTCCACACCCCTGCAACCACCACGCCCCTGCAACCACCACGCGACACTGACATACCCCTCCCCCCCCCCGCCCTTACACTCAATAAAAGCAGTGGGGCCACCAGCGAGCTTTAAATATAACAATTTGACCCAAACCATCTGAGAAGAGGCAGTTGCTTAAATAAAAATCACCGGGTTTTGAGCGGTGGGAACGGGGGGGGGGGGGGAGGCTCTCACAGAAACTTCAACCAGTACCCCTCTGTACTTGTGATAAGCTCAGGTAAACATTGACTGTTAAATTAGTGCAAGCATTAATCACTGATGTTTATCTTGCGAGATATCCATTATTCAAGAAACGGTGCATTACTGCCATGCCGGTTGGCATCGGTACTTAATTCCTTAACATATGTTGAAATCTGCAGTTCAAAAGTACTCTTACAGCCTCTTCCCTTCTCCCTCTCCACCCCTTCCCTCTCCACCCCTTCCCTACCCTTGGCACCGGCCTCACAACTGTTCCTCCGTGCAACTACTGTATATTAAATGTTGACTGTTTCTTACTTGGGATGAATGGTTCAGTTGTGTAAGCGTCACCAGGTCCATCCCCCTTAATGGGTGTAATCTTAATTGTATAAGTAACTCCAGGTTTGATCTCCGTGGTGGTGAATGACTCGGCAACAGGTGGCAGCCTTACTTTTGGCTGGGCAACACCATCCGCAATCAGTTCTGCAGTGTAGCCAATGGCGCCCTCAGGAGCAGTCCAGGTAAGTGTAACTACATTCCATGCAACCTCCAGGGTAGGGTCGATAATCTCAAATGGTTCTAAAAAACAAAACAAGAACCAAAACAAAAACAAAAACTCAGCGTATCAAGGAAAGTCGGCGATTTTATTAAACGCAAACAGCAATGTTAAATAGCCTACAACAATGCTGCAGAATCGCAATACTACTGTGACGCTTGTACTCTCGTGCTCCGAGTATCAGTAAATAAATAAAGAGGTATTGCGAGGTATATCTGTAGGTTATAAAAGGCCTATTTAGTGGGGTGCCACTTACAAGCAACATCTTTCTTTTCAAGAATGCAATCCAAACAATGTGTAAGACTGTTTCATCTCCATGGTTAAATCATACCAGATACGAAATGAGGCAGTCACTTGCAGGGTCTAGCGTTATCACTGTCACATTAGCACTGTCTGTTAAGTCCATTTGTAATGTCAGTAGTAGCTACGCAGCTCTATTCTTTGACATGTTGTTATACAACTTCAGACAGACCATCCTTTATTTACCTCTTCAGATTGATTGCCATTAACATGTAACCTTTGATTAGAGATGTGTGTTTCTTGCCTCAGAATTTGTCAGTGAAACCATGGAGGTTTTAACCTCCATGCTGAAACTATGTTAGGTTATAAACCAGAAGGAAATCCCTCACAGCGATTACTTGCCTTGAAACTCTTCCCAGCGGTTACTTGCCTTCAAAAACATTACATATGCAGCACAATAGTAGTTTGCAAGCAGTCAGTTCTTACATGGTTTGATGACTGGAATTCTTGTGACAATACTACAACGGATGTTTTTTGCTGGTCATTTAATTTGCATGATCACTCTAACAAATAGCTGAAGTTGCATTTGTCATAGTTAACCTGCTGACTCCAATGACCTTTGACCTCCATCCAAAATAATAGGGTTCTCTAGAAAGACACATGCCAAATAGGAGCTGTGATGTAACATACCTTGGGATATCGTGTTTACAAGGTTTGTGTTTTTAGGACTTACAGAGCGTGACCTTTGGTCAATTCAAATGACCTTTGACCTCTACCCAAAACAATAGGGTCTTTTTTGTGCTTATTATGGGGAAGCCACACATACCAAATATGAGAACTGCAGAGGTAATCTACCGTGAGATATCCTATCTACAAGCTAGGGGTGTCACATAACCAAAAGTTCAAGTACGGTCACTTGTTGGTCCATCTGAACTCTACCTATTAATATGACATATACAATCAAAGCCGACGTGACACAAAAACAAAGCTGCAGTTGTAGGGTACTTCTTGACTAACTTCAACACTGTAATAATGCGATACTTACAGTGAAACCCTATTTGTTAACTGAGCAAAGAGGAACATATTCAACTCGTCCTAATGCATCCTTTTGTGGGAATTTGCATAGAGTTTTGCATACAATAATACATATTTAAGTTGACAAATTTGCATCACAAGTGAGTTAGTTGAAAGTGCGGCTCCCAAATGCAAACACTTAACAAGTTTGTCTCGTCTCTCTTCAATATTTACATCCACTTTTCTGTTTCAAATGATTCACGTGGATCACGATCAAAATGTTATCCCCATTATAAGCCTCTCAGTGAATGATATAGTATGTTTGAAATAATTCTGTTCGGCCTTACCTGGGATCGGTGCTCCAATAATTGTTTCAACCAATGATGACAATTCTGCAACGAGGGCCTTCAATTCAGCAAGCTCAGCTAGGGCGGCCTCTGAGACGGTGCAGTTGGTAATTGCGGATGAATACTGTAAGTAGTAAACACAACAAATTTCATATAAATAACCACACATTCAACAACTATACTAATGAGAGAATAAGCCCTGAACAGTTGTACCGAGGTAATGAAATAATGATGATTAAAACGCCAGGGAGCAAATCTGTTTATGGAAAAATGGGAATTTCACTCTAGTTTGCAATTCATATTCATGACGTTAATTGTTTTGAAAGGGCAAACATTAACCTACCGAGTCAAGATGAATATTTGTTTGTTGGGGTGGGGGGGGGGGTTGCACATATATTCATTAATTTCAATTCTGGAAATTTAGTTTAGTTAAATTCTGGAAGTTAAGTGAACTAGAGACAGGTTGGAGAATATAGGAAGGAGGGGGGTGGGGGTGGACAGGGCCAATGTGCAGTGGTATTGACAGTGCACCAAACATGAGTCAAACTTAATACGTCTTGAAAATATGATGGACATACCCTACCAACAGTCCCCAGCCCAGCCCCCGAAAAAAAACTTCTGCACATTTTGTCATCGACTCACATTAAGCATTCGATGTACTCGGGTAATCCACAGTTCAGTAAATGGTTAATTGATTTTGGTTGGCCTGTTAATTTTCTCCACTGAGGCCAGAGGGAATATTTGCTTCGAAGGATTAATTTTCTCCACCGAGGCCAGAGGGAATATTTGTTTGGAAGGGGCTGGATACTCTAATGTGCAGTGTAGAGCTATAGGGTGCTGAAACATAACGCGTCCCAAGCCTATAAGTTCCGAACGTACGTTTGTTTGATGTTATTATTCTTCTTGGCGGGCCGGATTGAAATCTTTCGCGGACTAGGCTTGGCCAGGACTCCTGATATATAGACTATAGATGTTTGTCAATGATCTTTTTACTTACTTGATTAAACAGCTATGAAATGATAATTCTTTTATACGCGATTGAACGTTTTACCAATACGCTCAATTGTGTAAATAGACAATGATTGAGTTGAGAGTTCTCGTACGATGGTCAAGTAAATTTAGTAAAACATGAGCTGTATAGGCCTACAGGAAAACCTAGCCGTGATGCGCGAGGTTTGAGACTTCTTTCAAGACAAGAAAACTATAGCAGTGCTTGTTATGCATATTGTAGAAAACTGGGTGGGGTGAGACGTTATTTCTAGCTCGGTTGATGGCCTCAACCCTTTTTCTCCCTGTAAGGGTTCAGAGTTGAATCTAACGAATTGCAAACATGATAGGAACAGACTTATTGTGGTTGTTTGGAAGTGTGAACAGGTGTGATTTCATGCAGGGAGATGAGAACAATCGAAACTAATGCGGAGGGCATAAGGAACGAGTTAGGAATTTTGGTTTTATTGAACGAATACTCACATATAACCCCTAGTTGCTTCTGTAATGTACGGATACTTTGAAGTACCGTAAAGTGAAAACAAACTCATTCGTCATATTGGGGTTGTTTTTGTAATGATGACCCCCCCCCCCACCCCAGAACAGCTAAGAAAATGTTGTGTTTACTTGTGAGACATCCTGTTAAAAATTCATTTCCTGGGGGTTATTATTTTGTAAATATGTGATGTCACAGTGCCACTTGGAACCTAATTATTTTCTTTGTTTTCTGTTCATATTTTCAAGGTATAATGCTATCAGGGTTGACATTGAAACCAACGCCATCATGAGATCATAAGATGGGACCTTTATTAATCAACTTTTGAGAAACCAATCTGCAGTTCAAAGAAAATAATCACTGTAATAAATGAAGAAAAGAATTGTAGCATATGTTGCTCGATTATCTAGATTTAATTAACTCTCCAGTGGTGTGTGAGGAGAACACCTATGTGGTATCACTGGTATGTGTGTGTACGTACACCAATGTTTGATGACGTAGCATCGTACGTATAAAAACATCGGAAGTAGCATATGTACCAAACCGCCGTTTATGATCATTGTTAGCAATTGATACCATTATTAATTGTGGTTACTAAAAATATTCTTGTTTTTGGGTGGACGAAATTCCAAGGGGAACGTCAAATGAAACCCAGCGAGTCAGAATTTGGAAAGGCAGTTACTTTTTAACATCAATGTTCGTTCAAATTAGGACATTTAAAAACGTATGACATATTCTCTCACTTCTTGAAAGTCTCTGAAACACTGGCATGACTGTTCTCATAGGGTTCTCGTGGAACTGGATCACAAAACTTGTCGCAATAAGCTTATTCAATTGATGTTATGATTGTTATCGTAACGTTAAAGACTCGTTTGAATAAGGAGGGTCGGGTGGCGGACCGCGAGGGGGGGGGGGGTTATGATAAACACTGACCGACCTATAAACATTTTTCTTTCAGAAAGTAGAGTTTCATCCAGTATACTCTCTACAAGAACAGCGAACTTTTCGAAGGGAACACTGCCTACTATCAATGCTCTATGTTAGCAGCTCGAACAAATTAAATGAAAATATGAACAAAACAATGAAACCTGTCCTCTTAGATAACATATGAAATTGATACTTAAAGTCATTTGATCAATTTTCGGAACCAAAAAAATGCGCATGTAATGTTAACTTGGACAGCAGAGAGTTGGCATAAAAATGTTGTCTTCTGAAGTTCCATTTCGAACCACCCCCCCCCCCCCGCCCAAAAAAAAAAACTGTCACAAATATTTCTCCGATTTTCTTTTCATCTTCAAATTAGTCGCAAGAGTTGATTTTGATAAAACTTTCGATGCTGTTCGAGAGAAAATCCCAATCCAAATAAAGGCCATTGTCAAGCGAAATTTCATTTCGAATAGAGCATATATCAAGTTAGACTTGGTTTTTTTTTTCTTCTTATTAAATTGTATGAAATGTCCGGGAGACAACATGTTCCAAGTTTGAATCATGTTCAACCGTTCATCGCACTTTAATTAACCTGGTGAGAAAACTTTAGAAGTATCAGCCAAACTTTGTGAAAACTTCGGATGTCGAAAAACAGAACTATATCACACTGCACATTTGATTGAACCCTAAACAATATGTTGGAGCTAGGATCTAGTTACATTTGTTCCCAATAACAAGTAATTGTTAGCGAGTTTGAAACTGAGTGTACGTCCGTATACAAATGAATGGCAGGTGAAACTCTCTGTAGTACCAGGATACCTGGCACAGGCTTGTCGCGGATCAGGACACGATAAAGCACCGGTGGCTATATACCGTTGATAATAGAAAGTCAATATAGCCTTTGATTTTTACAAGATTAAAAATAAACAACATTATAGGCAAAATGTTCGTTTGAAATTTAAATGAATATAGATAGTAGTGTGAGTTTTTGAGTTTTCAAGAAACGGTTGAAATTTGCCAATTATACATAGTTGTGTGTAGTTTGTCAAGAAACGGTTCACCTCATAGTTTGATAGGCAACTATAGTCATTAAATATTTAACTCAGAAAGTCTTCCAGACTGAAGATTTGATGAAATGTTCTGCTGACGAAAATAACAAGCAATTCAAAAAGGTCTTGAATATTTTTCAGTTTTCACGAATAGACTGAAAATGAACTGCAACAGAACCGTGACCATTACGGATATGATGTTTTCAATCCAGTATAGGAAGACAAGTTGTGTACGAGGGGAACAGCACGTAGTGAAATTCAAGCGTTGCTGTTACGTTTTATGTTTACAAGTCTATCGGAATTCAAACGTATTTCATAATAAAGCCGAGAAGGAAATTGGCAATCATATTTTTACGATCAGATCTTGATTCATCCGGACTCGCGTGTCATCATATCATATACCCCCCCTCATTCCACCTCACCGGTGCGTATTACAAGATCCTATACGCATTTAACATTAAAAGGTAGTAAGTATATAGGCCCCAAATTATAGCACGCTATAATTGCTAGAAGTTTTCAAAAATTGCTTTCCTGAAGGTCTTTACGCTCCAAATTTTTCTCAAACTTGTAAGGAACACACAGGATGACTGAATGTCCCAGTGAGAAAAGGTTTCCTCGAAGGTTTAAGAACAGTTTAAGAATTTTGTCCAAAGGTGAGTATACATATGAATATCTAGCATATTTGGGGCCAATACAGCGTATACCTTTTAAGACTAAAGATACGGGGAAACGGTCAACGTTAAGCTTCACCGTGTGGCATGTAGTGATCATGTAGTGATCATGTAGTGATCAAGTAGTGATCATGTAGTGATCATGTAGTGATCATGTAAGATCATGGAGGTAAAAACAGATGGTAGGATCATGTAAGATCATGTAGTGATCATGTAGGATCATGTAGTGATCGTGTAGTGATCATGTATGATCATGTAGTGATCATGTAGTGATCATGTTGTGATCATGTAGCACCATGTAGTGATCAAGTAGTGCCATCATGTAGGAATCATGTAGTGATCATGTAGGAATCATGTAGTGATCATGTAGGAATAATGTAGTGATCATGTAGGGACAAACGTATGGGTGGTACAAATACAATGTACATGTGTGCGATACACATATACACAATGATAATCACACCACTTCTGAATGCCAACTTCTAAAAATAAAACAACATGACTTAATTACACAATTTTGGTCTAGGAGCGTTTATCCAGTATCAGAGGCCCCCGTGATCACGCACCCAGCCCCCCCCCCCACCTTCCACACTTCAAACCGATTTAGGCTTTCAATAGCAACGATCAACTAATGATTCATTTTGAAGGTGTATCGCTACGATTTATGGATGCAAAACTTGTCATTTTAACAAACGCCCACTTTGAGATACCTATACACGTTTATTTGATGGAAACCAAAAACTAGTGTTGAAAAATACGTCGGTTGCTAACTGTGAGACTCCCCCCCCCCCCCCTCAAAAAAAATCTTTCCTACCAAGAAGTAACAAAATGTAAAATGATGTGAAATGCAAATGAAGAGATTTTCATACACGGATAAAGTGATACCAGTGTATTTCACTGCAGAAGTGTCTGTAGTTGCTCGAGATACACATTGTACACAGCGAAGAGGCCAAGGTGGTTATGTAGTCAAAGCAAAAAGTGCATTACAATCGACATACAATACCTCCTCCTCTAATTCTAAGCAAAGAACAATGATAATAAACCATTCTTAGTATGCGTACACGTCTGACGAACAACTGCGCGTCAGTTGGGGGTCTGGCTTGCTGGGATATGATACGACTAAACAATCACTGTACCAAGAAAAAACATCAAAATATAGCCCCATGAAAGGGTCAACAGGTTACCCAGTGACAATAATTTTATAACCACAACAGTGGCACACCTATGACCTAAAGTCACAAACAACATGTCGTGACATAAAAATGGTACAGCCATACAAAATAACTTATAATAGTAATAACCCACGAGGAGTTGTTCCACGTTCGAGTACGACAGCAGGCTAACTTGAATATATTAAAGAAAATACACGGGACTTACCTGTACACCAGCCACGACGGCGATACAGAGTAGAAGAAACTTCATATTGTCTTGTATCTCAGCTGCTTTTGTTGAAAACGTGGAGAGAAAGGACAAGCAGATTGATCCCCGAGAGCGAATGGTACTGGCTTTTTATATCGAGCGCTGCACCATGAGTTTCTATTAACCGTCTGTGTAGTCCACGCCACCTGTGCCCGTACTTTTCTTCGGCAGTTTTCGTTACCCTTCTTCGTGTCACAGAAACCAGACTGTAGAAGGAAGGTTTCAACAAAAGACCTTGAATAGTATTATCGAGGCCCCAGGAGGTCAGCTATCACGCCTGGAAATGTACGACGGGAGATTGACACCAAGGGTCACATGAATTCGGTTGTTCTCTTTATTGTTTATTGGTTGAGAAGAAAAGATTTATCCTGGTGGCCACAGAACGTCACTGACAAATAACAGGAATTGACTCTTAGGACGTCGCTAACGTTTATATAACAAGAAATAGTAACTTGGGACTAGTTTCCTTTCTTAGAAGTATTGAACAATGGGTGTTTATATGCAGTAGTAACCATTATACATATGATAGAAGGCTTGTTCCAGATGTCGCGTTGTAATTTTACCCTATTCAAGCAGATAACTTTTGTTCACGGGGGTACTCCTTGAATAATTCTTCACCTCACTCCTAATTCGTGCAATATTTCGTGTTTCTAATGTTTACAAAATGAATATTTCAGCACAAAACTGATGTTCATAAGTTTCATAAAAGAAATATACATATATATATATATATATATATATATATATATATATATATATATATATATATATATATATATATATATATATATATATATATATATAAAAGTTGAAAGCAAATTTTAATAGTAAGTTTGGTTAAGTTTTGTAGAATCTCATCTGTTTGGCAAGGAAATATTAATACACTCAGAACACTTTGAGAAAATTAAAATCGTCATTATCACGAGGTGCTCACAGCCCCTTCCCGCCTGCCATTTTCCATTGCTCCACTAGGCGTCTGTGTAGTGATAAAACAGCAACATTAGTAACCTCAGAAAATAAAAAATTTTCCATTCCACCAACCAAAATTTACAATTCATGAGGACATCCCCTTCCGACCCCTTCCTTTTCGTAGCTGCCATTAAAAATATATGAACTAATATGTGTACATGAAAACGAAAATATATATATTTGTGGAATATTGACTCAAAAGTGACAGAAACAAGATATCAAAGACACACCTCTACATTAAAAAGGCTCATGAATTCTGATCAGTGGAAAGAAGGGAAGGAGGTGAGTTAAGGTTCAAGACACACCCGCCCAAGGATTTCAATTCTGGCGAGGGGGGGGGGTGGATCAAATTTCACGACTGATGAAGGTAGGGGCTGAAATGGTGTGGATGGGCCAGAGGCGAATGAAGAATTTATAAAGGAGGTGATTACACTGCGGGGTGGGTCGTTGAGGCCGACTCCTATGTAGGGGCATTTAGAGGGTCCCCCCTCCCCCATGCAGAAGAACGTAAACGTCAAATGGTGCATTCTGTGGCACATTTAAACTGTAAATTAGGTCTATATAAGTAGCCCTAAACGCAAGGTTTTGCTACTTTGTGTGAGGTTGCAAAATGGAGAGGGAGCTGGGAGGCCACTCGTAGAAGTGTTCCAATTCTTCCCCGGATGAACGCAAAATCCCCTGAATGAGACATTTTCCACCGACTGACGATCAGAGATGGAGGTGGGAGGGGGAGGGGATGGCCCGGGCCTCATTTTGCGCATGCCTCTCACCCGCCACGAACGGTCTCCCAGTGACCAATACACCCTCATGCGAATACTCTGGCACCCATTATAACGGTTTCTCTTAAAGATCTGCTTTATTGGCTCCAATTATAGCACGCTATAGCTAGGAAAGTTTTGTGATTACGTAATCGACTTGCCAAGGTCGTAAATCGACCTCAGGCTCTGCAATTAGCCTACATATCTTCTTAACACAAATAGGCTTTTTGTGTGAACTCTGTGTGGAAATATGTTATGTCTACAGTGTAGTTAATCATACATCCTTCACACAAAGACCCTCATACAAAAAAAAAAATATGTGGCAGGCGTTGCAGACTAATTGGTCAAAAGAGGTCATTTTACGACCAAGGCAGGTCGATAACATATAATCTCAAGAATCTTTTCCATGATAGCGTGCTATAGTTGGGGAGGCTATACAGCAGACCTTTAAGTTAAGAGTTTAGATTCTGCCCATATCAAACCAGCGTAGAAGAGAACTACCACGTGTATCAAAGACACGAAATTTCTCAATGGATACAAGATGGCGGCGAAATGTGAGTTGTCGCCACTCTCTTTCTACGACTCGAGGGTGGGGGAAAGGTGAAGTCGATCATTTTTTTCGTGCATGAATGTTCAAGAAAGATGTATCTTTGGCATGATGATTTTATAGGTCTGAGTAGGTGACATTTGACTTTTGTGTTTGTATGATTTCTTCCTTCGGTCGGTTTAACGAGAATCCTGCACGTTTATTTTCAGCAATGATATAAATCACAGTAGAAATGACATCAGACAGGTGAATACTGTTAATAAAGGAAGAATTATCATTCGAAGTTCTCAATGTCAAACATACGAGGGAAAACTAGAAATATATGGCGCTATTTCACTTCGTCGTGGTTTTAAATTGTTGCATGTGGTTGGCCAATACAATTTCCTCCACTGATCGATGACAGTGAGATTTTAAAGTAATGTGAATTTTATTAATTGTCTTTTCACTATTAGTTTAATAATTAATTTCAAGCTAACCATGATAGCGGATTCAAGGGGTGGCTAAATAGGTCCCCCCCCCCCAACTACCGACCCTCTTGGACATCGTCAAGTTTTTTTTTAAATATTTATCATTGAACTGATTCAATTTGCCGTCATTTTTTCTGAGCAAACGATCAATTTTTTATTTAAAATTATGTATAATATTGTTATAGCAAGTTGCCATGAAGATTTTCAGGTTAAAAAGAAGACCGCAAACTGATTTCCCGTGTAGTAAAAATCATTCTACAAGGAACAGCGTAATAAATGCAATAACAAATGCATTCGTTATATGGCTAACATATTGGCGACGGTTCTACAAGGCAATATACTTATCACATGCATATTTATACACACTGGTCAGGTGCGGCATCGGCAGTCACAAAGGAGGTCTAAAGGCAGTTCACCCATGCACAGATACGTCGAGGAGGGGGTATACACTCCGCCATTTTCATTTGTTCTCAAAATTAAAAAAAATAGTTATTGTATAAATGTTTACTCAGAATGCATCACTTTGACGTCTAAACTTCATTTCATTTTGGGGGAGGGTGGAGGGGGGGGGGAGAGTCGAGGACCACCAGACCCACTTAGGTGGAAGTAGCTGTGGCAATTCCCCAAATCGTTTACAAAATCCTCATTTAGAATCCACCCACCCCCCCCCCTTTCCCACACGCACACCTTTGCAATAAATGAACGTCACTGCCCATTCCGCTAGATGGAAGATTTGTCCTCCAGTAGTCTATATGTGACCTCCACCCCCCCCTCCCCCTCCCCTCCCGTGAAAATTAAACAAAACACAGTTTTATGTACTTGTTTTTCAACCTCTCATGAAATCACCGAACCATATTTTCTTCGGTAGGTTTTTAATTAAAGCTTCCCAAGGTTCCTGTTCTTTGCCACATGAACCATGTGACCTCCATGTGACGCTCAAACAACCTGAAAAAAAAAAAAAAACAGTCATCGTCTTCTTTTCGAGTAGGCGATCCATCTTTTTTTCTTTTTACGCTGCTAATTGCTTCCAGAAGCCGATCGTCAGACTGAGCAACATGAACTGTAAACTTTGTTTTTTCTTGTGTTTGTGACCTCGAAGAAAATTGAAAATTGTAGAGCAAAACCGAAATGTTGAGGTTTGAACATTTTTATGTACTAGCTGGGTCATCGTAGCATCTAAGCGTAAATAATGTTCACCTGACGCAGTTCCTCACACTGGCCAGTGTTTTTTCTGCCCCCCCCCCACTTTATACCCCCGACCCCACTTTCTGGTAGCTATCTACGCCAAGGGAAGTATATATGCTATGATGAGGCTGCAGCCTATTATGACCTACTGTACACATGTGTACACCGATTTCTAGTGTCTTTTCAGTTATGACAAATACATGACAAACACTAAAAATATTGTAGAAATGAATTGGTGGGGTGTGTATAGATACATATTTTTGTCTTGTTCTGTAACTTTTTTGCCTCATTAACCCCAAATTACTAAGTTACTACCAATTCCGCGAGTTGGTAATATCTTTGTTTTATACAAGTATTACTCACATGTAAATCAAGTGGAAATTAAACACAAAATCAGTACATTTTGGACATTTCCGTCATTTTTTTCAGTAGTATCGATCATTCAAGCAAGCTACCGAACACTAAACATTTTCATGAGTGTTTTTATTATCGATAGATCATAGTGAAAGTTAACCAAACTTGATCCCATTGGTGCAGCTTATAACCAGTTTGATAGTCTCAAGTTAATACCGTCTCAAGGTTTATCGGTTCCAGTTACCCATGACTTTTTCTTCAAAATAATAGAGGTTGTTTTTGTCGTCTGCTTCATCTCTGAAGGACAAGGGTAATGGTAAGCCCCGGGGATGGACATCGAGTGACCAGAGACCCTGGACGAGGACTGAGGCGCTACCATATATGGTATAGATCGGTGACCGTCTGGGGTAGGAATTTTCCGTCTTAAACGACAACTCCCTGCATGACCTCGCTGTAGTCCAGACGCTACATTTACTTGGGACGAAAAATAAAACAGTTTATATATGTTTTTTTAAAGATCTCTTATATCCTCTCCTATATCATAATGTTCTCTAAAAATAACCATCCGTGTCCGGGAAGCGAATTTTTTTTTCCTGAACCTTTCGGGCAGTGTACGTGGAGTTTAGCCAATCAGAGCGAGGCTGTGTTGATGACGTACTACTCAGTAAAGATGGTCAGTCGGGTAAATGCGTTGCTTCAATAACATAAGGTGGAAAACGAAAGACCGCGAGTTCGAGCCCCCGTGTGGATTTTCACCCCACTTTTTCTCATGTCCAAGTAGTTATGTCCAAGTATTATATCGATATTATAAGTTATGTCATGGTTTTAGTGCATGGTCATCTTATATATGAAACTCCGAAGATAGTGTGGTGAATATATATATAGTTTCTTTTGTAGATGTGTGTAAACTGTACGTACGTAACATACTACTGTACCAGTACTACAGTACTGAGTACAGTGTCATGTCAATCTGAAGACATTGTAAATTTGCACAACAGACAGCGATCATATTTCAACAAAGAAACCGATGCAAACGTCACGTAAGTTGTGCACAATGATTCAGTATAATGTTATTATTGCAAGGCCTTTATACCTTAATACTTTCTGCTGTTGTACAACAATTATGTTGACTTATCAAATGCGATTTTCCCACTTTTGGTACGCACGCCGCCATCTTAACTGTAGTACGTCATCAACACAGCCTCGCTCTGATTGGCTAAACTCCACGTACACTGCCCGAAAGGTTCAGGAAAAAGAAATTCGCGTCCGGGAAATGTAGGAGAAAATTTTGCAGATAAACATGGATGCAAACAATTTTCAACAAAGTTTGTAGCAATTTCCTGGTTTATTGAAGTATTGTACGTACATTGTACTTACTGATGGACATTTGGAGCGCAATGTCTAACGAGCCATAAATGGTTAAAGGGTGTGAAGACTCGCGCAAAAAGAAACGTCTAATGCCGGTAATCTGACCTATTTTCGAATGAGGTGTAACAGAACTGTTAGACACCACGATCGATCCCAGAAATACACACACAGCTTGCTACCATCGGTAATTAGACACTAGTGTACAGTCAGTACATACAGCTGCGGTCAATACCCACATCACAGTGTACAAACAATACAGCGATGGACATCTCAGGTCCAGCTAAAGATAACAAGGTATCACGTTTCATTACTGTACTGTCTGCATTTTGTAGCGACACGAACAGATTGACGCACGCGGTTTGGGGCCAGTCTTCAATGCCTTTAATCAATCGTGGAGTTTTAGCTCGGTGGTTAACGTCGGTGCCTTTCAATCATAAGATCCTCGGTTCGAGTAACTCCCAGGTTAATGTATGTTGTCCAGTTACAGAGTTGTTGACAATAAACAATTCATAATCATGGACGTAAAATATGAATATAAGAGACTGATTTCGGTCAGCTTGCAGCTTTGATAAGCCAATGAGGTTTCTTCGCGAGTTCCTGCTTACAGGAGGATCTAATATATATATATATATATATATATATATATAAATGCAATGGAGGTAAACGACAAAGGCAAATGAATATATATAAATGAAAATCGTAATGAGTTGGAAAATCAAGAACAGTGAAAAAACTTTCAGCCTCCACCGGGATTCGAACCACGGGCCTCCCGCTCTGTACGCGGACACCCTAACCACTAGGCTATGGACGCTGATTGTATGTCCAGAGGTTCGAAACCGGTAAGGAAGATCGTAATTCCACTGTAGGCGTTTGTCACCTATATCGAACAATACTAGTTCTGTTTTTGGTGACATATTTTGCCCTACTCTAGAGATCAAACATGATGCTATCCAACTCGAAAATCATTTGTGATTCCTAAAGCCGGATCTCGAAAGAGATACTTTGAACAGACTTTATATATATATATACATACATACATCGGTATACAAAACCACCTTTGATCTGTAGATAAACCTGGTTCATCGATTAAACGACCATCGACTGCTGATGAATCGAGATTTGTCACAAACAATCCGGCCCCGGGAAAGTAAACTATCGTCAAATAACCGTGGTATATCAACCAATAAACATCTGAGCGGTTTTATCACTAGTTGATCCAGTGGCGTAGGAAGGTACTTTTGAGTGGGGGGGGGGGCTGAAGACTGATGGCCGGCCTGGGGGAGGGGTCTAAGGGGAGGGGGTGTCCCCCTCCCCTTTGGAATTTTTTTGCATTTCCAGGTGGCCTCAGATGCAATTTGGTGCAATATAGCATACTTCAACTCTCACTCCATTTTGAAAAGAATTTTGCATTTTCACCTGGCTTTAAATGCAATTTGGTGCTCCAAATGAGATTTTTTTCTCATTTGGAAATGAAAAAGGGGTTTTCTGACTTGCGGAGCGGGGGGGGGGGGGGCGGAATGATACTTCCGCCCCCATGTTTTTCACTGGGGGGGGGCTGGCGCCCCCCAGCCCCCCGGTTCCTACGCCCTTGAGTTGATCACACTCGCGTTTTCTGTATTTTGCACGGTATCTTGATTATCTAACGGGGCACTTTACCTAAAGCAGCATGCGGTTTCATCTCATTTACCCGAATCTAATATGCATAGTGTTTAACTAAAGAGCTGGAGGGCCTAGTAATATTTGTAACCTCCGGACCGTAGATAATGCATTGAAAAGCTTCAAAACAGATATCGCAAATTATAAGAAGAGTTACACAGGCTTTGTTGTGTTGAGTTAAGAATTAAACACGTAATCGTCATGTGCAGAAATATATAACTTCGTTATGCGTTCTTTAGCGAAGCCGGTGTCCCGATTCCGTTCGGGGAGGCGGGGGGGGGGGAGTGGACAACGTAGAGGAATTAACGAGAAGGGGGTACAGCGGCATGGGCTCGCTCGTCCATCTCAATCGACCAAATCTGTCTACACAAGATGGTGAAATGTCAGCGGTGGACACCCAACCTCACTTGTTACAAATTCTCCGAGTCCCTCATCTAAAATTAGACTTAAACAATTTTGTTCACGAACCCTTTTCATTGTTACAAAGTTTTGCTGTGCTTGTAAAATAAATTGTGCTTGTAACAAATGTTGTAATGGCATACGCTTGTCGATATACTATCAAATATTGAACTTACTTAAAAAAGGCCTACTGGAATATTGAACTGATACAGGATGCTAAAGTTTTTACGTGGTGATCTCGTTCTATCCCCTCACCAGCCCCCTCCCCCAAGTGACCGTACATGTCCCACTGTCGCTCAAAGTTGGGCACCGGTTTTGAATCGATTTTTCGAGTACTACTTCATTGAAATTAGTAGGGTTGAAATTGAACCCTACGTGAAAAAAAAAGGTGGTGTGAACAGTTTTGGTGACAATGGTCCCGGAAGAAAGGTGACGATGCTGAATATCAAAAAGTTACACGATTACATTATAACTGATGATATCAAGAGCAAAACTCATATATTTGCTGGCCACTGCATAGCTACATTTGGGGATGGCGCTAGGTAAGAAAACATATACCAACCCAACAGCAGATAGGTGACCCTACTTTCTTACTACACTCACGTTTCTTTTGCCAGTTTTTCACTGAGGTGAGTTTTTTTTAATGAGAACCTAGCAGAACCTTCGTTCAAATTAGGTGATTTTGATAAGTCCAACCTACCAATTGGGATAGTTTAACTTTAGGCTATGTAGTGATTTATCATAGGCCATAGTATTACGTTTTAGTATAACACTTGTAAAGTTGTAGTATAGGCTATAAGTTATGCTTACAGTAGGCGTTATATTCTCACAAGTACGCAGATTAGCTTGTGTACACGATACTTTGTTAATTCCATTGAACATCATGGTACCAGTTCTGCGAACGCACATTGCTTCTATATCACCCAGTATCCCACCAATGAAAAAAATGCTTTTTGCAGGTGTGGAAGCATTGTTTTCTTCTAATGGGAAATACCAGAAGTTAAAGTGAGTGTTAAGGAAATGTTTATTTTGCTTATTTTCGAGAATTTGTTCAAACTACACTACTACAGTATCATATTTGGTTTCTCCCAAAACAAGATGGCACCCATTGTTCATGCCATTAAATACTGACTGAGATTTTTGATATTATCACAATATTTAGGCCTAACTTACGAGAATTTAGTAGCCAACAGTGTTAGTAATATAGTGATGGTAGCCGAACAGGTCGGCGTAGGCCCTCAGCTAACATTTATAGAGGAAAGTTGTATTCACATGGAAGCTTCTTCTAGTTCTAGGCCATGCTGGCTATGTGGTCGTGATGTGTAAACAATACACAAGGGAATTCTGTAAATTGGGACTAAAATTTATTGATAAAAAAGGCCTTGTTCTGAATGGAGTTTCCTGAATCCTTTATGGCTACTCTGTTATCCGTCGGGTCTGTCTGTGGTTGTGCGGTGTGAAACTGACTATGAAGGAAATTTTGTTATAGTTGTGAGGTATTCTGCAACTGTGTTTTATAAAAACAGTGTCTGTATGTATGGAAATTTGTGCAGTATCGCGTTTGTCTTCCCCCTAAAATAAAATTGAGCCCATTGCTCGGGACAGAAGTAGGATCGACTTTGAGAATGTAACTTGCCAAAAGCGTGGTAGTTACCTGAGACTTGTAACTCAATATTTTGATGTTATTGTGCCTTTTTGCAGAAGAAACTGATCAAATAATAATGGCTGTGATCCAAAAAGGCTTCTTGATACTCATAGTCTTGTCGTTCACTGCTGTGTGTATTGCCAATCGCCACGGAGCAGAAGTTGATGACAACGAATTTGCCGAGTTTGAAGATTTGGGGGATGAAGATGAATTTGAAGATGGTACTGTCGAGCTGGAGGGCGAAGAGGATCACTTTTTTGATGATGATGAGTTCGTAGATGACGGAGAAGAGGAAGAGGATGAAGAACTGGAAGATGAATTTGAAGAGGAAGATGGAGAAGAAGATGTTGCAATAGAGGTTTTGTACTGGTGATATTTACTTTGATTAAACAGCATAAAATAGTGGTATTGTATTGTTATTTAAATGTTATTATTTTGCATGACCAGTTCAATAGTATAAAGTAGCACTGTTTACTTGTAACAGCAAACATTGTATTCGAAGGTATGACAATGACGCACTGGATTTGAGGATATTTTTCAAATCTGGTTTGTAGCAAGAGTTTTTTTCTAAATCTGGCTAGATTTACCAGTGACTTACAATCCATCATCAATATAAAATTCATGTACTGTATGTTTCTTAATGTGTTATTTCTTCATCAAAACATGTTAGGGAAACTCTTGGTATGCATTTGAGCCCCCCAATGGAAAATAAAGCAAATGCCTGCCAATAAGTCTAACTTGTACTTGATTATATTTCTGCAAGGCAATGTGATAAAGTAAATTTTCTTTTTCAACATATAAAAACTTCAACATTGCAAACAACGTTTTGGTAAAATTTATTTCACATCTACTCTACCAATGAAATAATTTTATATGAAGAAAGTTAATAGCACTTGTCAAGAAAAAGGATCAAGTTACTTAAATTGTTGGTATCGTAGTGCCTCAAGACTTTTTTTTTGCATAAAATGCTAGAAAAAATGCTAGAAAACCCAGCCAAATTTTTGTTGTCACTTCAAGGGTCTGGAGACTTCCTCATTGTGACTGTATTTTGTATCTATATCCAGCTGTGAGTTGCAGAGTTTGTGGTATCATAAGTTCATGTACTTCACTGTAAGCAGGTGGTACCCAAATATGTCTTGTTGGTTAATTATGCCCTAGAATGCCAGACAACATGTATTGGAGTTTTACACTGTAGCCTTTAGACAATAGTCACAATACGGTTCTAAAAATTGTTATTTCCTTGTGCATTCAAAGAAGATCTCTTCATTGTAAATCAATCCCCTGCTGAATAAGGTGAATAGAAAGTAAAGAGTATGTAGACCCTCACATGCACCCTTCTCAGCACCCGCACCCCCATCACCTCCATAAAGAAATAATAGAAATAACAATATTTGGATTATGTCAATTTCCAAATCCAGTAAATCCAACTGGAATTCGGTGCAGATTTGAATTGCCAAATCCATTGCATCCTCAAGAAAAACAAACTAATGTGTTTCCAATAGTACTTTGGATCCTGCAATGTTTTGGCTTTTAATTGTAGAAAGAAGAAGAAAATACCTTGGCTTTTGAGTTACTGTGGTTGTTAATAAAATTTACATTTTGCACTTTCTTTGTGAAGAAAGCAACTTTGGAAAATGAAATGTAACCTGATTATTTTCACTTTGAACAATGCATTTGAACAATGCTCTTCTTTTTGTCACTGTCATGCAACACTCTCCCCCCCCCCCTTTATCTGTGACCATGGTTAACACCTACACCATTGGAAAGTGAGGGTCTACTAAGCAATCTGTGTGTGAAGTTTCTTCCTCTCCCTCATCTCCTCACCAAAATAAGCATCTATGCTATTTAAATATCTCTGTTTCTTAAATATTTCCTTTGATTCTTTCAGGATGAAGATGAGTTTGAACACTTCAAAGACAACGAGGAATTTGAGAACTTTGAAGGAGAGAAGCCGTCACGAGCGAAAGGAGCTGTTCCAGACCTGGAAATAGCAAACGTAAATATTTCATATTTGAATATACCAATATTGTTGCAGAAGTTGTGGAAGAAGACATTTGAATGGTTTTGGCATCACACATGTTCGAAGCTACCCAATTCCATATTGAGAGTAGAAGTTATGATTGGTCTTGTAGCTTCTCAACGGTGGTCCCTCAGCTTTAAATATATTTCCAAACTTTTAATAATTATGGTTTCAAATGTATTAGAATGTGAACTATATTTAGACAGTGTAAACATATTGTATCTCAAAAGGGCAAACAATTGGATGTTACTTTATAACTACATCTGAGATTTGTTAGGAAGTTTCTAGTCTTAAAAGTCAACAGAGAGGTTGTTTGTGTTACAGAAGAATACAATGCTTTTATAAGATACAGTGAAAGAACAAAAATTATTTGTATATTATACCTTTAACAGTGGGTAACCTATTCTGATTAGGTCATGTGATTCAGGTGTTACATTCATTTAAGAACTTACTAACATATGTAGTTTCAGCATATATAAGTAAATGAGCTTCAAAAGAGCAAACAATATGTTTGATTCAAACCAGTGACCTCCTGTGCACTCAGTGAGGGCACCAAGATGGAGGAGGGGAGCATGGGGGCATTTGCCTCACATGTATGGTGTAGTACTTGCCCCCAGGTGCTCCCCTTATCTCCAAATTTCCCAGATTTGGGCTAACATAATGCTACACCTTTGCTTCTTGGACCCCCCCCCCCCACAGGGGCTGTGAACTACATTCCAATGAAACTGAATTCCTCTCTGGAAGGTATTTCTGTGTTTAATTTGAAATAGCTGTGTGGAAGCACTGCAGCTTCAAGGCTAGTAATTCCTTCCACAGACATTAAATTCTGTATTTTGACACCTTTTGTGCTTTAAAGAAATATCTCAAAATCCTACAACTTCTGGGGGTTTCTCTGCCTGGACCCCCCCCTCCTCTAGGGTACTGAGATTCTTTCCAGAAAGTTTAAGTGTAATTCCTCATGCTGGGATCCTTTTTGGCACTCCAAAATCACTGAAGGTGAACAAGAGCTACAGTATCTAAAAGTGCTTCAGCTCTAGGGTCCCTACACTCCCTACCAATAACAATGTGCAGTTGTAATTATTAAGCAAGTTGATGATTTTGATGGGTTAGTTTTCAAAAAGTTGCTCAGCTAGTCACTGCAGTCGGTTGCAGAGAGCCAAGTCGGTCTTGAAATCGATCAACATCCCACTTCAGAAATGGTGAAGGTACAACCCTGATATAATATATGACATTAAAAGAATAATTCATGGTATTCAAATTTAATTCTAGAAAGGAGGGAATTTGAATATACCACAATACACCAAGTCTAAGATCAATTTCATTACCATGACGACAGAAATCAAACATTGAATAGCTCTCACAAGCGCCAGTTTTTTAAAAAGTAGGAACAAGGATATGACGTCATTATCCCACATTGTGCAGATTATCTAAATTAGTTAGCGCATGTACTATTCAAACTAGATTGGATCCTGTTTGATATAAATTATACCTGAGCGAGCGTAGGCTATGACATTACACAAACCAAATAAAACATGAAGCATTGTTACGACTCACTTTGTTGAATAAGCTCAGTCTATCGGTACTGTAAGCTACATATTTTTTATTCGAAAGTGCGCTGAAAATATTATAAAGTGCTTCAACTCATCAACTAGGAAATTGACCGAATGCTTACAAAATTGATCCTGTTTGCCGTCGAGCGCCAGTGTTGACAACTACTGTAGAGCCGTTACTACTTACTAGTATAGTAATAGCATTGGTACCAGTTCCACTAATACTACTGAAACTCGATCCATTGCAGAATGCCCGCCATTCTCAAATGGTTCTCACAGACGACCCTACTTCTGTTAAATTTTTCGGTTTCTATGGCTTGGAGCCATGCATTACATCTACCCGGTACCTTTAGTGGGGGTCAGGAATTGGAAAAATCGCCTCTTCTCATACTTTGAAGGTCTATGAGTACAACCAAATGCTGGCACATTGGCATTTTCAAAGTAGTAAAAGCGTGCATATAGTGTAAACTCAGCCGTGTTTCCAAAATAAAGTGAACGGATGACGGCACACAAGAAGAGTTATGAATAATTCATGAGAAGGTTTCCAACGTATCCGTCGTTTGAGACTGATAAGGAATTAGCATCAATTTGCAATCGGTACTTAAAAATATGGATTCTTAGTTTACCAGTCTGGCATTATTATATTATTTTGGATGCTCAGTTTCTCTAACCATTGGATTATTCTTGTAAGGTTTTGTCACAATTTTGATTTTAACTTCAGTAATAATTGGAGTAATTATTTACGAGATCTGTTTCTTAACAGGTTCCTGTCAATTTCAGTAATAATTGGAATAGTTACTACCTTGAGATTATGATGCTTGCTGGTATTGCTGCCTACATCCTAAACTATGTCAGCGGTAAAAGTAAGAACCAAAAACTTGCAACAGCTTGGTAAGTACTAAAATTGACAATTTTATTCATTCAATACATTTTCTGATATATTTAATGCCATTTTTGGTTCCTTGCTGGAAGCAAAGGAACCTATGCAGTCAGGTTGTCGTGTGTATGAGTGTGTGTGTGCGTGCGTGTGTCTGCGATAATTCAAAAACAGATGATGGATATTTGTCATACGTACTATGTTCATTTATTATAGTGGGAAGGTGTGCCCCTTTTGTTTTTGTCACGAACATATGAATTTTAATGAGTTATAGGGTCAAATGTAAAAATCTTTACATTGTAGCCAAACTTGGTACACCGTTACTGGTTTAGAGCTGGTACATGTTGGCCATCTGAACCCCAAAATTTCTTGGCCCATCGTTGGGTTGAGTGGGCCCAAATTATAGTTCCACCTCAACTGCATTTTTGGACACATTCTTTGGGCCCAAATTTGTGGGACACAACATTTTTTGGACCATTTGGGCCTACATTTTGGGGGGTAAATTTTTTGAGGGCAAATATAATTTTGAGCCACTCTGTCTGGGTCAAATGCTTTTGGAAAAATTTACGTGCAAGATTTTTACGGGTCCAATTTCTTTGGGAGGGACCAAAACTTTAAAATTGCAATAACTCCACAACCTTATATCAGATTATATCCAAACTTACAGTTGTTGGTTAATAGCTGGCAAATGTGGGCATAAATATTATGGTATTGGGTGATACAACACTATAATATTCACTTAGCAAGAACCATAGTGTCCTGTTGGGCTCTAGCCTTCACACAAATTAAGCTTAGCATTTGTCAGATAAGCAACATTTTTGCGAGGAACTTTGTGGAGTGGTGTGTTTGCTGTGATTTTCGGTGTCATGTACTTGCAGCTGTCATAGCAATAGGACTGTATACAGACTATTGTTTGGTTGTCCTAGTTTAATGTGCACTGACTCACTGTCAGTCCTGTCCCTGAAGTTCAACCTAAATCATAACTAAACTTTCTGTGGCTAAAGATGAAGAAAAGCATGCTGTTATTATACTAGTGCAGTGTTTCCCTTGCAAATTATGCTGGCAGGGTTACTAAGATTGGTAAACAGGAAGTTACAACAATGAAAACAAAGAGGGTAGAGAAACCTTGCCGCATCTCGTCCAAACTAACACGGATCCATCATGATAGTAGATTTTATTTTAGGTGTCCTGTTAAGATTTTACTTCAGCTGCAAATTGAGAAAAAGTCTGTAACATCGATACCTTCTTGAATAGTCCAGTCGAAAGAAGATGTTTCGCCTTAATGCTGAAAGAGTGAATCGAACGTGAAGCAACTCTGCTATCAAAGAGGGAAATCGTGCATTGAACAGAAGAGTGGGAACTTTGATTTTTACCAAATGTAATGGACCATGTGACCATTGCTCTGTTGTAAGTGACAGAGAGATTGTAGATGTCCTTAAACAATTTCCATCACCACCACAACCATCAAGCTGACTTAAAGGACATTTCAACACTTTCATGGAGGCATTTAAAGCCCCATGAGACCCGACTAAATGCCTGGATGCCTCGTGTGATGGAGGACATCATAGGGAAGTGTGGACAATGCTTCAATTACATGTTCACCTCTAAAGCCAACAGGGATACACAAAAAAAAATTCTTTCAGCCATCACACCAACGCTAGAATAAGGAGAGAAAAAGCATCTTTTATCCCCCATCTTTTGGCTATATTGTAATACTAACTGCAGGGTTTGCCTCAAGGGCCAGGTTACAAAATGGTAGCTGAAGCTAGCCATAATCAGTAATCCCCCCCCCCTCTCCTCCTTTGCTACCACAAGGTAATGGCAAAAGTCTTGTCTGACCGGCATTTGTGTGCTCAACAAAATTAACTTCCACTCAAATTCCCACAGAATACAGTATCTCTATCTCCAACCAATAGTGTAGCCTAACAACACACTACTTCAATGGGAAAATCTAGCAATGGACGAGCAGTTCGTTAAGGTGAAAAAAAAATCTCACTTTGAATTCAAGTCTGTATAGTTAAGTAACAGTAGTGAAGCAAAGGAACTTTAATAAAGAGGTTATTGACTTGTGTCCTATTTCAACTAACCTTTACGTTACTCTTTGTTTACTATTTCTGATCAATTTTCTATGTATCTGTTATTAGTTTCTGTTTATCTCCAATGTTTTCTATAACTATGAGTACACTAGGGATCTATCTTGTTTCCTCGTTTCCCTTAGGTATAACTGCCACAGAGAGCTGTTGGAAGCAAATTTTGCTCTTGTAGGTGAGTTCTACACATTCACATCGAATATATTTTTCTTTTCAGGAAATGTTCCAACCAATACTACACCAAAGCATATATGAATCTCATTTACACGTTAATAGAAAATGGAATCCCAAAATTACCCCAAGTCCTGAAAACTTAAAACATTACATATATGGTTGTGATGTCACAGATTCAAATTATTGCAAAGGCCTGTTTTACTACGTCCTGTTTCATAAAACACACTTCCCAGGTAGTGAAGTGCAAAAATATTTCAAATCATTCACCTAAGTAATTGTTGTGATAAGAATAATAAAAATAATGATAATATATAGAGAAGTTAGGTAAGGTAAAATTGACCTTACTGAAGAGAATTACCAGTGTTAAAAAAGCCAATGAACTAGTAGGTGTGAGAGGCTCACTTGCTTTTCTTCGAGGGATTGTACAAGAATATGTTCAAAGATTTCTGTATAAAATTATTTATTAAGGAACAGAAATTAGTCCTTGCTGTTCTTTTCTTTGTCATCTGCACCTCAATACCTAACTGATATGCTAACTGTGTACGAGACTAACAGAACATTGAGATCGGCCAATTCCCTTACATTAGTGGTCCCCAGAGTAAGAACTGCTACATATGGCGACAGACAATTTAACTTTGCTGCTGGCAAGCTATGGAATGCACTGCCAAATAATATCCGTGCGTGATGCCAAAACATCAGCCACTTTTAAGAAGTTACTTAAAACTCCCTTTTTATTTTTAGGAATTTCACTGTAAATCTATGTTGTTTTTTAATTGTTCCTTAGTATATCTATAAATTTTTATATTAATATTTAACCTGTTCATTTTATTCTTCATATTCATATTTTTAATTGTTTTGTCATTTTGTTGTCATTGTAAAGCACTCTTGAACATGCTTAAGCATGAAAAGAGCGCTATATAAAGCTGGTAAATAATAATAATAATGTTTTAAACTTTCTGATCTCAAGTTTGTTATTCTTGTCTGTCAACAGGTGATGATGGAACCCAGGTTGAAACTCCTGACACTGTTAAATTACTGAAGGAAAGTGAGAACCTCTACTGTCTCTGGTGTTCAGGGAGGGCATTCTGCGAAGGTATGCTGGTAGAACTGAAGGTAAGTACTAGGGCTTTAGTGTCCCCCTAATGCTTAAGTGCATCCAAAGTCAGTGCAAAATGCACAGTGAAGAATGTATTGTTATTGGGCGTGAAAATTATAGCACTTGTGTAAGGTACCCACCAAAGCATATCCGATCATCGGTCATCATGTAAGGATGATGATGTTTTGCAAGTTATGTCGATGATATGGAAGATGTGCACTGATATGTGCTGATGTAGACATGTGTGTTGTCCACATCAAGTGACATATACACACAATGTCCATTTAGGTGTTTACCAGTTGACAACTTTTTATGAAACTTATAAAGGTGAACTTTTTGTCTCTCATGTGGAATATCAGCCAGCACCAAAATATGAACATGTGCATTTGTACATGGTGTAAACTAATCTGTTTAAATGTATCTGGTGTCTTCATGTATGTAACACATTACAGCGACACCACATTTATATGGTGTAAACCAATCTGATTAAATGTGCACAGTGTCATCATGCACTTGACACCGTACAGCGACACCATATTTATATGGTGTAAACCAATCTGCCTAAATGTGTTTGGTGTCATCATGTACATGGCACAGTAGAGAAACACCATATTAATTTGGTGTAAACTAATCTGCTTCAATGTGTACGGTGTCATTATGCACTTTACACCGTACATCGACACCATATTTGTATGGTGTAAACTAATCTGTTTAAATGTGTTCTGTTTGAATTTTATTGGTGTTGTCATGTACATGACACAGTACAACAGTACAGGGACACCTTAATTTACATCTTATACATGTCAGTCTATGAACATCTCCTTAGATCATGGACAAAACTGAAGAACTTCGTCGTAGTTGGTGAGCAGTTTAGAGTTTTATGTTATATAGTAGATTTTACATTGCTATTTAAATTACCTATTAACTTGTATGAGAAGATAAAAGAATGGGGGTTGTTGTTTCCTCTTGTATTAAAAAGTCTGTAATGTTTCTTTCTTTAGTTCCTGAAGAGGCAAGATCTAGTCAGCGTGCTTGCCAAGGTGATGAAACCGGGATCGGACCAATTGGTGAGACGCTATCACGTTATGTTCTGAAAGAAGCAGAAAAGTTTGTCATTGCTGTAATTAGCTCAATGCTTGGTGCATGAAAGACCAATGACATTATTCAATGTCAAATCTGTTGTGATTCCTTGCTAAAACTAATCTATTTAATAGTGACGCCATGTTTGTGTGTGTGTGTGCATGCATTTGTTTTTCTATCTGACCGAGGACTTGAACAAAAGAATTCCAGGTCCTCGGTTGTGATTTCTAAAGAATCACCACGTCCTCGGAAGAATTCTATTGTATGGGGTATTGTTAAGGTTAGGGTACGTGGATTTGAACAATGGAAAATACAACGGGGTCCTCGGTTGGAATGTAATACAAACATGTGTGTGTATGAGTGTGTGTTAGACCTTGGCTTGCAAACATGAGAACACAAAAAGTAATGGTAGTTGAACTTGATACACTGTTTATAAATCCAATTTAGTGAAGGCAAGAACCCTGATATTTCTTGGGGAGTTCAAATGTCATTTGAGTTCAATATAGGACAAATTCTTTGTAAACAGGAGAAGTCAAAAAAGTGAATACTTTGATCAACTTTATATTGGGAAAAATGTGATAAGTGAGACCTTGGTATGTAAAGATGATTACTGGAAAGTACATTATAGTTGCACTGGATTGGTCGTATCTTAGATCCAACTTCGTGAGGGAAGAACCTTGTTATTCCTCGTCCATTTGAGTTTTAAACGGGTCAACGACTGGAAGTCTTGCAAAACATGATAAATCCAAAAAGTGAAGGTTTTCTGAACTTTATATTGATGAAATTTATAAATAAGTGTCATACAATCCCATGGTGAGAGAGGAATAGGTTTTGCTGGTATGTAAAGAAGGCTACACAGTGAAACAAAAACAAATTGAGACATTGCTTGATGGTACCTACTGAAAATCAGTGAATATTGCCTATTTCAGCTTATGGCACCCATGAAAACTTGTTAACACAGGAATTGTTACAAAATGATGAAATATCATACAAACAGATATTCCAAAACTCTCAAAGAGTGCTCAAATATTTCCTTAATAGGAGTTTGAAACCGAGAGTCCGAGACATCCTTAGCAATATCTACTGTAGCAATGTGTTTGTCCCTATATAGTCCATTTAATCTAACTTATGGTGGTTATTCTTTGACCCTAACATAATTTTGGCAGTTGAGCCTGTACTATTTTTATTCCAAAATTTTAAGTAGTCCCATAATATGTCACATAAATAAAAAAAACGTTATTTATCCTGACAGGACTGTCTCCATATGATAAAAGAAAAAAAATGCATTTAAATCAAGTTTCCTAATTATATACAGTAATTTGCCATTTGTAGTAATTATGTTGGTGACATTGTTCAAACAAAGAAACTCTTCAGGAATACCCACCCAAACAGTGAGTAAGTTATTAACGATTCAGTTGGATTGCATCGTATTTTTTGCAGATTTTTTTTTTTTTTCAAAACAATTATCAAGCACACTTAATATCAATCCTGATAAAGTGGTGATTGCCTGAAGCTAAATGTTGATAGAAAACATACTCTTGATATGGATAAGACGGGATAAGACCACCGTGAAAAAAAAAACAAAAAAAAAACTATACAACATCATCTAAAAATTATCCTTTTAATCAGGGACAACATTGGCATGCAACATGCTAAAAAGGCATGTCATTCCTTAATAGTATGTAAGGTTTGGTCAAGCCATCTCTGCGCTACCCGATGTATTGCTCAGTCTAGTTATATGGTGAGATTTATGTTGGTCTTGAAAACAGCCTGTATTTGCTTGAATCAAGCCTTTTGCTTGTATCAATGTTTCTCCTCTGACCCTCGTAGAGAATCAATTTGAATTCCCTCTGTCTGGGACCAGGTGTCTGGGACTAGGTGTTTTCATTTGAAATGTTTCCCTTCTGGATGATCTGACGAATTTTAAAGATCGTTGTTAAATTCGACCGGTCCTGTTTTTCCTTTTTACCTAGAAAATAACGGTTACAATGAACAAGGAGGACATGGAGAGTGTAGTTTTATTTCTGGGCAAGAAGAGGAACACCGCTCGGATGCAGAAAGACATGTACGATTTGGTGAGTTTATCCGATAGAAATATCTACGTTCAGTTAAACGGAAAGGCACAAAAGACATGGATGAATGGAAACCGTTAAGTATTTACCTGCATTTTGTGATTACTGTTGTAAACTGTAGCAATCTGCCCACCTGATACAGCTCGTTCCTCATCAAACTTTGCACAAAAGTTCGCGAAAACTTGAGACGTTTCTGCCCCGTGTCAGAATAGCGCAGTCATATTGCGATTAGTTTAACCGTTTCATGACAATAATGACTGACGACTAAGTATGCGAATTAATAGCTTTGACATGAAGCTTCATATGCAAATAAGGCTAGACCTTATAACGCCCGTCATGTATAAATTTTCCGGCTCCTTTTGAGTTTCATATTGTAGTTCTCATTGTAAAGGCTAAACACACTTTCTTTTAATTACCAACATTTGCTGCAATGTAAACAAGGCTGAACAGTGTAATTTTTATCATCCTTTTTTGAGATATTTTGTAAGAGGCGTTCCTATGCATATTTTATGTACAATTTTGTACTTTTGTGCACTTGTATTGTATATGCGAGCATTTATATATTTTTGTACTTTCTTTATAGGTGCATTTCTATATTTTCAAACATTTTGCGTTATGAGTGCTATTTCTATATGTTAGTACATTGTATCGGAACATTTTCATATTTGTGTATACTATTTGAGGTCTTATATGTTGTTTACAACTTTGTATTTCTTTAGAGTTCTTGTTATCACCCGTTTTCCATTGTATCTTTATATGATTGGCTGAATAAATACCTACCAATCTGTGCAACTGACTTATGTAAATAAAAGATTTTCATTCGATGCTATCTTCCCGCAGAAATGATGTTCATTCAGTTTGATTTATTTTAGTTTTATGTCAAATAATGAAGAAAAAGGTGAATTGTGTTTGAAATTCCTAGCTTGCTACTTGCCTGTGATCAGAACCAAATCGAAAAAAACTGCCGGGACAAGAAAATGTTAATAACGGAATGGTATGAAAAATGAACTACTCTGTAATATTCATTGCTGACAACAACGAAAAAATGAGAAAAATTGCATATTTTGATTGCAATCTCGTTTTGAGGAATACTTGGCGTGTTTGATTAATTTATCAAAAAGTTGTGATCAAACACAAAAATCTTTGTTTACAAATACAAATAATTTTTCGCTCTGTTTAAAATGAATTTGAGGAAGAAATTGCTTTGGATCTCTCATAACAAAATGGTGTTTTCTTTTTCCCCACAACTCCTTGCAGAGTCTTTACTGCAATGAGAAGCGTAGTGGTGAGAAGTTTGGACTGAGTGACTCATACCTTGCCATTGGGGAGACTGGGGAGGCTATCCAAGGAGTTTTGGATTCAAAGGTAAATTCTTATTTTTCATTTTATAAGCTTGCATATTTTTGAGTATTCAAGTAATATTTTGCTAATTTTGTCAGCTCAGACCAGGATCAATGATGATACAGAGCTTCTTACAAGTATACTTAACGCAGTCACCCATTGTGACTAGTTCGATCTGGTGACCTTTGAAACTAACCCCTCATCATACCCCAGCCCACTCCCCCTCCCCCCCCCCCCCCAGACTGGATCCTCCTTTCTGTCATATTACCATTTGGCTGGAACTGTTAAGAACTTGAACTTATAAAGTAGTAAGCAGGGATTCTAGGGACAGGGTTTACACCACTCCGTAAATGACATGTTTTGCAATCCTGTTGGTTTACAATCCTACTAAAGTTTGGTTAAAATGAATTAGAGGAACTATTTACAGGTAACTACGATTCTGTTTAAATTTACTCTTGTGTTTATCAGTTAACTAGGTTGTAAAGTCACTTATAAACAACAACAAAGACATCCTTTTCCTTTCAAAATTAAAAGTCTAAATTTGATTGTATGATATTTCAAGGATCAGAGCAAGCTATGAGGTAGACTAATTGGATGTATTTAATAGGAGCTCTCGATTTATATATATTTATTATAAATATGAAGAATTGTGAAGAATGAAGAATTGTTGGTATTCCTGTCAATCTGTTCGTGTGTCCGTTATGAACATTCTTACAGATCTAAATTCATCTGTTTCGTGTTGCATAGAAGATGAGAATTGTTCTCTTTTGCTCCAGAGTTCTGGTTCTTACTCAAAAGAAAAGAGCAACTTATGACCAACCAGTGGCGGAGCGTCCATACAGTCAGAGGGGGCAGATGCCCCCCCTGACAGACTCAAATGGACTGCTGACGCCCTTTTCAGCTTTTTACCACTTTTTACTTATTCGCGATTATTGACTTATTTATTGCACTCTCAAATACCTATTGACATTTGTCACATTTTGTTGGTGTAATTTTCAGACAAAATGGCAATGACAACTATTTATTCTTCATTTATCTGCAAATTAGCAAGGCCCGGAAAGGGTCATTTCGGGCAATCCAGGGAGTATCTTTAATCAAAAAATTTTCCTATGCTCCGCGCTCACCTGTGGTGGCGCTCTGCTTAGATAGTGTCGAAAGCGCCCCTACAGACCATTCTCGCCCCCTCCCCCGACCAATACCCCTAGCTCCGCCACTACGACGAACGTTTATATTTTAATCTGCCCAGCCATGTGAAAGGGAAAACAATACAAACCGTTTGTCTTGAAAAGTTTGAACCTGGTTTGCATCACCTTGTGTCCTTCTTTCTTGGTAGAACTGGTTTGAATAATTAATACTCAGTCGACTGCTGTCGTACTGGTTTGTATATTTAATACCCGGTCGACTGCTGTCGTACTGGTGTGGATATTTAATACCCGGTCGACTGCTGTCGTACTGGTGTGGATATTTAATACCCGGTCGACTGCTGTCGTACTGGTGTGGATTTTTAATACCCGGTCGACTGCTGTCGTACTGGTTTGGATATTTAATACCCGGTCGACTGCTGTCGTACTGGTTTGTATATTTAATACCCGGTCGACTGCTGTCGTACTAGTTTGGATATTTAATACCCGGTCGACTGCTGTCGTACTGGTGTGGATATTTAATACCCGGTCGACTGCTGTCGTACTGGTGTGGATATTTAATACCCGGTCGACTGCTGTCGTACTGGTGTGGATTTTTAATACCCGGTCGACTGCTGTCGTACTGGTGGATATTTAATACCCAATTGACTGCTGTCGTACTGGTGTGGATATTTAATACCCGGTCGACTGCTGTCGTAATGGTTTGGATATTTAATACCCAATTGACTGCTTTCATTCATTCTTTCCTTTTCTCAACAGGTGTCAAATTGTCTTTCTGAAAATGAATCTATGCTGGATTATCTTCATTTCTCTGATCAGTATTGCGGACTAAAGCCCACAGCTGAGTAAGTTCATCATCCGCCATCTTCAATCTTGTAATTTGATCCTTGTCATTTCATTGATTCTTTTGATTTTCTTTGCTTTTTCTATTGTCCTTGTATCCTGAAGTTTGATTCTTATATTTTTGCAAAGACGCTTTGCTGTTTTATTCTGGCCCTTCCAGATGAATTCCCGAAGCTTAAGGAGAATTTAAGTACCTACCGAATAAACTTAATCGTTAAAGGCAAGATGCTTGGCAGTAAATATTTCAAGTGGTGGGGGGGGGGGGGGGGGAGGTGGGAGGGCTTAAGCAATCAGGGATCATTGCTCGATCGTCTACTCTCTAACTTGATTTGGTCGCTAAATTGGTTCTCCAAAACTTATACTCTGACCTTAATTCTCTCACATCGGAGTTATGTGCTCATATCAAAAGGGAAAAAGAAATGCAATCAGTAATACAAATAAACAAAACGTATCATGTTTAACATTGGCAAAGTTTATCTTCAAAAGGCTCTCAAATATTGACATTTCTGCTGTAACAACAAAGACGTTTTGCGAACATCCTTCATCCTGGATGACTTATGAGCGCAAGTACCCACGTCAAAGTTTCCGCCCTTCATTTCCTGCTTATGCCTCCTAGGATGGTTTGTACCTATCAAGTTTCACAGGAAGTTTACAAACGCAAACAAAATCCTGCATAAAAGCAATAAAAAAGTAAGAAAGGGGGAAAAAGAACAAAGAACATTTGATCCTTTCTAAGATCAGTAAGCCTTGGCTTTCTTTGTTCAGAGAGATGGAACTCCTTGCCAGATGTTGAGTTGTTTACGTGTGAAAGATTTGTGTGTGTGGCGGGTAGTGGCAGGTAGTGGCAGGTAGTGGCAGGTAGTGCAGGTAGGAGGGTAGTTTGCGGCTGTGCATTTCTTGTTCATGAAGAAAACAATGCTATATTGCATTCCAACCCAGTGGTACCCACCGTAGCAACACTGTCCTACTTAGAGATTTACAGGGGGTCATTGTCCTTTCTATGGCTGTATTTGTCTGAGTCAATAATGTACATATTGTAGTTTCTATCTGGAATGCTAATTATGATGCCATTTTAAGATGAGAAATACCTTCTTTTTTTCCCCCCCAAGCTCAAGTGTTCTAATACAAGCTCAGGTCTTAATATCCTAAAATTATTCAACTTGATCAGGAGATTCAAATCAAGTCAAAACTAGTGAAATTTTTTAAGTTGATTCTGTTTTTGGTTATATACAAAATACTAAGGGCTCCATTGGCCGTATTTTTATGTGTTAGTAAGTACAACTTTATTTCTCCTAAGAGGGAAACTTGGTCACTCGCACAAGACATTGATAAATAGTTAAAGTAGAATTTACAATGAAAGAGTAATATACAATCAGTAAACATATTAAAAGGCAAGAAGAGAGACACAGCCACAACATACAATACAAACACAAACTCACACACAGACAAAACTCAACCATGCAAGGTTTTGTTAAACTGCTGCTTCATCGCACAAGGGATGAAAGAATTCCGGAATTCCATTACCACGCCAGCAAACCAAGCAATTACCTCCAAACACCACACGTAACAGCATTTCTAAAACATCTACAATTTCTGTCTAAACTTTTCAAATTGACATTTTTCTGAGGCAGTACAATCTATAGTTTAATTTCATCACCGTACTATCAACATGATCCCCCCACCCTCAGGGGTTGAGGCAGAACTGGTAGATGTGGGTCCAAAATTAAATTAAAGTGGGTGTCCTACCTTTTTAGGGCAACATGATGCTAAAGGCATCATTGCGATGGCCAAGCGATCTCCCCTCAAGGCGGGGGCCTGCCTTAGGGACCCTTGTGGGGATTCAGGAGGAAATGCCCCTTTAGAAACTTTAAGTTTTTTTTAGGTATTGGAGGGTAAAATGCAAGCTGTTCAGTTAGTCAATACGAGATTTGATTGGTAAAATTAGGGAAAAAAACAGAAGAAACAAACACAATATTGACATTGTCTCATTTCTGTATATTTGGGTATTGAAAACTTGAGAAAGCTTTTCACGGCTTCTTATTTATTTTGCAAGCCCTGCACGAAAAAAATAGGCCGTCATTTTGCGAAACCGGCCGTGCAAAAGACGGCTGGCTGCATTAACCCCTGTCCCCCCCCCCCGCTCTTGGTCGATTTATCATTCAGCACTACCCCAAGATACATGTATGAAGAAATACAATTGACCTGAGTCCCTTCATTAATGAAAGAGTGGGAGGGGGCGCGGGCAGGGGAATAGTTTTAACCCCGGAATCAATAATGATTTCTTTGGTCTTCGAAACATTGAATTCAAGAAAATTTGTATCACAACAGTCAATAAAAGATTGCAGTTGGTAAATGTATGCCCTATCATCATCATCACCATCAATGTGGCCCATCATGACGGTGTCATCTGCAAATGTTATAAGCAGACACCCCTCCTCTGAAGATTTACAATCAGACATGCATAAAAGTGACTAGAAAGGGTGCAGGATAAGTTCCCTGGGGTGCTCCCGTATTAGAATATATAGCATCAGAACAACAGGGGGGACTAACGTTTACAGACTGAGTTATCTTCCAAAGTTAAATAATTCATAATCTGTTGAATAGTGCCAACTTGAAACTTCCATTGTTATCAACCAAGATATGAGTTTGAATAGTATTAAATGCTGAAGAAGAATTAGAAAAATGAAAGCATGTCACAAGCAGAATAACCACAAGTAGAATTTTCCAAGTGAGAATGTAGCCTTTCAAGGATTAGAAGGATTCATGTGTTACCAACAACGATGCGATTGGTGGGCAAACTGAAGGGGATCTAAAAACCGAGCTACGGGTGGTTTAAAATTCTATTTTAAAATTATTTTATTTTTATTACTATTACTATTTTAATTATATTTTAAAACTATCAGGCACATATCATTCATACAAGATATCAAAGTTTTCTTGAGTACGGGAATAATACAAGACTGTATCCATAACAGCGGGATAGATTGAGTCTTAATTGACATGTTATAAACTAACAGTGAGAATGACTGCTTAATTGAATTGCACATTGTTTTAGAACCCCGTGGCGAAAGCTTTCAGTTAAGATTTTAATGTTTTCCGAGCATACGTGACTTTTGACGATGGAGTTACAGTATGAGGATGGCACCATCTTCCGTTAAAATAAACACAAACGCCTCTCCCTTTCACTTTCCCCGAAACAATGATCGAAACACCGAGTAATAACCTAAATCCCTCGATATCTACATGGGCGGCAACACCGTTATGGGTCGACAGCAAGCCGGATCTCTGTAAATGCAATAAGCTTAGCATTATGAAGTTCATGTATGATACTTAACGTTAGCTGCATAAGCCATTAGTTTTATTACTCAGAGATTGTTGATTTAAGCTAGCTGAGGGATTGAGGATATATATGTCAGATTGCCCTTCAACTATGACTTTTGAAATGCTAAGAAGTCACTGAATTAAATACCGTTTGCCTTTAGTTGTTTGGTCCCTTCTCTTATACCATCCTTCACAGAAAAGATAATAATAATACATAATTTTAAATAGCGCCAAACAAACTATGAAACAATTCTCGTAGCGCTTAACATAATAATAACAATTATAACATATATGCTTTGGTGAAAAGATACGTTTTGAGAGCTGATTTAAAACCGTTCACAGTATTGCACATTTTTACATGTTCTGGAAGTGAGTTCCACAGGCACGGTGCACTGGATGCGAACGTTCTCAAGCCGTAAGTCTGTGTTTTTACTCTAAGGATAAGTAGCATCAGCGATGAATTGGAGCGAAGTGAGCGTGTGGATGATGGTCGGAGCCGAAACAAGTTAGTGAGGTAGCTTGGTCCTACATTGTGCATACATTTGAACACCATCAGAAGTAGTTTGTAGTTGATTCGTTCACGTATCGGGAGCCAGTGATGCACTTGAACACCAAATATTTTAGTCATTCTCTTTCATCAAATGAAGAAAATTTAGACTGTATGACAGTTGAATACCACATATGGACTGTTAGTCCAATAAACAAAGAAGAGATTGAAAGCTGGAAAGGCTTCTTTGTCTTTTCCTGGTTTTTTGAAGTTATTCAACCTTGAAATGTGTGTAAAAGGTTAGAACACTCCTTTAAGTCTAGATCAATAGTCGTCTTCTGTGTAAACATCCGATTGTTGATGTTAATCAGTCTCGTATAAATTCTGATTAATTAAAAGTACGATTGTTATTTTAAACTCTGTACAAAACAACAGAGCAGCCATGGATGATATCCACTGCATTAGTCCTTGACAATTTCTGTATCATCCATATTGTTATTTGAGGGCGTTAAAAGTCTTTAGAGTGTTCCAAGTGATTTCTACATGACTTTTGAGTGAGCTGTTATAATGATCCATGAATTTAGACCATGGATTCCAGCCACTTTTATTGACAAGCCTCAAATCTTTAAAGGGCCTTTTAAAAAAAAAAATTAAAATGGAGTAGAAATACCACCCAGACTGACAACAATGTGTTTCAAAGGTCCAAAACAGAGATTTCAGTTAATTGTCGATGCGAGCCGGAGGGAAAAGTTGGTCATAGCGAAATGACGAGAGAGGGCCACAATCTCAAGATCAGATGCAATCTGCTGGTTAGGCTGGTAGCGCACTCAAGCCTAATTCCTTAAATCCACCTACAGTAAGTATCGTGAAACGATGCTTGCTGATATGTCAGAACTTATTTTGCGCATATATCCCTAAATCACATCATACAGCTGAAATTAAGGGAACACTACACTAACTTTCAGTTACATACCTCATTAATTACCTCATTAAATTAGCTATTTAACATTTTCAAGGTGAGTGGGGGAACTCCTCATACAGCTGAAAATTAGGGGAACACTGCACAAACTTACAGTTACATACCTCATTAATTACCTCATTAATAAGCTATTTAACAGTTTCAAGGTGAGTGGGAGAAACACCTCCTGCAGCTGAAAATTAGGGGAACACTGCACTAACTTACAGTTACATACCTCATTAATTACCTCATTAATTACCTCATTAGCTATTTAACAGTTTCAAGGTGAGTGTGAGGAACACCTCATACAGCTGGAAATTAGGGGAAAACTGCACTAACTTACAGTTACATACCTCATTAATTACCTCATTAATTAGCTATTGAACAGATTCAGGGTGAGTGGGAGGGACACCTCATACAGCTGAAAATTAGGGGAACACTGCACTAACTTACAGTACAGTTACATACCTCATTAATTACCTCATTAATTACCTCATTAATTAGCTATTTAACAGATTCAGGGTGAATGGGAGGAACACCTCATACAGCTGAGAATTAGGGGAACACTGCACTAACTTACAGTTACATACCTCATTAATTACCTCATTAATTAGCTATTTAGCAGATTCAGGGTGAGTGGGAGGAACACCTCATACAGCTGAGAATTAGGAGAACACTGCACTAACTTACAGTACAGTTACATACCTCATTAATTACCTCATTAATTAGCTATTTAACAGATTCAGGGTGAATGGGAGGAACACCTCATACAGCTGAGAATTAGGGGAACACTGCACTAACTTACAGTTACATACCTCATTAATTACCTCATTAATTAGCTATTTAGCAGATTCAGGGTGAGTGGGAGGAACACCTCATACAGCTGAGAATTAGGGGAACACTGCACTAACTTACAGTTACATACCTCATTAATTACCTCATTAATTAGCTATTTAACAGATTCAGGGTGAGTGGGAGGAACACCTCATACAGCTGAGAATTAGGAGAACACTGCACTAACTTACATACCTAGCAAATTTGTTGTAAAGATGTTAGAGTACAGTTCTACTCATCAGAAGTGCTAATCTCTGTTGAAGTGTTGATATCACATCCTGACACATTTGAAATGACTAATTCCTTTCCACTAGACATGTTTATTAGATGTGGTACTCGAAAGGACAAGTAGATAATCCAAATTACCTTATTGCATACAATGGCTCATCAATAACCTCTTTCCTGTGTTTATTGGGCGTTTGCTCTCTGGTTAGTTGTGTTACTTGGCTCTTTAACTGGAAAGCCTCTTTCAAGAGACCTTTATTGTTTGACAGGGTTTCCTGTACGAGCTGGCTGAGAGACTCAAAAGATAACAGAAAGTGTTCTTACAGGAATAAATGTTTAATTTTTATCGCAGCTGTCGCTGATATTTTTTTCAACAGTTTCCTACAAAAGCTAACAAGCAACACCCCTCCCCCCCCTTAAATTTTTTGTCCCTACCAAGTAAGCATTAATTAGCAAGTACTTAATGATTTAAGACGTTGTTTTTTCTTTCCTATTACTTTTCTTTCATCAGTTGAAATAAAAAGAAACACCTGAAGCTTGTGAAAGAACTTGCTTTGAGATATTGATAATTAAAATATCTCTAATATCTTAACAGCTTTAATTGCTGCTTTTTTTCTTCAGTATTTTTTTTTCAATCAAAGACAAGTCTCAAATTACCTTCTTCAACTTTGTACAACCCGGATTATTTGTTTATGTTTAAATTTGTAGTTCACATCTCGTACAGAAAAGTAAACTGGTAGTTCTTGGTTCCTGACAAAGTTAGTTTTGGCTGTTGACCAAGGGAAAGAAAAATCGACAGTGATATGTGTACATTCTTAAAAAAAAAATACTTAAGCTATTTACACAATTAAATTGATACAAGACAGGTGAAAATCATTACAGCATGCTCAGATCCCAAGACATTATAACCTCAAATATTTCTATTCCTTCCATAACTCTAAAATTCTTTTTCCAAGATCATCGTTCTTATATGACCATGGGTATCTTTTCATGCCCACCAATTTCACCACCTGCTCCCTCACCCCCCACCCCCACCCCACCCCCCAGATATTTTATCCCAAGTTGTCAACGTTGAAGTGTTTAAGTGATTTACAAAGTGAACTTATGTGAACTTAAAGTGAACTTACAGTAAGTTATAGCAGTGCTCAATTCATGGTTTTTCTTTAAAAGCACTTCTATTCTTGTGAATTTGAATTTCTAATTGATCATGGCATGTCACTAAGCCCATGTCCTTCCCTTCTCTGGCCTACAGACAGTTCTCCAATTCCCGAAATTTTTACAATTATATGACATCATAACTAACAAGGTATAATTCAGATTTTGTGTAGGAATGTTGATGAAAGGGAATTTTAATTTTGTTTTCCTTGCAGTGAAGAGCAACCCACAGAATTGCCAACTACCAAGAAAGTGCTAATATTTGTATTTAATGGTAAGTTACATGCTATACATACTATATTTTTTAGTTTTCTTGTTTATTTTCTTGTTTATATTTTGTGATGCTATTCAATAATGAAATCTCAATTAACACTGTAATTAATTCACTTCACAAACCAATTTCCTAATAATAATTTCTAATAAGATGTAAAGAATAGGAAATTGAAAGTTTCTTTTCAAATGCTATTAATACTGAAGTTTATGGATGACAAAATGTTGAAAATACATTCAGTTAAATTTATCATTTGCTTATAGTTTTGCATTACACATAGCAGTGCACATAGCATAACATATAATGTAAGGACACATAGCATTACTCAAAGCCTGACACATTGCATCTTACATACCGTTCATATTGCATTACACATAGCATTGCGCATAGCCTCACATATAGCATTACACATAGCCTTGGACATTGCATTGCAAATATTACATGCAGCATTGCACGTAGCATACCATATAGCCTTACACATAGCCTTACACATTACATTGCACATAGCGTTATACATACAGTAGCATTGCACATCGTACCACACCTACAGTAGCATTAAATTTACACATAGCCTTAATGATAGCATTGCACATAGCATTTCACATATACATATAACTTTTATATATAATACATATAGCATTGCAGATGGCATAACATTGCTAAACACACATAGTGTTACACGTTTTGTGTACACATTATTAGAGATACTGTAGCATTGCACATAACCATACATATATAGCATTACACATAGCATCAGTCATTCCTCACAGCATTTGCTCTCAGTTTGTCCTTATCTTTGCATTGTCATTAATAAAGGAGTTTGCCTGGAAGCAGAGCTGATGTTTTCATTTTCAGAACCTGTAAGGCAATGTTGCAGTAACTCGAACTCAACTAGTCCTTAAGTACTGTTTCCCCAAGTACTCAGTAATCACACTCGGTGAAATATACTCGGATGCTAAAGTACTCATACTTGTACTTGATTTAAAGAGCTTGATGCTCTCTAAGGTTGATTTCTTTTGTGGTTGGTATTATGGTTGCCTAATCGTGACATGTACACGTTTAGACAGTCTTTGTTTCGTAAGTATGTTGGTATACTGCAACGTCACATGTCCCCTAAATTCTGCATGTTGTGTTATACATATGTAGCTGGCTGCACTGATAGACACTGTGGTTGTCATGTTCTAAAGTCAAATTGTAACCAACTTTTTCAATCGCAACTTTATTCTACAAAGCCTTAACCAGAAACGACGTAAAATTACCACAGTGAAACAAAAAAACATTCATTTTTGTATTTTGAGATATAGGTAGAAGTAGAAGTCAAAGGTCCTTTGAGGTCACCACAATTCAAAGTGTGAAAACCTTGTAAATGATATCTCGAGAAGGGTAACTCTGACTAACTTTATACTTTGCATGTGGATGCCCCATATTGACAGGAAATAACTCTATTGTTTTTGTTGGAGGTTAACAATTGTCTGAGGTCACCAGAGGTCAAACACTGAAAGCCTTTAAACATGACTTATATTATGTAGAAGAAGCCTTTCATTTTAGGGAGGTCAAAAGGTCATCTGGATCACCAGCAGCCAAACTTTGAAAACCTTTTAGTTTGAGTTTCCTTTATTCCAGTATAAATAGCATAATTTATAAATAGGAGAGTATAAAAAGTTATGATACATAAATAACAACAAAAAGAAAAGTGATTAAAGGCAACCAAAGAAATAAATAAAGAAAAATGAAAAAATGACATTAAAAAGGTAATTAACACTATCAACAGTTTTGAAAATTTAAGTTAAACTGGGAATGATAACGAAATATCAAATCATTTAAAATTCCATTTTGAATAAAAATAGATGCTCTGTGTATGAATATGAATTTTTGAAAATTTGAACCCTATTTTTTGGTTTTATTGGTTCTATATGATGATGTAGATTCAATGTAGTAAACTCTTGGCATATATGTTAGAAATATGACTGGTGAATGTTAGTTTGTCATCAATGCGAACACCAAATTATAGTTTCAGACACACGTTCAACCGTCGAATCGTCAATTACTAGGTATTCTGACTTTATTTTAATGAGACCTTCATGCTTGATATTTTTGTTCCTAAAACCATTTCTTTGATTTCTTGGGATTGAAAATAAGATTCTTCTGATCACACACGCCAGTAATATAAGATGCAAACAATTTATACATCCTACGATCTCTCTCTCTTGTCAGAGCTTCAAAATTGTGCATGATATGGCAGTATCATCGGCATACTTGATTACAGAACAATTTGATTTTGCCTGTATTTTGACAGTATACATAATAAAAAGTAACGCCGATTTAAACATGATATCTCATAGAAATCATAGATACATCTCATACATGGTATATGGATTTGCCACATTGAGTACAAAAATGTTGTAGTTGTTGGTGTAGGTCAAGGTAGGAATCATGGGTACTTCTCATACTTGGTGTGTGGATGCATGACATTGAGTGCAAGGCCCCTATTGATTTTGGTGTTGGTGTGTATTGCCATGTACAGTAGACTGACCTGTGATTATCAAGCCATAGTGTAATTGTACATCCAAATAGTGGGTCAGGACATTTACATCATAAGAGCTGTTTCTGGTGAACAAGCAGAAGTCTAGTGTAATGAAGTCATTGAAACCTCAATGCATTTTTGCATTCTGGTTTTATCAGAAAAAAAGGAAATCCCTTTTACATTAAATAGCCCTTTTTCTCCCTGTAGCTGCTCTATCAAGTTTATAACTATCTGAGCAATCATGGGTCACTGTAGCCACTAATCATTTGAGACTAGATGCACGCATGGTGAAGCATGCATGTATCCCATGATCCTTTATGATCAAAACTAGAGCATGGAGTGTGACAAGACCTACAAGCTACCTACATCCATCTGCAGTTCACAGGAGGATGGTTCACGCTGCTCATAAAAACATCTGTTTCGAAATATCGTCCGTAGCTTGCTTGATGAGGACGACTGTGTTTTCCTATCGCCATTAAGTCTCGTTACAAGACTATTACAATTCTCAGGCGTTATTAATCCACGTTTTGAATGGCTGCGTGAAGTACAAGCTAATCTAACAACTGTCAGAGAGTTGCCGTAGCGATGATGTTATTGTAATCGTTGGGTGAGTCTGTTGAGGACACCCGGCACGCAGTTTGATTATTTTCATTGTGTTATTAATGGGCGTCACAGACAATGCTTGGGTGGATGCCACACTACTGCAGGTGTATTCTGTTGAAACAGGAAGCCTTTGCTCTCCAGTGTTCTAGGTTAGATTGTTACTTTTTCAGCACAGACTGAATATCTTGGCAAGGAGATCTTTTTATAAAATAAACATTTTCCCAATATTGTCCCGGAGTGTAATTTTTCTCAAAGATACCATGTTTTTGTGACACACAATAAGAAAAAGACACCTTACAGCACTGGTGTGTCGTCATGGAAATGTATGACTATAAAGTACAATGGTGATCATGTTCCCACAAATGTCTTCGTATGAATGAAAATTGAAAGTTATACATACAGTAGGAACATAGATGGGTTTTTTCTTTTTTGGACATGTATTGTTATTGACAACAATAGGGTTGCAGTTATGAACAGCTTTATGTGTAGATGAACACAGTACATACTAGGCTGTGTTCGTCATAGTGTAAACTAACCATTTGTAATCCTTCTCATCTTGATTTCTGAACATTCCCACTTGAGGACCAGATCTAGTGATAATAGCTGGTATGGACAGCAATGTTACTCTACACCAGACACTTCACTTATGGTTCTATCAATTCAAACGGGGCGGGGGGGGGGGGAGCACATAAGCACCCCAGACTATACGCTAATAGCTGTATATGTGGTTATGTGCCATTGAATTTAATATGATCTGGAACTCTCACTCAATAGTAGGAAAATATATCAGCCATGGAGGGTCATGTGACTTGCTCCCAGACCTGTAGTGTGCTTCTAACATTATTTAACCCTTTGTCAGTTCGAAACGATGAGCGTTCCGTAGACAACAGAACGCCGTCATGACGGGTCTTTACAGTAAAACTGAGAGTAATGTATTAGGTTTAACTGTTAACAGTTGTTAACAGACCATGTTCTGTATGCACACATGAACAGTACTGCATCCATTGACATACTAAATACTCAGTAATATTGGAACAGAAATGTATATCATTTAGACGGACCTTATTATTGCCTTATTAATAAATTAAATTGTCTTCTCTGGCACAAATCTCCAGACTGATTTCAGCATCTCTCACATTATTTAACTGAGTTATAATAATACCATCCCTTACGTAGTAATGGAATTGCCATTCTAGAAGACTCCTCTGTGACTATGTGTATAGTTGTAGTGGCCAATTGTACAGGTGGCCATATGACCATGTGTGTTTTATGTACAGTTGTATGCAACCGATATATATATATATATATATATATATATATATATATATATATATATATATACATACATACATATATACATGTTTTTTGCTCAATTGGATATTGGCAAAATTTTGGCATGTTTGGAGTGATGTGAAAGTGTGAGTGGGGGCCAAGGGTCAGGAGTGAAGCCAAAAGTGTTTAGAAATGTTTCTCATCGGAATGGAATTTGATGAAAGTTGCTGACAACCTTCCAGTACTCGCAACACAAAAATGTTGTGGAGAATAGCACATCTCAAAATTAGTTAAAGTAGATTTGTTGCTTTGGAACGACAGCCACTAATGACAGAGTGGTTTCCTGAAACAGTGTGTAACCGAAGATAAGAGTTCTAGTTACTTTCCACAAAGCTCACTAATGCTACAACATTGCTGATATTCTAGTTGAGGAAAGTTTGCTATGGGGAAACAAATCACCCTCCCTCCTTCCTCTTTCAACACAACAGCAACTAAGAACTTTCTTTTTTAATAAAGAAAACATGAAATTCAAGAAAGAGGAAGCAGAGAAGATCTTTGTTTTAGGATATCCTCTGAGAGTCACAAGAAAACTCTTTGTTATATAGAATTCAGATTGAATTAAGTCTAAAAATACATTTTATGTCCCTTTCATTTTGTTGGTTTGGTAATATTTCACTGTTTCTCCATGTACTGTTTGACATGTCGGACGTTATTTTCCCCCCAAAGGTTCCTGATTTGATGTTCACAGTATGAATAAAACTGAGCTAGGAATTGTTCTATCAATAGGCTAAAATGGCAACATTAACATATGTTGCAAAAACAATTTTTAATAAAATATTCTGTAATAAATAAAGTGTGCCAGGCAGAACCGTCGTTGGTCTGTCTCTCGTAATGTGAGCCTACCATAAAAAAAAGATTTCATTCATGCAGAGTCTACCTTTTAAAATTTGATCTTTGAAATGGTTAGAGCCATGCCTACATCAGCCAGTGCAGTATTACTCCAGTATTAAAATCCATGCTACAAAACTGTCCGCGAGTAATTTATATACATACATTTCTTGCTGGTTGGAATAATTTCATGTGTACTTGTTGGGTGGGTGAACCTGGGTGTGGCATGGTTCTATTCTCTGTATATGCATATATCTTTCTATATGTATATATATATATATATATATATCTATATGTATATATATATATATCTATAAATGGATGGATGGATGGATATTTATATATATATATATATATATATATATATATATATATATATATACATACACATATAAGGCCTCGACAAATACGGTCGCCAACTCGCCAATGGCGACTAGAATTTGCGACTGGCGAACAAAAAATGCATTGCGCTCAACATTTTGGCGAGTGGCTCATTCGCTCACTGCCTTTATACGATAGGCTTACTTTTAACTTGTGACCCAATCAACAAAGGCCTATTGCCTAATGTTGCACATCACAGTAGAATTAGTGCACTGTTACAAGTAGGTCCTAAGGAACAGCTCTGTTCACCAGCTCGAAACTAATTAGATACTAATCGACTAAATGATGCACGATAGGTTCTAACCATGGAGGTTTACATCATGGTGTAACCAAACTGGAAAACTACAAACTTAAATAAATGCATAACGACAACTCAAACAGGGGTAACGTGTGAATATGATTTAAACACTTTTGACGAAGCACAATTTAAATAGATCGTTTTTGCTGTAAACAACTAACAGTAACACAAAACCGCGATATACTAAGTTAGACCATACTTCCCAGGCTTATATCACACAAACACTTTGCGAGAAAAAATGGCGAGTAAATTTAACGTTTTGACGAGTAGAATTTTAGACTCGGTCGCCAGTTGGCGAGTAGTTTAAAAATTTTTTGTCCATGCCTGATATTTATATATATCTATATATATCTATAAATGGATGGATGGATGGATATATATATATATATAAACATGCTGTTCCATCCATTGGAAATCCTAAAGCACTCTAAAGCATATAAGTGCAGTTCCGACCAGTGTTATCTCAGTATGGAAGACAATTTCTTCTATATTAAGAAGCAGAGCGTGCAAAAGCTATAACTCAATCAACAAGCGTAGTGAATTTGTGTCCGAATATCGTTATGGCAACCGTTCAATGAAACTCCCTGACTGCCCTCCCCCGACGAAATAGTTGTCCTTGCAAGATACAGTTGCCTGATGATCGCCGCAGTGGCAGTGAAAAGAACTCAATGTGTGCGAGAAACTCTGAGTTGCAACGCGATAGAGTTTTTAATACACATATCTATATAGCTCTGCACCAGTTGTATTGAGCACTATATGCTATTACTGAACTTTATATACTATGTATGTTTATATTTATATATAAATATATATGTATTTATATATAAATATACATGTATTTATATATGTAGATATATATATATATATATATATATATATATATATATATATATATATATATATATATAAATGAAAATCATAATGAGTTGGAAAATCAAGAACAGTGAAAAAACTTTCAGCCTCCACCGAGATTCGAACCACGGGCCTCCCACTATGTACGCAGACACCCTAACCACTAGGCTATGGACGCTGATTGTATGTCCAGAGGTTCGAAACCGGTAAGGAAGATCGTAATTCCACTGTAGGCGTTTGTCACCTTGGTTCACATATATATATATATATATATATATATGTATATAAATATATATATATATATATATATATATATCTATATATATATATATCTATATATATATCTATATATATATATCTATATATATATATATCTATATAGATATATATCTATATATATATATATATATATATATATATATCTATATAGATATATAGATCTATATATATTTATATATCTATATTGATATATATATATAAATATCTGTATATATCCACAAGAAAAAAATGGAAAAAAATGATACTTTCATTTCCAACTTTATTACTTAGAACGTTAAATAGGTAACAAAATATTTCGAGCGTTTACACGGCTCTTCTTCAGTTGTGCTAATGAAATGGAAGAAACTAGACCTTATTGGTATTTAGCTTAGCATGTATGCTCATAAAAGAGAGATCCCTGTTGAGCCCATTGTTGTGTGTATTGAGGCGTAAGATGGTTTTTAGTTCCCGGTTGCTTCTTTCATGAGCGGTTTTGAAGAAGCCGTATAGAATGACAAATTTGAGATCAGATAAGTTGTGATTGGGGAGATTAAAATGTTCGGCAACAGGGAAACCTGGGTTATTATTGCGGATACTTAGTTTGTTATTATTGAAGCGGAGTCTGAACTTTGTGCTGGTTTCGCCAATATAGGTGACCTGGGGGCACTTGCAACAATACAGCAGGTAGATGACATTGGCTGAGTCGCAACCAAATCTACCAGGTCTCAGAGTAGTGCCTGAGGCCCGGTGGAGGAAAGTGGGGGAGGGGTCGAAGTGTGTGCACACCAAGCATCTAGGTTTGTTACAGGGGATGTTACCACTGTCAGGTTCATTACTGGGTGGGGCGAGATTAGTGCGAACCAGCACTGAGCGGATGTTGCGGGGTTGTCTATATGCTATGACTGGGGGGGGCTTTGAAGAGTTCAGCTATTGTGGGGTCCGAATCTAGAGTGCCCCAAGATTGTTTGATTTCATTGAAAAGGGGGCGAAGGGAGGGGTGGTAGGTGACAATGAGGGGTAGTTTATCTGAAACAGATTTGAACAGTTGGAAATGAAAGTATCATTTTTTTCCATTTTTTTCTTGTGGATATTCTTAACTTTCCAACACACGCCATCAGACATGTCTATATATATATATATATATACATATATATATATATATATATATATATATATATATATATATATATATATATATATATATATATATATATATATATATATATATATATAGATATATATATATATATATATATATATATATATATATATATATATATATATAGATATATATATATATATACAAACATGTGAACCAAGTGCTTCAAGAGGAAGACTAGCAAAGATCAGTACTTCAGTACTGGTCTTCCCATACATTATATAAAGAGAAGAAAACATTGGATTGATCACATACTTGTCATACATAGAATTCCCATATTGAGGCCTGTTGTATGTGTAAGATGTCAAAGGTCATTTGCATTCAAAAATTGAAAATTCTAAAATATTCTACCCATGGACTGGATTATTTAACTGCCACATATGAAGGGAATTGGGTGTGTGAATATCTACACTGTAAGTCACCAGTGTAAGTCAGCAGTACAATACAGGGAATTTGGGTGTGAGAATATCTACACTGTAATTCAACAGTACAGGAAACTAACACAAGAAACACCATAATATGTTTGGATAAGGTTTTCCCCTTTCACACAAGAAGAATAGTTGTTATTTTTTAACCACCTTACTCATTGGGTTCCATACTGGTATGGTTACCTGCCAATCGATCTTCAAAAGATTCTTTGTTAGAATTGAGATCAAGGAAGCCCAGATCTAAAAGGATATCTGGTAATAAGTTAAAATAAAGAGATAAGTGCAAGAAACAGTTAACTAGAGCTAGTTGAAGCATTCTTGATAGGTATATTGGACCTTGTAGTGTGATTACATGGGTTTGAGTAAGCCCCTCCAACGAAACAAGTACATAGTCCCCAGTACGAGTACAGAAAGTGTACTCGAATACTGGAGTACGGGTAAGGACTGGAGTATGAGTATGGACTGGTAATGAGTACAGACTGGAGTATCAGTACAGACAGGAGTATGGGTACAGACAGGAGTACTGGTATGGACTGGAGTATGAGTAAGGACTGGAGTACGAGTAAGGTCTGGATTGTGAGTACGGACTGGAGTGTGAGTGCGGACTGTACAGGTGCGGACTGGAGTATGAGTAAGGACTGGATTGTGAGTGCGGACTGGAGTGCGAGTGCGGACTGGAGTACGAGTAAGGACTGGAGTACGTGTAAGGACTGGAGTACGAGTAAGGACTGGAGTACGAGTAAGGACTGGAGTACGAGTAAGGACTGGAGTACGAGTAAGGGCTGGAGTACGGGTAAGGACTGGAGTACGAGTAAGGTCTGGAGTACGAGTAAGGACTGGATTGTAAGTACAGACTGTACAGGTACAGACTGGAGTACAGGTACGGACGGGAGTGCGAGGACAGACTGGAGTGCTTTAGGTCTGGATTGAGGAATATCCAATTATGTGTGAACATTCCATGGCTTGGTCTGAGTGCCGAAAAGTTACAACCCAAATAAAGAGCATGCAATTGGTTATTTCTCAAACATTGATAGTGTCATTGAATTTACCCTGCATTAACTGGTTGCGTTCATTACCCAATTAATTTGTATTTGACTCATTTTGTGTCAATCCATGGCTTAACATTTTCTCTTAATTTGTTTGTATAAACCAGTCAATCGAATGGGATGAAATCGAAAGTAGTGTTATAACATGTTATGTTATCACTAGTAGCGACGTTTATACATTGACACCCTTTCTTAGATGTGTGATTATGTTGGGCGTTTCACTTTCTATGCATAAACAATTACACTCTGCAATGATGAGTACCTAACTTCCCATTAAAATTTAAATAAAAGATGTTAACATTAGGAATTTAACTTGAACAGCCCAAATCTTGATTTTCTTTCATTTCAATAGTTCCAGGAGGTGGCGGTGCCACAGTGAAGGATGTGGAGGCCATGTATCCCATGATGCAACTGGTCATGTACTGCATCGACAAAGTCAAGAGATTTAGGCTGTCCAAGGATGTGAGTTAACAAAGAAATCTTTCTTTCGTTCCGGATATCAGTGTCAGTCACCATTCCTCTGACTTTCTAGCATGTTTTATAGTAATACTTTTGGCATATCAAGTAGATGAATATATGGTCAATTTCTGTAAACACTATATCCCAAAGATAGGTTACATCACATAGCTCCTATTTAGCATGTGTCTTTCTTATACTGAGCACAAGAACCATATTATTTTGGATGGAGGTCGAAGGTCGTTTGGGGTCATGCAGAGGACTAAATGTCAAATTGTCAAAAGTACTTTTTCTTAAGAATTTTACTTTCTTAAGAGATTATATATGTATGGTAGATTACCCAAGTGATACATAAAAAAATTGATCCACAATTTGGTGTAGGTGAAAGCTCATTTAAGGTTTGCACAAGTCAAACCCTACAAAACCAGGTCAGGTTTCAATGAAGATGTAAAAGTTATGCTGATGTGACTTCCCCATACATAGTAGAACCCCCTTGTTGTTTTAGGCGGAGGTCAAAGGTACATGCAGACTCCTCTTGTGCTGCATATGTAATGTATTTAGAGGCAAGTAACCGCTGGGAGGGGTCTAAAGGCAAGTAACCCCTGGGAGGGGTTTAAAGGCAAGTAACCGCTGGGAGAGGTTTAAATGCGAGCAATTGCTGGGAGGGGTCTAAAGGCAAGTAACAGCTGGGAGGGGTTTAAAGGCAAGTAACCACTGGGAGGGGTCTAAAGGCAAGTAACCGCTGGGAGGGGTTTAAAGGCAAGTAACAGCTGGGAGGGGTTTAAAGGCAATTAACCGCGGGGAGGGGTCTAAAGGCAAGTAACCGCTGGGAGGGGTCTAAAGGCAAGTAATCGCTGGGAGGGGTTTAAAGGCAAGTAACCAGTGGGAGGGGTCTAAAGGCAAGTAACCGCTGGGAGAGGTTTAAAGGCAAGTAACAGCTGGGAGGGGTCTAAAGGCAAGTAACCAGTGGGAGGGGTTTAAAGGCAAGTAATCGCTGGGAGGGGTCTAAAGGCAAGTAATCGCTGGGAGGGGTCTAAAGGCAAGTAACCACTGGGAGGGTCTAAAGGCAAGTAACCACTGGGAGGGTCTAAAGGCAAGTAACAGCTGGGAGGGGTTTAAAGGCAAGTAACCGCTGGGAGAGGTTTAAAGGCAAGTAACAGCTGGGAGGGGTTTAAAGGCAAGTAACCGCTGGGAGGGGTTTCCCTCTGGTTACGTCTTTGCATTTATCATTCACTTCTGCACAGTAGTACTGATTTCCTATCCAGTTAAAATTGCTTGTGATGCCGGGTTCCTTTTTCATTTCAGGGAAAACATCGTGCGGATCAAGCTCGCAAGAAGGTTTCGGAATCATTCCAGAAAATGGCTCACGCTCAACGACAAGAAGCCGCTCAGCTGAGGAAAGAGGAAAAGAGAAAAGCCGAAAAGGAGAAACTGATGAACGAAGAAGACCCAGAGAAGGCTCGAAAACTTGAGGTAAGTCGGAATTATTTAGTGCCGTCATGACAACTGACCACCTTGACCCTGATCTTGACCTTGAGCTTAAAAGCAAAATTTGACATCTGATAGAGTAATTACTGTAACTGCTTTAAGTGCAGGTTGCATTACAGTACCACCTATTGAGTTTTTAAGAGATTAGCCACTAGATATGGTTAGTTAAAGTCCTTGTCTTGTCAATCATGTTGCCTGTGCTCTCCGAGATTTTCACGTACTGGTTGGGATGCTAATGGGTACGTGCAGTCATGTATAGGACCGTCGTTAACTAAACTTGCCGCCTTTATATTGAAGATAATAAGTCAATTGCTAGTGTCTACAGTCTGCCTGGTCACATTGGCCTGCCAGCTTACTGATAAGTTACTGGCCAGGTTGAGGTACAGAATTTGCTGATTTGCTCTTTGTCTTAAAGTAAGATGCTAGTTACATCCCAAGTGCCAAATGCACTGCTTGTTTTCAAGGGTCAAGGGTCCCCAGAGTTGTGGATAGCAATTCATGCTGTCTGCCCATGGCCTGCTCCCCGCCCTTCTAACCATCTCAAAGTGTCCTCAACTTTATGAGGAAGGAGTTATTGAAGCTGTTGAACAATCAGAAACAGTTAAAACAGAGTTTGAAACATTAATTTCAGTAAAAGCAATGCGTCTTTTGTTGTCCTTTGTGTTTCTGACAAACGCTGCAGCTGTCAAATTTCATGTCAGCTCAACGTAATCTATAAATAATTCATTAAGTCATTTTCTCTCTCTGGTAGACCCGGTAAAGTTGTTATTAAGTTAATGAAAACTCTTTTAATGGGATTTTTAAAACAAAAGGTGTCCAGCAAAATGAAATACAGATCAAACACATTAAGCAGCATTAAAATCATTTTAAGATTTTGTGATTTCATCTTCATTATTGATGTTTTTCTGTCCCCCCCCCCCCTTCTTTTAGGACAAGCAATACAAGAAGGACATGAGGAAACGTCTGAACCCATCGATGAAACAGGTGAAGGTTCGAGTCTCGTAAAAGAAAAGATGCTCGCTCGACTGCCTGAACACTTCCAACTGTCCTCTGGCCCATTTTCATGTCATTGTGTTTTTGTTGACTTGACCTTGCCGAAGGAAATGACAAAGGAGTTACAAACAAAACGTGTAGCCTTTTCTTTTTTTCCTTTGACTCCATGTCAGTCTATGCGGGTCTTTTCTTCATGTTAGTATGTTGCAGTTACACATCGAGTGTGAGAGAGCTGTGAAGTTTTGTTTCTATAAAGTCACCACTGTTGGTTTCTTTGTTCTTCATTTCGACTCCCCTCCATTCTTTGTTTCTGTTCCCAAAATCATTCTATAATTTCATCTTGCGGAAATGTGCCAAGAAATTCGAAACAGAAATGTTCAGTTTTTGGAATCAGTCAGTTTAGTTTAATGTAGGAAATGTCAATCATTGATAAGGGCGCTTCATGTCACAAATATGATTTATCCGTGCTCACAGATGCCTCACTTTTGGCGGTATTAATACTTGAAAGTGAAAACACGTCTCCAATTTCACCCTGGCTCCGTAGTTACGTAGGGTTCCTTTGTGGTGTTAGCTTTCTGGTTTATATCTGATACAAAGAAGTTTCAGTTCCTTGGAATGAATCTGAGCTGTTTTTTTTTTTTTAATGTATGTTCTTCAGGTAAAGTTATCCTTCTCATAAATCTCCAGGTAGTTTGTTTTAGGTGCTTTTTTTTTTTTCCTTGTTGGATTGTCTGTTGAAGCGTTATTAATTAATACAGTCCAGCTTCTTTATGTCCTTATCAGTAATCTGCATCCCTCAACATTGTGTGGAATGATATTGAATGTGGTCTTCTGTGGCAGGCTATGTAAGTGAGAGAGGGGAGGGGAAGAGGGGAAGGGAGGGGAAAACCCTGTGGCCTTAGGACGCATTGTGGTGTTTTTTTGTTCGTTTTGCGATAATTTTGTTAATTAAGTCAACGAAGAGGAAGCAACCCTCAAATATAATCAGAATTAATGAAAATGTCTATTGTTTCTGCAACGAATGCTTTTCAATGTTAAGATAATTATAGCATTTTCTTAACAAATTATTGAGATTATTTTACTGTATTCATATTACTTTACCAATGATAACCAGTACACTGTCATGTTCCCCCTCCCTCCCTCCCCCCCCCCCAACCCTCATCCATTTCCTGTACCTTAAACACAAAATTTTCTACTTTTGCACATGGTGCAGAAACCAAACCTTGAAGGGTTAACATTAGAGGATGTTAAAATATTCCGTCTTACACTAACTTTATGGTATCTCTGCTGCCACGGAAATTGCCACGACAACTCTCCCCCCCCCCCCCTTCCGTCTTAGCCAAAGCTTCTTTTCTCCTTGTATCAAACTCTCTGAATAATTGACTTGTATCTGTTGTTGTTTGTTGTTACCTTAAATCACACAACTCAATGTCCAATAAGACCAACTACCTTCTTGAAATTAAATTGCAAAATAATATTTCATTCATGAGGTCAAGGTGTCATCACAAAATCTTAATAAAACAGTTTTTTAAATTGCTGTCTTGCTGTTAATTTTGTTTTTCCTTATTTTTTTTTGTCATTAAATGTTAATTTTTCACTTAAGTCTCAGATAAACTTTGATAAATGTGGAGAGGATGGAAGAATGTTTTAATATAAATTCATAATCATAATCTGTTTCGTGCTGTGTTTCTTCGGGTTTTTTTTATGTCGTTTTCTTTGATATATATTTATTACTTTTGCGATATCAGATAACTGTCATCCTGACTAAAAGTTTTTTTTTTTTTGGTCTCTGATCTATAAAAGACTTGGCAGTATCAAATAAATTTAATCCTGAAATGAAAATGGAACTCAACAAATTTATGAAATGCAACCCTTTAGTTAATGCCTGGAAGAGAAGACCTTTTCATTTCATTTGACTTGGGTGCAGGCCTCAGCCAGCAACTTAGTCATCAAGAAATGGGTGGTCAGAGTCAATCCCTGCCCCCACCCCTACTCCCCTGGAACTTGTACTGACATTTATCAACATAGATAATATTGTACTTCCATCAGTTTGAAAACCTGAACATGTTTCCAGCGACTAGACCTTCTAGGACTAAATCAAAAGAAGTTATAGGAGTGGTTACACTCCCATTAGTAAGGCCAAGCCTCCCCACCCCCCTTACCCCCACCTTCGACAGTCAGTCGGAAGGAAATGGTTCTGTCGAGGGATTTTGTGCATTCAACTGGGGAAGAATTGGACCATTACTACGGGTGAGTTCTTCCACCCCCTCCTGTTTTGCAACCTTACACAAAGAATTTATTTGTAAACCTTGCAATAAGGGCTACTTATAAACACCTGATTTATAGTCTAAATATGCACCATTTGACGTTTAAAGGTTTAATTAAAGACACCACTTGATATTGGTCGGCTTCAATGACCCCAGTGCAGTCCCCCTCCTTTATAAAATCCTTCATTCGCCCCTGTTCCTACCACAAAAAGTTCAGGTTTGTACCTTAATCAGTCTGGTGAAGTTTTAAATTTGCCCACCCCACCACTGTCTGGGGTGGACGCACGAAGGGAAGTTATTGGTAAAATGGCCCCCTCCCCCATCACTCTGTCCATCTCAAAACAAAAATAATACTTACCATAAGAATGGGAAGTAACCCCTGGACGGCTTATTATTGCTCACTCGATTGAAAAAAAGAAAATCTTACAAGTTTCGGTAAACAGATAAGATAACGGGATTGTAAACTGAAAACTATAGGAACAGAAACATGCTGATTGAGAGAGTATTTTCAACTGTGGGGCCCCTGTCCTAGCGGGTCATCTGTTAAAGGCAAACTGACCGAACGGCTCGCTCTGGTTACGTCATTGGTATATGAGTTCAATATAAACAAAGGAGAAAAGAACTCAAGTCAAGCTGGACGATCACCTTTGAACTTTCCTTGTCTTCTTTTCGTCTCAAATGAAACAAGCTTTGTAACCTCAATTTAATATTCTCAGGAACAATATTAAGGCCGAATTATCAGCAGGGGTCTTTTCATAACAACATCGTCATAGGAAATGTTTGTGTATAATGACTGTAGTAACCATCCCGCATTTGCTAAACAGTTAAACTACGGATGGATGATATTGTGTATGTGTGTGCGTGTGTATATGCTATTGTAAGATTTGTGGTGTACGCTAATAGTAATGCATTTCTTATTTAAATTATTTTCATTCTTAGCAACATTCATATTGAGATATTATGTATATAACATTAATATAACAAAATTCTGACGTCTTGTTACCCAGACGACCTAACCCCTATGCTCATCTCTCACATTGCAAGTAACTCAAGGGCGGCGGAAGCACTTTTAATCTGGGGGGGGGGCACCGACATCAAAGGGCACTTTGCAGAAATTCGATTGGACTGATGCGGCCTTATATTTAGTACCCTTTATAACTCTTATTGTATTATCCTATTTGCGTATACACATCACTCCATCAACGCCCCCCCCCCCCGCCTCACCCTCAAGGAAAATATGCATACTAGCACTGCAATATCCAATGTGCAAATTGGGAAACAAGGAACAAGTTTTCTTTTGAGACAAAATGAGGTGAAATCATGCTAGTTGCTAATGTAGGAATCTTCCGAATTAGAGTTTATTTCTTGTCAATATCTTAACAATTTTTTTCCATTCGAAATAGCTTTGAGTTTGACCCACAGAAATTCATTAAAAGTCAGGGGCGTAGCCAGGATTTGCAAAGTTGTATGCACGAATATCTGAGCGGAGCGCCACCATCGGTTGGCGCGGAGCGTACAAGAAAATTTTTTGGTTTTACAAACCCCTCAGATGGCTGGAAACGGCCCTTCCCGAGTGTTCATTCTGGTTTTCTGGCCTCTTGCTAACTTGAGACACCTCAATTTTTATGTAGAAAAAGGGCACATTTTTAACCTGAGGAAAAGTGAGGGGGCACGTGCCCCCTGTGCCCCCCGGTTCCGCCGCCCTTGAAGTAACTTGACTTTGCAAAGTCCCGGATAATTTATTCACACATTAATCATACTAGGCAAGCGCATCCATGTCCAACAAAGAAACCAGAGTTATTTTGTATGAGTCCTATTTCTGCCGACCAAACTATACGTTATCACAAAGTCACTGTATTTCATGAGCGTTACTACTTCAATTTCATTAATTATTCTACCGTCAATAAGAATTAAATTTCGTCATAGTCGTCATCATTGTTGTCGTCGTAGTCATCGTCGTCATGATCATCGTCGTCGTCATGGTTATGGTCACCATCGTCATAGTCGTAATCAACATCATCGTCATGGTCGTCAGCACCGTCATCGTCATTTATCGTCGTTGTCGTCGTCAACATCACCATTGTCGTCATCACAATCATCTACACACCCATCCACATTGTCGTCGTCCTCTCGTCATCACAGATGTCGTGTTTCTTGCTTTGATAGAGAGGATGATGCAGAAATATGATGGAAGTCCTGTTTCCGCATCCATGAATATATGTAACCGACGCACAAAATACAGTGAATCCACGTTGCCGCCCCCATAAGTAACCGACCGCGTACAAAGTTTGCTCACGTTTGAGCGATACAATCATATACTGGATATACAACACAACGTGATATTCTATTATTCTGTGTAAAGTGACACTATTAGTTTTAAATATGTAGCATATGTATATATATATATATGTGTATATCTCAGGGAAATCTGTGGGAGAGATCTATTTATCTGACATATCCAGAGGTTTCCGAAATTGGATTTAATAATGGTTAATGTAAAGTAATCGAGAGGTTAATTGGCAATATTAAGAATGATCTCAATCAAAGTAGCGATGACACGCTTAACGACCACGTGACCTTTGCTCCTATTGGACAAGATATCAAGAAATCTTAAATCCTCCAGGCTCATTAAAGTACCTTATCATACACCAACAGTGGCTTGTTCTCTGTTATACGGAAATTGTATGGGCATTTTGGGTTGTTTTGGTAAACGATTTTTACAACTTGACATTTAGTTAAAAATAATGGATACATAAGTTGTTAACTTATGCTTACTGCATGTGATAAACTGTACTTTGAAAAGGGACCGTTTGCACTGTAGCCAAAGCTCGCTGCAGTTTGCGACAGACGAGACAAGTGCCCCCTCACTTGTATGGAAGCCCTGTAAAGTACACGTCCCTTTTGTTACTTCCAAAGTCTCCTTTTTGTGAATAAGAAAAGTAACCCTGTTCAATATTTGCCGGTAAATACAAAATATATTAAGTACTGGTTTGTGGTATCGACTGCACAGAAAAATTGAGTTATTTTAACCCCCACCCCAAGTCAGAGTGACATGTTCCATCGCTCATCGACTTCCCACCACATCCCACCCCATGCCCACCCCACCCCACCCCACCCCGTCCCACCCCGTCTCCCTAGATTCAATCTGCTGCCGTCTCTCCTGTCAAACCCCGAGACGACATAACGTATCTTTAAAGCATCCGTTACTTTTTATCAAGAAATGAATAATTACATACTGACGGATTCATAATCATATCTGATCACGTGACACTTAACCAACGCTTATGATGATGCTATTTCACGTGACATTTTTTTTTTTTACAATTGAATTATTGCTTACTTTTCTTCAAAGTTTGCCAAACAAGGATTGTTTGACGTTTTCAGATCTTGCCAGGTAAGCTCTCAGCCACTAAAAAATATGCTGGCATTTTTTTTCCGGAGAAAGATGTATTGCTTCGACAAATTTCTCCAAAAATTCTTCTGTTGATGTTTTCTTGAACCGATAAAAGTTTGAATTGTTTGCATAAAACCTTAATGTATGAACTCCGGGGCTTCATGAAAAAATTGTTTCCGTTAAGAATGTTTTCTTAATCTTTGTATAAACAATTTGAACGCTATGAACAAAACAAAACAAAATCACTTCGTCGTGAATGATTTTGTTTGATGTCATTCGTGTTTCAACAGGTCGAAAACAGAAATATAAGACGTTTAATATATTTTTCTCTGGAAAATCTGATCACATCTCGAAGAAAAGAGAAGATTATAATAATACTTCTAGCTTCTTGAAATCACAGAAGCTGCCGACGTATGCCACATAATATTTTGCATGACAGAATTTTGGAAGTCATGTGGGTGAAATTTAGACGATATATCGATATTTATGTAGGTAAGGTGTACTATAGGAGCTTAAGAGAATCACTGACTAAATATACAAATTCGGAAATGTTTTGTCTTCACACCTAGCCTCTCCCCCACCAACCAATCCCCACACCCTCACCAACCGATGTTCTCACCCCGCCCAAACCCACATTACAGTCAGGAAAATGACAAAAAGCAGGTCATTTCACTCATATTTACCTTCAAATGTGCCTTTGATTTGTGATGCTGATGTGGTATCATACAAGGGCGGGTTGCTTACTCGCTTACCGGATCGGATCTGCTACGCCGCTTGATCAAAAGTGCCGAAAGCTGATTCATGCAGCTCTCAGTTGAGGTACCGAAGGCGTCAATTTATTTCTTGATCGAGAACGGTGCCTATGATTTCTTCCGAGGCTCCAAGTGTGCCGCGCTTATCAAGTCCCCAGCGCCACCGGCTCGATCACTGAACCGGTAGCAATTCGTACCCGGTCGGCTCGAGCCGGTAGCACTGTGGGCCAGTCCGTCCAGATGAGATGTACTATTTCCCTGCAGTCTTTTCATCAACCAAATAAATTGCAACATCTCCCCGTGATCTCTGTTAGCTCTCCCAAGTGTCAACAAGCTCATGAAAATGAATTGAAAACACTTGTAAGTTATTTTGTGTGTGTGTTTATTCCAGGTGAACCTCGTTTTGCACATGACTAATATGGGTAGTTATGACTGAATGGTGGCACGTATACATTTCCGTAGAAAGCAAGACCAGCTTGCACGTTAGGTATATCCATTGCTTCCACACAATTTAGTTCAGTCGTCATATACAGGTAAGCGTGACGTTACTTGCACACTCATTGCTATATTGATAGCTTATGTCGAGGCATCAAATCTAATTAGGATTTTTAAATCAAAAAAGGAAGTTCTTTGTTATGTCGACCGGTACATGTATATATGAAGCTTCATCATCAAGGACTTAAGAACATAGCGAGATGGTTGTTTCCGTTGTTTGAAGCTACGAACCTTACCCTGACTAACACCCGTGACATTAAATGAATGTAACCCAAATAAGCCATTTAGCAGTAACTTTTTTTAAAACAGCTTTCGGTCCCGGAAAAAAACCTGTGTAATATCGGGAAACATTAACAGAAGCCTAAACTAGATGGTGTTCAAGATTAGGAGAGACGTTACGTGATGTTTTGGAGATCAGTGTACGAAATAGCGAAATCTGCTTAACTGACTCGGATCATGTGTATTATTCTTAGCGATTCAACCAATTTGGCTGGCAAAAACTTATTACTGTATGTTTGTTAGCAACTCAGTTGCCACTCAGCCTGTATTTAGGGAAGGTTGCTATGTAACGTGACGTGACCCTGTTGCTTAGCAGTTTTTACCGAACAAGTTATTTTCAAGGTTAATACTGTATTTACTATTCAGGAAGCGACCTGATTTATGTCCTCGATTATTTGGATTATATTCGATGTTTAAAATTGACATCAACCTGGAAGCATTCCTATACGCGAGAGTTTGTTAGTTCCTATATTTCGTGAATTGTTCTTAAGTGTTAAAAACTATGGCTTATCTTCGTGACTCTCAAATTATAATCTGGAAATATATCATGAGAATATTAGTAATAGTTTGTATGCTACAAGACATTATATACGGATATAATTTTGACATGAAGGTACCAATAGTCTACCGCGGTGAAGAGGGCACGTACTTCGGTCATTCGGTAGCTATACATCGAGACAGCGGGCAAGATATGTAAGTTAAATAACATAATCCATCAGAATTGTGTACTTCTTTTCCGTACACACAAGACTCAATGTTATTGTTTAGTTGAAGGGGGGGGGGGGGGCATAGAGCTGTTGATAGGATTCTATAAACAGCAATAATAATGGCTTACCTATAGGACTAATGTACTCTCCGGAAAGTTTAAAAAAATCCATTCACACAGACTTGCATTGACTCTTATTATTGATCGCTGGTAATGTTTAGGTGGGGTGGGGAAGGAGGGGGGTGGCGAGGCAGGGAGTGAGTAGAGGAAGGGGAGGTGATTTTTCATTGGGGTGGATCGAGGTAGTGGTAGTGTAACCTTTCTGTATATGATGACTATAGCTAATGCTTTATTTCCAATTTTCCATCTCGTATTTTATTTTCTATTTAAGATTTATTTGATTAATTAAGTAATTTATTCGAAATGTTCAGCGCAATTAACGTTGTCACTGCCGTGGGTAAAACCGTAAGCGTCTAAATCCGCCCTCCACTCCTTGTTGCTGTGGCAACCGTTGTCATGACATAAAGATGAAAGGTCCTTGAATTTATAGACAATAAATAAAATAATTATGTCCCTCTTGATACTTTTGTGTTTAACTGGTACCAGGTATAACCATGGAGCTACAATGTATTGTGGTGCATGGTATAAGCATGGAGCTACAATGTATTGTGTTGCATGGTATAACCATGGAGCTACAATGTATTGTGGTACATGGTATAACCATGGAGCTACAATGAATTGTGGTGCATGGTATAACCATGGAGCTACAATGTATTGTGGTACATGGTATAACCATGGAGCTACAATGTATTGTGGTGCATGGTATAACCATGGAGCTACAATGAATTGTGGTGCATGGTATAACCATGGAGCTACAATGTATTGTGGTGCATGGTATAACCATGGAGCTACAATGTATTGTGGTGCATGGTATAACCATGGAGCTACAATGTATTGTGGTACATGGTATAACCATGGAGCTACAATGTATTGTGGTGCATGGTATAACCATGGAGCTACAATGTATTGTGGTGCATGGTATAACCATGGAGCTACAAGTCTTTGTGGTGCATGGTATAACCATGGAGCTACAATGTATTGTGGTGCATGGTATAACCATGGAGCTACAAGTCTTTGTGGTGCATGGTATAACCATGGAGCTACAATGTATTGTGGTACATGGTATAACCATGGAGCTACAAGTCTTTGTGTTGCATGGTATAACCATGGAGCTACAAGGTATTGTGGTGCATGGTATAACAGTTTAACATGATATAACTGTGGTACATGGACTAGCTGGGGTGTATGGAATAACTGCTGTACATGATATGTATGTGTTGCATGGTAGAAACTGTTGCGCACGGCCCTCTGATGAACTGGTAAGTGTGGTCCTTGGTATAGCTCTGTAGTACATTGGCTACAAGTGATGCATGGAAAAGCTGTGGTGCAAGAAGTGTGTTTATAGGAACCTATCACACCTACAGATTTCACAAACTATGTTAATACATAACCCTCAATGTGTTGGGATGATACTTCCATATTTGTGGCCTACATATAACTTGACCCAGTTATACGATACACCCACGCGCACAGTATATCATTGTGAAATGTTTCCTTGTATGAATTCGTATTTATTTATTTATTAAGCGTTAATTAAGAGGAAACACAAATATCATTTGACACTTATTTATGACATATATCTTTTATTATAAAAAAAATCCCCCAAACAGCTCATAAAACGTTATTTGGTTTGGGAGGTATCCTAGTTTCTAAATCGTGAGTGGGTTCTGTCATAATGTAAATATGTGATGTCATATTGTCACTAGGAACTGAAATGTTATAATTTTGTCTTTCGTTTTCATCATCTTCTTCTTATTTTCAAGGTATACGGTTAACAGTTTTCAAATTGAAACCAATCATTATGTCATGTAAACTACTTCAATATAATTGTAGATTCGGCATTTTGCAAGACCCATCTGCAGTACAGAAAATAAATGTTGTAATCAATATTCTTTTATTTAAATATTGACACATGGAACACACGTGGCTCGATCACGTCTTATTTAGACATATCTTGCCGTAAATCCGTGATAATGTCCAAAATGGAATAAGACATAGTTAGTTGTCTTGGAAAGTCGTGTTGCAAGACTGCCATCTCTATATCAAATAGATAAATCATGAAAGGGTCTGGTGTGACTCTTTTAACTACAGCCAACCATATCTACAATTTGCGTAGTTTTAATTTAAATATGTGCTAAGTCATTATCAACCACTGACTGTGTTGAAGCACACTATACTAAGTGCAATTACTAAGTATACACACGTATATAGAGTCGGAGTTTTGAATTTTGATTTTACTGAAACGTCTTGAAAGTATCAAGTGCTTTGTCTGTATGGATTAACAGACGGAGAATATGACCAGCTATATGCTAATGTGGTTGCTATATATTCATAACAGCGTACTTAGTCCTAGTTACATTAACACCTTCCCCAATCGGGGTCCTCGTTGAGAATTGCTAATTATGAAGTCTAAAAATATAGGAGACAATGTAATAGGCGTTTGCCAAATCCACAGAAATACCTGCAAAAAGAACCATCTTTTGTTGGTTTCATCGGTTAAAATATATACATAGATCAGTCACAATAACAAATCATCCTCTCTCGAACCTCTCTCAAAGAAATAACTCCGCTCCTTCACAGATGTATACGTAAAGTGCAGTACAGTTAAAATGTTTAAGACTACCACACTGCTATTAGTCCAAGTTGTACTTCTGTACCACCTCAAATTCTTGAGGAATAACCCATTAAAAAATATATAGCTGAGGCTTATCAATTAAAATAGATGGATTAATTCGCACTGACCACTAGACACGTTCCTCAAATAAAACACAGAATCCAATAAGAGAAACATCAGAAGTGATGGCATAAAATAATATATTTACAAAGCATCCAATGATGACCTGCTGTCTGTATTGGTTACATGATGTTAAAGAACACGTTTTTAATTGAATTACTACAGAATTGATAAAAACCATAAATTAACATTAATATTTAGACATGCATGTACTGAGCAGTTGATATCATCATCAATTTAACCTAATCAAATATTTCCAGCGATTTATCATATTTTAATAATGGAATACCTCGTAAACCGAAATCATGCTACAGAAACATTAATATGGCACCAAACCTCTTTTCTTTTCTTTTCGTCGACTAATACATATGGAGACTAAAATTATGCGTAAATAATATTTTTAATTGAAACTTTTGATATATACATGTCATGAAATTGAGATTATACATTCCCGTGAGGTACGGTACACAAAATCTAAGACGAATGGAAAACGTATAAAATACTTTAAACATATTTTCATAGTTCATAGATCATTTTAGATCCACCCATTTTGAAAAGAAACCTTCAAAGCAGCACTGCACTAATAGCTATAAAGACAGCATGACAATCTTTCTCAATATTGTGAAATATTGCGTAAAAAAATCAATATTGCTTGAAAACTATCACACATTGTTTGAGTTTCATACTACAAGTTATGCGATTCACGTGAAAAACATCACCAGTTCGCAACCGATGACAACATTCTCGAGAATCGAAACAAAGGATTTCGCTCATTCAAACTTCTAAATAAGTCATATGACACATACTGAACATAGTAAACGCGGATCCAGGTGGGTGTGTTGGGAGGGTGTTTTTCAACACCCTTACAACAACAAAATCACAACCAAAATTAATTAGAACAAGCTTGTGTGTAGCTTAGTATATATCTAATAATAGACCTAATTATAGTCAAAGCATGCCACTACAGAACAGACCCTCCGCGGGGAAACTGGCTTCAATGACTTCCATGGCGACAGCACCCCTTTTAAAAATCCTGCGTATCAAACTAATAGGCCTACTATAGTCTAGAAAAATCACTTTACTACACGTGGTCTTACGGATATATGTAAATGTGTTTATATATATATATATATATATATATATATATATATATATATATATATATATATATACACACATTTACATTGGGCGGTCGAACGTTCACATATATAGGCAACTCACATACATATATACTTCGCAGATATACAGTCCTTGACTCTTACCATACGTAAGTCTATTATAGATATAGCATAAATTACTTTCAAATAATTCTAGATCAATTGAAAATGTATTCCACCAGTTTATCATTGCTAAGGATCTGATGAAAGTTTACAAATTCAGAGCAAAAGTTTTGCCAGTGCAATCAACATTGTTGTGTCTATACGAATTTTCCATTTTCGAAGACCCAGTTGGGACAATGTTTCCAATACTGTTGTGTGATGTCCCGCTTTTCCAGAGCACTCGTATTGTCAGTATACGAGCAGTATGAATATCATGTTTCTATCTGATAAAGGTTAGGAACTGTTTGTACCGACAATACCAGTGTTTTGAAGCATGATATTGGAGTACAGTTTAGAGAGGTATTAGCATTAGGAAATTGTCCCAAACTGGCTGATTTCGAAATAGGAGGATCATAAATATCCATGTCATACAATTAGTCACTTTCGTTTTTACACTTTTGTTTCAATCGTTTATATATGTAAGACTTAGCATTACATTTTTAGGAAAATGAAGGCTTTCAAATCTTATCGCCCCGGTTTCCGATGGCCGCACATCGCAAACAATGTTCACATTAAGTAATCCGTTTACCCATAGCAATAAATCTAAATAGTGGATTTCCGAAAAAAAATGATTGTTTCCCGTTTTGCTCAAGTACTAAGATAACGTTGAAATCACTATACAATCCTTTAATTGTATCACTGTAGAAATAACAAATATAGGTGATTGTCTCCAGCAATGAAGTCATTCGTCTCTACGGTGGCGGCTGCCATACCCAAGCGGAATTCAAATTGCTGGGTTAAATTGGAACGGATGCTTACGTGAAATAAATTTGTAAAACAATACAGTCCTATATTGTTGTATGTTTTCGTTTGGACTTTTATTGATTTCCCACTTTTTTGCACAATTTCTGGTATTGAAATGCCGCGCAATGAACTCTTCTTGCTCAAAATGGTTTTCACTAATGATTCTTAACGCGATTCGTGAGGCCAGGTGCGTATCCAGGGGGGGGGGGTGTTGGGGGCGCGCCCCCCCCCCCCCGGGTAAGGAAAAGAGGAGAAAAAAAAGAGAAGAAAAAAGGGAAAAGGAGGGAAAAAAAGAAAAGGAGGAGAGGAAGGAAGGGAAAAGAAAAAGAAAAAGAAAAAAGAGAGAAAAAGGAGAAAAGGAGGGAGTAGAAGATAGCCAAGACCTCGGGAAGAGAAAGAGGAACAGTCATAGTTAAAGCGCTGATCCCTATTATATACACAGGGTAGCCAGCGACAGATCAAGGATTACGGAGCGGTGTGCGCCTCACCCTTCCCCTTACACCGACAACTCCATTTTTGACGTTTCCATTTTTCCTCTCTCACTAATGTATCTATATAAATACTATATATGGTCTATCATAACGCGTGTGTGTATGGACGCCTTAAACAATTGTACAATTGTGCTATATGGAACCAACTGTGGCTGGTCTTGAACTCGACCGAGTCGTCGGGGAACATGATGCATTTCGGGAAGGGGGCGACCGCATTCCCCCCCCCCCGAGCAAATTTTCTTTATAACATCGCTAGTAATTTCAAAATAGACAATGCTTAGATGCAACTTACAAGGCTTGGGAAGTGTCATTTCCAGCGATCTGGGAGGCATTTTCGGCCAAAATTTTTCTTGTACGCTTCGCGCCAACTCATGGTGGCGCTTCGCTTAGATAGTTTGCCTATAGGCTTCACCCCTCCCTTGGCAATTACTCGCTACACTCCTGTTCGAATTTGTAAAGCAAAGAGCAGATATAACATCATATCAGTGAGCATTGAAATGCATGTTCCACGATGAACAGCCTCAAAAACTGTCTATGTGTGTAGTCAAAGGCGTAGGAGCCCAATTGGATTTGGGGGCTGTAATGACTCGCCCGACAAAAAAGCCAAAAATTTTTCGCGCGCGAAGCGCGCGTCCAACATATCGATGCCAATATCACATAAGCAAGCATCGCTCATTACATTGCATGGCATCGTGTACCGCACGGTCCGTCAAAGTTGCACAGTATACCGCCGGATGCTAATGTAAACAACCAAATGTCTTATGTAGATAGAGAAAAAGCATACAGATCCATCTATGTCAAAACTCTCTTTTACAGTAGTAATGTCGGCCAAGCTTACAACTTTATTTTAATTACCAAGGAGATCATTTTTAAGCTATTCGTTGCTATTTATTTTTCTTTCATGCAGTAGGTGCCCGAAAAAATGGGAAATTTGGTTGCGGGGGGGGGGGGGGGGGGGGTGGGGCTGCAGCCCCGCCTCCTATGGGACCTACGCCTATGTGTGTAGTGCTCGGTTTCGATATACCTGATATCGGAAATATCTGCTATTTTTCATTTCCTTCAACCAAGTTTCATAATAGCCATTATAAGAGGTTGCAATATTTATACACCAATAAATTAACTCTGTCTGAATTTTCCAAAATTTCCTCACCAACATTCTTCATCATACTTCCTCTACTCGTGCAATTTTGACCTGTCTGTTAGGGGTTCAAGGAGTTTTTCTATATTGGTTGTCCATAGATTGAATTTTCTGCAACATTATGGGTATGTTTTCAAGTGATTTTTACTCACGAGAGATGTGAATTTTCAAATTCTCAACAAATAATGGGCTTAAAACCTTGAAAAGTGGGGCTTTCGGATATTGTGGGCCGTGACGTAGAATCACCTACAAAAGCAATGATCCATAGGACATGCAATCAGGTCGAACATGATGTGTGACTGGTGACAATCTTCAAAAAGGTTATGGATGGAAAAAAACTTTTGAGAAATACTTGGTTCTCAGGCAAAAGTGTACATCTGGTTGGTCATTTTCAAGCCCGAGAAGTGCCATTTCCGGTGATCTAGGGGGTATCAAAACCAGAAATTTTTCAACCGATGGTGGCGCTCCGCTTAGATAGTAATTCGCGCCCCCCGGGTTAGAAAATCCTGGATACGCGCCTGAAGGCGATATGTTCACCCTAATTATTCTGTTTTAAAATACGCTTGTATGTACCACACGGGTATTTATTATAAGTTGTGATATGTAGAAAACATAAAATAAGGATAAATTTCGTCTAAAGTCATCTTTACTTTTTTTTTTTCACATCTTCCTATTTTAAGGATAATCATTGGTGCACCACAAGCCGATGCTCAAGCAGAAAACGTAGTAAGAGGCGGAGCTGTCTACGGATGTCCAGTACTGCCGTACAATACAACAAGAACATGTCAGATACTTCCATTAGGTAAGTGAACTACGTACGACACAGCTTCCTGACCACATATGCATCACTGACATACAATAATATCTCAGCTATGACTTCAATTTTCGACCGGATGCAGAAGCTCCAAGACAAAGAAAGTAATTACCTTTAGTTGATTCGGGAGACAGTAGATGTCGGCATTGATTCGGAACAGGGTTATAATTAGGACGCAATGCTTAATTGTTACAACCGATATCAACCTCAGGCCAGACTCATTTCTCATTTCAACGTTTATATTTATATAAAGGCAAGATATTGGGGAAAGTCTCATACGTTAGAGTCTTAGACCATGGTACTTCAATAGTTACGCAAGAAAATATGACTAAGGTATAAGTGATGAAAAATGCAATACTGGCTTTGTTGCCAGCAGCGAATTGATCATTTGGGATATCTAGATTATTATTTTTATTATTATTATTATTATTATTATTATTATTATTATCATTGTTATTATCATCATTGTTATTATTATTATTATTTAATAACTATAATGATAATAATAATAATAATAATGATGATTATTGTTAATATTATCGTCATCGTCATCGTCGTCGCCGTCGCCGCCGTCGTTATCGTGGATCGAAAACTGCATGAGAACATATTTTGTTATTGAAATTACTCACGATACAAAGAGAGACATATTGGTTGTAGGGACTGGATGAGGGAAAATGAGAAAGGGTTGCGGTTTAAAGGGTTGCGAGAAAAGGGATACTGTTTGGAAATGACGAGAAGGAAGAAATGAGCAGCAAGGAAGAGGATGGGGTTAAATAATGGGAGCAGGTATAACAGGTCCGAATACCGATTTAATGGTTGGCCCTAATGACAAATTGCGCAAAGAAACGACGAGGATTTCGAACGGAAACGGTTTCCAAGATGTTTATAAACATCGCAGAATTGGTACAAGGCCTATATACTGTAATTAGCATTATACACAAGCTGTGTACATTGGTGGGCGCTCCGTTGCACCTTATAAATTTCCCTGCAAGTGTATCATACATAAAGTGTTTTTTATTACCATATAATCGACTATGGCGGAAATAAACATAATAAATCAGTCTATTTTTAAACCTTGTGTCTTCTCAACAGTGTATAACGGTTAATCGAAAGCCGACTCCATGCATCCAAACCTTAGGGTGACGGTTATGAGCTGTTTCCTCCCGTTACTTTCACGAGTCGCTTTGAAGTAGAGCAGGTTTCAAATTAAAGACACAGTAGAATAGAAAATGAACCTGTCAAATGGTTTCCGGCTTGAAATGAGAGCAAGCTGCTACCACAATCGAAATGCCAGCTATATTAATGAGTATCATCATTAATTAAACAGAGGTCACGATTAGCGATAACTACAAAGAACTGTTTCGGAAGATGTCAGAGATTTGCTTTGATAGTTCTGAAGGATTTGAGTTTAGGTCTATAGATATATCCGTCGGTCGTGCTGTATACAGTGCTCAGGTATATTCCCTTCCCTTTACCTTCCCATTTAACTTCCCTTCCTTTTACATTCCCTTTCCTTTCCTTTCATCCACACCCCCTTCCCTTCCCTTCCCTTCCCCAAAAAGGAGGGGGGCCACTACACACTTTCATCCAAATGTTTGCTTACGTTTATTGTAATAAACTGAAAGGTAAACATTTTAGAACCAACAGATATCGTTCAAGCCATTTCCCTCCTTCCTTGACCATCCTCCCCTCCCAACCCTCCATCCATACCCTACTCTACCCTACCCCAAACCTTACCCTTATCGTTACACCCATTGTGCACCCCTTCCGTTAAAATTGTGCCACTGGTCAAGACTTCTCGAGTAACAGTATAAGTTATATATGCTTCAACAGTTATAGTAATACATTCTGTAATCGTACGTTAGTGTACAGATTTAACAAACATTATGGGGACTTGGACAAGCCTTGGAGGACTTGCATAATTCTTAGGCGTGTCCTATGAATCCGTGCGTTACGGAAGCTTGCATATACTTACTCAATACGGAAATGTTTGCAATGAGGTAAAATGTATGAAGTGGGCGTGCCTTATCTTTTTTCCCCTTCTCACGTTAACAAGTTAGCGTCCCCCTGTTTTAAGTTACATATATCCGGGGTGCAGTGACAGGCCTACTATCAATAGATTTACTTAACCATATTCGATATCCGACCTGCAGTATTTCTGGAAGAGAGATAACTCCTTGAACAACTTCCTCAATATTCTCAAGTAAAAACACTCAAAAACTCAGTATATCATGTCTCCGGTAGGATATCTGTGTTTGTTTTTCAAGGAAAATGTTTCGACGGATATTGTGGTGTATGTTGGGAATGGAAGTACCACTGACCATACATAGAGCAAGGGCGGCGGAACCGGGGGGAACAGGGGGCGCGTGCCCCCCCCCCCCACTTTTCTTCAGGTTAAATATGTGCCCTTTTTCTACATAAAAAATTGTACTCTTGATCACCTTATTAGGTCAGCGATATTTCAGTAAGAGATCTAATCCTAATTTAGAAGTATTAATGAATTTCTGTGGGTCAAACTCAAATGTTTACTACCACAAGGCTTCTGACATTCTGGTGAGTGCCATTACGCATATTCAATTTGTCAAAAAAATCCTAATACATTTTCAAAAATACATTGCTATATTACATTGTGACTTTGTAATAAGCAGAAGCCATTTATAGCCTACTATGAATAATGAGTTTAGTTATAATCCAATAACCTACCCCATCCTTTCGTATTTTGACATATTTCATTTGCTTTCATGCATGTATCGATCGCGTGTGCATGGCCTTGGACTTTCTAATGATTTCACCTCATTTTGTCTCAAAAGAAAACTTGTTCCTTGTTTCCAATTTGCACATTGGATATTGCAGTGCTAGTAAGCCTTTTTTTCCTTGAGGGGGGGGGGGGGGGCAGTGGCGGAGCGTCCATACAGTCAGAGAGGGCGGATGCCCCCCTGACGGACTCAAAATGACTGCTGGCGCCCTCTTCAGCTTTTTACCACTTTTTACTTATTCGAAATTATTGACTTTTTTATTGCGCTCTCAAATACCTATTGACATTTGTCACATTTTGTTGGTGTAATTTTCTGACCAAATGGCGATGACACCTATTTATTCTTCGTTTATCTGCAAATTAGCAAGGCCCGGAAAGGGTCATTTCCGGCGATCTAGGAAGTATCTTAACTCAATTTTTTGGGTACGCTTCTCGCCAACCTATGGTGGCGCTCCGCTTAGCGCCCCGGCCTACAGACCATTCTCGCTCCATGATTAATACCCATATCTCCGCCACTGGGGGAGGGCGCGTTGATGGAGTGATGTGTATACGCAAATAAGATAATACAATAAGAGTTATAAAAGGTACTAAATATCAGGCTGCATCAGTCCAATCGAATTTCTGTAAAGTGCCCTTTAACGTCGGTGCCCCCCCCCCCAGATTAAAAGTGCTTCCACCCCCCTTGACATAGAGACATTCATCCCTGCAATGGAGAATTGATTGCCACTGTAGAAAGTATGTAACCGGCACAGTGGCGTTCGCAGTGGTGTTTCAAAATTGTGGCGGGGAGGGGGCAATTCAAAATTCCCCGACTTGTTTAGGTAGGGGCATGAGCCGTTATCGGAGGACCAGAGGCGAATCAGAGATTTTGTGGAGAGGGATGTTGTCCTGGGGACGATGAATCGGCTCTCATGTTGAGGAGGTGTATATGGGTGTGCGAATCCTCCAGTAAAAATGGACGCTTAGACGTCAATTAGTGCATTCTGAACTACTTTTAGACTACAAATTGGGTCTAAAATGAAGTCTAATAAATGCCATTCTTTGTTATGTTATGTTAAATAATTTTGTGTGCAGGTTGAAAAGTCGATGAGAGGGGTAGTACACACGGAGGCGTGGTCTTCTATTTCTTCCGAGACTGATTTAAAAAAGAACTGAACCATTTCCCCGAATTACGGTCTGTACCATTTGAAAAACAAATTGGATGATCCGTTCAAAACGATCGACGGAAAACGTGGATTCAGTTAGATCTATATAATCCAGCTCTATAGACCGATAAACCAATAGTTTGTCCATAAAACACACTGGATTGTCAGCGATTATGTGGGGTTTTTCAACTTTATATACATCCAGGTGTATCGTTAGAAAATCTTGGATTTGCCGACCTATAAACCTGAATTACTGGCGATATGCCAGATGACGATACACTGTTACCAAATAGATGATATTACGCTTTTTATTCAGTATTTTTGGTCTGTATTTATTGCCATTTTTTCATCTTTTATATAATTTCTGCAGATTATGGCGTCAGTTATGTAAAGAAGAGGAACAAATCCAACGAATGGTTTGGGGCAACCGTTAAAAGTTCTGGAAGCCCATACGATGAACTTTTGGTAAGTTTTAAGTAATCGTTGATCGAATCCTGTGTGTTTGGCTGTATAGTAAGGCATGTGCATAGTTTGACTCAGTCATGTGACACGTACGTTCATTCATCGATCCCTTAAATATCACTATATGGAAAAATATTCGCATTTGTCGCCAATATGGCGACTAACATCTTTATGGGTTAATTTGTCTCATTAGCCAAAAGATAAACAAATCCTGATGAATGCAGCTTTAATGGAAAGATGTTAAAGAGGGACTCTGCTACCAGCATGGACGACAACAAATAAAATATGAAATGTTTTTTTTATTTTTTTTTATTTTGCATTTCAAAATAAGTTTGGTTTAAGGCATTCGATTGCTTGAAACAAAAGGGGAAAATGAAGGAAAAGTTACTTTTCTTTGTAGAGAACGTTAGATTGTGTTAGATCTTCGCATATGCTGCAAATTTCGTGACTTTCATCTTGAGGGATATGGAATCGTTTATTTAAAGTATAGTAACAACAAAGACAAACTATTAATTCACAAATGATATATCTAGAGTAAAAATGAACCATTATTTTCGCTTCAAATTTAAAGCAGCATTTTGAAGTTATTTTAGTGTTCTATTGTTATTTCTTTTACTGTATTCAACACTTTCATTTGGTTGAAATAATGAGAAAAAAAATTGTAATTTCTGATTTGTAATTTTATTTATTTATGATTACTTATTTTTAATGTTTTGCATCAAATCAATGCTGACAATGAAAAAATAGGTGATTGACCGACAAAAAAATTAATTCCAATATTCGTGCTTTAATTATACGCGCTGATTAACATTCATTTGGTAATGAAATTGAGAGGAATGCCTTGATTTTGTCCGATTTAACCAAATTAGTTTTCATCATCACGCGATAGCTTTGGTACAAGTGTACACAAATCAGCAGATCACTGCAGAAAGCAAACTGTGACCTTTTCATGAACCGATCTGAAGTGTTTGTTATGTACCATGTATAACTTATTTTTCATAGACTTAATGTGGCATGAAAAGTTTGTACAGTAACGCATGGCACTATATAGACCCCTAATAAAGTAAGATTACCATTAGCGAAGGAAGTTATTCCATAAACCTGATGGGGTCAATTGGCAGTTTATTGCACGTTTCCCAGTGTGTATAATCCTACTACGTAGGATATATATATATATATATATATATATATACATATACATATATATACATATATACATATACATATATATATATATATATAAATATATATATATATATATATATATATATATATATTTATATATATATCCATATCTATCTATCTTATATCCTTATTGTTGTAACCACATATCTCTCTAAATAGAGGGCGGTAACCAATATATGTGTGAACAGAGCCGTATAAAAAGATACGGCTCTGTGTGTGAATATAACATGGCACATGACATGTTAAGAAAAGTACAATGTTTTTAACCGAACATGAACTTCGACTTTAACCCCCCCCCCCCCCCCACCAGCCACTCCACCCCGTCCGACAGAATTACGAACAGCCATCAACGGTCCAATCTCTAATTCGACGAAACCACTGATACATATATCAGTCAAAAATTTAACCATCCATCGATATCTATTTCTATGGACTAAGAGCAACGTATACACCATTCTGAATATGTATAATTTTAATATCCTTCTTTCGCCAGACTTGCGCTCCGTTTAGTCAGAAAATTCAACCTCGAGGGATCTATAGAAACGGTAGATGTATTATTAGTTCTCAAAATTTCACGAAGAAAAAATACATCAACCACCCGTGTAGACAGAATAAATGTGAGTATATGACTCGACACGGTTTATTAACTCTCACATTATTTATTGTATGACGGTATCGCGATATACCATAGAATTGTAAGTACTCCCACAGCTTTGGTATCATGCAAGATATCGCGGTATTTTCGGTAGAATTGTATTTACTCTCACATTTTTGTATCACGATATATATGTTTTTACAGACTCACTCTTTTCACCATAACTATATACCGGTCCGTACTATATACCGTATACCTATAACCGTAGTTACTCTCATATTATTTCTGGTACATAATTTATGCTTTATTACTATAACCCTCCCGCCAAAGCTCTCCTTTTATTTTCGCCAGGTGTACCATCTTTATATCCAGATGATATCTTGATGTGTATAATAAGTTCAGGAAACAGCTCTGTGATATATATTAAATCGGTTGTTGCGTCATAAAGAAAAGACTTAAACTTGAAAATAACAACAACAACAACAACAAAACATCAACTACAACAACTATATGCATATAAAGTTGATATTGAAACTAAATTATATGACTTATGTCTCGAGTGTGGTTTAGCTAAGTAAAAAAAAAACTCTCATCTCACATTTAACAAACTCCATTTATCGAGTGTATTCTTTGTTAGGTGATGATCCTCATATATGTTTAAGAGGAATAATTTCTTCAAAGGAAACGAAAATACCAGTAGTGAAATATAAAATGTATAGTGATAATAATAATGACAACAATAAAGATTTGTTCTTTGTAATCGGTTGGTAAAAAAAAATTACTTTCATTTCCAAGATTCATCCATTAATTAAAAGTTCATTATTTATGCAGATGACCTAAATGGGCGTTATGACATTAAGGATTGTCAAGCTGGTATGAGTGCAGATATCTTTAAGGTAAGTCCCTATATGCTGTTACACTGCTGTATAATTACCAATTCTCATTTTGTTTATTCATCAATCAGTCTATCTATCAATCAATCAATCAGTCTATTACATCCGTATATATCTGTTTAATTTCCGTATATATCTGTTTAATTAGCTATAAATTCCGGTTCCATTTCCGTCGCAACTGTTTCCAAAAACAAAACAAAACAACTTTCCATCGTCTATCTTTGTATTTTCTTTCGTAACAATTTGTAAATAATTATTCAATGCGACACCATTTTCTTTTCGAAGCTTACATACTTCGAAGGTAAAATGGCAGGGGGAGCTTGGAAGGGGGTCGGAGGAAGGGGGGACTCATCACGAGGTCAATGGTTCGTGTCTTTGTTTTTAGACAATGGTGTATTTGTTCTTCCAAGATTCACGAAGCACGAATACAGGCCCTCTGCACCATGTATACAGGCCCACAGCACCCAAACAGGCCCACAGCAGCCATACAGGCCCTCAGTACCCATACAGGCACTCAACGCTATGCATACAGGCCCTCAGTGCCATGCATACAGGCCCTCTGCGCCATGCATCCAGGCCCACAGCACCCAAACAAGCCCTCAGCAGCCATACGGGCCCTCAGTACCCATTCCGGGGACTCTGTGCCATGCATACAGGCCCGCAGCACCCATACAGGCTCTCAGCACCCATACAGGCCCTCAACGCCATGCATACAGGCCCGCAGCACCCATACAGGCCCTCAGCGCCATGCGCACAGGCCCTCTTTCTTGACCTTCTCATGTCACTGATAGTGATAGAGTACTACCAACAGTACAAGATTTGTTGCCTCCTGCAGATGTCGCCCGTAGACGATGTTAACTAACTTCTTTCCTCAGTGACCAATATGTGAAAATATCTTTTAAGTTTATCTCTTAGTTAAATGTCATGCAAAATGTCAATATTTCACATACGTTTTAATTCCCCTCTTTTGTTTCCTTCATTTGTTTAAGGGTCAATACGTACTTGGTGCGCCGATGTGTCCAAATACTAAGGGTAGGTTTGTATCTCCATTCTATAAAAAAGTTGCAAGGATTTGCGTTGCATCGTGGAACTGGTGTTTCACTTATTGAAACATGAAAATGATCGGGGATGTTTGCTATGTGTATTGACGGATATTCCCCTTCCCTTGACTCCCTTCCCACGCCAAAACCCACCCTACCCCACCTACCTTTACCCCTTCCCCCTCACCCCCTTCCGATTCCTATCGTCAGTTGTCATGCACTGAGTTGTCTTTGCAGTTTCGTCATTATTAACAGTAAATCATTCTTTGGATTTTTTTTTTTTTAGGTCTGTTTATTTCCAATACCACCAAACTTGACGAGGTTGCCAGGAATAACGACTATTTGGGTAAATATCGCCCTCTAATGGGCAAAGAAATGCATGGATTTACATCACTTCTCTTGATCTACATCATGTCTACTATACATACGCAATATACCTTAGCCTAAGAATTGGTAACATTCCTGCACTGCGCCCCAATAGCCCCCTCTAAGGTCACGATCCTCCTTCCGGTAGCATACGCCCATTCAAAGTCCCATTGACTTACACACTAAATCACAAAAGTAATGTGGTCTAGATAGAAGTTCTCACTAGCTAAACACTACCAATCACCGGATAGCTGACGAGTTGGCCTTTCATGGCACTATCAATTTTCTGTATAATGACCACGCAGATTTTTTTGCGATCCGAGCCAGAAGTTTTCGCCATTTGTAAACAAACGTCTTCACTTAGTAGTAAACAATTTTCGTATGCTGCTCCTGCGAGGCCTAAAGGGGACTAAAAATGCCTCAATTGACCCAATTTTTGCACCACATGTACTTCCATCCATGCTCTTCAACATGCAAGCCACAAACAAAACTAGATCATAATTGATAACAGGTCAAAAAGATGTTCTCCTGCTGCTTTTTGGCACTTCTCCTGAGCCACCTTCCGAACCAATCATTCAGCAGATTATACACACTTATTTCTGACAGGATTCATTTCACCTGCTCAATTAATATGATGGCAAAGGACCAAGTCCGATTGGAACTGCAATTCTAAATTCAAAGAACCATCTCAACATTATACATGCAACATTACGGCAACGACAGTGTCTTGAGATGTATTGTGAGGTTATTTAGTTTTCAAGAAATCAAGTTTTGCATTCCACAATATATGCGTAAAAACAAAGGGGGTTGTGTCTTAAGTTTACTATATTCTTTCTCTATTGCGATATGCTACATATTACAACATGTGAATGCCATATACTTTGTTCTTTTATGTATTTTGAGCGCAATAAACTTCAGAAGGACTCTAAGAGTATAACGTTCACCGTTAACATTTGTCTTCTGAATTTTACTCAGGTTTCTCTGTTGCTCACGGAAAATTCATTGCGCCAGAAGTAGGAAGGCTCCAAATTACATCCGTAGTTTCTGGAGCTCCGAGACAGAATAACCTATTCGGCAAGGTATGGGACTGCACAATAGTTGCATGGCGGGGCATGAGGCGCACTGACAATGGGCGGGCATGAGGCGCACTGCCAGTGGGCGGGACATGAGGAGCACCGTCAGTGGGAGGGGAGGCGCACTGTCGGTGGGCGTGGCTTGAGGGACACGGTAGGTGGGCGGGGCTTTAGGCGCATGGTAGGTGGGCGGGGCTTAAGGCGCACTGTCAGTGGGCGGGGCTTGAGGCGCACTGTCAATGGGCGGGGCATGAGGCGCACTGCCAGTGATCAGTCAGTCCATTATTCTGGAGTAGGGTTGTGATGGTGGAGTTTATATAGTTGTCTCTCGGATAGAAGCCTCCATCTGGTAATGTAAATCAGTTGCGTGAATCCTACATACAACTATGTTCCGCTGGTCGAGTTTACTATGAGGCGAACATGGGTAACCATGTGCCCCTCACAAACCACTGACGTCAACAATGATATACTAATTAGGCATTTGTTTACGTCTCCATGAGAGTCAGAAGTATTGTAACCGCGGGATGGGGGATGGGGCAGATGAGGACCGTGTGCGACGGAGGATATTTAGTGATAATTCCTCGTGAAGGCCATCAGTAATAGTACTTATAATTTCCGATTTTATCGTACCAACGTTCAAAGTACTGTGCTCAAAATGCTAAATTACGTTAGAGAATTAAATTTCTTAATGAGCGAATGTAACATGATTTGACATTGATTGCATGATTGTGGCAAATTTTATATGATCTTTAAAATTGTAAACTCGACAGTAGAAGTATAAGTATTTTTTTATAGTATAGAAGACGTTCTTTAATTCCAATGATTAGGTCATCGTTTATGGGAGAAAGAGAGAAAAAATTGCACACGTGACAGGTACGCAGATGGGTAGTTACTTTGGACACAGTGTGGCGGTCAGTGATCTTAACAACGATGGGTAAGTGAGCCTATATTTTACAAAATATCTTTGACCTTACCACTACAAGGTTTATAAAGCTGATTCGATTTGCTGCTATTCCCAAAATACATTTCAAAATTCTGTAAAAGATAAAAGAGCACTATGAACAGGAAAGATGGCTGCTTGTCGGAGCGATTCAATCGTTTGGCATACCAGGATTCTTTTCTTGAAAACGAGTACAGTTTCAGTGATGTTGTGTTATCAAAAATTTATGTTGTAGCACCCCTCCCCCCCCCCTTAGACCCCCTATTATGGCCAACCCATGTATAGGATAAAATCTATGGAAGGATTACATGTGGAAATCTGAATCAATTTGTGTTAAAATGGTGTGTAATAAATACTTATATCGGTTTAGCGAATGTCCAATCTCTGACGTCATTGGATATACTTTACAATGTGACCCTGAACGACCTGTTCATATGTATCCCTCGACTTTAACGATTGTGCAAATACAGATACTGGTTTAACTTGAACATACCCCTCCCCCTTTCCTCCTCTGTCTCGCTCCCCCACCCTGACGATAAAATGAAATGTTCTTATATTATCTACTTTTGTCAAGTGAAAAACGGATTCATAAATGTTCTTATTTTTTAGATTTAGATTTCATTTCCCTTTCTGCCTTCACATTACAGTCGAGATGATCTTATCGTTGGTGCTCCTCGTTATTGGAAAAAAGATACTCAACAGATAAATGTCGGCCAAATACACGTGTATTACCAGAATACGTGGGTAGGTATCAAACTGCGGAACGTACGTAACGTACGTTATATATATATATATATATATATATATATATATATATATATATATATATATATATATATATATATATATATATATATATATATATATATATATATACAGGTTATCCCGTAATTCGTGTAATTCTCAACCTTCACACGCGGACCGGTTTTCTTTAAGAACACATTAATTGCTGAAAACGGTTGAAAACAGACGTCTTCGTTCGTCTGCTTGATTTTACATGCATGTCTTGATATGATGTTTTCCCTATCCAAATTTCTGTCTTGATTACGAATTTCTATTGCGCCCGGAATTATCTTGAATTCAAGCAGATTTTACCGTTACATAGTTATATTTTAAAGTTATTGTTTTTTCTTCTTTCTTCGCTTTGTAGGGGGTGTTGAATGACGAGGGTAAGTCCGTTATCACTGGTCACGTGACAGGAGGTCGCTTTGGATTTGTGGTTGCAGCACTTGGAGACATTAATGATGATAACTTCAATGGTATGTAAATTAGGTGAAACCCTCTTAAACAGCATACTATATCAGTGCTTGAGACAGGTAATGTTATCTGAATACTTGAATTGAGGTCCTTCCTGACTACTTGTTGACTTCAGATGCTTAATCCAAACGTTAAAGCCAACGAGATTCCAGTGCTAAAATGTTGCCCCTTTTTTGTAGGATCATAACATATGTAGAATATAGGATAAAATGTATGTAGGATATGTAGGATATACATCCCTTACACTTGCCCGCACAGCGGACGTGTATTACTCCTGCACCGGTTAGCTGCATCCGTAATACCATACCTGCTACGAAGGTTACCCTTACACAGGCATACGAAGCTTAAAGTTGTTAGTCCGGGGCTCCGGGCGGCTTCAATCATTGAAACTGAACTTGCAACGTTTTACCGGACTGACAGTCGGCCGTGTGTAGCGGTTCACGACTAAAACTGGCCAGGGTCGAGAAATCTATAACCAAAGTTCGGTTAACAGATTTGTCTGTGTCATGGGCGCAGATCCTGGTGGGGAGAGCGGGACGCGTCCCCACCAACTTTTTCAGTGGTGGGGACATGATTTACCGTGTCCCCACCAATTTTTCTTGACCAAACGCAGCATTCCAAATTCCCCTGAATTGAACTTTGGCGCAGTTTGATCCAGCATTGTGCAAATGACATGCTATAGAATACGAGAATTATTACTATTGACACTGTTGGGCATGACTTCTCCGCTGAAATATTAACACATTCAATCATGTGACACATAATCTATACACGAGACTGGTAAATTGTGGTCAGCAAAACGGACTGAGTGCGAACAAAAAATATTTAACAACTCACACTGTGTGTTGCCAATTTGAACTAGCTTCACGTCCTGCGGTGTTTCCACTTTCAGTTGAATTACCTGAAGTTTGTGGCAGTCCATTGTTTTCTGGGAGAGGACCCCAGACCCATCGTATACAAAAGTCCACTTGGATTATTTTTGTCCCCTGATTTTTTTCTGCAGACGCCCATGTATTTCCCCAAACTATGTTTCTAAGCAATGAGATTTAAACCTTAAGGAGGTTTGAGAGCATCATTGTGTCGGGAAGTGTTATTTCCGACGATCTGGGAGGTATATTTGCCCAAAAAATTCCTGAACGCTACGCGCGAACACGCGTCCCCATCATTATCCAAGACTGATCTGCGCCATGGCCTGTGGCGCAAACGAGCACCGGCCGTTAACAGAAAACACTTATTCATTATACTCTCATCAGTCGTTCAGTGTGCGTTCATTTATCAATTAGTGCGTTATACGTCAAAGGCAATGAGTCAGTCACCATGGAATTATATTACCTGTACTCCCCCTCCTTCCCAGAGCCATGCTGCCTTTCCTTCCTAGTGTTAAAGATCCACACCTGCCTATTCTCTAAGCAATATGAAATCCCACGTGCGCGATCCGTTGCTAAGGAAGCAAGCAATTACTTTTATGATAGGTGTCATTAGGCCTATCCACCAATTCGGTGTAGTCGTCATCAGTCATCACCGTCAGTACACATCAACAGTCAGCCCTATGCATGGTCGAATGTAGAGCTGTGTAATTAGCCTACAATTCTACAATCTGGACATTGTCTGTATGCCTTTTAAAGTGATAATTTTAGTTTTATCTTACACTGTTATCCTAACATACAAACTAAATGTGACCTGTAGGCCTTCATCTATGCAAATACCGTACATGCCTTACGAGAGGAAGGGGTCAGGGGGTTACAGCTCGGAGGTCCAGTGTCAATAAGGGGCCCGGGAAAATATGGGATAGAGAATAATACTCTTAATGATAAAGGAAGACCTCAAACGGTCTTGGTGACGTAATTGTCACTGGGCCCGACCTAGCTGTCTACGTCACTGTATAATTAGCGGCTGTCCCAAATGTCACGTGACAAATAGATCACCAAAGCGGGTGAATACATGTGTTTTCTGTTTTGTTGTCAACGACTTAAAAAATCCGACATAAGGAAATTTGCATTACGTTAAATAATTACTTCTGACTGTTTAAATAAAGAAAATCAGGAACCGCTTGCATAAGTAATTGATAAAGGTCTGAGAGGAGCAAAACTTGGGAATAATCCCTTTCCTCCCCTTTTAAAAGAAAAATAATTAATAAAAGAAAAAAATGATGATGTTCGCAAACCGAAAGTAAATTATTAAAATAAAAACTGATGGTTTTGCAAACGAAAATAAACTACCAAATGAAACTGATGTTGTTTGCAAAGGTATGAACAGTTCAGGTAAAGGAATTTCATCACACGAATGTTATCTTTTTCGGTTGATTAGACGAGATAGATCCACATAGAGTAGTGACAGTAATTAAACTGGAAATGAGACATCTATGTAGCCTATAGGTTGACATATAAAACTCACCGCTTCGAATAACATATTGTCATAATCTGAGACTGAGGATATAGTTTTCTTCTTACTTGACCATATTTGCCAAAAGCGTACACTTAGAAATCATCAGTGTTGACGCGACATATGCTAGAAAGTGTGAAATAATGGTCATACATGTTTGATAAGGAGCATTTGTATCTGTTGCATATCCCCTAACTAGACTAACTGGACGTCATATTTTGTAATCTGTTGCTCAACAAATAGCTGAGAATCATTAATGGGTGGGACAGAATGGGAAGGGATGGGTTGGGGGCGGGGTTTGGTGGAGAGGGCAGAACTCTTAGATAAAGGTACGATTAGCAAAGTTATAAGATTAGAGGGCAGTATTGCTCTCTCGCTGTAGACGTGTGCTGGGCGTTATACTTAAAAAACTCAATAAAGGCATCAACTTATCATTTCAGTATAATCTTTTAAATTCATTCCATAATTACCTAATACAACACCTAGATATTTATAATTCTTTAATATTCGCTTCCGTCATAGATTTGGCAGTCAGTGCGCCATATGATGGCGATGGCGCTGTTTACATTTTCAACGGTAAAAGGGAGAAGATTCACACGACACCCAGTCAGGTAACTTGCATTATCTTAGTAAAGATGTTTTAAGAACACCATCCACGAAAGACGTCATGTAGTACATTCTGTTACGTTATAAAGATAATCCGTCTGTTCATTTTAGCTTATATGAAAAAGAGTAAACCCCTCCCTTATGCGTCATTTTGCATCACTGAATATTCATCGCCTATATATGCTATATATCCATGTTAGCTTATAATAAAAAGAGCAAGCCCCTCCTCCATGTTTCATTTTGCGTCACTGAATATTCATCGCCTATATATGCTATCTGTTCATGTTATAGCTTATAATATAAAGAATAAGCCCCTCCTCTATGCTTCATTTTGCGTCACTGAATATTCATCGCCTATATATGCTATCTGTCCATGTTAGCTTTAATAAAAAGAGTAAACCCCTCCTCTATGTTTCATTTTGCGTCACTGAATATTCATCGCATATTTATGTTATTGGATAGTCACTTTTAATAGGCTCTCTTTTATATTTAGGTTCTTCGTCCACGTGACTTCGGTCTGAATATCAGAACGTTTGGTTACGCCCTCTCGAGCAACAGAGACGCAGATCAGAATCAATACCCTGGTAATAAAATATTGATTACTCATTAAACTTAGATTATTATTATTGATTTTGCATAAAGTTTTGAAACTAGTCAATACAAGAATCACTTAACAATGTGGTTTAGAAACAGTCACTTTTCATTTCAAATGTAAAATATTAAAAGTCAAATATTGTGTAAAGACAATTACTGTTTTTTGTATTTGCATCAATACCAATATGATGTATCATCACTGTGTTCACAAGGGTATACAATCAAAATCATAAACGTTTTCAAATCTTTTGTTTATTTTCTAGATTTACTGGTTGGAGCGTACGAATCGGACACAGTAATTTTAATAAGGTAGATAGTAAATTTATATGCATTCTACTCCAGCCCCCCCCACTAACCCCACACCCCCACATCCCAACTTGGTTGGTTATCTTTAAACTGTGAAATAAATTTGACGTTTAAATAAAATAGAAATAAGAAATAAATGTCTTGTTCATAACCACGTAAAACAACTTAATCAAATGAGACAACTATAATCTGCGACGTTAAATCACACATGTCCTACCTACTATACCAACAAGTGTAGGTCTTATATTTTCTACAACAGGGATTCCTCTACTAATTTGCTAAAAGGAGTTAAGAGAAACATTGGTTGAAAAATATGGCAAGTTAGAACAAAAATGTAACCTTACATGTATATGTATTGAGAAATGTGAAGGGCTGGTCCGTATATAGGTATTCATAGACTTAAGCCATAAGCCTTATTGGCCTATCTATACCCGATTAGTGCAAGATTTGTGAACCGTTTCGTTTTCCTGGGCCTCATTTGAAATCTTTCGCGGGCCGTATTTGCACCACTGTGCAGATTTGGTATACACGTTCATTGAGTGTGGTTATAGTCAATTATGGCTATTAGTATCGGAAATCACCCGATACACAGAGAGCACAGTTACACTGTAAATCTTTAAGTTTTGTACCAAAGTAAAACTGGATAGTGCTATAAATCGGTAGCATGTGCTATTAGGATTATAGTAAGAACTGAGGATATGTTGGAATTTGTTGGGATTACACATATCCTCAGTTCTTACTGTAATCCTAAAAGCACATGCTACCGATTTATCAGATTTGTCAGCATAAACCAGTATTTACTGTGGTACAAAACTTTAAGATTGGCAGTTTAGTTACTGTGATCTCTGTGTGAATCGGCTGCGGAAATTTATCTTGCAGTAATATTAATGGCTATAAGATACAATGACTTCATGAACCTCATGTACAAGCTTTTTCCTCCAAATGTATGTTTCACACCATCAAAAACTGAACATTCTCGTAAATGAAATTGACTTCTACCAAAAAGATATAAGCTGTTTTCTATAATGAGCTCAAGTTGGAACATTCACATGCCGATTTTGGAATTTGGCATTATTATATTTATCCCTATTTTCATATTCCGAGCTGTATTCCTAAACTGAACTTTGACCTCATCTATAGTCAACTCCTTTCTCCTGTCAAGTTTTTAATGTTATATTTATTGTCTGTGGGTGTGTGTGTGTGATTTTCTTTAGTTATTGTTGATATTACCGAAATAGAATACTAAATAAATAAGCCATTATTTCGTTGGGGAAAATGGTAATTTGGAAGAAGAACCATACTTCCGGTTTAAGTCAATCTCAAGACTCCCCTAGCGACGCACATGCTCACTCGGAAGAATCAGTGCCGCAGAAGTTTAGAGAGAATAAAAAACTAAAAACAAAATGTTTGCTTCCTCAACGAGAAAATGATCACGTGACTTTTGTCTTTGTACGTTTTCAGAACCAGACCAATTGTCCGGCCAGATGTAACAATCGTGACTCAACCAAGAGCTCTTTATCTCTCAAGACCAGGTGCAAGCGATACTAAACCAATCAGGTATAAACAGAACTCTTTCTAAAGTATGTTCGTGTGGGTGTACATGTGTGTGAGTGTTTACATCGAAGAGGATTACATTTAGTTTTAATTTGTGTCACGTGATCCTCCAGATGAACAAACACAGGAACTATATGATATATACAAAACACAATCTAGAAAGTGAAACTACGAGAGATGTTAATATTTGCTTTCCTCTGCGGTGGTTTATTCTTCTATTCTTTATAATCCTGTTATCAACTTCTCAATTCCTAATACATCCCCCATCACCACCCACAACCACCACCCACAACAACCACCCACAACTACCGACCACATTGCTCGAAATCAAATTCCATACAAGGAACTAACTAAAGTGATGTCAATCATTGAATCAAACTTATTCGAGTAACCTCGTTATGTGCCTTAGTATGGCCAGAGATCAACAGCTTCCTCGGATGGCTAAAGATAAATAACCATATCTTGGCTATTTAGCTTTCATACCGCCAATTATTTTCAGTTCCCCGTTTCGTCACTGACAATTTCTATGTATGATCCAGAGTATTTGAGATACGATATTAAAGAATAATAGTTATATGGGTTACGTGTTGAAATCGATACATATCTGAGTCGGCTATAGGTTATGTATGTTATCAAATAGTTATGTTATCATGTGATTGTTGTTATGTTATCAAAACGATGTTATCAAATCGTTGTAAAACAATGCCAGGCTGATGTTTCTTTTGATAATCAGATTGTACAATGCAAACAACAAAAATTTAACACACATTTCAAGTACATATGCCTATGTTTTGATGACAAAAAAGTGGGAAAACCCCGTTTAATGATCAAATTCCAGCAGGTACGTTATGATGTTAGGTGATATTTCCTTCGGGAATGAAATGGGATGATAAATGTATTGATTCAAACACGATAAGAATATTCGAGACATTTTATAAAGCAGATGAGGTTAAACTTATTCCTCGTTTTTCCTTCAATATACTTTTCATTTTCCCTCTTCCTGCTTCGATTTCAGTTTCAATTTTACGACGTGTCTGTCTTATAGGGGCATTGGTACAGCGGACCAGTACTGTGAGTGGCATTTGTGTATACCGTGTTGTCTTATCTTTATAAATTGTGTTATGATAATTCGATGTCTCGAAAATTTGACGATGTTAATTAATGTATAGCTTTTCGTGTCAAACAAAAATCTTGTTATTGATATATTTTCAATAAATTTAGTGTGACTCGAAAAATGTCGTGCATCAGATATATTGCCAAAATAAAATGTAAAACCGCAACTCGGCAATTTGATTTTATTGTCAAATATATACAAGTTACACTGAACGTCGGCACCTCGACAAACATATGCTAATTCCTCTGTTTGTTTTCTTGATGCTGTTGCCTAAATTATGAATCACGCATGTCTATTCAGAAACACCGTATTTACCTGATAAGTACGGTGGTCCCGAAGAGACAAACGAGTTGTAGACTTACTGTGTTAGGACGATATTACAACAAATTTGTCAAAAATAGTGTCGTGTTGTCGACTTTCAGTACCTTATATAGGTTGACGAAATTTGCCAAATATATAACATCTTGATAAATAAATATCACATTGTTGAGATGCCATGTTTTAAACTAAATTTGACAACACGTCAAAACACGATATTTGATGACATGTCAAGTTTCAATGATAATCATAAAGACAGTCAAATTGTCGAGACTGCTTGTTTTAATACACGGTAAGTCCTTAATTCATTGTCCCTTCAGCAACACCGTTTACTAGCAATTCATATTTTATAGAAACGAGATGTGCAGCCATGGTAAATGATACGGAAGCTCGTAAGAGTCTCAACGTTAATCTCGATTTATCAACTTGTCGTCTTTTTAGTCGAATTGGAGGGGGTGGGGTGAGGTGTGGCAACATCCGGGCTCACTTGGATAGCAGCAGAAAACTGCTATATTTTGCAGTACAGTTGATGATATGTTAATAGTCTTTTCAATTATTTCTTTGGAAGTTGGGAATTGATCGAAAAGGGTCAGACCCAATTACATTTGCACAGCTACACCGTCCCCTGCTTGCACAAGATAGGTTAAAAAAGAGTAAATTTTACGAAGAAGGCCTACCACTGTGTCAACATGTTAGGATATGTACTTACCTTGCACACATATAGTTCACAATTTCAATAAAATATTTAAAGCCATTTTTTCCGTAAATTTTCGTAAATTATCTCAGGTCCACCCGTCTTTTTTTTCCTCTAATAATCTGGTTCGTCCAACACGTTTACATATCAAATTTATGGTTTTGTGAATAATTTGATCAAGTTTTCGTATAATCTTTCATTTTAAACTTTATGCTTTTTTTCTTGTTATACTTTCAGCCTTCACATCGGTCTTGGTACTTGACGCCTTAAAAGTGAAATCGCGTGCGAGACTTTTCAACTCGAAAGGACCGGTAAAACACGAAGAAAACATTAATATTACGAAAAATTCGCCACTGTGTGACACATGGACCGCAGTTCTAAAGGTACACTTGAAATATAAATATTTTTTTGTTTATAAAAGTAAGCAAATGACATTGAATTCTGCTTTGCATTGGGTATGAAATATTCCCAGAGTATATACCGAAGCTGTAAACCATTGTTTGTATACCTTTTCGTCAATTATTGTTAGGTACGGTGACGTGGTGACGGGAGGCGTGTTGGGTGCGGTAGGGGTGGGGGAGGGGGAGGGGTTGGGATTCTTCGCCACTGTATAAGTATCTTCCAGTGACTTCATTTCTTTTTTAGAGAATTGGGTCCTTCTGGAGCTGTATTAAAACAAAAGAGGCGGAGGCACTGTTGCATGAACAACTCGTTTATAACGTTCACAGTTCAACGCAGTTGATATTAAATTTTAAACACTTTAATACTATACCTTTAAAGATTTCATTTTAGAAAGTAAAGGTTGGTCGAATTTCATCACTGGTCTTTAACCTCTATACTTCGGTAATTGGGGATGACTTAATATTTATTACAATGTTTGATTGACGTCACAGGACTTTGACAGAATTCAAGATAGATCATCTCCGATAGCTATAAGGATGTCGCTATCGTTACTAGAAGATGAAGATGCTCTTGACTATGGAGAACTAAGCACACTAATGGAAACACCTGGTGAACACTGGGAAACTCGAGTAAGAACAAGTCACTTGTAATAATCGGCTCCTCCCCCTCACCCCTCCCCCCTCCCCCTCTCTCTATTCAACATAATACGTCAACCATATACGTCATCACATCATTACGTCACTCACTCAAACATTGAATTATCTTGAGTTCAAAGGTTAGCGAGACAATATAATAACAAACCTGATCCAATTTCATAAGCAAATTGTCGCGAACATTTTGAAAATATAAATACGTGAGTTTTACCAGTGTACTCGTGGAAATATTTGTCGTGTAAATGTCAACAGAAATTGTCGGCCACTTACTTGGAACAAAATAATTCTTCAATAATCAGTAGTGATCACCCGACAGGCGCGTAGCCAAGGGGGGGGGGGGGGGCGAAGGGGGCAGCCGCCCCCCCCCCCCCTTGAGCATATTTGCGCTACGCTTAGATAGTTTGCAATGCCGAATCTACAGTTTCGCCCCTCCCTTGGCAAATTCCTGGCTACGCGCCTGTCACCTGAGTTTGCTAAACTACCATCATCATATGGAAAATACTTGCGAAGTATCTTCAAAATAATTTCCAACAAATTACGGATCAAGCCTAGGAAAGAATATCAAAGTATTTCGTTGATTTTGGCTCGCAGAGTTTATCGGTTTTTTTTTTTCTATCGAATATATTTTGCATTCTACTACAAAAGAGAGATCATCGCAATTCATCAAACTCAGAGATAAATTCTCACATTTAGTTTGTAAATTGAAAGCTAAACAATGACAAATTAATGACTTCAATCGATCAATAAAAATATCGTCACCATAAAACTTTACGATGTTAATATTAATGAAAAGCAAATGGCAAAACTCCGAAAGTTAAGAAAGAAGAAGAAAAGGGTTTGGTTTAATCAGTTACATTATTAGAACTTCGCATGAATACTGACACACATTAATTCACCCCTTTCTCCTTCTATCCAACCGTTTTCCATAAAATTGTCCTTATATTCGTTGCGATTCCTTTGTCCATAAATTTGATATATTTTTATTATTATGAAGTTTACATCATGTTAATTGCCATGTTATCAATTTCGTTCTCAGATTCCGTTGTTTTACGAATGTGTAAACAATGAAACCTGTGCCACTGACCTTGTACTATCAGTAGAAAGGTAAGACACGTCGGAAAAATTAACAAGATTTCATTTGTGCCTCCCTGACCTGTCTCCGCGACACTCATGTACTCTTTCCATCTAGCCACATACCACGTAAATTGTAACCTTCCATATTGAATGCCACTAGATTATCAGAACATGGTATTTATAGGACAGGGATATCCCAGGAAAGATCTTGAACTAAGTCACGTGACCTGATGAAACAAATTTGTGTAATTGGGATTTATATAGTGAAAGATTGATGGCCGTAATACTTGGTGGCCGTCTTTAGGTTTCCTCATCGGTGGCATCAGAAGGGGTGGGTATGGACGGTGGGGGGGGGGGGAGTCATCCACATTTCATCATCGGTCGGGGGGAATTGTTTAGTTGGGGGACTTTTAACGTTCAGCCGGGGACGATTGGACCTAACTTATATTATACATATGCCTTAGAATGCATCATGTTGCCATTTAAATTTTTAATGGTATTTTTGTGGTGAATGACCCCCCCCCCCCCTTACATAGGAGTCGGCTACAATAAACCACCCCTCCTTTATAAAAAAAAATGCTGCTTTCGTCTCTGGCCATTCCATATAGGTTCAGTCCTTTCCTAAATTAGTTGAGGGAATTTGACAATTTTGGCCCTACGTTTGAAGTTCTGTCCACCCCACTTTTTCTAATTTAGTGCACAAAATGTTGTACTTATTCTTCCTAGCCAAATCAGATAACAAATTTATCAAGGTCAGTGCATACTGCTATTGAGAAGAAATTTACATTACGCAAAACAGATTGTCTGACATGATTATTTTTCTTATAATGATTATTTTCCCGCTCACATTGATTCTTGCAGTGACACGGAAAAAATGTATATGGGTGCCGCAGATCAGGTGACCCTCAACGTGACCATAGAGAACAGAGCTGACGACGCATTCGAATCGTATCTTTACGTACACATTCCAACTGCATTTCAGTTTTACTCCTTTAAAGCCATTCGTTCGGTAAAATTCATTTATATATTTTGAGTTATATTTAGTTTACATATATTGCAAACAATTACACAAGCCTCAGTTACATTCGTCTATATATATACCGCTTTGTACGCGGACACTGATTGTATGTCCAGAGGTTCGAAACCGGTAAGGAAGGTCGTAATTCCACTGTAGGCGTTTGACACCTGTATCGAACAATACTAGTTTTGTGTTTGGTGACATATTTTGCCTTACTCTAGAGATCAACCATGATGCTAACCAACTCGAAAACATTTGTTATTCCTAAAGCCGGATCTCGAAAGGGGGAACAGACTTGATGTTAATAAAATGGAGGTAAACGACAGAGGCAAATGAATATATATAATTGAAAATCGTAATGAGTTGGAAAATCCAGAACAGTGAAAAACTTCCAGCCTCCACAGGGATTCGAACCCGGGCCTCCCGCTTTGTACGCGGACACCCTAGCCACTAAGCTATGGACGCTGATTGTATGTCCAGTATATATATATATATATATATATATATATATATATATATATATATATATATATATATATATATATACCCAAATCCCACTTATAAATGTAGTACTATCATATCACTCAATGTTACAACAGAATACGTTTATAACTTTGACCCCTCCCACCCATAGTCCTATGTACTTCCGGGTCGGGTGTTTGTCTACTTCTTTTTCACCCAACTACGTCATCCTCAGATTAAGAGGGATGTTCCTCTTTGTTTAGTTAGTCCTCATTTAATATCTAGATGTAATCTATGACCTATGTAGTGTATAAATGTAAGGGAAAGTCATATATGATTCGCTCTACTTCGTCAGGGCCGTGACAACCCCCCCCCCCCCCGGTGAAGTCGGTAATGTTTTTTTTGTTTGTGTATTAAGGTATTTTTGTTAACGCGCCCGGGGGATGTTGGGGGTGGGGATATAAGGGCAGTTTGTGAAATATTCGTAAACATCATGAATGTCACAGTATTCTGTTCATTTTCATAAATCAACCTCAGTTACTCTGAAAAGCCTGAAGAAGAAGGCGGGGAAAAAATAAAACATTGGGAGCAAGTATGCTGAAAATATGTTTGATATATAGCGACATGATTGCATACATATAGTGGCAGTTACTATATCTTTGTTTGTTACAGCATTCATGCATGCATGCTGACGTTGGTTTTCTTTGTATTCAGGAGCTTTCTATCCAATGTACTGCAGCTTCTGTGCACACGACGATAGTTTGTAATGTTGGCAATCCGCTCCCTGCTGAAACGGTGAGGCTCATTTTATCATTCATTGACTGTGACGAATGTTATTTGTGTACTTCCTGGTATCAAACTCCCAACATTTAACTCCGTTACTAACCTATCAATTTTCTGTGAGGTAGTTAACAACTGTTTCTGCTGGTATGTAGATAGTAAGTTAATACAACAACAGATGATCAACACAATCACTTGACGAAAATGAATTGATTCTTCCGACCAGAGAGCTATATGTAGGTCAGGCCCGTCCTATAGGTACAACTGTTATGTTCTAAACTATAGGCCTAACATCTGATATTCGTTTGAAAAGTAAAACGGACTTTCGCAAAGTATTAATTTTACATTACAGGCGAGGATCTATAGGAGCTGTGGGGGTGTACCCCTCCGCCCCACTCCCACTCACAAAACCTTCAAACTAAGGTCAACTTATTAGTATACAAATTGCACTTAGACCTAATTTCTAGACCATCATTTGACGTCTATAATTGTAATTCTGGGGAAGGATACTTTGTAAATTGGAGCCAACGATCCCATGACCAGCCCTAGCTCCTAATCCTAAATCCGTACCTTAGCTATTACAATAAGAAAAAATAACAACATAAATTTGAGTTCCCATACTTATCTTCCACTTTGTGAAAAGGGTTTAATTTTTTTTTATTGGATTGAAAAATTGTTTCAGAAAATATCATTTTCCTTGAGCTTTTCCGCCGTAAAAGTGCCCGGTGACGAGGAAGCAGTATTGTTTAACCTTAACGTCAGCAGGTAAAGTGTTTTTGTATATTATTCTATGAATTGTATATTATTCTATTACTGTATACTATATATATTTTGTATATTATATATACGGTATGGTAAAGCATGACGCCACAGCCAATGGGATGAGGTGTTTGTTCCAGACACAACTAAATATAGATTGAACTTAACAGCGCGAATTTCATCATTGAGGTTATGATATTCTTATCGAAACTCTATGTTGTATTCAATTGGTATACTTTACACGTTAAAAGGAACAAAACAAGTCCGAGTTTAAATTAAATGATAACTTTTCTTACCTTCTTTTTCTCCACATGCATCTCTCTTCCAAATATTTGTTGCTTATTTTTGTAGTTTAACCCGCGAGGAACCTGATACGTTGTATGATAACAATTACAACATCAGCATACCATTGGAACTTGAAATAAATACGGAATTGGTTGGGTAAGTCTAACATTGTCATATTAGTTTTTTATTATATGCATATTCTAAATATGTAGTACATATGTCAGATTTAATGTACGGTAATCCACAGCTAGCTGATTTATGTTTGTAAGGTAGAGTTCAAGCTTTAGGTTTAATGTACATTTAAAGGGAGTGAAGACTCGCGCACAAAGAAACGTCTGATGCCAGTAATCTGACCTAGTTTCGAATGAGGTGTAACAGAAGTGTTAGACACCACCATCGATCCCAGAAAATACACACAGCTTGCTACCGTCGATAATTAGCAGTAGTGTATAGTCAATACATGCAGCTACGGTAAATACCCACAACACAGTGTACATAGCAGCGATGGACATCTCAGGTCTAGATAAAAGATAACAAGGTATTACTGTCTGCATGCATTTTGTAGCGACAAGAAAAAAAAATCACTTGCAAGCAACGGAAAGTTAACTTTTTCAGAGGGCGGCACACGGTTTGGGGCGAGTCTTCAATGCCTTTAATGTTTTTTTTTTAGTGATAGCCTGCAATGCATATAGGAGAGACGAAACATATGGAGCACTCAAGATTTTCAAGGGGATAAAAATATCATGTTGGTATTGTAGACTATACACCAATGCCAATACACCAATTAGAGAACATTGCAAGTGGAACCATCTTTGTCTTTTGCGTCTCAAAACGAACCCAAGATATGATCTATCCTATAGCGAGGAATCCATGTTAGCCGTGCTCACCTAAAATGAGCCACTATACATTATTTTATGTGTGGGGTGGGCCTAGTGGAAGCAAGTATGATCCTATCCGTGCCAGCCTGGAACCAGACTTGCTTGAGAGCTCCCATCCCTGTCCGCATGTTGCTTCTCTCATTATAGCATGCGGTAACGAGAGGAAGCTATATGCGACACGGTAGGATAGTGCCCAAAGATCACCCAAGATAGAGCCTTAATTGGCCAAAAAGCCAAACAACTTGAGCCACTCTGGACCCCAATCCCATGTCATCGAAACTGTAACCATGTCATCATGACGGCGCTTCGTGAAGTGAATGTAATTGTGCCAGAGTCCTTACGCTAATAGGCGGGGATCCATGGGGCGTGAGGATATACACCCTACCATACCCCCCCCCCCCTCAACCCCAACCCCCGGCAACCTCACAAAAATTTGCAAAGTAGTTAATATTAGCATCACTTTGCGTGTAGACATAATTATACAACACTACATGTTTTAAATTTTTATTCCATGTATCACAGCAATTTTGTTTATTAATGAGGTTTCTTAAACATACTACTTCTGTTTTCAATTATTTTCCAGAAATTCGAACATCGGTACAGTGATTTACAAAGAAAGCGACTCTAAAAGCTTGAATAAACCGATTGCTCATGAGAAAGACGTAGGAAGAGAAATCATTCACAAATATCGGGTAAAAGATCTGAACTTATATTATAAATATTAAAAATATATTAAAAAGTTTTGAAGGCTGTACACAGACAGGGCTTGAATGTTAATTTTCTCGAGGACCTTTCTAGTGACAAGATATCGGGGACGTAAATGAGAGACATATGCATGCTGGCATATATATGATTGTGTTTGAGGTGAGAATTGTAGATAATAAATAGGGTGTTGCGGTTAACATGTTACAAACGGGAGAGGAACATGAGGTAGGAAATATGTTTTCAGCTGCGGCTTGCGATATTATTGCAGTAGGGGAGCTTCTTGTCAAAACTTACATCGAGGAAGTATGCTTTGTCACTGGAGAGAATTATAGGAGACGTAAAAATGGAGCTGAGGGCGGGGGGGGGGGGGGTGGTATGATAGCGAAAGGTGACAAGTTTGTACTTGAGGGCTTAACTTTTAGATGCCATCTGTTACACAAATTTTCAGGGTGGAGAACTATTTTCATGCGAAAATGGCACCGACTGTATATGTCGAACCCTTTTGTTTATATAGTTAGACCCTGGAAATAGTTCTTTTGACTTTGATTTCTATATTCAGGTGGAGAATCTCGGACCCGCCGACATAGAGATCGGTACCTTGGAAGTGGAATGGCCAATAAGAACAGCCAATGGGGAACATCTATTGTATATAATGGAAGTGGATATCACTAATGGTTACCAGTGTGACGTCATTGGGGACTCCATAAATCCAGAAAATTTTACGGTAATGTTTTTTTCTCTCTCTCTATTTTACCTATATTATAGCAGTTGATTAACAATCACAACTTTACTGACTCACAGTCTCCGAAATCCGGTTGGAGTGGGTAGAAGGGGGTACGGGGATCCCGACCCCTCACCCCCCCCCACAAGAATTGTTTTTTTTTTTTTGCACTTTCCAAATGCTTATTTGGGGTACCCGCGGAAGGGTCCATTTTCATTCAGTAACTATATGTGTGTCATCATATAGGCCCTGCAGTAATGCGTTATTAAGAATATACAATTTAATAAGACAATTTAAGAAGACAATTTAATAAGACAATTAATAATAGACAATTTAAACTCCAATATGCAGTTTACTCCAGACAAAGGTCATCTCTTGTCAAACTGCATGTTGTAGGTTGACCAGTGCTTATATGTTTTGTTTCGACTAAGTAAAAGCGACATACTTTTTAAAGATTGTAAACATCTCCTGTGTAACTAAAACTAATAGCCAAAAAAGTTATTTTCAAGGATATTTTGGGGGTCGGAATAAAATAATGCAACAATCGCAACTAATATATATTCATTTGCTTACATCGAATAACTGGTTAGTTTTAATACTCGTTACCTGGGTTTAACTCATGTTAAAGGCCAGATTTCGTCTCTCAAACGACAAAGTATTTTTATTTTCAATATTTTGATTGGTTGAAAATGATTTTCCTGTTAAAATTGTTAAATAAGTATTTATGGTACGGCAAAAAAAAAAAATTAGAAGATTTTATAACTATACATTCGATTTCAAATTTTTAAAGGACTTTCTCTCGTGTCAATCGGATTTGAAAGGTCATGCACTCTTAAGATTAAATAGAAACATGGAAGGGAATTTCTTGGAGATATTTTTTATAAGAGTATAGACCTATTTTATGGGCAGCTTATGAGACCTATGAGAAGTTATGTAACCATACAATCTATACGCCTATACATTTTAATGGCGTGTACATCGATCTTCACCGTAAAATCTCCTTTTCTCTACAGTTGAGTGTTCTATCAACCTCTGACTATACTAGCGAGGGTCTGTCGTTACCACCATCAACTGAACCCTCCCGACGTCGAAGGGACACTGGATCAGGGTCCAGAAGTGATGCACAGTTGTTACCTCAACCAACTCAAAAGCCGTTAGATGATGTACCGTATGAGGCAAACTGTGTGAACAACTACCGTGGCTGTGTCACAATTCGCTGTAATATTACTGACTTTACTAGTGGCCACGAACACAGCACATTACTAACAATCCGATCGAGGCTTTGGTCAATGAATATCCAAAATGTAAGATTTTCAGTTTCATTTCTCAGACTGACATAATTAATCAAATCGATCGCATAACATGAGGTCACGTGCTGACAAGACGGAAACTGCGATAATTTTTGGGGAAATTGAATTGGATTATTATCGACTCATTTCAACCAATCTGTATTATTACTGATAATTATAGATTAATAGGAAGAGAAATCATTATGGCGTGTCGACTTTTAAGACAAATTAATCGAACAACTGGGAAATAATCCTCACTTATATCAATTATGGAATTCTAGATTCATCGAGTCATCTGTCAAAACGGTTAGAAAGGTCTTATAATCCAATAAGGATGGTTTATCTTTGACAGGTACTGAGTACCAGTGGGGTGTGCATAAGGGAAGGGGTGGGTGGGGGAGGGAGGGAGGGCAGAGGGCCATTTAGCTTGTCGTTCATGCATTATTGTGAGTGAAAATCAATGGCAAAGGATCATGTAGGTAATGTTAAGCTCATTACAAACCCGACCATATGACAGAAGCAGCACATAAGCTTTTCACTACCAATGTATTTCTTTACATTGACGACTGTGAATCACTTTGTTCCCAAAATTCCATCTGTTAATGACAGATTAAAACGATTTGAGGATATATGCGAAGAAAATTCATAATTTCTTCTCTTGTTTAAGGAAATATATTTTCCGTCCGAGATATATTCTTAAATTTAGGAGTAACATGGTTGTAAGGTACACAAGTATACATATATATGCATTGCATATATTTTGTATATTCAGGTTTAATGAAACGACTGCAGACGAGATTACACAAGCCTATGGAGCAACTTTAAGTGCCATTTAAACTATGCTTTTTGGATGTATAGCATTCCGTTTCCTCGAAACCATATGATTTCGCCACTCTTAATTGTCATCTTTTACATTTTATAGGAAGAATCCAGATCGTGGAAAATCCGATCAAGTGCGACCTTCCGAGTAGATAAAGTACCATATATCTTTCAGCCGGAAGAGCTTCATGAACAAACTTCAACAGTACGTGTCATTTTTGATTGAATATAGATATGTAATCATATTAAATTTCAATCGAATGGGCTTCGGAATGATGGGTGGGGGGGGGTGGTAGTATTAGAGATTCTGTCCAATCATAGATGAATAATTAATACGAGTTTAATACATTCCAAACTGATTGGTCAAATATTTCACTAACACGGTTTCACCGATGTGAGTAAAACGTATTTTGCCTTCTAGGTTCAGGTTCAAGGTGGTGTGGTATAGCAGTTGTATTGTAGTTGTCCATATATAAGTAGGCACATAAACCTTAGTATATACTCACAGGATTCTGTTTTCAACAAACCTTAGAAGCTGTATACCCTTCGAAACCCCCATGCAGTAAGACCCCTCCGGCCCCTAGTTAGCCTCTGAATAACATCATGCTAGGATCAAAGCGTCAGCGATTCTAATTTCAAACTTTATGATATGTATGTCTAATGTTTCTTAAATAGATTTCCATATTTTTCTTGTTTTTTCAGCTTTCGTTGTTAGCCACGCCTAGTACAAGGAAACTTGTGCTTGTTATACCGATGTGGTCTATTATTTTGTCCGTTGTCGTGGGACACCTTGTTATTATAATCATAATCATCATCTTATGGAAGGTAAATATAAACATAAAAACATTGAAATGTAGGGTAAAGGTAATGGAAACCGTCGTGTCATCATGTTATAAATAACACAATACTCATTATTCATGAGGAAATATGTCTATGTTTCAATGAGTTGGTTTCTATTTTGCTGTGATATGACGGTATCATAGGACGTGGCTGAACTATGTATCATGTTCCTAATTCCACTGTTGTTTACATCGTAATCACACCGTAAAGGTCATCACTATTGACCCTTAATGTTTCCTTGTTAAATAATAATAATAATAATAATAATAATAAATGAAAATTTATATAGCGCCAATATCCAGAGGGAAACCAATGCTCAGTGGCGCTAGTGCTGAGGGAAGGCAGTCAAAAATAGATGAGTTTTGAGTCTGTTTTTGAAAATGTTAACGTTGGGTGCCGACTTGATGTGCACTGGAAGTGATTTCCAAAGAGTAGGAGCGGCATTAGAAAACGATCGTTGACCAAATGACTTGAGCATCCACTTATAGGTTACATGGAGCAGTAGCTGATTTGAGGATCGGAGAGAGCGCGTGGTGGTTTTCCGACTGAACATGCTACTCATGTATTCTAGTACTAATCCATGCAGCGCTTTATATGGATGATCTTGAAGTTTATCCTGTATGAAACAGGTAACCAGTGCAGTTGCCGAAGAATAGGAGTGATGTGGTCGAACTTCTTTGAGCGTGTGATGATTCTGGCTGCTGTATTTTGTGTTCGCTGGAGCAATTTCAATTTCATTTCAAGTTTTGAAAACTATTTTCCTGGTTCTTGATCGACAAATGATATCTAGACATTCAAGAGTGTTAAATTAGACAAATTAAAGGGATATTTCGGAAGCAGGCAATGGGAAATGTTATTTAAAAAAAAACACAGTTATATCTAGTTGAAGACCCCATCTCAATATCTTGTTCCTAACTGGAGATATTATGGTTGATTGGATGTAACTACTTTGACAGACTAAAACTCTCGATTCTTCACTGGAATGGATCACAATAGGTGATCTGTGATGTTGTAACCGTAAATGTTCTTCCAAAGCTTAATTTTCCTATTATATATGCTTGTTGATTTATCCTTCAAGCCTTACCACATTTGCAATGTTTGCTTATACTTGGAAAGTTCTCAGTATTTAGAATTTCATCAAAATGCAACTTTTCTTTGTAGAAATATCATTTTCCTCTGTGTCTAAATGAGTTCAGTAATATGAAGGAAAACAAAACATTTCCAGCTGAATTGCCGTGATGACGTCGTTCACTTTGTTGTTGCCAGATACATTTTAGTAAAATACCACCAAACTTGAAAAATTCATATCTTCGCCATGAAGAAGAATATCAGGATATAGTTTGGGGGTGTAATGATGCAAGAAAATTTCCAACCTTTTTATTAAGCCATCAACTTCGGCAACCGGAATATCCATTTAAATGTCACAGCGAGGTTAAAGACTTTGAGTCTGTTAGAAAATGCTTTTTGAACTTGGAGATATGACTGACCATTAGTTGACTTTTCTGGCATATTTTGGGCCAAATACCGATGAGGCTATACTAGTATGTATTCAGTTAGTAGCAAATACAAGTTTACGAATGACGTCACTTAAAATTTGAAATACGTTTTGAGATGTTTGCGTTTCAGGTTGGATTCTTTAAGAGGAAGAGGATGGATCTGCAGCGGTATACAGGGACGTCCCTGGAGGATGAAAATGATGATATGAAAGAAGAAGAGGAAGAAGAAGTAGTACATGCTGAAAATGGTTCCAGAAAGCAAAAGAAAATGAATATTGTCCACTTAAACCTTGCAAACAGTAGAATCGAATAACCTGCAAGCTATATTAATAAAGTGACTGTAATCGATGGATCGACTGGATTGAACAACTGATATGAAAGAAAAATGAATATGGATGAACGATTGATATGCGTGAACGATGGATGTGTATGAACAATGGATATGATTGAACAATGGATATGATTGAACAATGGATATGATTGAACAATCGTTATATAGGAACAATGGATATGACTAGTAGAATGGAATTTTCTGGATGAAAAATGGATATATGACTGCAAAAGGAATGTGACTGATAAAGAAATATGGATGAAATATTAATTCAAAGTTACGAGAAAGTGGTATCACACGTATTTCGGTGGATGGATTCCAATCGATTGAGCAGCAAATGTATATTCATGTATAGAATGTTGATCGACGAGGCGCCATACTGGATTCACCAGGTAGATATGGAAGACAGTGCACCTTAATTGAACAAAATGAAGAATGGCGTAAGGTGTTACGTCATTGAAGTATAACATCAGTAGAGGATGACGAATTCAAAATAAAATCCGAAAGTCGTATCCCACCTTCAAGCAGACAATATATAACAACACATCATTATATGCAATTGACAAATCGATTTTAAAATATTCACAGTAACCAGCATGACATTTACATTGCTGTTGGTATTGCGCATGCGCCGTGAATTGGTCTTTGTTGTTGTCTTGTGACAGGGGAGGTGGTATAGACCTAAGAAGTATACAAGAGTGATCTTGGAGGCAAGAATAATAGCGTCATACACTAAAACTTGTGCAATAGCCTAACTTGGTTTAAGTATATTCAGGGCTCATGGAACCATTCATGATTTATTTTATGTCTTTCATTGATTGTGCAAGTTCTATGCCGTTTCTTTTTACCAAACATGTCATATTGAGGCGCTAAAGAAGCTTTAATAGGGAAGCTTCAGTCCCTATACTACTTCAGCTGAGAAAGATGAGACAATTGATTGATAAACTATATGGGTGTATGTTACCAGGGGCGAATCCGAGATTTCATAAAGGTGGTGTTGGCGGCCCTTGGATGGTTGTGACATATATGGTATATTAGTAACCTAGAGACCTACATAGTTAAACGACAAGATCGTGCTAATAACTACTTTTTAAATCGTGAGGTTGAAGGGGGGGGGAAGGTAGGATAGGGGGGGGGTATGCACTTCTCAATCACCAGTGGATCCGCAGCTATATGCGATGTTAATCAGTGGGTATCCATGGAGGTCTTGCCTCGTTTCAAATACAGTTAGAGGCGATCACGGTTTCAATCAAGGTTTCAATTAAGGTAAAACTAAATCATTAATTATCAGTTTAAACAAAACGGCCAAAGAAAGATCTTCAAACTGTGTGTTTCTTTGGATTGTAACTTTCTTGTCATTCCGACCAAGGCATGTAATGTCCTCACGTAATTAGGTATCGTAGACCTAAGATATATACGGTTATAGCTGATTGGTCACTCCTGAAAGTCGAGTTATAAAAGAGGAAGTTAAATCCAATACCAAAATGTGTACCACAAATGACAAATTTAATGTAAGCTAGATTTTGAAGGGTTTTTAAATTTGTTTTATTACAAGCTATTAAATTTTATGTCTAATGTCACCATTCCGTTGTGTTTGTGATCAACTTAAACGAGACAAAACCCCTACCATCATCGTTGGTCTAGTTGATAGAGATAACAGTCACAGACAACGTATTCAAACAGCTAAGAACAATCTTCTTCCATTTGGGAGATATCACGGATTTTAATGTTCTCTTTCACACACAAGGCTGAAACACTTGGTCAATTAAGTCTTAATATGGCATCATTGAACCACATGTGCTATCACTTTTTTAATGGTTTTCTTAATTAAATTGCCTTTTTTATTTTCTGTACTAGAGATTGATTTTGGAAACCCTGAATCTAAAATATTAAACCTCTAACTATGACCTAAAAGATGGCATTTGCGTCAGTGTCAACACTATTAAAATGAAAAATACGAAAAGCCTATCTCCAAAACGGAACAATATTTATGTTAGCTATTTGGAGGAGATTACATGTATATAACAATTCAAAGATGACTGGTTGGGTTTGTATCCACTTTAAGAAAGAGACAATGTTTAGATACATTATATTTCTTTCGATGGTCACTAAGACCAGTGGGGTAGGGGCCGGGGGAGGGGGGAGGGAACGCGCCCCCATTTTCCCCCAAAATAGCAAATGTGCCCTTCTGGCAATTAAAATGTGCCCCTTTGATGAAGAATTGTCATTTGGACTTTAATATTGTATTTTAATTATTTATTTTTAGTCTGTACATGCTAATTTTGTAGCACGGTTAACAATAAACAATCTCAATAAAAAGTATTGATAGCATACTAACACATTATAAATATTTAAGTTATATGGCCGGTGTGTATCGGTTTATAGCATAACGAGTGGTGGTTGTGGAATGAGAAAGTGCCCCTCTGATGTTGTGCACGCCCCTCCCCCACACTTTTTGTAAGCTTCCTACCCCCTGACTAGGACTAGTGCTTCTAAAGGTGTCCGTCTCGTAGTCAACATAAAGTGGATCTTTGATGAAAGTGTTTCAATTAGTTAGCGTTTACGTAAACTCAAGGAGAAGCCATTACAGATATCATATACAAAACGACCTTTAAGAGTCTTCACATTTGGCATCCCATGCTTACCGTGTTTATCGATATTGTTTAATAACTTATAATATACGCCGGATGATGACATCAAATATAACAATTGCTATAGATTTAGAAAGTATTTAGTACTAATAACAAAGACGCAATAGTTAGTAATAACAATTAAAAAAACATATATAATAAATATCAGTGTAAGCTCGGGTCTATTAGGTTATAAGTCAAACTGTCATTTTGTTAAACTAAGAGCGACTTTTGTTTATCCATACAGTAAAACAAATTAGCAATGACAGGTCCACGGCAAAGACGTAAAACTATACAACAACCTTGAAGTTAATACAGTTAATAAGGGAGAGAAGCCATTATACCATCGGAGGGGAGGGGTGGGGCAGATTGGAGATCGGGATTTGGGAAGGGTTTGAAGCAGCGTTAACTCGCTGTGAATCTTCTGGAAAAAAAGACAAGGGCCGGATGGGGGCTGGTGGGAGAGGGTAGGGGTGGGGGTTGGGGTGGTTTGAAGAGGGTGTTATCAACTTTTTCTCTCCTTCACTTGATTTGCTCATTGTCTTGTTTCTTTCATGTACCTTATTTTCTTTATAATTAGGGGTATTTAATTAAACAAATAATACTGGAAGCAGATGATTTTATTTGCTTAAAGCAGCATATATCTAGAACACTTTTGATATTTTATTTCATTTAATAAGATTGACACACGGAAATAAAAAACTTAAGTTATAAAATACATGTTTCGTGCTCTCTTTGCCTTTTGATTTGTATTTCCGTGATGAGTCGAAGGTGTGCATTTTTAAAATTTTAATTCGGATTGTCTCTTGCCTCGGATGGATTAACTTGCTTAAAGGTACCAGTATATCTTACGTTTTCTTTTATTACTCACATACCCCCTCCCACCTACCCGGTCGATTGTGGGACCATTTCCCCACAATATTAACAGATTAAAGCTCATTAACTCGTTCAATGGTGCAATGCAGCAAAATTCGTTTTGTTATGAATTATTCCTGTTATTGTAAATTCATATTAATAACTGCACACCCTTGTAAGACATTTCATGACAAATTTATTCTACATCGTAAACGTGTCCTTTGAGGCCATAAAAGTATATTTTCCCATTGTGGAACTAACCTATATATATAAATATATTGGTCTTTGTATGAGATTATATAACCCAGTCACTGTAATCGGTGAAAATCAGCTGTTTAAGGGGTCACTTCTCAACAGTCAAAAGTGTGGTACAACCTGCACTCACTAATAGCAGTGCTTTCGAACGGTCTACAACAGTAGTAATTTAAGTTTGTGCCAAAAGCCATTCTTGAAGAAGAAGAAAACCAGACAATGTTCGTATACCATTCACGAAAAGTCTATCCGAATAGGATGTCTGTTGTACTTATGTAAAATGCTTAGTCATTGCGTTTTCAAGGAGACCCGTCCCTTCAGCTAATGTGATATTCAAATTAACATATGCCGTACGGAAGGGTTAAAATGCCATTGTAAAAATGAAACAGTTCATGAAACTCGAGTCACGTAAGCTTTAAAAGCACGTGACTCGAACAAGCTTTAGAGGTATTGATTTATATTGATAATATATAGGTTCGAATCCACGAATCGACTCGCGCAGTCAGAGACAGCGAATGCTAAAATCGGCTCGATTCGAAATTGGAAAACTGATTCTTTGCAACTCTGAGATAACGTTCGGTAAACAATTTATCAAGGAACTGGTCAATGTAAAGTTCAATGATTATTTTTTTGTGGAATTTGAATTTCTGAGTAAGAGAGATCGTGAGTGAGACAGTGACATATTTTTGTACTGGGGGTGGGTGCCTAAAATTTTATGTCGTCCAAGGAAGGAGTTTATATAAAGGAATAGGAATAGGAATATTTATAAAGCGGTGGGGGTGGGGGAGCTGGCCTCAATATTTTACGTCAGTAATTTGTGGAAAATATTAGTATAATAGAGGGTGCTTTGGTGCTATATTTTGCAATTGTTTAAACAATGTTGAAGAATTTGTGACTGCTTTTGTGAAATTATGTCTGCCAGTGGAGAGGGGAGGAGTAGAGAGATACGCCCCTTTGAGTATATTGACAATCAATTCAACTAAAATTCGGTCTTCACACATAGTCCCCGTAGGCTGTCATCAAATGAAGGTTAACAAGCTCGTGTTTGTAATTGACGGAACCGGCGGTTCGATCCACAACATTTCTGCCCGGCCCTGACAGATAATACTGTTCAACATGTTTAAAAGCAACTTTTCAATAACGATGCTCCCACAAATTCCGATATCGCCATTTAAAAGTTGATTATCCAATGTACCGGTTAACTAATCGATTTTATTATGAAACAGAATAAGGTGGCATATTTCGTGTTGGATATTTATTAGTCCGTTTAGTGAGTTTAGTTTCTTGAAATCCAAAGAGATCAGGGGGGGGGGGGCATAAAATCGCCTTCAAGGACCCTTTGGAAAAATCTAAAGACAGAAAGCTCAAATTATTTTTGCAATTCAATAACCATCCATGGTGTTGTGTTCAATACCCAACATAGGCTACCGCTTTCCATAAATTACCAAACATGAGGTTGATTTGTTTCGGGCTTGGAGGTCAAAGTTCACAAGTAGAAGTTCATGTGGTACGTACATTTGGTCAAGTGACAAGTTTAGGCCTTTAGAGCCAAGAACTGTGAAGCGGAAATTTCGCCGTGTATTTAGGTGAATAAAAGTTGGTGTTCTCGATCATACTACACAACACCTTCACGTTTATGGTACGGAAACCGAAAGTGCTATGAATAAACAACCTGTCAGTTATCCATAAAAGTCTAGCTTTGGTTTAGTAACAACTTCAAGGCATCATGAACCACATTCGTGTGACTATAGCATTTATTTGTTGTATGATACTACAATGTTTTAATTAAAAGTACCTACACGCTTCCTTAGTGTTTAGCTGATTGCGCAATATGTGCAGTTCATGCCAAGGGAATCTCGAAACGTGTATAACTGTCTCGGTAGATCCAAACGGACCCTTGTTATTGAATGGTTGTTGTAACAATCAGTCATCTTGAAGTTCTTACAGAGTCAGGTTACTTCGATCAGGTATTCTTTAGAAAGGCGTGAAAGAACTGAAAATATGGCTAAGGTCGCGGTGGTAAGTTGTTTGAGTATAATATGGTCCATGAGAGTCGTAGCCTAGCTATATTACAGTCAGAACAGACAGTGTAGGCCCACGGGTGCTGCTTATGTATATGTGCCACACAGTTGGCTGTATTTACAGGTAAAAATCGTATTTTAGTAATGTAATATCTAAGTCCTTCTAGAACTTAGAAGTCATCACTAACTAAACCTAGCTACCCATCACTGGATAGCTGACACGTTGGCCTTACATGGCACTTTCAATTTTCCATATCATAAACATGAGGGTTTATTGCTATTAGACTGACGGAGACTGAAGTTTTTGTTGCTTGTAAACAAACCTCTTTACTCAGTAAAGAGTTTCATGGGTCATTCCATATCAAATCACCAAATTTTGGAGTATGTTGTAGTGCGACATCTTTGAAAAATTCCCAAATTTATTGTATCATTGGAACACCATGAAAAAGGCATATTCTGAAAATTTCAGTTGCATTGCTTCACAATTGGCCTATTTATCACACTTTGAAATTCCGCAATTTGTCACCACCATATTCTGACTTTTGAGGTCTCATTTCTCAGTAATTAAACATCCTATTACAGATGCAAATAGAGTCTATCCCATAAAACAGGAATATAAACAATTAGGCTACAAAAATATTGTCTTGTGGAGTTAGGTCAACTTAAAACTGTCAAAATATTCGATTTGTACTTTTCACTAAAATATGTGCTATTTTTAGTGATGAATTGCTCTTACCATTGCTTCAGGGTACTTGATTCTTTCAGAGGTTGTTATGTCTAGTACAAGCAATACAAAATAATGATTACAATGCTTTCCTATGATATATTTGCAAGTAGTGCAACTCTAAAGTTGCTATTTCATGCTGCGATTCAGCATGACGTAGGGGTTTTGATGCCAATTTTCAACGTTTTTGCCTGTATGATGTTCCACGTGTTGTGAGCCTGGGTATTGTACTTCAAGGACATTCAATTCAATACTGCGCAGTTTTTAATTTCATATAAACAAATACTATTTGCAATGTACTGTTTCTGGTTTAGTTCATATTAAAAGACTTTACTATAAAATGAAGTTCAAGCAGTACATACATGTACAGTGTGTACAGTACATACATTGTATTCGGTGTACATGTACAGTGTGTATTTTTTGTAAACTGTTTTGTGGGGATCCATTTGGATGAGTGCCAGAAGACTATGTTTACACCTAACACTTACACACACTGTACATGTACACCCAGTACATGTACTGTATGTACTGTACTGTACATGTACAGTATGTACTGGTTGACATTCATTATATTGTTTTGTCTTTTAATTTAATTAATTAAACCAGAAACAGACAAGTACATTGCAAAAAGTATTTGTTTATATGAAATTAAAAACTGCACAGTATTGAATTGAAGGACCTTGAAGTACAATGCCCAGGCTCACAACATTAGGCCGTCTTCCATGGCTTGCTTTTCGCTTCCTTTGCTCAATTTTTCAGGGGAATGGTGTTACTGTAGCTTAAAATGCGGAGAATAATCAGGAGATTCATAATTTGCTATGCCAACAAACGATTGTTGCACATTACTCTAAAGATGCAGTAAATTTGTAGTAGTTTAATTGATTATGGGACATGCCTGATTTTGAGCAACTGACCAATCATAGGGCTGCTTCTCGTGACCTTTTGACCCGGCCCGAACTTATTTTGTTTACATCTACTGAAGCTAGCCTAGATCACGCACTGTCTGCATATAGAGCCTGTAGCCCATCCATTGCTCCAATCTATCGGAGATGGCAGTCCAAATGATCAGAAAACGTTTTGACAAAGGTAAGAATAGAATAACTGTAGACGCAAAAAAGTCGTAAAATATACAGTATGTGTACACTTGTATGATATTGTAGGCAAATGAGGTCGAAATTTCTGTTGATTTAGTACGTAGGCCTACGCTGCAAAGTTGTAACGCCTAACGCCGGTTGGGATAGCGATATTGCATTAGCCTACATTATATATCTGCCTGACCAATGTCTTCGTTGACATTAGACTTAGCAAACAATATAGGCTATGCCTATGCTTGGCCTAGTTTATGATGTCCTCATAATACGGACGATTGAACTTTGGTACATCCAATGTTGTTTATGCCTAGATTTCTAATCGAGGAATTGCTGCAATGAGCAGGGTTGACTTTCGTATCAATTTGTATTGGCGTAGGCCTACGCCTAATGTTAGTTGTTGCTCCTATTTAGCTTTAACATAATAAATAATCAGAACCATCCTTGGCATGGGCCTACTTAACTGATCGTGACGTTAGATCGTAGATGGTATACTTGCTCAGACTAAGCCTAATGATTAGCCTACTGGCATAGATGCTAGACTTATCCTTTTGCCAAATTTGCTATATAATTGTAATTACTGTAACTGTACATTAGATGCAATAGGGCTAGGCGCTGCACAAGTCAATAAGAGACAAAGACGTTTTGATAAAACAACCAAGGTTTTGCAAAGTACTATAACACTAGGATCTGTTCAAGTGGATTGCACCAGGAAAGCAGCCACTGTGCCTCACTACTCCATATCGACTAGCTATGGTTATGAATGCATGAACTAGTAAAGTTCCAGCTTTTTGTTTTATTTTGCTATTTTCTCTAACAGTTTGATGATAACTTCTCACAAATGTGCAGTCCATTGTGCTGGGAAGATTGGGCCATTAACAAGGTTCACCCCAATCAGTTGGTCTAAAGTTATTGCCAGTGCTGAGGAATGGTGCAAATTATCTGGCCCACAGTGTGATGTTGCTCACAAAGTTCTATCCACCTGCAAAGAACTGCCTGACAGCTTTGAGGACATCTTCTACCATCGTGATTGCTATGTGGCTTTTACCAACAAAACAGATATTATCAGAGCAAAGAAACGACAGATGAAATTACCTCAACATAAAGCACTTGAAGGTAAGAAGTTTGTCAAAATGCATTTTATTATAAGTTATAGGTATGCTGTATCGATCCCAAATATGCCTCATTTTCAAATATGGTAACTTTTGGTCAAAATTCTTGAACTTTTTTTATTACCACCCTGGAGGAAATTTACCTCACCAGGACATTCAGTCATCTTGTGTGCTCATGTAGTATGTCTAAGAACAAATTGGAAAGTAAAGACCCACAGGGAACGATTTTTTGAAAACTTGTACTTCTAAATTATAGCATGCTATAATTTGGGGCTAATACAGACTACCTTTAAACAGTAATGAAATACAGAAACATGTCAATGAACACAAACAAATTGTTTTAATGATGTGATGTAACACTTCTTGGATCAATTCACTTGTTGGAACTTTAAAAGCTCATTTCCCCTTGCATACAATGTAATTGAACTGCTTGAATTTACATTGGTATATGAATACGTGGTAAATAAGTACTGCAGATTTCTAGAAGATTTAGTGTGAGCAAAAAGGGCCTTTTATTGTTTTATTCCCAAATGTTCTTTTTATGCCTGATCCTGGTATTTAGATATCCTGTCTTGACGGTAGTTGCCTCTAAGGCATGATTTTGTTAAATGAGTTTATCTGACTACACATGAAATTGGGAATTGAAGAATTGTTAGAAAACCTGCAGTGCAGTTTGATATGAATTTTGAAAACATTAGGTGAAATGAAGGAAGATAAGACCATTAGACATCTTGTTATCATTTATGAATTTTAAAATGAGGCTAGTTTGTTATGACTATCAACAAAAAAGGATGTTCAATCATCATTTTAGCTTTAATCTGTTAGCAGAAAGGCATAATTTGAAATTGATAAAGATCATTTGTATGTTTTCCAAATTGAGTGAGGCTTCACTGTGCTATGTGTCATGCTGTCATTTCTAAGACAAATATAATTTTCTGTGCAACGAACAGTCAGTGTCTGTTGGGCCCACATAAAATGTGAGAAAAGCTGTCACTCACAGATATCTCTGAAAAGGAATTGTTCCAACTCAACATAGGAATGTCATACACAAAAAACATATCAACCCAACAAGGCAACTGTATGTCACTTTCCGATAGAGGAGGTATCCTGAGGGATTTTAATTGTTTTACATTTTTTTAATTTGATTTCAGATCTAGATACCTCTATTGAAGATCACCACACAGAAATTGATGAACCTCTGGAAAAACAACTCCTCTGATCATCAAAGTTGGCTTCTTCCTCATCAAGGTCACAGAATGTGCTACCAGAGGAGTGTATATTCTATAATATGAAGGAAGGCCTTTAGCAAATCTAACTAACTAGCAATCAAAATTTATTTCCAGAGTCATCATCAAATTGCTTAAAAAAGTATCATCTATTTGCAAGTACCCCATGTTTTTGTTGCTTTCAAATGTGAAATATAATTACATAGGTGAAACAAGTGTGAAAAATTAGTGGGGATATACTGTACATTGGTGTACATACAGAAATGCACATTGATGAAAAATATTAATTCTAATAAAAAACCAACTTCCCACTTCATTTGACCTAAAGTACATACAGTTGATGTGTTTTAGCTGCCAGTTGGTCATCATATCAGTCGACCTCTATTATCTAGGCTACATGTCACTGTTTTCAGCCACATGTGCTTTCGATGCGGACAGTGACATAAGTATTACAGGTCATGTTACGTTTGTTCATCAACTCAGCTGGATCAGATTGTGCATCAGTCTTCGCTCCCGTTCTGAATCGTTTGGTTCGGTAGTAGCCGGCTCCGATCATTGTGGTCGTACTTGTATCTGTTTTGTATTCGTCTTTCATACACTATTTTATGTATAGTTATAGGACTCTATTTCGGTATTGAGACCTTGTTTGTGACCATTTCGTTTAAGTGCATGTTTTCTACCTATTATTGAGGGCTTCGTGCCGATGTATTGTTTGCACCGTGGCTGATTATAGTAATAGATTGCAAAATCTCAGCGCTCCTTCTATACTCTTTAATCTATGTGTTATATTCTTTGCATGTAATAGCGAGGTTCAAGGCTCATCGTTAGTAACATATTGCCATCGAAGCCGCATTTGTTTCCATACCACCACCAGTCCTCAGTAGGGAATATTCAGGCACCAACCCCCCCCCCCCCCCCAATACCCCGAATCTTAGACTGAGTTAACGTTACAATATGCCCTATAATTTATACAGAAAGCTGAAGCCAGTGTATCATGAATTTCTGACCACCAGAAATCTATTTATACCACAGAAACCAAAGAAAAGTTGTAATGAAACTGGTCTCAATCAAGAATAATACATTCCTATCAAGGTTCGAGGTCAGAGCTCAAGTAGATATACTGTAGAGATATCACAGCTAAAGTTCCTTCTGGTCAATCCTCAAAAACAACAAAATGTTTGGTTACCTTGGCAACAGCAATACTTTCTGAAGTCATCATAATAGCATTGAATATTCTATGATACCATATTTCACATGTGTATGTAACTTTCAGTCATAAGTTATTACTTACAACCTCTGTATTGTTTCTTAAACAGGTCGGTAGGTTTTCTCAAAAAGTCTAATCAACGAGTAAAGGGCGCCCTCTATTTGGTTTTCTGTTAATTGTTCCCCCAGTCAGCATTGGACAAATGTCAAATTTGGTGGGCTTTTTGTTCTCCAGAAGACCCTCCATAGGGATTGTTTTATATTACTCTACTCTTCCACCCTGGCTATTAAAAAAACTTCCAAATTCATCATAGCCATATATGGGCAGCTAGCCGCCATTTTGGTTCTTGGCACAGCCGTGTGCACATTTGGTCGCTGCCAACAAACAGAAAACCAAACCTTATATCAAATTGTACTCATTTTCACTCAAATCAAGTATTCCCTAAAAAATTGAGCAAAATCCAAAAACTAAGCACTTTTTTGGCACATGGAAGACGGCCTACATGTGGAACATCAAAACAGGCAAAAAACGATTTCTGTAAAAATCCCAAACTTTGATTTTTCATTTCAAAATAAGGCAAAACACCCTCCTGAAATTTTGTGTACAAACAGGGTGGTACTATATCTCTTCCAGAAAAAAATTATCAGATTTTTTCAGCATGACGCATTTTGAGTTATTGGCTGTCAAAGACGACTTCTTTTGAACATCGGAGCAACTTAACAACTTCATAAATTAATATTGAGGAAGGCTAGAACCCTGAAATTCATTTAGGTGTAAGAACTTTATAATAATAACTAAGGTATGAAACTCTAAAAGCTCTAACATAGTTACTTTGGTAAAACAAATTGCATCAAAACCCCTTCCTCATGCTGAATGGCAGCATGAAATAGCAACTTTAGATTTGCTTTAGATTTATATTATAGGAAAGCATTTTAATCTTTATTATGTATTGTTTGTACTAGACATAATAACCTCAAATAATAACACGTTAAAATATATTTCGCTTTCCAAAACCTATAATGTAGAAATGCAAAACTGTACATTTCCAATTCGAAACAACATGGAATGGATATGCTTGTCAGTATTGGTTGGTAGAACAATTACAGTGAATGGTTACTGATTGAGATACAGAGAGGTCAGAGGAAGGAACAGATCTATGCCATCATTATAGGGCACTTCCTTTCATCATGTTGGTTGTGTTTAATGTCACCATCAATCAGCAATCTTTTATGATTTTATATTTCTTGCTGAAGTTAAAAGCAATCTTGACAGTCATGAAGTTGTGTGCAATGTATGTGTGTGTATACATGTATGTGGGTGGACATCTGTTTTGGAATGATAATTTCAAAAAGAGCAGCTTGGGTGACATTTATACTTGATCTTTAGATAGCACTTGGTAAGTTCCAAACGTCCTATTGAAATGGACATTTGCTGCTCTTTTTTTTTTTAAATCCTAAAGATTGATGGAGACATAGATCTGAGATCAGCAGAAGTCAAAGACTGAAAAATGCTGTAAACACCATAACAACAAAAGTACCGTCTGGATGAACTTACTACTGTATGTAATTTCTAGATCCATCTCAAAAGAATCCCATTTATGTTGTGTACCTGTAGAGGTCAAAGATCATTTAAGGTTAACAGGTCCAAGCGTGAAAACCTTGTAAACATTTAATAACAAAGGCTATCCTTGTGTACAGGTAGATCAAGAACCCTGCTGGCTTTTGTGGTGGTCAAAGGTAATCTGAGGTTGGAAGATATCAAAAGTCTGCAACCCTTATCAATGACTCGAAAGTGCTTGGTTGTACTTCAAATTTTTGATATTTCAGTTCCTCATGTAGGCAAGTATTTTGCTGAAGGCAAAGTCTGGGCAGTTTCTTCTTAAATGTTCTCATATGAGTTGTAGCAAGAACTTGTTAAATCTGTTGGTGATCTGATTTCATTTGTAGGTCAGCGGATCCAACAAGGGCATTGGTTTTGCTTGTGTAAGAGCTCTTTGCAAGCAGCTTAAAGATGACAATGCTGTTTACCTGACTGCCAGAAATCCAGAGCTCGGCAAGAAGGCCGTGGCTGACCTCGAGAAGGAAGGACTAAAGCCACGATTTCATCAGTTAGATATCACAAAACGAGAATCAGTACAGGCCCTGAGGGACCATCTCAAAAAAGAACATGGTGGGCTGGATATTCTCATTAATAATGCTGGTTTTGCATATAAAGTGAGCCATTTCAAATGTTACGTAATAGAAATTTAATGTCAACTGTTGGTGTTAATTTGTTAGCTTGCATTGAGAAGTATCTTCATGAATGGTCTTCTGCTTAGCAGGATGTCTATAAAGTGGTGTTCCTAAAGGCTCAGGATTAGAAGCAGCGTTATTTGATGTTTTACTTCATCTAAGAACTGACAAATGCTTTTTCACATTAATAGTAATTAGTGCAAGGTGATGCACGTTTACACTGTATGTATAACCCTACATATAGAATCTGCTTTGTGAGAAGCTTCAGTATGTTTAGTTGAAGGGATGTTGGATTTAATATTGACTCTGTGTGGCCCCTTATACAGTTTAGTGAGACAGGCCAAGGGTGGAACTTAAAATATATAAGATAAGAAATTTTTCTTTGTTCATGTAAACAGGTAATCTCATTAACACATCAGCTCAAGTGGGTAACTTACAGTAGATGGCTCAGCAAGTTTTGTACTTGGATACCCATTGTTTAGTAAATGAAGCTTGTCTGTTATTTGAGGTCAACAGAGGCTACATAAGCATATGATATCTCATGAAGGCAAAAATGAATGGTTTGTACTATGTGGGATGCTTCATAATGATTAGAAACCCTCTATAACGATGATCCACCACCAATTCTCAAATGTGGATGTTACTAGGATCAGCTTTATAACTTCCCCAGAGGTGGCCGAGGGAAGACAACATCCTGATCCCCCCTTGCCTTTCAAATGTGAACTATGTCTAAAGAGTTAGAGTACCTGATAATAACCATCTGTGACTAAGGATCATACCCCATTAGAAAACTGACCCTGTACTGTGCTTGACCTTTGATACTTCATAAAGTTTAACTTGGTGTCAAATCGGTAACAATGTAATCTCGTTTTGCTACCCTTTAAGATATCGTAGGTGTTTACATCATTTCAGTGTTGTTAAAAAGCAACAGTTTGTCTTAAGAAAGAAAAGTTTTCTTGCAGATTATTTTGTTTTGATTTTGAAATTTGCAGATGAATGATACTACACCAGGCCCTGAACAATCTAAAGTCTCTTGTGAAATCAACTACTTTGGTTCTGCCATGGTTTACGACATCTTGTCACCAATTTTACGTTCTAATGCGAGGTAATTGTACAAAACCATCCATCTAATGAATTATGATTTTTGTATACCTGTAACATTAGGATGATGTTTTATATCTAAGAATGGAGCATGTAGATTAAGTGATAAACAAAAAGAGATTAAGTGTAACCCTTTCATGGGGAGGATGAAAGGAAAAAGAGGGTGGATGGTCATTATAATGGGGAAAAAAATTTGCTGTTTGGTTACAGTAGTTACCTCTGCATTCAAGTTTGGTGTGTGTGTTGTATGTGTGTTCTTGTACTAGGCCTCACAACTGGTGAAATGGTACAAAAGGAATTCCTGTCAACAGCTGTTGAACAGTAGCAAACAATATTCGTCATTTTCCAGATAAAAGGTTAGTATTAAGGGAAAAGTTGTCAGATGTAGCTGACACGATACAAAACAAGTAAGTGTGTGTGAAACGAGCTTGAATGAACTTGATACATGGAAAGTGGATTTGTCTTTGTGAGTACAAGAAGCCTAGAGTGGGTGGAGCTAAAAATTCATTGTGAGGTCAAAAGTCTGAAAACCTTTAAAACATGACTACTCAAGTACAAAATTTGTTGAGCTTCATCCCCTAGGAGAATTCTCTCACACCTAGTTGAAGTTACTTTCACCCATTAGAAGGTAATTTACACTGACCCTCAGAGATACTGAGGTCCCCAGTGTCAGTTGCTAAGTGGAGACTTAAAGTCAAAGGAAATAAATACTAGACTTGCAGTACTACACTGTATTCCATTCAGAGAATTTGTGTTATTAAATAATGGTGGTTTTAATTTGTTTTCTCCTAATGATTGCTTGGTTAACCTATTGGGAGAGTTGTTTAAACAATGCAATGCACACTGCTGTACGGTTTATAACACCAAGGCAGTGTCTTTGAAATGTTATAGGCTATGTATGCTGGGAATGTCGGAAATCAAGTAAAAAGAGTGTCTAGACAAATGCCAGCATAAAAATACTGCAATTCTTAACTGATTTAATTGATCCCTGAAACGCTGGCTGTATACTCTGTGAATGTCAGAAATCATGTAAAACGGGTGTCTAGACAAAATGCTAGCATAAAAATACAGTGCATTTTTCAACTAATTTTAATAATTTGAATGATGAATGATGTGTGCATTTGCTGTGAATTAATGTCAGAAATCAGGTTAAACGAGCACCATTTCAGAACTCACTCCCTTCAAAATACAAGAAGGACTACTGACAAATAAAGAAGTAAAATACAAAACAAAAAAAGTGTTAGCAAGCTGCTTATCCACTAACGAGCCTGTGTAAGAGAATGTGTAAAAGTAAGTTGGCCTGACGTTTCGATCCTAGCAGGATCTTCTTCAGAGGCTGAATGATAAGTGTAATTTTTGCAGCCTCTGAAGAAGATCCTGCTTGGATGGAAATGTCAGGCCCACTTACATTGACAGAAAAGAATAAGTTAAAGTAAATATAAATAAAATAAAACTGTTAGCAATCTGCTTATCCACTAGGGAGCCTGTGTAAGAGAATGTGTAAAAGTAAGTTGGCCTGACGTTTCGATCCTAGCAGGATCTTCTTCAGAGGCTGAATGATAAGTGTAATTTATGCAGCCTCTGAAGAAGATCCTGCTAGGATGGAAATGTCAGGCCCACTTACATTGACAGAAAAGAATAAGTTAAAGTAAATATAAATAAAATAAAACTGTTAGCAATCTGCTTATCCACTAGGGAGCCTGTGTAAGAGAATGTGTAAATGTAAGTGGGCCTGACGTTTCGATCCTAACAGGATCTTCTTCAGAGGCTAAATGACAAGTAACAGTAAGAGAAGGTACAAAAACACAATAAAGAGAATAAGTTGTGAGGAACAGTTTGGAAAAGGAACATTATAACTCAGAACTGTATCCTTTTTCAAGAAGATTAACTACTTTTCTAACACAACTGTGAAAGACGCTTCCTTAAGTTATTACAACATATGAAGTCATCATCCACTAAAACATTAAGAGTGAAATGTCATGGAAAGTACAGTAACTGTTCAACTTGCAGACCTAAAGTAAAAAGTCAACTACAAAATTTTCTAGCAGTAGAAGAAGAAATGTAATGGACACATTATTAGCATGAAATGTCTGTAGTGAAATTATAACAAACATTAGCATATAAGCATACTTAATTTGACCTTCATCACTTATTACTTAAAGCATCTACAAATGCCAGGAACTGAAGTGGGAAATAAAAAAGGCTTCATAAACCTCATCTCCAATAAGTTCAGTGTTATTGCAAGTAATATGCAAGATGTTGAGCTGATAGCAGGGTTTCTTAGGTAGCTTGCAGAACAAAAGTCATCTGGCAATAAGAAAAGTGACGAATAATTTCCTTGATATTAGGTAGATGTAATGGAATAATTACAAAGATTAACTGAATAAATAGCAAATGTACATTTGTTAGTATTTGCATCCATGAGAGTGAACCCTGACTTCTTTCCTTTGGAAGTGACAGGTGCTTTGAGGTCAACAAGGTGAATGAACTTCATATTTAGTAATTACATCTTTTGTAGTGAGTGCAAGTTCTTGTATGGTAAGTAACCAATGGGACGATCGTCATTGCCGTTTGGTGTTGAAAGTAACTTGTCTTTGTTCTATCTGATCGATAACGGGAAGGATGCGTGAGGTGGTGGGAATAGAATGTCTTAAACATGAATCATCAATAAATATTAACCGTCAACTGCAATTAATGATTTTTGATTTACAGAGTGGTGAATGTATCCAGTTTGTCTGCTCAGTTTGCATATGACACTCTTGGTGAGCCAGTGAAAGAAGCATTTAGGAATGCTGCTACTCGTGAGGAACTTGATGCACTTGTCAACAAATACGTTGAGTAAGCTTTTGTTATAACTTCTTGATTTGTTAAATACCGTCCAATTTCAAATCAAAGTATTCCAGGGGCTCTTAGAAATGGAGAAACAACGATCTCTCCAGATAAAACTCATTCTCACTCCGTAGTTGGGAGTTGGTTTATCCTTTTCGTTTTGCATGATTGACAGGTTTATTCATTGCCCCTTAATTGAAACTGTACACAACTACCCTTGCCAAGAGATCATGCTGAAGCTTTCACAAGATTTCTAGAAAATCCTCAGACAATGACTTGGTATAAAACAGTACTTTGAAGTGATGCGCTTGGCTGATTACTTTTATGACTTCCATGTTTTTTTGTTTTGTTTTTAAATTTAAAATGACTACATAGTTCAAACTACAGTTTCATGACCCTGTTTTACAAGTCTTAGGTTGATCATTAGCAAGTATAATGAATAAGTCTATTGGTTTATACCAATTTTTGAATTCCTGAATGTAGTGAAATGTGTTTTGAAAGAAAGTGTTATGACAGTCCATGTGGGGACATGAGTGGCAAAACATCAATTAGCTGTAGCTGAAGCCAAGAGAGTGCTAATAATTCACTCTTACCCAATTGTATTGCTATGATTCAGGGATGCCAGCAGGATTTGCTAGGGCCTGAAAGTTGTGGGCACTTGGATGCCCCAAAGATATCTAAGCTTATGTTGGGACTTTATGAAAATCCAAAGAAAAACTTGTGGTATAGGCTCCAATTTGGGTATACTACAGTGTGTTAGGATAATAGTTAGAAATTCGCGGGGAAAAGCTCATGCCTTATTCAACAAGTATGGAAAGATTGTGTGGAACCGGAACCAAATTTCAAAATCGGGGAAAAGCCTTAATTCCGGCTATTGCCGAAATTCTGGCATCCCTGTATGATTTTTTCGAAACAATATCAAGATTACAGGCTGCAATGCACGTAGCTTCAAATAAAGTTGTTGTTTTTTCTCCACTTCTTTCACCTGCCTGGATTAAAAGAGTGACTCCCTGGTTTCACGGAGAGGCTCCTGGGTTTAAACAAGGCTCACTGTTTTTATATGTATTGTCTCACAGTGGGATCACCTTTGAGGGGTTGGCAGGTCTGTTAGCAATCGATGATAGTGTGCGTTAAATCACAACATATATGTCGATTCCTTCCTAAGTAGAGGATCAGGGAATAATTTATCCAGTATTGTATCATAAAATGCTACACAAAATGAAAGTCCAATTGCTACACAAGCCCAAGGATGTAATGCAGGTTTTCTTTACACAGGAACACATAGTATAATATTAGAGACAACATTTGGAGCCTAAAACACTGCTACATAAAATTTGAAAGCTAAAATTATTCCGTGAAGGATTGGGTCTTCTTTAGAAAATATGGATTCTCATCTCAACTGTATGATCATTTTCCAGGGTGGTGGCGTCTGGCGAGGCAGAGAAGCATGGTTTCACACCTTCGACCCGTTACGGGTTCTCCAAACTTGGACTTTCTGCATTAACTAGGATTCAAAACAGCGAGGTACAGAAGGACTCAAGCAGACCAGGAATTAATGTTTATTCAGTAAGTGAAGATGATTGATTATGAATATTCATATACTGCAGGACTTTCTTTAGTTGCTACCAGTTGCCTTCTGCAAACAAACTCATGTTTGACATTTTGTTAGTAATGTACCCGGTATTTGCTTTCCTATCCTCTTCAAATTTGAGCACAGACAAATTGTCATTGTGGACACTGTCTTTCAACTATTCAGATCTTATGAAGTAGGTTTTGTTTTTACCTTCAAATCAGTGATGCCAGTTTATTGTAGGTACCCTTAAAGATCATTATTCCTGCAAAGGGGAGAGTGAAGTTCCTAACTTATACCACTCCCCTGGACAACTGGTCCTCCTATGTTCAGATATAATGGGTAACTCAAGATGAGCTACAAGAGCATATTGGTAGATCACCATTGTGACTTTCCAATACATTTGCGTGGGCTTGCCGCCACACACATGAAATATTGGAGATAGACAATGCTATACACTACATGAATATGACAGTGTTGTAAATGATTTTGACCCAATGAATAGAATGAGGCATAAACTATCATAGCCCCCTCCCTCTCTCTATTCTGCCAACAAAGAAGTGTTTATTCTCTTCTGGTATTTTGCTTCACAGGTTTGTCCGGGGTATGTAGCTACTGATATGTCGAGCTACAAGGGTCACAAGACACCAGACGAGGGCGCTGTTACACTTGTCTGGTTAGCTTTACGACCGCAAGGAGACAAAACAGGAGCTGGAGAATTCTACTCAGATGGGAAAGTTTCGAAAATATTCAAGTGACCTGCACTAACACTGACTGAAATATGTTCCATTTTATCCTTAATCGTGGCTTACTATTTTGGTGGTTCTGAACATGCAGAGTTGAGTCGTATTCAGACTTTAAACGTAACTGTGTTCTAACAATCCCTTAATATTAGATGGAAGAAAAATGGTTGGTCTTATAAAAGTAGATAGTTTTTTCAAAAATTGCTAGGAAGATTATGCAAGAAAATGGTGTCCCGAAAGGGGAAGGAATAGTGAAGAGAAGGAACACACCAAATGATGACATACAGGTACAATATTTTAATATTATTATAGACTCATTTTGTATATCAGATAAGCTGTTTGCAGGTAATAGTTGTTCTTTACAAATGAATCAAACTAAGCAAACGTCTTAACAACACTTTGTCATTCTCTTTGCTGACTCGGTAAACAAAAATTACATACAATGAGCAAATGAATTAAGCCTTATGTTTAAGCACCCTCTGGAATAATAGTTCAGGCAAACACATTTAACCATGCATGTGCATGTTGTCTGTTCATTGTTCAAAAAAATCTTCTGACAGTCAAAAGCGAATATACTTAACTGATTAATCTTCATTTGGTGGGAAATTACAAGAGAGGTCTCTTAATTTAATCAATTACTATTTTGAGAACTACAAGGAAGATTTTTTTTTATTAAAACTACTGGAATGTGATGAACAACAGTACTAGTGTGTCTTTATACTGTACTTTGTTATTTTACTATAGAATGGTGTGTTTACTTTATTACAATATTTCACTGTGGTAAAACATACAAGAACTCAAGAATTTTGCAATTATGACATATTTTCTATAAAACATTGTTTATTATAAAATGTGTACATTGTGAAATAACAAAGCCACAAATTAACAAATACACTGTTCATTTAAAGACCACACTTTTGTTAATCATGATCAAGAGTGTCCTTTTCTTCATGGGTTACACAATTTCATTTTTCAATTCTGAATGATTTAAAACCATGTTCAAATCATGGTATGACGTATAGGCTGACTTGGAAATCATTGACATTCAGAAGAGAATGTAGACATTAATGGCTAAGTTGTGACGTGCATGATTTATACAATGACAATTCCTTTGTTTTACCAACAGCACAATACTTCCCTTGTGATGATCCCTATGGTAACCAGGCTTGTAGTATGGGTATATCAGCTAGAATTCCCCTTGGAATGATTAAGAAAAAGAGGCTCCGAGTACAAGTACTGGAATCTTGCCTTTTTATCTCTACTAAATATAACAAAAGGCCCCAATTATGAGAACACATCCAAGGGGGCATGTTCATGAGTACATACAGCTATGCTGAAATATTAAGGTAAACAGACTCTCTAAAAGCCAACACGTGATCCAATTTCTTGAGATAAATTAAAGCAGATTATTAGGTACCGAAGAGCACCAGTGGATTAGACAAGGCATTTTCTGATAACGTGACATTTGAAAGTGGTAGCAAACAGAGGGAAGCTCCCCCTAGTCAAAAGACAAAAAGGTACAACAGCAACTAGCGAGGATGCATCAATATCAAAACAATAGGGATTTATTTCTGCAGACCAGTAGTGTCTATTGTGTGAAACTGGAATGCACAAAAGATCACATCATACAGGATTCTGCAGCTCCATTTGTATCCTACTTTTGACATTGCAACCTACCAAATATTTTTCTTGTAATTATTAGTATTTAAAATATTTGTTGCCTATTAAAGATGAAGCCTTATGACCAATTTCTAGTCTTTTTTTGTGATTGAATCTAACTCTAAGAGCTCTGAGACAAACTAGAGCTGTTTTTTACTTATCTTTGTTTCGATACGTGGATATTTGGTTGTCAAAACAGTGCCAGTTGAGCGAAAAATTAATAATAAAGAGAAACAGTTAATGGTCAGACGGTGTTCTTTGCATCAAAAATATGATGCAGTCTTTCTCCTCCACCCACTCCCCACCTGACCCATATTTACCTCCAGTAAAAAACGAAACGTATTGCGATCAACCATGAGAGGAAAGGAAGGATGATTTTGCATGATTCAACATGCTGCTGTTGTTATTTTTGAAAATACTGCATTCCAAAATTGATGATATCATTGTAAATGAACTATGGAAATAAATTTCACATGATTATCCTTTTTCAGCAACAACCCCCCCCCCCCCCAAATCCCCTTGATATCAATTAGTAATTAAAAAAAGGAAAGTTATAAAATGGTAACAATTACGGGTCAATACTGATGAGGAAATATATACGCATAATGTCACAGTAGTGTGTATTTCAGTTTAGGTTTGGTGTACATCTATAGCGCCCTCAGTTTTCAGCTTATCTTTTTTTTCGAGGTGTTAAACCGAGCACTGTATGAAGCACGTCTACAGTATGTTCTCCAAGCATTGGAGGGGTGAATGCTCTGTCTGGGTAGAATGGCTGTAACTGACCGCTGGACCTGAAAATTGTGAAAAAGGAGAAACTAAGAATTCTGAATAGTAGAAGAAATGTGTAATTACTAGCGGTGATCATCTATTAAAAATAAGACAGCAGAAAAGGAGAATGAGGAATAGAAAAAAGGAAAAAAGATGCATGACTTGGTTAGACTGTGGATCATCATTCATAAAGATAAAGAAGCCAGTGGATCACATTGTTTACTCAACTTCTCAAGTTATAACCCAGGCTCTTGTCATGTTGATAGGATATGATTCCATTGGTAGCATCGGGTAGAAGGTGTGCCCTACAGATATTGCCCCCGAAGAGGTAGCTAAACGTTAGGTTACACAGATGTCAGACTACATAGCCTAGAAAGTATAACTCCTAGAACAATGATTAACAGATCAGGTTGGTTTTGCATTCATTATTCTCTCCTCACAATTCGAATGGAATCAGGACAAGACAATTGTTCAATTAAAGAAAAAATAGTTTATGGGAAGTTTTTAGTCAGGTACCAGAAAAGATATGACGAAAGTTTACCGGTGGCTAAAACACTAGCCCTGCGGCTCCATGCTGGCCAGTAATATGAGATACCCGTTGTAACTGGTGTCATCGAAGCAGACCCCGAAAAAGATATTTGAATAATAAGTGGAGGTGAAAACGTTCCGAGTAAGTTGCGGTGATCTGTTTTCAGGATTGGAGGGGGCAAACTTACCGATACAAGCCCTCCATGGCTGCAAATGTGCTTGATCAGAAGCTTAGACAAATTTGGCTGAAAGAGGTACCTCCTTTTACAGATCTATCCCTTACCTTGTACCTGCTTCACAATCAACAAAAGATCAAATGAGCATCACCGTTTCAGCAGGGAGGAGATTGCCAACATTACAAACTATCGTCGTGTGCACAGATGCTGCAGTACATTGGCTGTAAAATCCTGCACATTCAAAGAATACAAAGAAAACCAACGTCAACATGCATGCATGAATGCGTTAACAAACCAAGATATAGTAACTGCCACAATAGTACCCTATGATGTCGCTATATATCAAACATCTTTTCAGCATACTTGCTCCCAATGTTTTGTTTCTTTCAAGTCTTCTTCTTCAGGCTTTACAGAATGACTGAAGTTGATTTATGAAAATGAACAGAATACTTTGACATTCATGATGTTTACGAATATTCAAGAATATATTATATATTCCACATACTGCCCCTCATATCCCCACCCCAACATCCACCGGACGCGTTAACAAAAATACCGAATTAAAAAATTAAAAAAACATGACCGGCTTCACCGGGGGTGGGGGTGCACGGGGGGGGGTGCCACAGCCCTGGCGAAGTTAAGCGAATCATATATGACTTGTCCTTACTTTTATACACTACAGAGGTCATAGATTACAACTAGATATAAAATGAGGACTAAAGAAGCAAAGAAGAATAGCCCTCTTAATTTGAGGATGACGTAGTTGGTTGAAAACGTATAAAGAAGTAGACAACCACCCGACTCGGAAGTACATATGATTATGGATGGGAGGGGTCAAAGTTATAACTCTATTCTGTTGTAGCATTAAGTTAAAGGATAATGATATAGAGTCAGCTGTGGTGTGTACCCCTCCTCCCCACTCTCACTCAAACTAAGGTAAACCTATAAGTATACAAATTGCACTTAGACCTAATTTCTAGACCAAAATTGACTCAAAATTCATCATTTGACGTCTATAATTGTATTTCTGGGGAAGGATACTTTGTAAAATGGAGCCAACGATCCCATGACCAGCCCTAGCTCCTAATTATAAATCCGTCGCTGTATCCTTCGCTTAGCTATTACAATAAGAAAAAATAACAACATAAATTTGAGTTCCCATATTTTGCTTCCACTGTCTTTGTGAAAAGGGTGTAATTTGGTTTTTTGGATTGAAATTTGTTTCAGAAAATATTATTTTTTTTTTAGCTTTTCCGCCGTAAAATTGCCCAGTGACGAGGAATCAGTATTTTTCAACCTTAACGTCAGAAGGTAAAGTGGTTCTTGTATATTATTCTATAATTTGTATATTATTCTATTACTGTATATTATATATGATATATGATATAGCTAGATTGTATATTATTCTTTTGCAAGTTATGCAACCGGTACAAGTACAGCGTATGACACATGCAGTATGACGCCACAGCCAATGGGATGAGGTGTTTGTTCCAGACTCAACTATAAATATAGATTTAACTTAACAGCGCGAATATCATTATTGAGGTTATGATATTCTTATCAAAACTCTACGTTTTGTTCAACAAGTATACTATACACGTTAGTATAGTATAACAAAAGTAGTCCGAGTTTAAATTAAATAATAACTTTTCTTCCCTTCTTTTTCTCCACATGCATCTCTCTTCCAGATATCTTTTTGCTTATTTTTGTAGTTTAACACGCGAGGAACCTGATACGTTGTATGATAACAATTACAACATCAGCATACCGTTGGAACTTTAAATTAATATGGAATTGGTTTGGGTAAGTCTAACATTGTCATATAAGTTTTTACTATATGTATATTCTAAAACTCACTTTTAAGGTTTTTTTCTTTAGTGATAGCCTGCCATGCACATAAGAGACGAAACACGCAGCACTCAAGATTTTCAAGGGGATAAATATATTATGTTGGTATTGTAGACTATACACCAATGCCGAAAATTAAAGAATATATTGCAAGTGGAACCATCTTTGTTTTCTGCGTCTCGAAACGAACCCAAGATATGACATATCCTAGCGAGGAAAACATGTTAGCCGTGCTCACCTAAAATGAGCCACTACATTATTTTATTTGTGTGTGTGGGGGGGGGGGGCTAGGGGAAGCGAGTATGATCCTTTTCAGTGCCAGTCTGCGTTATATTCTTGGTGTACCAGACTTGCTTGCAAGCCCCATCCTGTTCGCATGTGGCTTCTCTCATTGTGGTATGCGGTAACGAACGAATGAAGTTACGTGAAGTTTAAGAAAAGTCACCCAAGATACAGCCTTATTTCGGCAAAAAACCAAACAACTTGAGCCACTCTGGACCCCAATCAGCTGACATCGAGACTATAACCATGTCATCATGACGGCGCTTCGTGAAGTGAATGAAACTGTGCCGGAGTCCTTACACTAATAGGCGGGGGATGCACGGGACGTGAGGATGTACACCCTACCATACCCCCTCCCCCAACCCCAACCCCCTTCGACCTTACACAAATATTCAAAAGTATAGTTATTAGCATCATTTTGCATTTAGACCTAATTACACAACATTACCTGTTTTAAAGTTTTATTCCATGTTTCACAGCAACTTTTTTCCCCCATAAATATGAGGTTTCTTAAACATACTACTTCTTTTTCCCCATATTTTCCAGAATTTCGAACATCGGTAAAGTGATTTAAAAAAAACACGACTCTAAAACCTTGAATAGACCGATTGCTGATGAAAAAGACGTAGGAAGGGAAATTATTCACAAATATCGGATAAACAAACTTATATTATAAATATTACATATACTAAAAATGTTTGAAAGGCTGTACACAGGCTTGAATGTGAATTTTGTAGAGAACCTTTTTAGTGACAAGTTATCGGGGACGTAAAGAAGAGACATATGCATGCTGGCATGTATATGGTTGGGGTTTGAGGTGAGAATTGTAGATAATAAATAGGGTATTGCGGTTAACATGTTACAAACGGGAGAGGAATATGAGGTACGTAATATGTTATCTGCTGCGATCTGCGATATTATTGCAATAGGAGAGCTTCTTGTCGAAGCTTACTACGAGGAGATATGCTTTGTCGCTGGAGAGAATGAGAGAATTATGAGACGGAAAATGGAGCTGGGGGTGGGGGTGGGGGGTATGATAGCGAAAGTTGACAGGTTTGTACTTAGAGGGTTTAACTCTTAGACAAGGGCGGCGGAAGCACTTTTAATCTGGGGGGGGGGGGGGCACCGACATCAAAGGGCACTTTGCAGAAATTCGATTGGACTGATGCAGCCTGATATTTTGTACCCTAGTATAACTCTTATTGTATTATCTTATTTGCGTATACACATCACTCCATCAACGCCCCCAAAGAAAAATGCATACTAGCACTGCAATATCCAATGTGCAAATTGGGATATAAGGAACAAGTTTTCTTTTGAGACAAAATGAGGTGAAATCATGCTAGTTGCTAATGTAGGACTCTCCCGAATTAGAGTTAATATCTTGTTTATATCTTAACAAATTTTTTCCATTCGAAATAGCTTTGAGTTTGACCAGAAAATTTTTGATTTACAAACCCCTCAGATGGCCGGAAACGGCCCTTCCCGAGTGTTCATTCTGGTTCCCTGGCCTCTTGCTAACTTAAGACACCTCAATTTTTATGTAGAAAAAGGGCACATTTTTAACCTGAGGAAAAGTGGGGGGCACGTGCCCCCTGTGCCCCCCGGTTCCGCCGCCCTTGAATTTGTTATTGTTTCAAATTTGAATATTTTATAAATTTTATTTACAGCTTATTGGAAAGCCCAAATTTTCAGGATGCTAAAATTTTGAAAGAGTTGGAATATTGAACTGTTTTTAGAAAGATCATTCTTGTCATTGGTCTCTTCTTTTCATACTATTTTGGAAGAATGTTTAAATTTTTTAAAATAAATAGAAGCAAAATAAGTACAGCTTTTGTTTTTCCAAAGTCCAGCATAATTAATATTGCTTTACACACACACATATATACAGTATAGAGAGAGTAATGGTACTGGTAGGGCACGTGTTCCATGTAGGAGGTCACAGGCTCAAATAACTTTTTGGTCAATGATTTTTAAACCCCTGCATAGACTTGCACAGCTATTGAGTATCCTAGTCCTGAAACTGGGGAAAGGAAGGATGAAGTAATAGAGAAAGGAATTGGCCAGTTTCTCTTGTAGCATGTATAACAATGTAACATATATAATTAATTGCAGACTGCAACCATACTTACAAAATAATACATAAACAGTCCCAAAGTGTACAATGATTTCAACCCATACTGTATTAGCATGGTTCAGTCCCACAAACTATATATACAAGAACATTCCCATAATGTAATAAATACAAATATTAGCACATTGATTCATTACTAAATTATCCCCACAATGTGTGTGCATAAATAGTCCCATTGTGCATACAACATATTGAAACCCATACTGTAGTATTATACATATTGAATTTCACAACCCCACCATGTATCAATATACCAACAGTGGAGCCCCACACTGTACAAACACCAAGAACCCCACACTGTAGTCTCTGCTGGTATGTATGTATGTATGTATGTATGCGTGTATGTATGTATGTATTTTAGATCCTCCTGCAAGCAGGAACTCGCGAGGGATCCATCGTTGGCTTATCAAAGCCACAAGCTAACTGAAGTCAGTCTCTTAGATTCATATTTAACGTCTTACTTTGTGTATCAATACTCAGGGGTATAATATTGACGATGAAATGAAAAAAACATAATATCTTCTTTAAGTTCACATAAAAAGTGTTTACCAAAATTAAATTGAAAATGACAGATAAAGAAGTTTCCATGAAATGTAATCAAGCAAGGAACTTATAAAACCATGCAGGTATGACATACAATATTATTTTTTTTTAGTCCTGCACCCGTATCCTTTCTTTCTCTATCAAGCATACCACCTTTTCTACCATGATTAACGTTCTCCACATTTCACAGCTTATAACCTTGAACTTTGATGTATATGCAGCGTTGTACTATGATATCACGTGGTATTTTAAACACCAGAATCATTTTGATGTTAACGCTTAAAAAGACTGTTCTACACAATAGAGAGTACTCCGTTTCAGTCTTGTGTAAGAAAATTCCTCAACGATTTTCCTATCGATTAAGTTGTTTCGACCAATGCAATATGAACTGAGACTGAGTGGTTATAATGACGAATGTAGTATTCGTCAGTATATGAAAAGGAGAATATGGCCCTTAGGTGGACATTCGGCAAAAACCAGTCAGAAATAATTCAACTCAATCGATTCTTCACCCTCGAAGTAGGTAACAACAATATTTTACTCAATTTCAATAAAAGTACATTGCCACTACATGAAAATGTGAGCGACTTATATCTGTGTATACCAGTATGTTTACCATCACGATGAGCGTTCTCCCGATTATTTTAAAGCTTATAACATTCAACCTTGAAGAAACATGATCTGATGATGCATATACAGCGTTGCAGTAAAATATCACGTGACATTTACACACCAGAATTATTATTTTTCAACGCTTAAAAACGGTCTAACGCAGCAGTAAAGGTAACCTGATGAATATAGTACTATGACATTTAAGCTCATTCTAAGACACTAACACTTAACGTCGATAAATCATAAATGTCACGGGATATTTAAAAGAAACTCAAATTTTACTGCCTTTGTCAGTTTCAAGGAATGGTTTTGTTAACCTTTTTGGTTGTTGTTATTTCATGTTGCTATTGGTTCTTTTCAAGAGAGATCAGAATAGGTGGTTATATCACTATATGAACAACAGAATGTGACTGAAAAGATCGATTTCAGCCTCATTTTGCTTTAATCGTGTATTTTCAGCATATATTGCCTGATGATCGCGGCAGTGAAAGTAACTCAATCATACATATATCTATTTAGCTCTGCACCAGTTGTATTGAGCACTATATTGCTATCACTGAACTTTATATACTACGCTATATACATATATGTGTGTATATATATATATATATATATATATATATATATATATATATATATATATAAATACAGGGCAGCAATGTTAATTAAGAACTAACTGCAACAATCAATGGTGATATGTGTCATCATACAACATCCCCCTCTTTTCAGATCAAGTTGATAATTATTTCATAAACAAGCTAGTGCAAAAAAATTGAAACTCTTAATTCTTTTCAACAAATTTACAAGTGATACTGATTCTAGAACGCACGCTTATTGTTATCAAGGTGTTATATATCTCAATAAATGCAGTTGAATATATGAATTACTGCCTTCAGTTATATTTGCAAGTGTTCATTGTCCAAATGCACTTTTCTTTTCTTTTTAATCCATTGTTCCTACTTTCTGTTCTATCATATTAACAGTCCATGTCTTAACAAGTTTCAAATAGTACATAAATCACTCTCTCTGTTCCAACAGTCTGATCGGTTTCTTTATCACTCTTCAACTTCGGGTCTGAGGGACCTAGAAACTTTAAGTTAATGTTTTCTTCTCATCTAGTTCCTCTCTCGGTTCGTCTTATTCTCTGTTTTCATGTATGCTTGGTGCTGCTAAGTTTCTAAAATGGTTGCTGTTTCTTTTGCAATACTGATCCATTTGGTGTCTCCACAAGATATGACCTTGGTCCTTGACCAATTTCTCTGATAATAACTGGAGTCCACCTATTGTGGTCACCCTCCTCCAGGACTCTTATTCTTGAATTCACTTGTAGCTCAGGAAGCTCCTGCACCACATTCCTGCCATGCAACTCTCTGGTGTTAACCTGTTTATTCTTAATCATTCTATGAGTGTACTCATCTTGTGAAGTTGCCTGGAAGTAACCTCTTGATGGCAGTTCAGTCCAAATGGACCTTTTGAGAATGAGTTCTGCTGGTGATGCATGTTGCTTGCAATTGGCGTAGCTCTATGCCTCAGCATTGCCAATGCTAGATCACCCTTTTTGGCTTTGTATTTTAATTTCTTATTGGTCTGTACCATACTTTCTGCTAGCCATTGGACCTAGGATAGTGGGGGTGACGACGTAGTATATGCAGTGGCGTAGGAAGGTACTTTTGAGTGGGGGGGGGGGCTGAAGACTGATGGCCGGCCTGGGGGAGGGGTCTAAGGGGAGGTGGTGTCCCCCTCCCCTTTGGAATTTTTTTGCATTTCCAGGTGGCCTCAGATGCAATTTGGTGCAATATAGCACACTTCAACACCCACTCCATTTTGTAAAGAATTTTGCATTTTCACCTGGCCTTAGATGCAATTTGGTGCTTCAAATGAGATTTATTTCTCATTTGGAAATGAAAAAGGGGTTTTCTGACTTGCAGAGAGGGGGGGCGGAACGATACTTCCGCCCCCCATATTTGCCCGCCCCCGGTTCCTACGCCCTTGAGTATATGAGATGTTCCATGTTTCACACAACTGCTAAAACGCTTGCCAAGTGTGCTGTGGACCCTCGTTTGGTACTTTCTCTCTTGGTGGTCCAAATATACTAAAATGCCCTGCCAGCGTTTTTGATACAGTTTCATTTGTGGTACTTGTCAGTTGATAAACTAGCTAAAATTTTGAGTGGTCAGTAACAATCATAAACTGAATACCTTGCAGTGTAAACAGATTAGTTCCAAATTTTAGCCATGGATCTCATGTGGTTGAAGTGGCTCATATGACTGTCTAAGCTAATGTTCTTGACAACTTTCACATGTTTTAACAACATTTTTAATGTCCTTGTTTATGTTTGACAAATAAACTTGTTCTCTCGTCAACAGCTTAGTTTTCTCAATTCCATGCGGAGTCTGGTGGAGTTTTTGCAGAATTTATCTTGGTTGGCACAACAACTTGTTTCTTTAAAAACGAAGTTTCCTACAAGAACACCTAAGTCATCACGGCATGTCCAATACTTCAATAACTATCTTGATCAGATCTTACAGACTACTGTCGTTATTTGTTTCTGCAATCAATTGTCGTTGCTCGTGCTGCTGAAGTCACATAGCTGGACTTCAATTTCATCACCCGATACACCCAAATCAACGTCATATACATCACTAGCATTAGCTAACCGACTGGGTGTGTCTGCAACTACAACATCTGCTCCTTGCTTGTAACCACTTGAAAGTTATATTTCTGAAGGTGCACCAGCATTCTCTGCAATCTTGGTGGAGCACTCTAAAGATCATCTCCAATGGCTTGTGGTAACTCATTGCAATATAGTCCTTTCGATATAAATACGTATGGAACCTTGTTATGCCAAAGACAATAGTTAGGGCTTCCCTCTCGGTTTTAGCATAGTTACTTTGAGACTGACTAAGTATCTTGGATGCAAACGCAACTGGTTGCCACTCTGTGAGAGACATGCCCCTACTCTAACTTGTGACGCACACTGGCGGATCCAGAGCCTTTGTTTGGGAGGGGCCAAAGTGCAAGGGCGGCGGAAGCACTTTTAATCTGGGGGGGGGGGGGGCACCGACATCAAAGGGCACTTTGCAGAAATTCGATTGGACTGATGCAGCCTTATATTTTGTTTCCTTTATAACTCTTATTGTCTTGTCTTATTTGCGTATACACATCACTCCATCAACGCCCCCCCACCCCCCTCCCCCCTCAAGGAAAATATGCATACTAGCACTGCAATATCCAATGTGCAAATTGGGAAACAAGGAACAAGTTTTCTTTTGAGACAAAATGAGGTGAAATCATGCTTGTTGCTAATGTAGTTTATTTCTTGTTAATATCTAAACAAATTTTTTCCATTCGAAATAGCTTGAGTTTGACCCACAGAAATTCATTAAAAGTCATGGGCGTAGCCAGGATTTGCAAAGTTGTATGCACGACTATCTGAGCGGAGCGCCACCATCAGTTGGCGCGGAGCGTACAAGAAAATTGTTGGTTTTACAAACCCCTCAGATGGCCGGAAACGGCCCTTCCCGAGTGTTCATTCTGGTTCCCTGGCCTCTTGCAAACTTGAGACACCTCAATTTTTATGTAGAAAAAGGGCACATTTTTAACCTGAGGAAAACTGGGGGGGCACGTGCCCCCCGGTTCCGCCGCCCTTGCCAAAGTGGCATTAGAGTGATATGGGTGAGGGGTATAAGGGGAGGGGGTGCCCCCTCCCCTTTGGAAAATTTTCTATTGCTGAATGCCCTCAGATGCAATTTGGTGCGACAAAAGTGTACAATGGTGATGTTAATTTACTTCTAAAAAAATGTTTCCCAGGTGTAATTTTCTAAAATATTTATAAAACAAAGTTGGGATCATCTTTCTCAAGAAATTTTATTTCTCATAGGTTATAAATTTCTTACAACCAGCCTGTGGTTTCAAAATGGTTTTAAACTGTAAATCCTCATGCTCATACATTTACATATAGCTCCGAACTCTTGAGAAGGCAAATGCTGGTCCATGCCACGAATCGCAGTCCTGGTGGAGGGGTATAAGGGGAGTGGGTTTCCCCCTCCCCTTATACCCCTGTATGTACCAGACCAAATAGTTGTACAATAGGATAGGTGTGGCAGAACTAGTGTTTGATAAAGCATTCTAAGGACATGCTGTGGGAGGATATGGTTATGAAATATGGTTATTCCAAGAAAGTTTGCTATCAATATTAATACCAAGAAACTTAGTTTCAGTTACACATTTAATTATTTTGCCGTCCATCGTAATATCCTTATCCCAACGAAATGCTCTTTTGGTACTAAAAACAATATACTTAGTCTTATCAATAATAATACTTAATTTGTTTGCTGAGAACCAATCACAGAACTTATCCAGTTCACAAGAGACAGTACTTTGGAGTGAATTTACGTTCTTCGAGTGAAAGAAAAGATTGGTGTCATCGGCAAATAAGACTGTATGAGCGATGTTGGAGACATGGCAGATATCATTAACGTATATAATAAACAACAAAGGACCTAACACAGAGCCCTGAGGCACACCACATGCGATTTCACCAAGTCCAGAATTTGAATTCTTGTATGTAGTGTATTGTAACCTATTTGTGATATAACTGTCTAGCCAATTTAGGGTTGTTCCTCTGATTCCGTAGAAAGATAGTTTGGATAATAAAATGGAGTGGTTAATTGTGTCGAATGCTTTGGACAGATCTAGGAAGACGCCGATGCAAGTGTTGTCATTATCGAGATTAGTGTAAAGTCTGTCAATAGCATCTGCCAAAGCAAGTTCAGTAGAATGACCAGGGCGGAAACCATACTGTTGGTTACAAAGAATGTTGTACTTGCACGTAAAATCGTAAATACGATTGAACATTAACCGTTCAATCAGTTTTGAAAAACATGATAACAGTGATATGGGGCGATAATTTTGATAAGAACTCGTGTCACCTTTTTTGAAGATAGGTACTACTTTTGCGACTTTGAGTTTGTCAGGAAATATGCCAGTATTAAAAGAGATATTACAGATGTGAGTCATGGGTTTTGCAATAAAATGAATAACATGTTTGATAATACCTGGCTTAAAACCATCGTAACCCGCTGCCTTATTTGATTTTAAGTTGGAGCTTGCTATTTTAATGAACTCAGCTTCAGTAACAGGATAACTGAAAAGAGAATGGCTGTTTATGCTGTCATTCATGTGAATGAGTTTTTCAGCAGTGTTCTTGCTTTTAATCTTACTGGCAAGTTCCTGGCCCAAGTTGAGAAAAACATTATTAAAATGATTTGCTACTTCCTTATCATCACTAACTAGTTGATTGTTTTCATTAAAGGCAGTGGGATAATTGGAATGCTTATTTTGTCCGAGAATTTTCTTTACAGTTGTCCATGTTTGGCCAATATTGTTTCTGCTATTGTTAATCTTATTACAATAGTATAATTTCTTTGACAAACGAATAATCTGGTTAAGTTTGTTCCGGTATATAGTATAGGTTGACCTACTGTCATTAGTATTGTTCTTTAGGTAGCGTCTATAGAGCTGGTTTTTCCTCTTGGATTTTAAGATTCCTATGGATTTTAAGATTCCATTAGTTATCCAAGGGTGTTTCTTTTTCCTCCTTTTTGTTTTGCTGATGGTATGCAATGGAAAACAGGTATTGTACGTTGATTGAAATGAATCAAAGAAAGCATTATAAGAAGTGTTAGCGTCAGGCTTAGTAAGCACTTCATCCCATGTTTTACTTTTAATTTCAGAAATAAACTTATGGATGTTCTTATTGCTATAGTTACGGACTTGCAATGGGTTATACCTGACTGTACTCTGATTCACAGAGGCATGAAGAAAAATAGGAAAATGGTCACTAATATCTGTAATAAGTATTCCAGATGTCATTAGAGAATCAACATTGGTTAAGATGTTGTCAATTATGGTGGCAGAAGATGGGCTAACCCGAGTAGGTTTACTTATCGTGGGATAAAACCCGCTCGAATAAATAAGGTTAATAAAGTCAGTAGATATGCTTGCTTTAGATAAATCAATATTAAAATCTCCCATAATATAGGTACTGCAGTGGTCATTAGCGATGGTGCTAAGTATAAGCTGCATATTTAAATTGAAATCATCATTCGAACTGTTGGGAGGTCTGTATACACAACCAACGATAAGTTTTTCGTTACTAGGTGTACTGGTTTCAATGAATATAGCTTCAATAGAATTGTTTAAGATAGACAAATCTGTACGGTGTTTGAAATTAAAGTCATTATTTATGAAAAGGCAAACACCACCACCCCTTCTTTCATTACGATGCTGTTCAATTAGTGTGTAATTGTCAATCTTAATAAGAGGAGATATATCATTCGTAAACCAGGTTTCAGTAAAACCAATTATGGAAAAATCTTGATTTAACAAAGAGATAAAAGTAGTAATATCGGAAAAGTGTTTCTTTAGACTACGACTATTGTGATGTAGTAATGATATGCACTTATGGGATGGTAAGTTATTAAAAGAATCGATGTCATAGTACTTACAAGATACATTATTTTCGCACATGTCTTCCGTGGAATTAGTGTTAAAAAGCATAATGGCTATTATACAGTAAAGTTTGATTGCCATTTTAACTGTAACGAATTGAGTCCAATAGTAATTTCAGTTAGTTTCTATGGCCTCCTTTATTAGCAGTTCCTGTCTGTCCTTTCTCCTTAGTATATATGCGAGAGTGCAGTCACATGACGTTACATGACTTGTGTTCATTCATGTCTTGTTATTTAGTAGATTTATAAACTATCAGGCTATAGGTTTCAGTAACTGCTCAAGACAGCCAGACAGTTGTTTTACAAATCGGTGGCCCGCCTTGCCTATACAGGCCTGACGAAGGAGGATCAACTGGAGGTCATTCAAGGGCCCGAGTAAACATGGAAGAAAAATAGAGTGTATATTCATTCTGATAAGATGATATATAAATGGTAAGAGCAAACCGGGGTTCCCATTGATATAATTATCCCCAGGACCCCACCAGGCTTTCGATGCCTCCTGCGTTTTAATTAATGTTATGCCTGTGTTGTTAAAAGTCATAGTTCGAGTCAATACTCAAGGTGACGCGACTGACTTTTTTACTACTAAAAAGCACCGTAGTGATGAGCTAATCATGTCACTGGACTTGAATCGAAGACTCAAATTAAGACTTGGACGACATGTCAAAACTCTTCTTCCATCTGTTTGATCGTGGGCAGAAATGTGACAACAATTACGAATCAGTTGCTACAGTGAGATACTACAAAGATATACATATACGTAGCGAAACGGTGAAAAAGGATTTGGGTAAAACTGCTAACCAACCTAAGCACATCTACCCCCCCCCCCTCCTCTCATTCCATCTCTCCACCTCTCTCTCCACCTCTGTCATATCCCTCACTCTCTCTTTCTCCATTTACATATTTGCCACCGATTCATTTCCTTTATATTATCTGATGTCGAATTGATGCCCTCAATAATCCCCATTACATTAAAGGTTGTATACAATGCCCAGCAGGAGTTCTTACATAATTGTTAATATGATCAGCCTCAAACCGGACAAAAATGGTCTGAAACACCTCATGCACAATCTACCGCGATTTAGAATAATATTCCGTGCGCAATTTCTGCCAACTCTACGGTTTCCCTAAAACACAAAACTGAAAAATGACGAGTTAAAAAGCTGCACCAGTATTCAGAAGAGCCAGTGCTTGGGTAATTCATATTCCGGAAAAGGAAATGGCGGAATTTGCACATACAGATTTCTGTTCAGCGCACGAAAATAACCGCTTACACGAAAATTCCTCTTCCTTTTTTGATTCACCACAAAGACTATTTCCCCGTTATTTGATTCTATATTTACCATCTTACCATGCACTCAAAAGTCCAGACAGGCACGCATACAGAATGACACAAACTGAGCAGCATAATCATACGTTGTAATACTTGTATAGGAAGGAACAGGTTGTATCAGAAAATATTCTAAGGAATATATGAAGCCAAATATCTAAGGACATCTATATTACTAAAGATAAACGTGGAGGCACTTGGTTTCTTAATTAGCCATGGATGTCTTCGTTTTCATTTTCATCTTCATTGTATGAAATTAATTAATGGAAATTCAGTGTAACAACATTACTGAGTTAATTGCACTGGTATATAAGCGATAGTGGTATTATTATACTTCAGAAAAGGATCACGGAATGTGCTTGAATTGGAAACTTAACTGTCATAAAGCGTGCTGGATGCACTGTTTATCACGGTTCATCAATTAAAATATCTACGAAAGCTTGTGGGCATCTACTTTGTGTGTTAGCTAAAAAAATCGGTTGGTTGGTGAAATAAGACCGACCAAGGCATATAGGTTTGCTGGCACTCATTAAATTATTTAAACAAAACATCACTGATATTATCGCTACAAAAATCGGTTGGTTGGTGAAATAAGACCGACCAAGGCATATAGGTTTGCTGGCACTCATTAACTTATTTAAACAAAACATCACTGATATTAGTATTCAGTGGTCCCTGAACATTGGAGGCCCTGCTTCAATGAACCCCTTGGACCGCCTACTGTTGTGCCTACGGTAACTACGTTGGGTTTTCCATTACATCCTGTAATGAGAATTGCTTCTGTAAAACGATCCTTCAGTGTTTTTTTCGTATCAACATTGCTACATCGTTGTTGAAGAAATACCTTCATATTTTCTACAAGTTCTGATAACGGTAACTATTCATCGTCATGTTCCTTGTTCTTTTGTGTACCAAGTGTTGTCTGATGTTTACATTGAGACTCTGATGATAGATGGCGACTGCATCATGTGCATCATTTACTCGCTTTAACCCGATTGGCCCCATCAGTTTAATATTGACAACAAACTTACTATTAGCTTCTTTGAATGAAAATCTGAAAGAAAAACATTTTGATCGCCAAACAGGCAACTTTAATTGTAATTTTAAATTATGCAGTTTCTAATCGCGGAGTAGGCTGTAAGATGTTTTAGCTGAAATATATATCAGACTTTAGTTGATATTGGTAAATATGTTGCAACTTCTCTAAAAACGTTGCTTACCTGTTTCTGCGTAGGAGTGGCAGTTTGGCCAATCCGAATTTGCCAAAATTGTGTGAGGAATATATTTATATTTTACATACGAGATCAACGTTTCTGTAGTCACATCAATAATCCATGCTGCGGCTGCCGATATATCGTAGTTACCCCCCCTCACCCCATCCCGCCTACCCCCCTCACCCCATCCCGCCTACCCCCCTCACCCCATCCCTCCTACCCCCCCCCCCCCCCCCCCCAAATGATTCTTGTCTTCTTCCATTTTAAAAACACTGCGAATTTCAAAACTTTCTAATAGGAAAGGGAGGAGAGCGGGTTCATTGGGCCCTATGGTCAGAGCGAATGCTACAACAATGACGAGTTTTGGTAAGGGAGGGGATACCAGCTCAGAAAATTTATTTTCGCAAAATAATTGGAAGTCAGCCTATATTGACTATTATTTGAGCTTGCTGCTTGTTGCTTTTGTGGTGAGTATGTTTAAACTATAAGAAAGTTGGAGAACGGGAGAGCAAGATTTGAAGTGCTTTCTAAGCTGTGAGTCTTATTTCGTGTTTCATTGCATGCGTAGGACGTGTTTGTCGCTACCTACGGGTATGAATCTATCAAACAAGATAGAGACCACCGATTAGTGGTACCACGACATTGTAGTCGTTGATTGTTTGGTAATCTGTCGACAAAGGTGAGTTAGTGTTACAGATCAGACGGGTTGGTGACGAGGTGTAGGAATGCTGATGAACATGTAATAACAAAACATGTGCGGTATTGTCATGAACAGCGGTTACCAGCTCAGAAACTTTATTTTCGCAAATTAATAGAAGTCACCCCATATTGACTATCATTTGAGTATCTTTCAACGAGAGTGACCAGTGTGGGTGAGTTACATCGTCAAATTCTGTGTAAAAAGCGGCTCAAACAGTTGGGCTGATTTTCTTCAAACTTGGTAGAAATGTGCCCAATGATCGGGAATTGTTTCTCGTAAACAGTCATGTCAAAAGTTCAAAGGTCGAAGGTCAAATCAAGTGAATAGTGATTTTTCTTCTTTTATTATATAATGCTCCAGGGGAAGCATAGTATTGACATGCAACCATCTCATGACCTTCACAATGAAAGTTCACAGATTAAAGATCAACTGAAGCGAAAAGAGACTTTTTACTCTGAATACAAAAGTAATATGTTTAATAGAAAAAAAGTTCACAAGTATTGTCAAAGTATATAGTAACAATGATGCATGGGGTCCAACAGTCAACAGGATAGAAGTACAAATGTTGCTGTATTATGTGTGGCATCATGAATAAGAGTTTGAATCTTCAAACATTGTTTTGCAGCTCATTAAAAAATACGTGATTTTGCGATGCGATATGTAACTGGGTGGATTGTTTACCAATGTGTTAGTTTAACGGAAGTTACTACTTATAACGTTAGCAACTGCACAATCTGTTGTTTCGGAAGTTATTCTCGGAAGGAATAGGAACTTGTTACTCCCATATGAGTGAATCCCACAGTTATCCTGTGTTCAGCAGATGTAAATTATTACATAGGCTGCTGCTCGAACCAAGACTTGATATCAAATAGAACTATATCAAATCTACAAGGTTTTCAATTTGTTTTCAAATCCTTAATTATGCTGACATGAAAGGATAGCTGTGACAAATTATGTACTCAAATGTTTAAAGGGTTAAAATGATATTTTCTTCAATTAGGAAATGGCTATTGAAAGGGACAATACGCTATTGGTGGTACATTAGGTGCACATCATGAATAAACATGAATGTTTTCTTCTACATGCTCAGTTTTCAAGCTCGTGAGAGTTGATAATCAAATAATACATTGAAAGTAATATTATGTATTCACTATATTTCATTTATTTTTACTTTTATTGCTGAAAACTACTTGAGACAGGCAAACCAAATAGATCGGGCTTGTTTCCTATATTATAACGATACGTAATCGACATGCATTTTAACAGGCAATTACTGAAAAATGGTCAACTCGGCATAAATGATCCACTTCTTCCCTGTGTTGGAGTCATGACACAACATATCCGTCTTTGAGTCACCATCATAGTCACCAAGAAAGAAGACAGCGCCTCGATGATTACACCAACCGAGATCAGCTTCCCATGTTGTCTTGTCACTAAAGTTGTTTTGGCAATTCGCCAAGGCAACCCACTTGTATCCGTTAGTGTCGTGACACAACATGTCATCTTTGCCGTCGCCGTTGAAATCGCCGATGTGAAGACTGGACCCAGAATGTCGGCACCATGCAATTCCCTCTTCCCATCCAGTGCGATCTGCGAAGTTGCCTTGGCTGTTGGCATAAGCTATCCACTTATACCCTGTACTTGTATCGTGACAAAGCATGTCATCTTTACCATCCCCGTTGAAGTCCCCAATGTGAAGTTCACCACTTGCATGGCGGCACCACCCGATGTCAGCCTCCCAGCTAGTACGTCCAGCAAAGTTACCTTGGCTGTTGGCGAAAGCGATCCATTTGTAGCCGGTACTCGTGTCGTGACAAAGCATGTCATCTTTACCATCCCCGTTGAAGTCCCCAATATGAAGTTCACCACTTGCATGACGGCACCACCCGATGTCAGCCTTCCAGCTAGTACGTTCAGCAAAGTTACCTTGGCTGTTGGCAAACGCGATCCATTTGTAACCGGAACTTGTATCGTGACAAAGCATGTCATCTTTACCATCCCCGTTGAAGTCCCCAATGTGCAGTTGTGCGTTGTTATGCCAACACCAACCTATGCCTTGCTCCCAGCTTGTCCCCGTGAACTGGCCATTGGAATCAGCGAAAGCAATCCACTTGTATCCATCGTTCGTTCTGTGACAAAGCAGATCAGTCTTACCGTCACCGTTGAAGTCGCCTTCGTAAAGTTGAGATTCGCTGCGGCACCATTGAAGGTCACGTTCCCATCTTCTGGCAATAACAGACGGGATAATGAGCACCACAGCTATGATGACAGCACCAAACGTGCGGCTGAAGATCATTTTGGTTTCTACGAGTGAAAACGATTAGAAAATCATGCATTTAACAACATGTATTTGACTAAGTTTCTGATAATTATCAAACTTAACGACAAAGCAAAGATCAGGGATAGTGGTGAGTCATTGCTGGTAAGATATGACAATGAAGTATATAACGGAGCATTGTATATTATCCCCCCCCCCCCCGGGGCACTTGCGCTAGTGATGGGAATCGTACGTCGATAGTACTGTACCTTACGAATCTGAATATGACAACACATCATGTGCATATAATTTCTGAAAACACTAATTTTGTGTTTAAGAAACTACATTTTATTTATTAAGAAACTCTATTATCCCATGTTTATACATCGATTGAGAATGGATGATGATGTTTTGGAATTAACTTTTATCTTTTTTTGTACTTATTTTATACTTTATACATCCCACCTTGCTCTTTGTATTGTGGTTTATATTATTTTTATATTGTTGGCTGCCTTTTGATTTTCGTCTTTCATTGATCACGTTTAAATTGTAAGGACCAATGAATTAGTGTTTTTCATTCAATTAGTTATGAATAATAATGTTAGAAACAAAATAATATAATCTATAATCTGATTCAGCTTATTGTTCAAGTTTTAATCATTCACTTTCAACTTAAGATGGATAAACATTTTGTTTCTCCATGAAGATCCTCTTTTCTTTTAAATATGTTTCTTCGCTATGTAGATATTGTCAGAAGAAGTTCATATACTAGGTCTACAACTTAACTTAAATAGTTTGATCTTCCTTGGGTTTTTTTCGCCATTCAAAAGAAAGGTTTAAAAAAGAACTTTTCTCCCCCACTTTTCGTTTTCAACTGTTCTGATCGTTTAAGAAGTTAAGACTATTTTTTTTTAACTATAGGGAATAATCATACCCGTTTTTTTTTTCTAGTAAGTGTTTCTTTGTTCTTTTTTCTAGTGGGTGTTTCTTTGTTTTATGTTTCTTTGTTTATTTCTTTCTTTGTTCTTTGTTTCTTGGGTGTTACTGTACAATTTTCTACAGGGAGTTTTACATCCTGTTTCAAGACGATCGATGGTCACGAAACACGAGAAATTGTGTTGTTCTACAGCTTCACATTATTGAATGAGGAAAACTGCATATTACCATTATCAATTACTGCAGTCATGTTACGTTAGGCAATCTGGCACTTTCATAATGTCATAACTAATTAACAGCTACATTTTTAGTTTAAGTTAATAAGCTTAAACATCCATATCTTTGCCATCACGGAGACTCAGTGTGTTTTACCAGTTACTGCAAGGCAATGCACAGTTTTATCCTTCTTAAAGTATCAGCATGGACAACAGGAAAAAATGTATATGTAAAGATATATCTACATACTTGTCGTGGGAAGTTGTAATGGAGATTTCTTAAAGACTTGATCAATATATCCAATGAAAAACAGAAGCCATATGTCCAAGTAGAAAATGTAGAGATACTTTACAATATTTCGTATACATTTGATAGAAACATTTAGAAAAATACAAATGTTTAGAAACTTGAATTTAATTAAAAAAGTAGAATAAAGATAAATGCAACAGTATAGACGTATTTTTCCTTACTGAAGCAATTAATTGTCTAATTGAACACACCACCATTCCAAGGAATAGTTTGGAACGGCATAAACTACAGAAAAGTAATACTTAAACAATTTTTAGAAAAGTTTTTGCATGCTGATACCAATTACTTTTAATATGCCTTTTTACAAACAGCAAAATACCTAAAACGTTATTATTATTGACTATAAAACCATATAATATAGCGAGAACTGAAAATTAAACAATTAATTTTACAGAGATAAATAATTAATTTAACTTACCTTTCAGATTCTCACGGCCTAAGAGACTGAACTCGTTTGTAAATATCGATTGACTTCTTACAAAACTCTGGGCGTTGAAGGTTCTGAACGAACATTAATATAGCTTTGGTTTTCGTGGGCGTTACCTTTGCATGGACGAAGACATGTAGTCTGAGAGTTGATCAACTGTTCCGATTCGTTGATAACATTTTCTGCGGTTCGAAATGAATATTCATTGAGTGTCGAAGATGAATTCACTAAACGGAATACAATTCCGATATACCAGCTTATGAGTTCTGCATTACGATATTAAAGTGCAATTTGATAGCAGGTTATATTCAGCCCTATTTCATGAATATAATAACGGTATCTAATTATTCTAAGCATCTAATGAAATAAGGATTATCATCCCCTATACGAGTTTAAGGCACGCAAATTGTCAGGTTGCATTTATCAAGTTCAATATGTCTTATTACTCGATACGTATATCTTCCTCAAAACACATAAAGAATGGAGAAATTACGTTGACTATAATTAACAGTAAATTAAAACTTACGAAATAGAAGAAGTTTACCAAAAACAGGAACTTTTCAAAAATATATCATTCCAAGAAAGTTTTGTGTGTTCAGAGATAATGTAGAAAACGATTTTGTTTGGTAACCAATGAAGCCCACCACCTCTAACCCCACACAAACCCAACCAACCCACCCCTACAAAGAAAATAAAACGTTGAAAACCGTAGTCATTACAGTTTATATATAAGGAAGAGTTTCTCTAGTCGCACAACTGCACAAGCCGGTTAAACCTTTCTGTGTGCGTGGGTGTGTGTGCGTGTATGTATGCGTGTTTGTATGTGTGTACTTGTCTAGGCCACAACTGGTGACATGGTAAAAAAGAAATTCCTGTCGAACAGTAGTGAACAATGTTTGTCGTTTTCCAGATAAAAGGTTAGTATTAAGGGAAAAGTCATCAGTTGTAGCTTAATATGTGTACTCTGTTTATGGATACGTCCATGATCGAAATGAATTTAATCCAGAGATTTGGCACGAGATTTTGTCATCTCGCAAAAAGTCTTTTTTTTTTTGACAACCATGTTGTGCAGGAGCTGATTTCACCAACCTTGAAATAATATTGTTCGACTTACTGTTCTGTGCAACTACTGAACTGACCAAATAATGGTTTACCAACTGCAGACCTTAAGGCCTGGACGGCATGCAATGCACACTGCTGTACGCAGGGGCGTAGCGAGCGGGGGGGGGGGGTGGGGGGGGGGGGGGGTGGGGGGGTGTCACACCCCCCAATAATTTGGTCGCTGTCGGCAAATTTTGGGTCTGTCGGCAAAAGGAGAAAAGGTGAAGAGTGCGGAAGGGGAAGAAAGAAGGAAAGCTGAATAGAAAAAGGAGAACGGGAGCTTCTTCCGTGCCAAATTTGACTTAAAATATGCACCAGATTGCATCTAAGGACGTTCAAACTAATTTTTCCAAAGGGGAGGGGTAGACCCCCTACCCTTAGACCCCTCCCCCATTTCAGTCACCACTTCCAGATCCGTCGGCAAATCAAATTTGACTTAAAATATACATCAGATTGCATCTAAGGACGTTTCAAAACTAAAAATTAGACCCCTCCCCCATTTCAGTCACCACTTCCAGATCCGTCGGCAAATCAAATTTGACTTAAAATATACACCAGATTGCATCTAAGGACGTTTCAAAACTAAAAATTTTCCAAAGGGGAGGGGGACATCACCTCCCCTTAGACCCCTCCGGCCCCCACCCATTTCAGTCAACACTTCCAGATCCGTCGGCAAATCAAATTTGACTTAAAATATGCACCAGATTGCATCTAAGGACGTTTCAAAACTAAAAAATTGCCAAAGGGGAGGGGGACACCCCCTCCCCTTAGACCCCTCCCCCATTTCAGTCACCACTTCCAGATCCGTCGGCAAATCAAATTCTCCACACCCCCCCCCCAACAAAAAAACCTTTGCTACGCCCCTGGCTGTACGGTATATAACTCCAACGCAGTGTCTTTGAAAATGTTATTGGCTATGTATGCTGTAAATGTCAGAAATCATGTAAAACGAGTGTCTAGACAAAATGCTAGCATAAAAATACAGCACTTTTCAACTAATTGTAATAATTTGAGCCTATTAATATGATGTGTGCAAATGCTGTGAATGTCAGAAATCAAGTAAAACGAGTGTCATTTCAGAGCTCACTCCCTTCAAGATACAAGATGTACTGCTGACAAATAAAGAAGTAAAAATAATAAAAAAAAGTGTTAGCAATCTGCCTATCCACTAAAGAGCCTGTGTAAGAGAATGTGTAAAAGAAAGTGGGCCTGACGTTTCGATCCTACCAGGATCTTCTTCAGAGGCTGAATGATAAGTGTCATTTATGCAGCCTCTGAAGAAGAACCTGCTAGGATCGAAATGTCAGGCCCACTTACCTTACACAAAAGAATAAGTTGTGAGGAACAGTTTGAAAAAGAGAACATTATGACTCAGAACTGTATCCTTTTTCAAGAAGATTAACTACTTTTCTAACACAGCTGTGAAAAACACTTCCTTAAAGGGTGTGAAGACTCGCGCAAAAAGAAACGTCTTATGCCGGTAATCTGACCTAGTTTCGAATCAGGTGTAACAGAAGTGTTAGATACCACCATCGATCCCAGAAAATACAAACACAGCTTGCTACTGTCGGTAATTAGACACTAGTGTACAGTCAGTACATACAGTTGCGGTCAATACCAACAGCACAGTGTACACACATTACAGCGATAGACATCTCAGGTCCAGCTAAAGATAACAAGGTATCACGTTTCATGACTGTCTGCATTTTGTAGCGACAAGAAAAAAACTTAACTTGCAAGCAACGGAAAGTTAACTTTTTCAGAGCGCGGCACGGGGTTTGGGGCGAGTCTTCAATGCCTTTAAGTTTTAACAACATATTAAGTCATCATCCACTAAAACATCAAGAGTGAAATGTCATGGAAAGTACAGTAACTGTTCAACTTGTCGACCTAAACTAGAAAGTCAACTTCAAAATTTTCTAGCAGTAGAAGAAATGTAAATGGACACATTATTAGCATGAAATGTCTGTTGTGAAATTATTACAAGCATTAGCATATAACAGTGGCGGCGGAACCGGGGGGGCTTGGGGGGCTCAGCCCCCCCAATAAAAAAGTTGAGGGGGCAAATGCTTGATTAGCCCCCCCAATATTTACCAAGGCTCCGAAACGTACATCTGCCCATTTTTCAATGCATACTTGTCGATCTGTCCGATGCACACGTATACTCTATAGGTGTAATCATTTTAGTAATTGCTGGGGGACCCTCGGCCCGTCGCTTGGCTATAGACCACATTGTCACCCCAACCGCGTCTTCACGCCCCGTGAAAAGTGGAAGCAGTGAGTGTGAGTACCGGTAAGCGTAACACAACTTCGTCTTAGGCCAATCACTTGCCTCATTTCAGCCAGTTCTCCAACATCCCCTTACTTAGTGGCGGATCGAGCGTCCATATATACAGTCAGGGGCGGATGCCCCCTCCCCTCTGACGGACTCAAATGGACTGCTGGCGCCCTTTTCAGCTTTTCACTACTTTTTACTTATTCGCGATTTTTGACTATTTTATTGCGCTCTCATATACCTATTGACATGTGTCATATTCTGTTGGTGTATTTTCCGACAAAATGGCGACGACACCTATTTATTCTCCGTTTATCTGCAAATTAGCAAGGCCCCGGAAAGGGTCATTTCCTGCAATCTCGGGAGTATCTTTACTCAAAAATTTTCTGTACGCTCCGCGCCAACCTGTGGTGGCGCTCCGCTTAGATAGTGTCGAAAGCGCCCCTACAGACCATTCTTGCCCCCCCCCGACAATACCCCTAGCCCCGCCAGCGAATTTCTTTTTCCTGAACCTTTCGGGCAGTGTACGTGGAGTTTAGCCAATCAGAGCGAGGCTGTGTTGATGACGTACTACAGTAAAGATAGCGGCGTGCTTACCAAATGTTGAAGTGCATGGGGAAATCACATTCGATAAGTCAACATAATTGTTGTACTACAGCAGAAAGTATTGAGGTATATAGGCCTTGCACTAATAACATTATACTGAATCATTGTGCACAACTTACGTGACGTTTGCATCGGTTTTTGTTAAAAACGGCGATGTATGATCGCTGTCTGTTATACAAATTTACAATGTCTTCAGATTGACATGACACTGTACTCAGTACTGTAGTACTGGTACAGTAGTATGTTACGTACTTACAGTTTACACACATGTACACAGCAATATTTGTACACAGTGGTACAGTCCTATAGCACCTCCTTGTGAGAGACGAGGTCCAGTAATTAACGGTTTATTGTGGAAACTGCCAAATGTTTGTTGTAAACTGATGAGCGAATTAGGTAAATAAGAGGGCAAGTACTGCCCTTGTTTTATTATGCAATAAATCCTCTCTCTTTAATTGTTCCAGAATGAATATCTGTTTCCCTTGTCTTTTATTCTAGCAGTCATTTGCCTTTAAATTATGATAAACTTTCCTAAAACGGATGTACCACATTTTGGGGCTGAGACCGATTTCCCTCTAATAAGATCTAGAAGGAAAATAAACAAAAGAAACTATATATATTTTCGCCACACTATCTACGGGCTTTCATATATAAGATGACCATGCACGAAAACCATGACATAACTTATAATATCGATTTTCAATTCATGATATAATACTTGGACATAACTACTTGAACATGAGAAAAAGTGGGGGGGGGGAAATCCACACGGGGGCTCGAACTCGCGCTCTTTCGTTTTCCACCTTATGTTATTGAGGGGACGCATTTACCCGACTGACCATCTTTACTGAGTAGTACGTCATCAACACAGCCTCGCTCTGATTGGCTAAACTCCACGTACACTGCCCGAAAGGTTCAGGAAAAAGAAATTCGCGCCCCGCCACTGCCCTTACTACACTCAAAAACGTCTTTGCGAGTACACTACGAGTAATAGCTACTCTCTTAAAACACCATCGAATATACAAATTACAATGTTTTTACAGACTTTACGTGCAATCTGAGAAATTGCAGGCTTGAGACCCATATTTTAGGGTCAGGTATTCGCAGCATAAAACACTCGGGAAGCGCCGTTTCCGGCCATCTGGGGGTTTGAAAAAAACCCAAAATTTTCTTGTAAGCTCCGCGCCAACCGATGGTGGCCCTCCGCTTAGATAGTCTCCACACATTAGCCCCCCCAATAATTTTTCCGTTCCGCCGCGCCTGGCATATAAGCATACTTAATTTGGCCTCCACCACTATTACTTAAAGCATCCACAAATGCCAGGAACTGAAGTGGGAGATAAAAAAGGCTTCATAAACCTCACCTCCAATAAGTTCAGTGTTATTGCAAGTAATATGCAAGATGTTGAGCTGAAAGCAGGGTTTCTTAGGTAGCTTGAACGAACAAAAGTCATCTGGCAATAAGAAAAGTGACGAATACTTTCCTTGATATTAGGTAGATGTAATGGAATAATTACACAGATTAACTGAATAAATAGCAAATGTACAAAAGTCAACTTTGGCTGAGAACCTTTTTGAGCGGATCAAATTTTCCATGAATATTTGATTAAGAAATTCAAGAAACGTGTTAAGACATCAATGAGACACCAACGTGATTTTGAATAGCAACGTGGTAAACAGCAAAATAATTTTGCCCAAGTTTCGCATTTCATATATGTGGGTACATTTCTAGGCGTACTTGCCACAAGTTTTCAACAAAGTGACTCAAAAAAGTACATGTGCAGCTTTATGAATTGGTATGTAGATACAGCTCATTGTGAAGGTCAAAGGTTATATGAGGTCATCAGAAATCAAAGTCTGAAAACTTTTGTAACTACTCAAGAAGTATAGTTTGAATGATGTTCATACTTGGTATGTGTGTCCATCTTTGTTATCTGTGAAGGTCATAGGTCAAAGTTAGAAACCTTGTATACACAATAACTCCAGTTGGTTTGTGGATCTACCTTTAATATTGTGTACACGAACCCATTTGATTGAGGTCAGCAGTGGTCAAAGTCTGAAAAACTTTGTAAAACACAGGAACTCAAAAAGTCAAGTAAGTATTTGCATCCATGAGAGTGAACCCTGACTTCTTTCCTTTGGAAGTGACAGGTGATTTGAGGTCAACAGGTTGAATGAACTTCATATTTAGTAATTGCATCTTTTGTAGTGAGTGCAAGTTCTCGTATGATAAGTAACCAATGGGAAGATTTTCATTGCGGTTTTGGTGTTTGGTGTTAAAAGTCAAGTTGTCTTTGTTCTATCTGATCGATAACCACGGGAAGGATGCGTGAGGTGGTGGGAATAGAATGTCTTAAACATGAATCATCAATAAATATTAACCGTCAACTGCAATTAATGATTTTTGATTTACAGAGTGGTGAATGTATCCAGTTTGTCTGCTCAGTTTGCATATGACACTCTTGGTGAGCCAGTGAAAGAAGCATTTAGGAATGCTGCTACTCGTAAGGAACTTGATGCACTTGTCAACAAATACGTTGAGTAAGCTTTTGTTATAACTTCTTGATTTGTTAAATACCGTCCAATTTCAAATCAAAGTATTCCAGGGGCTCTTAGAAATGGAGAAACAACGATCTCTCCAGATAAAACTCATTCTCACTTTGTACTTGAGAGTTGGTTTATCCTTTTCGTTTTGCATGATTGACAGGGCTGTTCATTGCCCCTTAATTGAAACTGTACACAACAACCCTTGCCAAGAGATCATGCTGAAGCTTTCACAAGATTTCTAGAAAATCCTCAGACAATGACTTTGTATAAAACAGTACTTTGAAGTGATGCGCTTGGCTGATTACTTTTATGACTTCCATGTTTTGTTTTTAAATTTAAAACGACTACATATATAGTTAAATCTACAGTTCCATGACCCTGTTTTACAAGTCTTAGGTTGATCATTAGCAAGTATATGAATAAGTCTATTAGTTTATACCAATTTTTGAATTCCTGAATGTAGTGAAATGTGTTTTGAAAGGAAAGTGTTATGACAGTCCATGTGGGGACATGGGTGGCAAAACATCAATTAGCTGTAGCTGAAGCCAAGAGAGTGCTTATAATTCACTCTTACCCAATTGTATTGCTATGATTCAGGGATGCCAGCAGGGTTTGCCCCTAGGGCCTGAAAGTTGTGGGCACTTGGATGTCCCAAAGATCATTGGGACTTTATGAAAATCCAAAGAAAAACTTGCGGTATAGGCTCCAATTTGGGTATACTACAGTGTGTTAGGATAATAGCTAGAAATTCGCAGGAAAAGCTCATGCCTTTTTCAACAAGTACGGAAAGATTGTGTGGAACCGGAACCAAATTTCAAAATCGGGGAAAAGCCCTAATTCCGGCTATTGCCGAAATTCTGGCATCCCTGTATGATTGTTTCGAAACAATATCAAGATTACAGGCTGCAATCTACGTAGCTTCAAATAATTGTTGTTTTTTCTCCAATTCTTTCACCTGCCTGGATTAAAAGAGTGACTCCCTGGTTTCACTGAGAGGCTCCTGGGTTTAAACAAGGCTTACTGTTTTTATATGTATTGTCTCACAGTGGGATCACCTTTGAGGGGTTGGCAGGTCTGTTAGCAATCGATGATAGTGTGCGTTAAATCACAACATATATGTCGATTCCTTCCTAAGTAGAGGATCAGGGAATAATTTATCCAGTATCGTATCATAAAATGCTATACAAAATGATGGTCCAATTGCAGCTACACGAGCCCAAGGATGTATAGCAGGATTTCGTTACACAGGAACACATAGTATTACATTAGAGACAACATTCAGAGCCTAAAACACTGCTACATAAAATCTAAAAGCTAAAATGATTCCCTGTAGGTTTGGGTCTTCTTGAGAAAATATGGATTCTTATCTCAACTGTATGATCATTTTGCAGGGTGGTGGCGTCCGGCGAGGAAGAGAAGCACGGCTTCACACCTTCAACCCGTTACGGGTTCTCCAAGCTTGGACTTTCTGCATTGACTAGGATCCAGAACAGTGAGGTACAGAAGGACTCAAGCAGACCAGGAATTAATGTTTATTCAGTAAGTAAAGATGATTGATTATGAATATTCATAGACTACAGGACTTTCTTTGGTCGCTACCAGTTGCCTAATGTTTGACATTTTGTCAGTAATTGTACCCGATATTTGCATTCCTATTGTCTTCAATTGAGCACAGACAAATTGTCATTGTGGACACTGTCTTTCAACCGTTCAGATCTTACGAAGTATGTTTTGTTTTTACCTTCAAATCTGGTGCCAGTTTCTTGTAGGTACCCTTCAAGATCATTTTTCCCACAAAGGGGAGAGTGAAATCCCTAACTTATACCACTCCCCTGGACAACTCTTCCTCCCATGTTAAGATATAATGGGTAACTCAACATAAGCTACAAGCCCATATTGATAGATCACCATAGTGACAGTTCAATAAATTTGCCTAGGATTGAAATGTTGGAGATAAACAATGCCATACACTAGTACACGAATATGAGTGTTTTAAATGATTTTGACCCAATTAATAGAATGAGGCATACACTATCATAGCCCCCCCCCCCCCCCTCGCTTTCTCTCTCTTTAGCAACAAAGAAGTTTTTATTCTTTTCTGGTATTTTACTTCACAGGTTTGTCCGGGGTATGTAGCTACCGATATGTCGAGCTACAAGGGTCACAAGACACCAGACGAGGGCGCTGTTACACTTGTCTGGTTAGCTTTACGACCGCAAGGAGACAAAACAGGAGCTGGAGAATTCTACTCAGATGGGAAAGTTTCGAAAATATTCAAGTGACCTGCACTAACACTGACTGAAATATGTTCCATTTTATCCTTAATCGTGGCTTACTATTTTGGTGGTTCTGAACATGCAGAGTTCAGTCGTATTCAGTCTTTAAATGAAACTCTGTTTTAACATTTCCTTACTATTAGATGGAAGAAAAATGGTTGGTCTTAAAAAAGTAGATAGTTTTTCAAAAATTGCTAGGAAGATTATGCAAGAAAATGGTGTCCTGAAGGGGCAGGAATAGTAACGAGAAGGAACACACCAAATGATGACATACAGATACAATATTTTAATATTATTATAGACTCATTTTCTATATCAGATAAGCTGTTTGCAGGTAATAAAGTTCTTTACAAAATGAATCAAACAAAGCATACTTCTTAACGACACTTTGTCATTCTCCCGGTTGACTTGGTATTACAAATGTACATACAAATGAGCAATTTAATTAAGCCTTTTGTTTAAGCACCTTCTGTGATAATAGTTCAGGCAAACACATTTAACCATGTGCTTGTTGTCTGTTAATTGTTCAAGAAAATCTTGACTAATTAATCTTTATTTGGTGGGAAATTACAAGAGAGGTATCTTAGTTTGATCAATTTCTATTTTGAGAACAACAAGGAATTTTTCTTATTAAAACTACTGGAATGTGATGAACAACAGTACTAGTGTGTCTTTATACTGTACTATGGTATTTTACTATAGAATGGTGTGTTAACTTTATTACAATATTTCACTGTGGGTAAAACATACAAGAACTCAAACACAAGAATTATGCAATTATGACATATCTTCTATAAAACATTGTTCATTAACAAAATTTGTACATTGTGAAATAACGAAGCCATAAATACACTGTTCATGATTCTTTTGAGGTCATTAAAGACCTCACTTTTGTTAATCATGGTGAACAGTGTCCTATTCTTCATGGGTTACACAATTTCATTTTTCAACTCTTGAATTATTTATAACCAAGTTCAAATCATGGTATGACAGTAGGCTGACTGGAGACATTAATGGCTAAGTTGTGACGTGCATGATTAATACGAATGATAATTCCTTTGTTTTACCAATAGCACAATACTTCCCTTGTGATGATCCTTACGGTAACCAGGCTTCTACGATGGTTATATCGGCTAGAATTCTCCTTGGTATGATTAAGAGAAAGAGGATCCAAATACAAGTACTAGAATCTTGCACCAATATCTCGACTCAATATATTAAATGTCACAATAATGACAACACATCCAAGGTGGCAGGTTCATGATTACATACAGCTATGCTGAAATATTAGGGGAAATAGACTCTCTAAAAGCTAACAAGTGAACCAATTTCTTGAGATAAATTAAAGCCGAGTATGAGATACCAATGAGCACCAGTGGATTAGGCAAGGCATTTTCTATAACCTGACATTTGAAAGTGGAAGCAAACAGAGGAGAGCTCCCCCGAGTCAAAAGAGCTACAACAGCAGCTAGCGAGATGAATCAATATCAAACAATAGGGATTTATTTTTGCAGAGCCAGTAGTGTCTATTGTGTGAAACTGAGAAGCACAAAAGATTATAACCTACAGAATTCTGCAGCTTCATTTGTATCCTACTTTTGACATTGCAACTTACCAAATATTTCTCTTGTAATTATTATTAATGTAATTATTATAAATTTTTATTATTATTAATGTAATTATCAATAGTTAAAATATTTGTTGTCTATTAAAGATGAGGCCTTATGACCAATTTCTAGTCTTTGTTTGTGATTGAATCTCAGACTCTCAGAGCTCTAAGACAATCTAGAGCTGTTTTTGACTTATCTTTGAACTGTTTCGATATGTGGAAATTTGGTTATCAAAAACAGTGCCAGTTGAGCGCAAAATTAATAATGAGCGAAACTATTGTTTCAGTGAATGATCAGACGCATTTCTTTGTAACAAATATATGATGCAGCCTTTCTCCTCCACCCCCCCTCCACCACTCCCCACTTGACCATATGTCCATCCAATGGTGCAGGGGAAAGAGAAACAACCACATGTATCATGATCTATCTTGAGAGGAAAGGAAGGATGATTTTGTTTAGCCTTCATAAACATCTTAATGCATGATTCAACATGCTGCTGCAAGGTGTCATTTTTGGAAATACTGCATTCCATAATTGATGATATCATTGTTAAAGGATCATTGGAAATTAATTTCACATGATTATCCTTTTTCAGCAACAAAAATCCTCCTCCCTAACCCCCCCCCCCCCCCATCCCCTTGATATGAAATAGTAAAAAAAAAGTTATAAAATGGTAACAATTAAAGGTCAATACTGATATATATGCCTAATGTCTGTAGGGTGTATTTCAGTTTAGGTTTGGTGTGCATCTATAGTGCCCTCAGTTTTCAGCTTATCTATTTCTTGTGGTGTTAAACCGAGGACAGTATGAAGCACGTCTACGGTATGTTCTCCAAGCAGTGGAGGGGGTGAATGCTCTGTCTGGGTAGAATGGCTGTAACTGGTCGCCGGACCTGAAAATTGTGAAAAAAAGATGAAACTAAGAATTCTGAAAAATAGAAGAAACTATGTGTAATTACGTAGCAGGGATCATCTATTAAAAATAAGACAGCAGAAAAGGAGAATGAGAAATAAAGATGACCCAATCACATGATCGAATCAAAGATGCATGACTTGGTTGTACTGGATCTTCATTCAAAAAGATTACAAAGTGGATCACATTGTTTACTCAACTTCTCAAGCAATACCAAAGCTCTTGTCATGTTGATAGGATATGATTCCTGGTAGCATCGGGTGGAAGGTGTGTACTACAGATATTGCCCCCGAATTGTTTGCTAAATGTAGGCTACACAGAAGTCAGGCTACACTGTCTAAAACTTACTGCTTCAAGCACGCCAATGATCAACAGATCAAGTTGGTTTTGCATTCATTATTCTCTCCTCACAATTCGTATAGAATCAGGATAAAATTGTTAAGTTAAAGAAAAAATATTTATGGGACGTTTTTAGTCAGGTACCACATAAGTTATGACGAAAGTTTACCGGGGGTTCAAAAACCAGCCCTGCGGTTCGATGTTGGCCAGCAATATGAGATACCCATTGTAACTGGTGTCATCGAAGCAAACCCCCAAAAAGATATTTGAATAATAAGTGGAGGTGAGAACGTTCCTAGTAAGTTGAGGTGATCTGTTTTCAGGATTGGAGGGGGCAAACTTACCGATGCCAGCCCTCCATGGATGCAAATGTGCTTCATCAGAATCATTGACAAATTTGGCTGAAAGTGGTACCTCCTTTTACAATTCTATCCCCTTCCCTGTACCTGTTTCCAGGGAGCAAATTATTCAGGGCATGGTATAGGAAGTTATCGATAAGTCTGGAGGGAGGCCAAGAAAACCCCGTCCGCCAACTTGGGGATCTTCCCAAGAAGAATTTGAATTTTGTAGACACTAGTCTGGCCCAGATGGTACATACAAAATTTCAAAACTTCCACCGTGTCCTCAAATTTATGCTCCTATCGAAAATTTTCGACTCATTCCTCAAAATGTCCACATTATATCTCATAGGATCAACACACCTGAAACCATAGTCCCAGTTAGTCAACTTCACTCATCACGAAAATGTTAATAACTTAATTGGAAGAAATAAAATATGCAAGTAATTCTCATAATTCTACTTGAGGTAAGCCCCAATGTTTTGGTTGTTTTCATGCATATCTATGAAAATGAAAAATTTGTGGTCAAAATCAAATAAGTTACTGGTGGGCAAAATGAATTTATGGGTTGGCAAACTTAATTTGGGGGTTGGGGAAAATAAATTGCTTGGTAGTCAATTGTGCGCCTAGTCAGCCAGTCAGTGCATTATTTACTTCCCTGGGTGAGGAACTGTGACATATCCTCCCTGCGAAGCCTGAAAATCTGGGTAGTATCTCCAGGGTACCTCCATGTGACAATAAGAACACTAGGAGGCATTGCATGACACATGATCTTCTTCAGAGCTCCAAATGGCAAATTGCCAAGTTATTTCAGTAATATTAGTTGTGAAGTCATGCAGTGATGGTCCTACAGGAACAAAACCAACCCAATTGATTCAGAGGCAAAAGGAGCCTATGCCACGGTAATGGTGTGTGAATGTGACGCTTGTAAACAGGTACCTTCAAAAGTTCACAGTAGATTAACTGCATACTTGGTATGTGGATCTATCTCAATGAGTATGAGAACACTATTCTTTTCTGTGAAGGCCAACAGAGGTTAATGTCTGAAATCCTTGTAAATATGAGGACTACAAAATTAAAGTTACAATTAATCTGTGAGATTTTCAATGCTTCAATGTGTTGGGGTGAAAAGTCATCTCCAGTTCAGTTTTGTGAAGGGGCTCTACAGGCCTTCAGCAAAACATACAGTCATTCAGGAAATGAAATCTGTTTCAAAGAGTTGATAGTCTTGCTTTATTACAACAGACTCAAGCATTCCTTTATCAGTTGTCACCCTCTGAGCTTCAAGGGGTCAAAAGGTTATCTCAAATGGTCTCAAAATTGACTCAAGGGGTCAACAGATTATCTAAAATGGCCTAAAAATTGTGCTTTATACTAGATGACTTTAGCTTTGACTGTAAGTTGTGAAAATATTTTACAGTGTACACAGTATATTGTGATATCCTTACCTGTGAATTAATTGGTTGATGCTCACAAGTGAGTGCTACTAATAAGAGCTAAAATCTCTGATATTTCTGGTTCTCAGACAATTTAACTCACTTGCTGTACTTTAGTTCAGTGAAATTTTGACCAAATCATATGGCAAGAAATCATGAAGCCTTCAGACTTTTTTTATTTATTGGAAATTTAAAAAAAACATAGTAGCTGTAATGCCCCACACCCTACCCCTCCACCCTACCCCTCAACCTACCCCTCCCCTCAGTGATAAGGGTTAACTACAGGACTTAGCACTCACCTGGGACTTTAATAGTTCCCATTGACTTGTGTTGCATCTCTAATAGCAGATTATTATGTAGGACTTGAGGGTCGTTGAAGACCTGTTCCATGGACTGTACTGGGCTGTAAGGCAAAGTAGTCCCATCGAGAATTTCTAGCCATTCTGATAGAGATTTCTCCATTAATCTACCAGGAATGAAAGAAACAATCAGATTTAATACCTCTTGAACTACATTCTGCATTTCCTCTTGAACTACATTGAACCTCTTGAACTACATTGAACCTCTTGAACTACATTGAACCTCTTGAACTACATTGAACTACTCTTGAACCTCTTGAACTACATTGAACTACTCTTGAACTACATTCTGCATTTCCAGTTTTTCTTTAGGGTTATCACATTCCTTTGGTTGAAAATTGGGACAATGCATCTTGGAGGAGAGGTGTAAGGGGAAGTGTATCAGGGGGCAGGCGGTGGATATGACCCATTGAAGAACATTTTGAATTTTACAGGGCTACATAAATATCCAAATGGTGGCATATTTACCGCTTTATACACCAGATTAGTACAGCGTAATATTTCCTCAAACTTCAATTGTTTTTCAGGGCAAATAGTTTAGTTATTATTTTTTTTGTTACATCAAAGACACCCCCAAAGTAGTAATTTTGATTATATATTGTCAAAAAAAAGAGAGACATCTTGCACAATCTTAACACTTACCTAGGTGATCATGCTGCAACTATTAAATATTACTATGTGGCAGAAGTAAATTACTGTATTTCGAAAGGGCAGGGGGTGGGGGAGGTGGGAGGGGCATAAATCTGTCAGGTGTTTCTTGTGTTTTCAACAAATGCTTCAACTCTCTGCTGTCACTAAAGTAATCTAACATGAAATGTTCTTCTTTTTCTCTAACAAAAGCAACAAGATGTAAGAAGGACAAGGTTTATGTGATAATTTATTTTCTCTTTATCAAAACATCGATAGGTATGAACAAGAACAGAGGAAAAGAATCAACAGAATACGACATGCAATTTAATAACATATAAATATGTAATGTGCTGCAAGAGCAATTAATCATATCAGTGGCCAAAGAAACTGTCAATACCGGAAACAAACATCTAGTTATACCAGTGTTTACACCAGTGTTTACACCGGCGTTTACACCGGTGTTTGAACCGGCATTTGAACGGGTGCTTATACCGGTGTTTACACCGGTGTTTACACCAGTGTTTATACTGGTGTTTACAGGAGTTACACCAGTGTTTACAAGAATCTACACACTAACCTCTTTTGTATAATTGGAATCAAAGTACCCCTGTGCTTCACTCTATCTTCATTCTTCAGAAACCTGTCATCTTCCAGAAGATATCCTAACTTTATGACCTAAAAGAGAAATAAACTGAATTGTCACATGAAAAACACTACGAAAAAATGTGATACTGAAGCCTGCCATCCAACATACACCCACTTAGTCTATCTAGTATAGGCTCAAAGTTCTCTGGCAGTAAGCATGATGGTGGGTGGGATTAATACGTTAACAAACCCAAACTGGACGCAAGTGGGATTATAGAGGGGTACATCAAGTTAATATTGCACTGACTGAAAATGAGCCTATACTGGGCTATATAAAGTTGCATATTGGACAGGATGATAATGGCATATGTAAGGTTAACATACACATTGATACTAACTGGAACTGTAGCAAGGTATATGATAAGGTTTTATATCCCACAGGGATCAAATAAGGACCATTTCAGATTATATAACTTCACATTAACAACTAACAGCAAATGAGACTGTAGTGGGGTATATGATAAGGTTTTATATTCTACAGGGATCAAATGAGGACCATATCAGAATATATAACTTCACAATGAACAACTAACAGCAAATGTGACTATAGTGGGGTATATAATAAAGTTTTATATCCCACAGGGATCAAATAAGGACCATATCAGATTATATAACTTCACATTAACAACTAACAGCAAATAGGACTGTAGTGGGGTATATGATAAGGTTTTATATCCCACAGGGATCAAATAAGGACCATATCAGATTATATAACTTCACATTAACAACTAACAGCAAATGTGACTATAGTGGGGTATATAATAAAGTTTTATATCCCACAGGGATCAAATAAGGACCATATCAGATTATATAACTTCACATTATCAACTAACAGCAAATAGGACTGTAGTGGGGTATATAGCAAGGTTTTATATCCCACAGGGATCAAATAAGGACCATATCAGATTATATAACTTCACAATTAACAACTAAAAGCAAATGTGAATGTAGTGGTATATAACAAGGTTTTATATCCCACAGGGATCAAATAACCGTAGTGGAGTATATGTCAATAGTCATGGATAAATACAGTATATCAATAGCACCAACCTGCACAAAAATAATTGCATCATTTAGCTTGTTACTTTTCATAGCATGTCTGCTTTAACCAATTCTGGCCTTAAAATTGAAAACTGTTTGAAACCTTTGTAAACTGACCTTACATAGGGATCTGAACAGGTTATCATTCCCAGCACCAATCACCAGATACCGATCGTCTTTCGTCTTGAAAGCCTGTGTGATGAGAGAGAAGAATGTAGCACATGGATAAATAGGCAACGAGGTTAATGATCAGACAACTAAGAACAGACCCTAATTATATGATGCTGCTTCTCTTGCAAAGTGAATTGCATTCATAGAAACAGCATAGTTGTCCTACCAAGAATCTAAACCACATAAAATAGAGAGATAAAATAAAAACCAAAAACCCAACGGGCACATATGGTCCATTGCTTAGTGGAATATTAAAGTGTTGTAGGTTATCACACAATATCATAGTTGATAAAATGAATGCATAGTATCAACTTAACATAAATGGGTAGGTTCCAGCTTCATAAAAAAAAAAAAAATGTTCCAAATTTGGATACAACATGATTGAAGGTTGTGGAGTTATTGCAATTTTAAAATTTTGTCCCCACCCCAAAATATTGGGCCTGCTAAAATTTTGTGCCTAATTGTCCCAAAAATATTTGTCCCAACAAACTGGCTCAAAAATATATTTTCTCCCAAAATTTGAACCTGAAAAAATGTGGGCCCGCACTGTTTTTGGGCCCAGATGGTCCCAAAATATTCAGGCCTACATGTGCCAACTTTTCTACAATCCGACTTAAGGTTGCGGAGTTACTGCAATGTAGAGAGTTTTACCTTTGACCCCATAACCTCATTAATATTCATAAGGTCAGCTCCAAACAGTGGGGCACACCTTCTCAATATAATACATGTACACAGCAAGTATGACAAATATCCATCACTCTGTTGTTGAGTTATCGCAGACCCAAGCAAGGGTCATTGATAGACACACAAACACATAGACACACCAACTTAACTGCATAGGTTCCCTTGCTTCCAGCAAGGAACCAAAACTCAATGATAGCATGTATAAGATTTGTTAGTGTTTCATTGGCTTAAAAATTGCTCTAGATAAAAACAAATTAAATTTAATTATCTACCCCAACCTTAAAATACAATTTGGAATTCAGTTTTAATTTCCTGAAACAATTGCAGTTGCAGACAAGAATAATTTTAACTGTAGGTTTTGCTTCATGGTAGATACATGATAGAGGTGGGTGCCAGTGGCCGAGCTAAGGGTATTGGTCAGGGGGGTCGAGAATGGTCTGTAGGGGCCCTTTCGACACTATCTAAGCGGAGCGCCACCACAGGTTGGCGCGAAGCTTACAGAAATTTTTTGAGTAAAGACACTTCCTAGATCGCCGGAAATTACCCTTTCCGAGCCTTGCTAATTTGCAGATAAACGAAGAATAAATAGGTGTCATCGCCAACAAAATGTGACAAATGTCAATAGGTAGATGAGAGCGTAATAAAAAAGTCAATAATCGCGAATAAGTAAAAAGTGGTAAAAGCTGAAAAGGGCGCCAGCAGTCCATTTGAGTCCGTCAGGGGGCGGGAGGGGCATCCGCCCCTTCCTGACTGTATGGACGCTCCGCCACTGGTGGCTCATTGGTAACACTCAAGTGCTATTATTTTCAAAAACACAAAGATTTTTGTTCCTTCCCCCACCTCACTCTCCTTGACACATTTTCTCTTGTATGACACTCTAATATGTATGCATTTAATTTACACCTTTACCTGGTATGGTACTATACTAATACGACCTGTGCCAGCCCGTTTCGCTTCCATGCCAGTCATAAGGTAATCAGTGGCTCTATTTATTAATAGGGCAACCTAAAAAAGAGAGAAGAAAGATAAACCATACATGAGCACTTTGAACTCCACGAAAATACAATACCAACAAAAAACCTCATTAAATTGCATCTACATGAGATTCCAACAAAGCTGTACTTATTGGGTTAGCTTGTTTATACAAGGGGTTTTAGACATTGATGGATATGGTTTACCTCAAATGACCTTTGACCTACACCAAACATACTAGAATGCTAGTACTCAGGAGTCTCTACCATCCATATATGAGATAACTTGTTGAGTAAGCATCCTTTTAAGATTTTCATATTTGCTCAGTGGTGACCTCAAGTGACCTTTGAATTAATAACTATAGTGGGTATAAGAACTCAATACGAGTCATCTACATACAACCAAGTATGAAGCTCATGCACGCCAGACATGCATGAGTCAGTTATCATGTTTACAAGCAAAGCGTCCCGTTAAAACACACCCATATACACACACATGCCATTAGTATAGCATAGATTCCTTTCGCCATACGCAAGAAATCAACAGATTATAAGGGAGGAAAAACACACTGATGTTCTCCTGTGTACAAGTCTATAAATCTTACGATGATCAGTATAAATTGAAATAGGTAACATGTTTAAAGAAAAGCTGCAAAATCCCCTGCAGCAAGCCTGAATCAAACCACAGAAATAATAAGTCTTCTCAACAGCAGTAACTATTGTATATGAATTACAGAGCACAAAGATTATGTCTTATGCAGCCATTGCATTCATTTATGCATCCTAATTTTGATAAAGTACCTTAACAGTAAGGACAACAAAAAAAAACATAAAAAGGAGACATGAAAGGTAACAGAAGTTTGACAGATTACTAACTTGAGTGGAGAGTAAATTACAATCAATCTTTTGGCCCAGACCAGTTTTTTCTCTTTGATATAAAGCAGCAAGTATGGCTCCTTTAGCAAAGAGACCAGTTGACAAATCAGTGATAGCTATACCAACGGCACAAGGCTCGCCATCCTGTGAAGTGAAAACATTGATATTCAAACAATTACCAACCATCAGATTGCATGGTCACATGGAAATGTGATTGTGAAAAAGTTTGAATTGTAAACCACCAACAGTTTCTCTCTTACACTCAAATTAAACATAGTGGCATGTTAAAACATGGTTTTGGACGTCGGGGGCTGGTACCTAGGTAGTCGGTAACCTTTGTCTGCTCAGAATATATAACTGTTAGAACTTGAGATGTCGTTGAGAGCGACATTAGATGAATGGACATGCACGTTGAAATAAACAACGTTGAGAGTTATAATTTTGATTCCACATTTTGCTGTTTATTGATTTCCTCTCTTGATTTAAGTCCAGAAAAATGAATTATTCGTGAAGTAGCTAAATGGAATATCGCCGACAATTAGTAATTGTAAAGAAACATAATAATAACTGTACCTAGAATCTAACAACTCAGCCTACATTCTGTCGATTAGAAATCACAAGCAAGGCCCATTAATTAAGTAATCTGTTCTCACAGCCAAGCTGATTTTCCTCGTGGCTTGGTAAGTTTACTGTGGATGCTTAGAATTGGATCTATATTGAGCTACGTCATGTTGAATGACTCTGATTGGCTCTTTCCAATCCATGCTTGCTAGATTTGCCAAAAAAAAGCACTGTTATTAATTACTAAGTTGATGAGCTGGGCCAATCAGAGTCTTACAACGAATGTAACAGTTGAGACACTATTCGTGGCAATAAATATAACGTTGTGTTAGTAGGATCTGAGATTTGGATTCGTGCCAAACTTGTTACATCACAATAGTTAAGTTCAAATGCACTTTCCGATTATAACTTTCGGCTACAGTAGTACACAACTTAAAAGGGTAATACTAAGGCTTGCCTATGGCATGCTAATAGGGAAAATATTGAAGTAATTCATATGGAGCTGCTACTTTGACTGTTAGAGTAGCAGTTCCCATGATGCACTATCCCTCTCCCACATTGCTGGACTTTTGGGGGTAACTTAGGGGCACAGGAGAATAAAAAAGGAAAGCAAGTATGTGGATACAAAATTATTTGAACATCATAATTTTTCCTTGACTGCAAGGTACAGAAAATATTTGTTACCAAAATTTAACATTTTGTTGGTACAAGAGTAGACTTAATATATGGCATGGAAGGGAGGTGAGGATGGTACAAAGATCAGACAAAATGGGTGACAAGCGACAGTGTGGTTGCCCTGGTGGCTGAGGTGTTATTGATAACAAAGAAATTGAACAAATGTAAAAACTGTAAACACGGTTCTCAGACCAACTAAAACATCATACCTCTGGCCCTGTAATGTGTAATAAGCCACCCATAGCTGCTGCAATCACATCAAACCCTGCACGGTTAGCGTACGGTCCATCTGGACCAAACCCTGTTGATAAACACCCAAATTTAATATAGAAATAAAGTAATGGTGAATATTTTAAGATCACAGAAATGTTTCAGTGATGTCAATATGTTTAACATCTTTTCATGTCAAAATGATTGCAATGTTTCCATGAAAACAGAAACTTAGTACAGAAACTTAATATTTTTGCCAGCTTATCTGTAGTACCAAACACATTTCAAAGAGAGGGCCATGCCCCCTGGTCCTGGTTTTCTGGTTACGGTTTCTGGTTGCGGTTTCTGTTTTCTGGATTCTTGAGGTTACTTGCTTTTAAATACATTTATGCAGCAGAAGAGTAGCTCGTAAGCTAATCCTGGCTGAAGCTCTTACTGCATGTACCTGAGCCGACCTTCGACCTAAACAGCAAGGAGGTTCTACTAAATATGAAGAAGTCAAATCAGCATACCTTTCTCATTTTCATTGAGACATGGCTTCTGCAAGCCTTAAATGAGCTTTCACCTGTATGGAGCAATTTTGCTTATCAGTTGGGTATACTACCATGCATAGATAATCTCTTTTGAAAGTAAAGTTCTCAAGATAATGCACTTTGATATTTTCACATTTGTACCTCTGCTAACCCCAAATGACCATTGACCCCACCCAAAATAATAGGGTTCATGTACTCGCTATAAGAATGACACATGCCAGAATATGAGCTACTGTATGTGATGTAACCTATCTTGGAATATCGTGTTTACAAAGTTTGTGTTTATAAGGCTGTACAGAGTGTGACATTTGATGACCCTGCTTGACCTTTGACCTCCACCAAAACAATGAGGTTTTGTACTCATTATAGGGAAGCCACATGTAAGAGCTGATAAAGTTTCCTATCTGGAGATATCGTGTTTACAAGGATTACGAGTTTTGACCACTGGTGTAATGACCTTAAATAAACTGTGACCTACACCAAATTGTGTAAATACTTTACCGGAAATAAGGCCAACCTACCATGCATATATGAGCCCCTTTGATTTTCAGGTTCTGGAGATTTTCAAATTTTGCCCTCTGCTGACCCCAAATGACCTTTGACCTCAACCCAAAACAATATTGCTCTGAGAACTGCAGAGATTACCAATCTTGAGATATCGTGTTTACAAGCTAGGGTGTCACATAACACACACGTGGACACACAAACTTGACTGCATAGGATACTTGCCTGCCTATGGCAAGTAAACAAAACTGGCCCTTGCAGTTTTCTGCCAGTAAACAATAAGAACATAAACATCGAAATCATACAGTAATTGAAGTGTGGAAGTTGTAATTTAATATTAGAGCACTTGGGGCTTTGGTAAGTCAAGGAACTGGTCCACCTTTAATAGGGAATAATTTATTCAGTATCTCATGTTACAAAAAGCAAAATACAAACATGATCGAGGGGCTAAACAAATGCAAACATGTATAGCAGTTTTGATCTTAGTTTATTGTATTTTCAGTAATTTATAATTATCAAGTTAAAAGACATGAAAACTTATATGCAAAGATGTAAACAGTATATTATTCCCAGACTTACCAGTTATTGAGCAATAAATAAGGGATGGTGCTAGAATTTTCAAGTCCTCATATCCCAAGCCAAATTCGGCTAACTTGCCAGGTACAAAATTTTCTACTAATATGTCACATTTTGTTGCAAGCTGAAATACAAAGATGCAGTTATGTTTTGTTTGCTTCAATCGCTCTTTTCACTACACTTACATTTAATTCAATTAATTTTATTAACAGCATCTTGTCAGAAACCAAGAAAGGGTATTTTTGATATTTTCTAAAAGATATCTCCCAAGAGTAATATGACAATACTTCTAACATGACCTTACTTCTAACATGCAGTTTAGCAGTTATTACAATTGCTTGGTATCTATAGCTTTTCTATGAGTTCTTGTCAAACGCAATAATATATTGCATGTCTCCTTTATAGCAAGGCCTGGAAATTTTCCCAAGATGTTACAACACTTGGATAAAAGGAACAAATATGTAAACTGGTTCTTTAGGGAAGCCTCACATCAACCCTAGATCTTTGTAGATCATCACTACATGAATGTTGCTACTCGTTGTAATTTGGTAAGTTTTGAAGAGTTTGATAAGGAGTCACACTTGAGTGTGCAAGTTCCAAGAATCCCCTTGTAAACATACACATATATATTTAAAAACTTCAATGATTCAGCTCTGATCCAATCAATGACTATTGTATCATATTGTAGTGATGAAAGCTGCTCAATAAATAATAACTTTTGAGTACAAAATTCCTTACACCACCAAAACACCCCCAAAAAAATTTAGACTATACAAAGAGACTTTATAGGTGCCCTTTTCTGGTTGGATGTGTGAGCATTATAAATCTTTGTTATTATCAATATAATTTATATTAAAGATCTGCTTTATTGACCCTTATTATAGCACGCTATAGCTAGGAAAGTTTTGTGATTACGTAATCGACCTGCCACGGTCGTAAATCGACCTCAGGCTCTACAATTAGCCTGCATAGCTTCTTAACACCATGTTAACACTGTGTGAAAATATGTTCATGTCTACAGTATAGTTAATCATACTCCATTCACACAAAGACCCTCATACAAGGAAAACAATGTGACCGACGTTGCAGACAAATTGGTATAAAGCGATCATTTTACGACCAAGGCAGGATTATGTAATCTCAAGAAACTTTTCCGAGACAGCTTGCTACAGTTGGGGCCTTTACAGCAGACCTTTAAATCCAGCAGTTCTTTTCTTGCAAGTGGAGCTCACATTGAAAGTCTTATTTTATAACTTGTGATTTAGAAGAAACTCACATAGATTGCCCAGGCTTTGTTCTGATTGGTTCTTTGAACCAGAAGATCTTAGTATCACTACTACTATTGAGTAACAACTATATATAATTCTCAATATGATTGAACTTAAGCTGCTTTTGCATAGTAACTCTTCACTTAATCAGAGAAAGGATATAAATCAATATGAACATTTCTCCTCATTTTTATTTGAAGTCTGGATGCTGCAATTTACAGCATAAATTGCAACATAACAACATAAATCAAACACTTCAACAAGGTTACCATGAGGCCTTCAGGTACTCCGACATTTCCTGTGAGTTCTTTGCTCCTTGAGCAACCCGCAGGGCGGATATGTGCGCATTATAAATCGCTATTATGATTGTTATTATTAAATGGAGGCAGCTGAGGTCTGGAGTGCTCCTGACCACCAGACTCTCACCAACCCCATAAAAAAAAAAATAACTGGGAAAATAATTCTGACTAGATTAGAACCCACCACTACCATCACCACGTTTGTTACCATGGATACTGGTTGCGACGTACACAGGGAATAAGTTAGTGTTGAAATATTGATTATCAGCTTTAAAGTAACTCTCTGCATTTTGTTTCAAAAACATTACTATGGTTCCTTTGTACCAAACTGTCATACATCTTTACAATTGCATGCATAACAACTTGCCCATTTTGCATAGCAGAATACCCCTGTGAGATCCATGACAGGTACAGCTGCTAAAGATATACTTGCTCTCTGAAGACTAAGCATCTAGACTTGCCACAAGCATTCTTCCATTATATTCACTAAAAAACTGCCTACTGCAGTGAAAAACCAGCCAAATCATTCAAGCACAAAATGTTTTGCCATCAACTTTATGTCTGCATGCATGGATACCATAGTTGAAGTATGAGATATGTTACGGAAATTTAATCTTTCCGGGTCTATACTTACTGTACCTTCATACCGATATGGGTATATGGTTTTGCATAAAGTTTACATCATGGGAATTTCAAGGATCATATTTGGGAAAATATTTACCTTCATAAGATAAGGGACAGTTTGAGGCCCTTCCGAGACATTCTTTACAAGTGGGGGGGGGGGGATGTGGGAGGGGTTTGTTGGTCATATTTTCATTCCACTCTCTAACTCTACGCATATGATTAAGAATGAAATGTGCACGGCTCAGCTTGTTACCATGGACTTTGTATTAACTAGAATTAATAAATTGGACTCACTTCTCGTATTAATCTCTTCCCTCCTGGTGTCTTCAAATTAATCGCCACACTCTAGGAAATGAACAGAAAATGTCAAACTTTGGCTTTCATTGTGTCCCAAAGTTAATCTTTTTGAACATGGTTACATGCAGGGCTGTCAGCCAAAGATGTAAATATTGTGAGGTGAACCGGTCCACTTTCAACTTTGAACCTGTCTCTCATTGTCACTACAGTACTTGACTAGTTTCTGAAATGTAGAGAATTTTATGTTTTTGAAATGTTATGAACAAACTTTAGGGTTTTCATATTTCCACATAAAATGAAATATTTGCTAAACAAATTCAAGCTAGTAAATGGATGGCATAATGGACTGCACTGTAGAAGTTGTGTGAGGTAAAACCAGTAGCAGCCCATGCACATTACATCTTTTACTCCTCCAGTTCACAGAGCCTAGATAATCATGAAAACTGCCGTAAATTATGCATGGTTACCGTATCTTCTTGCAACACCAATGATGATGAGAGCTCAACATATAGGTGTCAGGATAATTCACTACAAACTAGTGCAGCATTATTCATAAAAATTAAAATTAAAAAATTTAAAATAAATTTAAAAAAAAAGGCAGCAGGTCACATGGTCTCTATTTACGACAGCAGCCAATGTTCACATTAAGGGAGGGTACCTACGATATATGTTACTGTACATATACTACACATACCTTCTTGTTTCTGTTCACGGAAAGATAATAGCAACTCTGATCCCCAGCAAATGGAGGTCCCCACCCCCTCGTGTCATCACCAACTCCTGGTTGCTCAACTTTTATCACTTCTGCTCCAAGATCCCCAAACAGCATCGTACAGAAGGGTCCAGCTAAAACTCTACAGGTGAAAACAAGAGAGAGTCCATCTTACAAATATTCTTGATAAATTCAAAGTCCAATTTCAAAAGTTCCCACTTCTTTTTTATCTTTATTCTACAAAAAAAGAATAAACAGTTTGAGAACATACAATGAAAATCTAACAGACGAAAAAAAAAAGTCAGCATATGTACACACATTCCACACTATTAAACCACTGTTGCTATAGCAAGAGGCATTGTTTTACAATTAAATATGAACAATTCCAGTACTTTCATATTTACCTTGATAAGTCCAGAATTCGGACCCCATGTAGAGGTCCTTTCGATACACTCTCAGGACTTCCAACACCCTGATGAGTATCTAGGTGGAGAGGAAACTTTAGACTGTGATTGGAGCAACCATTGACTTGATATTTGCATTTCTTGTGAGGACAGTTCTTAAAGAATCAAACTAATAATAAACATTATTCTGAAATCAGACATATTTTTGCAAGATTATTTCCATAATATTGAACAAGTGTACAAATGAGTGTCTCTTGCAGAACAGTGTTAGTGCTAGAATGTTAAAAAAGGGTCATAATGCAAACATTGATGCAGACTCCTTAAGCTTTTATCAGTTCAAGTTAATGTGCAGATGTAGCATTTAGTACTTTGAAAGTAACATACTGACTGAGTCATGAGCAAAGACCGCCACACACTACCCTGAGTGAACTCGACGACGAGACACAACTCCACAGCCATTATGACCTATGTTCTTCATTCGTGTCAAAACTAGACCTGTACAGTAGTTATATTCATGAAACCATACACACTGCTATAACTACCAGTTGCTATAACTACCAGTTGGGATTAAATCTATTTTCCAGACTGTTAAACTTGGCAACATTTGAGTCATAGCCTACCTGAATGGTGGCTTAAAGTAAGACTTGTTTAATATTATCCATTATTTTACCCATCTTCAAATAAATTTCTCTAATTTTTAAATATCTACATATTACAAGTCCTTACAACATACACATGTACCTTATAATGCATTTTGCAGGTGCGAGCTCGTTGCCATTTTATCTGGGATGCAACTGGCCAAATTAGTGGCCACACTGAGTGAAAAAAGGCCAGATCGCTTGCAATTTGCGTTTATTTCCGAATGATATTGAAGTGACAATTGTGTGGTTTTGTAATTCCTTGTAGTTGCCAGTTGGAGTCTCTTAGATTCATGAATATAACAGAGTGAAACGTGGTAAAAAATCCAATGTTTTAACTGACACGTAGTCACGTACCCTCTGAGTAGAACTGAACAACATATGAAATGGTTGAAATTAATGTTCTTTTGGGGATTTTAACAGATATAATTTTCAGCTACCATCGCTCCTAAATTGGCAGACCATTAAATAAAAACCAAATTCTGTTTGGTCTGATGCTTCATTTTCATCCCGGCCAATCAAATTTGAAACTGCCAAACTGGCAGATGTGGTATTTTGACCAAATATTCATGAAATTGTGGAAAACTTCCTGAGAAGTATACAGTATCTTTCCTAATTTAGTGTTGCAACTTTCATACTATTATGGCACATTCTACTTAAAATGGAATGCAACTGACATAAGGAACGTAGCCAGAAATTTTAAAAGGGACACTTCTCACAAAGGGAGCATTATTACACTTAACAGAGTGTCATGATGTACAGTACAAAGAAAATTTTTGCCCAAAAAGCCTCTCATGTTGCAGGAAATAAACAATAAGAATTAAGAGTAAACTGTAGTACTTAGCAGATGAACTTTCATGGCTTTGATGATATTTCCTGCTTTCAGTTAAATTTTGTTTTTGGGGGCCCTCAAAGGGGGAAGCGATTGCTAACATTGCTCCCCCCCCCCCCCCCCCGCCTAGTCCCTGACTTACATTCACTTGCATTTTGTTTGATGAAAATACACAAGTGATACCAAGCTAGTACATCACTTCATGAAGTTTGATTAAATACTTTCTGTTGATGTTGAAAAATAATAAAACTTGTGCCCTTTCTCTATATGCAATAAGAGGGTATGGTATGGTCCACGACAAGGGTGTTTTCCCTACCCATTAGTAATTAGGCAGTGTCATTGAATCATTAACATCGGGATTCTATTATTTACTGTACAGACCTGTACAACTTATAATTTTGTTTACTTCAGTGTGGATCGATTTTGGACTTAGTAGATTGTCCCAATCAGCAGCTGAGCAACCACTACACAATATTAGTCTTGGTCTTCGAGGATTCTTTTAAATAAATATATATACAATCTAGTTGGATCGTTCTCATGTGACATTCTTGGACGTAAAATTGGCCGACTCCGAATTGGATCATCCTCTCCAAACTATCTGAATTTTGCCCACTGCATCCACCTCAAGTTATTAGTTTTGGGCACTTTCATTGTTTCAAAAGTACACATGAATGAAAATTACAATTAAAGCACAATTTTGGTTTTTTTTTTCCTCAAATTAAAGTGTTGAACAATTGGATTGCCCAACTCATCTAAGTAGCCATCATCTAGCTTTGCATATAGTTGGACATAGATTTGCTTAAATGTTAGCTGGTTACGGGTCCATTTCAAATTCCCCTGTAATCTCTAGTTGTTCTGAGATATTTACCGATGTTGTAAAAGAATTAGAACTCACGACTCAGTTTAGCTCTAGTTTATTATGAAGTTAAAGTGGAAATGAAGAAAAAATAAAGAAGTATTGTGTGTGCAATGAAGTAAAGATCCTTGGACATCCATGAATCCCAGCTCAAATTGCTTCTGACTTATATGACAGACAATGTATTCAAGCATGAACATGACGTTAATTAATGTTTGCACATTTACACTCAAATCAAGGCAGGTTAACTACAGCATACCTTTCAGTATGGCATTGGTTTTGATTCCAGCCGACGTTGCTCTTCTTGTAACACACGCGCCCCAAAATCGCAGTCCGTTGGAAAACATTGCATTTATTTAGGAATTTTGCGCTTCCAAACAATGGTACAATGGAATATATCTGCAGTCCATTCACGCACTGCACTGTTTCTGAAGCAGCTAAGCCAGTTCAATCGAATTCATTTATGACAAATGAACTGTACTTGCACAAACAGGTGATACAGAAATTTCTGTGGTGCTCCATAAAATGTCAAAAATTACGTAATAACATAAACTAAAATGTCTCCTAAAATGTGTGAGTACAATCAGGTGACTGACAACGTGATTCGCAAATCTTTCTTTCACCGTAGCGTGTAATGGCCATTTATAGTTGGTGTTCAATGTTGCTGTAGCACGGTCACTAACGTGGATCAACATAACTAGACAACAAACAGAAATCCCAAACTTGAAGAGTTCTGTTGTAGGTCATAATAAGGGGAGAGAACTCCCTCCCCTTTGGATGGAAGACATGACTATTAGCCCCTCCGAGAGGAGGGGCGAGACTAGTTAGGCGATTACTGTACATAAGTTTTTGTTTTCAAGTCCCGCGGCTCAGCCTACCTGGCTCTCGACGCAAGTGTATGCAATCCTCAAACGGCAGCTTATTAGCTTTTTACATCTGAAATCTTGGCTGAAACCTAGAATTTAAAGAACCACTAACAAGCAAAAATTTAAAATAAAACAAAACATGTTGGCAAACTGCTTAATATCCACTAAAACGCCTGTGTAAGAGAATGTTTAACAGTGGGCCAGACATTGCAGGAACTGCGCCGAAGGGAGACACACACAGCTAGAATACAGGCAGGTTGATGAGCAGGGTGATCACAAAAGAGATTGATGTAGTAAGATTATTAGTAGACAAAGGATGGAGAGAAGAAAGAAACCAACAGGGGGGAAGAGGAGAGGTAGTAGATTAACTAAGCTTGTTCCTTGACAGTTTATTTATATGTGTCCCTTGAAGTTTCTAATATTATCATTTAGCCTCTGAAGAAGATCCTGCTAGGATCGAAACGTCAGGCCCATTTACTTTTACACAAGTAAAAGTTTAACAGTTATCTCTCTTCTGGCTCAGTTTGATAATTCGCTTCGATAATTTATACAATGTTAGATTCAAGAAATGACATAACCGTTGGCAAAGCAATATAACAATCCAAACTCAGAATAATGTACAGACCCTATAGAGTAATGGTTATTAGCGCGCCACGTAACATCACAAAGTTGCATTGTGTAACTGTACAAATATGATCTACAATGGCGATTTGTAAAAGCTACCGTCCATTATCGTTGCTATGACGACATCATATCTGTTGGTTTGTTACTGTTTGCTATGTTGCCTATGGTGCGCTTGTCTAACGTTAGTCTAGGTTTGGGTGCATGGACCCTATGCAATTGTGTTCACTCACAAAATCCTCTGTTAGGCAGTTCGAGTACGAAGCGAGAAACCATTTCAGGAACACTAAGTACAGAAAGAGATTTTATAATAAAATCGAAATAAACCATGGAAATCAGCCAAGTAAAGTATGGAAGAAGGAGAGGACAGTCAAGAAGTAAGTTGAATCGGGAACTTAATAGCTAACCGTACTTAATTAGGCAAGTATATATGGCCTAGGCCTAGGCTACTGTGGCCTAGAAGTAGAACCTAGGCTGAATATGCTTTTCGCAACGTTTCAGTTTGTGAAGCTATTAAAAAACATACGAAGGTCTATGTCGTTCCTAAAAGAACGAGAGTTCCACAAGAAGGCGTTCTCCGCCATGGCGGATATTACCTTCTTCTAAGTAATGTTGTGTTTGCCTGTGGCTAGACCATGCAGCTGTGGCGGAAACTAGTAATGGTAACCCATCAGGCCACAGTACTTATGATAATGTTATGGTTCAGTACGTAACACTAACAGTACTCAGTAGCAAACCCACACTAATGTCATCCACTATCAAAGCATGTGACATGCACAAGTGCGGATGTAAGGGCACTTCCTACTGTTCATACAGTGGACAATGGTCTGATTTCTCTCTGTTAGTGTTACAATTAATGCTTCGAAAAAAATACACCACGTGTACAATAGAATGCATGCATGTGACATACACAGTAGGTAACTGTAGGCTGTAGAGCCAATGTAGCCTCGCTGTTGTTAGGGTGATTTATATGCCAACACAGTATTCAGATCAATTGTTTATATTCCTGTACCAAATAGTTAGCAAAGCCTTTTTTATTGTTTGCAGATACTCCAAGTCCTCAAACATCTCAAGGGCAAAATGAATCATTTGAAGATATTCAACAGCCAATTGACTTAAATCAAGTGTCAGTATTAACACAAGCAGACTGGAATAGAATCCAGGGACACCTAACCAGAAACGTCAGGGAGAAAGAGTTGATTGAAACCAAGAGAGCAGAGAAGTTAGCACTCCATCAACACTCCAAGGACATGGTCAAAAACTGGAGTAACACCATAGCTGTAAGTTTCATCATTTCCAGAAGTTTCATTCTTTGTAGGTGATCTTCAGCAAGAAAGTAATAACATGTATTTTTTTTTTTGTGTTGTGCAGTGTATAATCAGTATAAGCTGCCTGTTATAGTTGCCTGGGGTATGGAAAAGTAAATTATTTTAATTAAATTGTCAGTTGAAGATACCATCAGGGGGAAAAAGAGAAGGAAGTTGGGATATAAAGAGTCCAATCTATAAAGAACATATTACATCTGAAAGACAAATCATTAAGTGACTTTAATCTTTGGGTATACAGTAGATGCTCTGTGTTCGATCATTACAGATACACCTAACAGCCCAAACTTGCATGGAACATACTTCTATGTGTTCATGCAATTTATATGATGCATATTATTTTCTCATAACTCCTCACTTTGACTAATTTTTCTTCTTAGGGTCAACGACAAAAGAAGCTTGAGGCAAGAAAACTGAAGGAAGAGGAAGAAGAAAAACAGAAAGTCAAAATTGATATCGAAGAAGCAAAATTCCAAGCGCAAAAGAGGAAGGAGGCTATTGAGAAAGCAAAGACTTTGCAATATTATCAAACAGATCGAGTGAAAGGCTTCCATGTAAGTTACACTAGCAATATCAGAGATACACTAGCAATATCAAGAGTTACACTGGCAATATCATGTTCCTCTAGCAATTCATTGTGCAAACAAGTTTCGTTACCGTTAATGCAGACCTTGCCATATATTAATAAGCTCAGAAAACTTGAATGTCTGTGTGAGGTGAAGAAGTGGGTTTAAAGGTGGAGGGTAGTTTTTATTAACTCAAGTGTTGAGATACTAAATTCATATTCAATATAACATCATGACTCAAGTTGTCTAATTGTTTCATTTCATTTTCACAAAGGGTGCGTTGTTATTAACAGAAGTACTCAAAGAGAGAGAGATGCAAATTGAGTTGAAAAAGGCAAGAAAAGCAGCGAGTGGAGGTAAAGATAAAGATGCGCTTCTGAGACATCAGAAAGATTTAGAGCTTGGAATCTTAGAAGATCATAAGAAGGCCACAGAAGCACTGAAGGAGAGACAAGAAATTGCAGAATTTCAGAAAGAACAGTAAGTACCTCTCCAATGTGCATTTGCATTAAACCTTATATTTCTTCTTTTTTTTTCCTCCTCCATGTGTATTCACAATCAGTTAGCATGGTACACATTAAAGTTATACATTGCAAAAACAAAAATAATATGGTCTGTTACATATTCAAGCATCTGCAGTTAATATCACCTGATGTAAGTTGACAAATTAAACCTATTATCATGTTTCTTGTACTCACAGTGAATATCTGTTTAACATATCCTAAATCATATAGTAATACCATGAAAGTCATTTGGGCAGGATATATTTGTAATTTTCATTATTTGGGTAAGAGATATTTTTCTGTTAAGTATAAAATGTAACTGACAAGCATTGTTGTCGTACCTCACTATTCCAAAGAAATTTTTCGCTCAAAGAGAACAGTTATCTTTGCAGCTGATGTAATACCTTCTTGTTTCTTTTGCAGAATTCATCAGCATATTGTAGACCTAGAGAAAGAGATAAAGGAAGGCAAGGAGGAGGGAGAAGAACTGAGGAAGCAGCTTCTGCACTACGAAGCAGAAAAGGCCAAGATTGAAGCCATACGCAAGAAGGAAAAGGAAGAATTGATGGGCTCACACCTGCAGACTGTGAGCGATAGAGATCTCATCCGTTCATGTGAGAGGCAGCAGGAGGAAGAGGAGGAAGAGGAAATAAGGATCTTTGCTGCTGCCAAGAAAAAGATGACTAAACTCAGGAAGGAGAGAGAAAGAGATCTATTTCAGTAAGTACCAGCAAAGCATTAATAACTAGATGCTTTTTTTTTTTTACAGTAGGCAAGGCTGCAAAGCTGGAGAATTGAAAAAATGACAAGAAGCCTTTGTTTTGCTTTTACTTAATATGATCTTCATATTCCATTGCAATGCATGCTATGGGACATACTGTATGACTCACAGAAGTGAAGTTTTGTCATTTTTAAAAAGAATATTTAAAACAACAAATTTTCAGATCTCTGTCTTGCGGGGTTTATTCAAGTTAGTTTCTTTATCCGTCCCTGAAACATTTTAAACTTGTATGTGATAGTATATCTACTGGTTATCAAAGGGTGAGAAAACACAAACTTTTTCTTATCCATCTTTAACTATCACATGTTGACAGAAGTTGTGTGCATTATTTTGTTTTAAGATGATAAAACTTGTTACAAAATTCATACAAAATATAAGATCCCTGAATTAAGATTGGACAGTTGATTTACAAAGAAAATGAAAAGGAACACGAGTGAACCAAGATCATTACAAGTTTGAGTTTTTTGGGTTTTTTTTCATAGGAAAAAGCAAGATCAGGTGACCAAGATGGTGAACAAGTTAGATCTTCAGCTTAAGCAGAAAACAGATGATGAAGATGCCCGTATCATCAAGTGTCAAGCAGAGCGAGAGGCGGAACGAGAGAAGGAGGCTCTAGAGAAACAGGAGCAGCTTCAGAGAGCTCTGCGAGAAGAGGCGGAACACCGAGAGCAACAGATGCAACAGAAAGAGAAGAAGAAGCGAGAGGAAAAGAGAAGAGAGCTAATGGCCTTGAAGATGAAAATGGAAGCAGATAAACTCTTTGCCCAGAAACAGATTGAAAAGATGCAGCAGCGTAAGCAAGAGGCCAAAGGTCACCAAAAGTTCCTCATCAAACAAGCCATCGAGAAACAGGTGGTGCTTCAAAAGGAGATGGAGGAGCAATTGGAAATGTATATGAGAAATCTGGATTTGTTGGCTCTGGAAGAGAAACAATTTCAGGAATACGCAAGCAAGGTTATCGATCATTGCGAAAAAGGAGGCCGCAACACGTACCCTCTTCACAAGGCAGCGAGGGAAGGTCACGGTGGCGGGCGAGGTCCTGTCTTTGAGGGTAAAGGGGGTGTCAGACCCAGTTATTTGGTGCAAGACAACTCGGGCGTGGAACTTCCAAATTATCAGCGAGGGGACACAGATGAGGTGAAATATGCTCATGTGGGACATCCATCCAATACGACAAAACGTTTAGGGTTTGTGTGGTAGCAAAGATTGTTGTTTCCATAGAAAAATAAACACTGTGTTCTTTCATCTTATCCAGCCAATGAGTTGAAGAAAATTGATTATTGTAAATAAAAGAATAAGGGAAGAAAAATATTACATGTGGAAAGCTCTACGGATGATTGGTGCTTTTGTTTTGATTTTTATTGCATAAATATTTAACATTTTGTTGCACATATTTTGAAACAAAATTTCCATTTCTCAGAAACAAGCAGGGCTAATGAAAGATCAAACTAATGAGGTAACTAGACTAATCATATCAATAGCAATTTGATATATTGACTAGCTGTTTTATTCTTTCTCTTAATAAACTAATGAACTTGGGACTAAATTGGCATAACATAGTAGCTAACCTGAAACATTTTGCTATATGATACATAGAAACAAACACTTTAATATGAAAATACAGATCAGATTGTCAAAAGGAACATTGACACATGGAGAATGCATTTGAGTTAAAACTTATCGAAATTGACAAGATTTTCAAATTTAGCAGATGTATTTTCACATACTGTACTTATGTTATTGACAGCAATAGATGTTAAGCCTGATTCATCATACGTTAGATGCATTCATTGTTTTGTATGGAATTACAGATTCACTTTTCACTTGTTGTTCACATCTTAAGGACTATATTAATTCAATAATTCTTGTTCTTTGGATTCAAGTTAGCAAAAGTGAACCTATGAAACTGCAGTACGACAGAAGGTAAATTTGTAATTAATCACAAACACACACACCCATATATATATCTTTCTATATATATATATACATTTATATATAGATATATATGCACAATGTACAACTTATTGCATTGCATATGGAAAACAAGGTTGTGTATAAAATTGTAAATAAAAATCTTGTATAGAGTACTCTAAAAGCTCAGTATGACTTGTGTTTTATGATTTTGATTCACTACACTTGTTCAGAGATAACAAATGAAAATACTAAAATGCGGCTGATTTTAAGGGTTGTCCTCCATCAGAAATCTATTAACCTTCCTATTGGATGATAAGACTGTCCATGTTCCTCCAACCACAGTGCCCTTCTGCCACATGAATACCTTCCATCCCCCCCCCCCCCCCGCCCCCAATTAATTCTTTCTATAATTTACTGAGTTGTTGAATACAAGTATAATTTACTATCCCTATAAATTACTTCCTTTGTTATCCCATTGTTTATCAAATGTCCTTCTGTGTCCAGCATTCCAAGTTTAAAAGAATATCCTGTGCAGCTCAGACTCCCTTCTTTGCTTTTCTCCTTTCTTGCTCTTGAAGAAGCTCATAACTATCTGCTACAACAAACCTGTTGGAAAAAAATATTTTCTTGTTATATTCCCTTGCTTGGGAGTAATAAGGAATTGATGCAGTCCTAATGACATCTGTATGCATGTTAATGCAATAACTCAAAAAGTACATGACTGATTATGATACTTGATTTTTGGATTTAACTAAACAGTGGGTATGAGAACCCTGATGTAATTAGTGAAAGTCAAAGGTCACATGCAGGAAATACTTTATCTGGTATCTCATAGCAAAATGCTATGTGAAACTGCAAACTTCTTGTACATAGGAACTATAATATTTATGAGAGACAAAGTTCAGAGTCTCCAAAATGCCACAGAAAGTTTGAACACAAAATGATTCTGTTTCATGAGGTCAATAAAGGTCAAACTCTGAAAAACCTTGTAATCACTATAACTCTGGAAGGGCGATTTGGTTGAACTTCATCTTTCGTCTGTAGACCTCCCTTAGTGAGTACAAGAACCCTATTGAAATCTGTTAAGGTCAAAGGTCATTTGAGGTCAAATGAAATGAAAGTCTTTTCAAATCTTGTGAACATAACTGCAAAAGCCAAGTTGAATGGACTTCACACGAATGAAGATCCACCTTAGTAAGCACAAGAGGCCTGTTCTATTTTGTGGAGGTCAACAATTGGTTGAGGTCAACAGGTCAAAGTCTGAAACCTTGTAAAACATGAAAAATACATAATCCAAGCTTGGATGAAGTTCCTGTTTAGAGAGTTGATCCATCTCTAGTGGTTTCAAGAAGATGTCTCTATGGAGGTCAAAGGTCCTTTGAGGCAACGGTGGGAAAAGTCTGAAAATATTGTTACATGATAACTTGAAGATAAAAGTTCATATCGGGTATGTGGATCCACTTACAAGGTGGATCCACTTACGAGGTGGATCTACTTACGAGGTGGATCTACATACCATGTGTAAAGTTCATCCAAAATAAACTGTTTGAGTTATGATGTGTACAAGGTTTGTCAGACTTTGACCTCTTTTGATTTCAAGTGATCTTTAACCTGCAAAGAACAGTTGGGAACTTGCATTCAATAAGGTGCGAATGCGAAGGGAAAGAAACAAATTAGGTCGTACAATGCTCACATACAATTCCACATCGTAAGAAGAAAGAAACTGTAAGTGAATATTCTCAGTCTAAACCTGTCTGGGGTTGTAAAGATTTGTTTAAGCACTAATATAACAAAACACAACGACAAAATCACAATGATTTTGCACCAACGTAGTCAAATGAAATAGCAATACAAGCAGGAAATAAAGTCCCACCTTATAATTTCTAAGATTTCCATGTTTTTGGCAAGGACTTTGTAGAACTATCAAGATGCTTGCAGTCGGTTATACAGTAACTAGAAAGGGAATGTGCGGGACGAAAACAAAAGAAAAAAAGAGACATCGGTAAAGAGAAAAGAAAATATATGGACATGCATAAACATGAGCCACCTTGAGGGAAGGAGCACCAGAAAATAAAAAACTTCCACCTTACATACTACTATTGCAAAGTTGCATTTTGTGTTTGGTTGAGCGCTTTGTGTTACTTTGACCAAGCTATGTAGAAGTCACACATTTTAACATTCCCCTCAAGCTAGGAGATATTAAAACCAATTGGCTGCCAGTCCTAATTAGTATTACAGTTACAATCCTTCTGTCTTGTCCAATGTAGAAAATTTTCAGTGGAGCAAGGTTAAATGTTTTTTCCCCCAATTTGCAAACCTGAAGTTAATGTCTTATTTTCTCATTCCTGGTCTTATCTTTTGATGGATTCAAGTAACACACTAGTGCTTCCAGGTACTCCATATTTTATTTACCAGTACAGTATGGAACCACCAGATTGTAATATGGTGTATGGGCTAAGGAATATATCTTTAGTCCCTTACAGCTACCCTGGAAATATTTGCCATGATTCCATTTTAATTGAGAAGGAGAGAATAAATCCTCACAAAAATCAACTTTATCTTTTAAAGGTGGTTATTGGACTGCTAAAATCAGTCATTTTCCAGCCTTTATAGCTGAACATTTAATCAAACCCCCAGGGCAAAACCAGTAACTTTAACTAGATGCAACTCGAGTCCCATTTTGTAGCTAAGTCCAATGCAGCATGCAGCTTAAACAAAACAGAGGGGCGGAGAGGAGGTGGAGAGGGGGTTAATGAAGATGGAGGTGGTTCAGTAAATAAATGAGAACAGGTCAACAAAATGTCTGCTTTTGAAAAGAAAAAAAAGAGCAAGAGCATCTGCTGTTATTTTTAAAATGAAAATGAATTGTATTTAGTTTTAGTTAATACCGTTACCAAACACTTTACAGCGATTCACTAAAGTTTGCTTTTTCTTATCAACTGAACCCCACAACAATATCAGGAAAGTGGTCACAAATAGTGACACATAGTGTTGGAAATTGTAAATCATTAAACAATTTGAAACCTTTTCATTAAGGTAGTGTTTCCTTCCTTTTCTTGTTTTGCTTCATCAAAGTGATGATTGTGCGGATAATTATAGACAGCCGAAAGTCACTTTTGTGATCAGTACCATTTGAGGAGGACTCTATATTTAATAAATATGAGTCAAATTATGAAAAATATTCATAAGAAGTTTGCAAACTTTTCTCAACAAAATTTTGCTCCTCCATTTTAAGTTAATTTTGTTTGAATGGCTTAAAGAAAGTGATGTTGTTTAGAAGATTGCAATAAATGTTTTTTTTTTTAGCTGAGGATGTTAGCAAGAAAAAATATATCACTGATTCAAATATATGCAAATTGATTTTTGCAATGAGATAGTCGTGATATTGAAGGATGTCAGCTGGTACAGGTGACTAAAAGCATTTCAAACATGGATAAAACCCTCGAGATATAGATCACTTGGTAGCTGCAAATAAGATTATCACTAGTTATAAATCATTACCGGCCAGAAGTAACATTACCAACTCAGACATTTTAAGGGAATACTTCTGAGGTAAAGATAACTGTCCACTATGAATATCACCAAGGGGCATATAAGAATTCATTACAAATTTCACCAGGCTGCTTATAGAGCATCTTCTAGTTGTACAGGTTAAAAGTTCTGCACTAGGCTCTTAATATTAAAATATTAAACTTACCTATACCAAACAAAGATCAATGGAAAAGTTCCAGCATGCCATAAAGAGTGGGCATCAAAGGTCCAGAGTAAAGGTGGGAAATCACCTAATTCTAATAGTAATAACAGATTTGCAGCTAAGACGCATATAACCGGCTTCTGCAGATAGGGTTTTCTTCGTATATTCCTTAAGCTCCAACCGATCCACCAAACAGTGTTTATTAACCCTACAGGCAAAAAAAGACAGGAAAATAATGCTGCTTGTTCTTCTTGTTTGTTAAGTGCTATGCTATTATATTGTTGACATGAGAGTAATTGCTTTGTTCACAAATTGTTTGTAAATGTAACAGTAATCCCAAACCATGATCAAGAGGTGAAGAATAGAATGGGGAAGTTAAAACAAAAGAAATATATTTTACTTAAAGCAGAAATTGACAGATCCCTCTTTAAGCATACATTTAATCTTCCCTCATGCACTTTCATCTTTTTCTACCTCTACCCCAACCTAACCCCCTACACCCACCCACCCCACCATAGCCCATCTCATCTGAAACAAAGTCCCAGTTATGCTACTGTATGCTAATGATTTAAACATCTGGCAAGATTGTTTGACATGTAATCTGCTCGAAACCTAGCACATGCCACCCAGTCTACTTGCATGTGGAACTACAGCATTAAAAGTGTTCTATTGTCTATTAGTGATTAACTTAATACCAGGGGGCATGGAACAATGTACTTAAACAAGTATTCTGATCTTAACCTAGCACATGCCACCCAATCTACTTGCATATGGAACTATGGCATTAAGAGTGTTCTATTGTCTATTAGTGATTAACTTATTACCAGGGGGCAAGGAACAATGTACTTCAACAAGTAATCTGATCTAAACATATTGTCTATTAGTGATTAACCAGGGGGCATGGAACAATGTACTTCAACAAGTAATCTGATCTAAACATATTGTCTATTAGTGATTAACCAGGGGGCATGGAACAATGTACTTAAACAAGTAATCTGATCTAAACATATTGTCTATTAGTGATTAACCAGGGGGCATGGAACAATGTACTTAAACAAGTTTGAAAAATGATTGAGGGTAGTGGAAAGTGCATTAGGATAATATGAGTTTATTAATTAATACAACAAGCTGCTTATAGTCTGTCTGTAGCATTGCTGTTTGCAAATTTGTACTCTTAGAGAGACTTTCAAATGTTCATAATATTGGCTAAAATATAACAGAATAAAACCTTAAATTAGAAATATACAAATTTGAGGCAAGAATTGAACTTTGAAGTATCATGAATTCCGCCCACATATCAAATAAGGAATCCAGACATGTATGCCTGAGTTCAAAACAGCAACAATTGGAGTCTAAAATGTTTCAAAGTGAGAAAATAGTAAGAATTTTTGTTTATAATAATAATGGCTGATTTAATGCAGCCAGTGGCGGTGGAACCGGGGGGGGGGGGGGCTTGGGGGGCCCAGCCCCCCCAATGAAAAAGTTGAGGGGGCAAATGCGTGATAAGCCCCCCCCAATATTTACCAAGGCTCCGAAACATGCATCTGCCCATTTTTCAATGCATATTTGTCGATCTGTCCGATGCACATGTATACTATATAGGTGTAATAATTTTAGTAAATGCTGGGGGACCCTCGGCCCGTCCCCTGGCTATAGACCACATTGTCACCCCAACCGCGTCTTCACGCCCCGTGAAAAGTGGAAGCAGTGAGTGTGAGTACCGGTAAGCGTAACACAACTTCGTCTTAGGCCAATGACTTGCCTCATTTCAGCCAGTTCTCAAACATCCCCTTACTTGGTGAAGGAGCGTCCATATATACAGTCAGGGGGCGGATGCCCCCCCCCCCTGACGGACTCAAATGGACTGCTGGCGCCCTTTTCAGCACTACTTTTTACTTATTCGCGATTATTGACTATTTTATTGCGCTCTCATATACCTATTGACATTTTTCATATTCTGTTGGTGTAATTTTCCGACAAAATGGAGACGACACCTATTTATTCACTGTTTATCTGAAAATTAGCAAGGCCCAGAAAGGGTCATTTCCTGCAATCTAGGGAGTATCTTTACTCCAAAAATTTCTGTACGCTCCGCGCCAACCTGTGGTGGCGCTCCTCTTAGATAGTGTCGAAAGCGCCCCTACAGACCATTCTTGCCCCCCCCCTGACCAATACCCCTAGCTCCGCCACTGCCCTTACTACACTCAAAAACGTCTTTGCGAGTACACTACGAGTAATAGCTACTCTCTTAAAACATTATCGAATATACAAATTACAATGTTTTTACAGACTTTTACGTGCAATCTGAGAAATTGCAGGCTTGAGACCCATGTTTTAGGGCTAGGTATTCGCAGCATAAAACACTCGGGAAGTGCCGTTTCCGGCCATCTGGGGGTTTGAAAAACCCAAAATTTTCTTGTACGCTCCGCGCCAACCGATGGTGGCGCTCCGCTTAGATGGTCTCCACACATTAGCCCCCCAATAATTTTTCCGTTCCGCCGCGCCTGAATGCAGCAACCTTTGTTATGACAAAAAGTCTACAAGGGAAGTCATTACAACCTCGCTTAACCCTAAACTTCTATTACTATAAAGGGATTTTTTAAATTCGTAATCTTAATTACAAAATTACTAAAAATCATAAGGTTATAGCCCAGCTGTTTAAAAATATGGGTTAGCTCCTTACCCATAAGTAGGTTAACTTTCATGTTGTACCCATAATCAAATCTCTTCAACCGGCTCAGATAGCTGACATGCCTCCAGAATATTAAAACCAGACCAGCAGCAGACCCAAGTACTACTTTCAAGTTAATATCGCCATGGTTACGCAGTGCTATGGACCTTCAAATACAAAGAGAACCACAATTCTTTGTGAAAAATCATGGAAAGAACAGAAAACAAACCTCATTTTCAAATTTGCACTCCAGAAATCATGGAAGACACTCCACAACAAACATTTTGAAGAGACTCTTGATCCGGGTGTGGTTTCAAACAAGTATCGTTAATTTCTGAAGAGTGATCACTGCATTTGTTAGACGTCTGCTTTCTTCACCACAATATGACAACAAGAACAACTTAAAGGTACACGCTGTATTGGCCCCAAATATGCTAGATATTCATATATGGTCACCTTTGGTCAAAATTCTTAAACTGTTTTTATTACAACCTTTGAGGAAATTTCCTCACTGGGACATTCAGTTATCTTGTGTGTACCTTTAAACTGTCTGAGAACAATTTGGAGAGGAAAGACCTCCAGGAAAGTACTTTTTGAAAACTTCAAGCACAAAACTTAGAGCGTGCTATAATTTGGAGCCTATACTGCATTTTTATATCACAAGCAGAACTTTGTTGACTGTATACATGATTCCTACACTTTTAAACAAATGAAATTCCAGATTTCTTCAAGATCAAACATGTCTCTGGCTTACTATCAAGCCTTAAACATTAATGATGACCTCATATTAGGCTTCCTTTAGCAACCCTAACCCTAACTGTGACCCCTTGCAAAATGTATGCTGATAAGTTTTTATTGATTTTTGGTGAGGTGGTCATTCAAAGAGCTGTGAATCCCCAACATGACATGTTGAAGCTATAACTAGTCACCACAGTTTGATTTATGCTGTTAACTTTGTCTCACATCTTTGCTGGCATATTTCATTTCATATGAGACACGTTCAAATCGTTTTTCCTTACTTTTCCAGTTAACACTTCGAAATTCTAGGACTTTCAAAGCCTAGAAAAGTAGCTTTTCCTTTTTTTCGTACTTTTTTCCAGACTTCTCCTGTTTTCCAGGTATGCATGAAATACTCAGGTCTTTGGCAGTTTTCATGGTACAACTAAAGATTGTACTTACCTCCAACTTATCATAAAAATCCCAGACAAATTCAAGGAAAAGGCAGAAAAGTAATCCATTTTCTGCAAAGAAATAACGATAAACTGCTCTGTTAATTACATGTACAAAAAGGTACAGTAGTGAAGAAATGGATTATGTAAAGATATCTTGAACAGAATTGAAGGGTGTGACATGACCCACCCCTCCCCCACCCTCCCCCATCCCCAACATGATCCAGTCCGTACAAACTAGCATCTTTGACCCATAAATCATATTTTCCCTTTAGATTAGTTTAGATGACAACCACTACATAAAATGCAATGTGGAAGGAATGATTAAGTGTGAAACACATACCAGTACATATACACCCATCAGATACCCATCAGTTACCCATCAGATACTTACATATGCGTCTACCTTTTAATGTGAATCAGTTTTACATGAAACCATACATCAGTTGTTCTTTCAGTTGTGTATGTTCTCACATAGTTGCAGTTTTCTATTTATTTCTTATATATCTTCTTCATTTCTTTGGCATTGGAGGAGAGACAGGGTGAAAAGAGGAAGGCTTGAAAATTAAAACTACCCACAGTATCCTACAAAGTGGACACAAAATATTGCACGTTTTCACAACTCTGTGAACAGGAAACAAAGTTTAACACATAATTTTTGTGAAAAGTGACAGAAATCAAGGTAAAGATGCAAACCTCTGTAAAAATAGTATCTCGAGTATGGAAGATAGTTGACCAAAACCAGGCATGCATTGATATCTGGAAGAAATTCAGATTAGAGGACATAAAAAATATATATATATACTGAAATTTGTACACACCGAAGTAACACATAATTTAGTATGACTGCAGAGTTTGAATTTGGTCACTAAATTTCAAGAATAAATAACATAAAAAGGAAATTGGTAGACTCTACAAAACATTTACAGTATTGGTACAAATATTAATCGTTTTGGTTGATTTAAACTAAAGCAAAGGAAGGTGACAAAACAACTATTAGAGGGTTTTTTTGCAAACAAAAAAACACCTTCCAATCAGAATAACCTACATGCCCTATGCAGTACAACTCTGAATTAATTGGTTTAGTAATCATAATACAGTGCCTATCTATATATTAATATGAGTAACAGTTTACCTTACAGGTATGTATTTATGTTTACATTTCAAGTTAAAGTTTGTAAAGAAACTAATGAGCAAAATCACCTGTCAACAACCAGACAGGTTGAGAACCTGAACATTGGAACTCCCACAAAGGTCAATGGATGTGAAGAAGGGGTGGGAAGGGCCGAAGGGGGTTAAGGGATTTTTGAAATCTGTGGCTTGTTGCGAAGACACCAAACATTTTTAATTGTACTTACCAAGCTATAAATGTGCCAAGCATAATACATGGGTGCATTCCTTGGAACTTGACTTCTGAGCTTCCGGATCATATATAGATGTCCAAAGCCATTTAGGAGAGAGAAGAGCATGGATGCGGGCTCCTGGATACCAATTATCCTGAGGAATGGCCACTGATAATAAACAAGCAAAAAAAAGGAATGCATTGTTTACACAATGAGCCAAGAGAAAAGAGAAGAAAGGCTACAAATTATTATTGTATAATATCCTGTTCAACAATTACTTATTCTGTTTGACAACTGAATATACAGTCTGTGATACTGTATTCTTTACAGGGACCATATATGGTAACACAATATATATACTATATATGCTTGGCCACAAAGCTTCAATAAAATTTAAAATAGACTTTCAAGCATTTGCTTGGCAGTTTTGAATTATTTGAGTGGCTTATTTCTGAAGTTCTTTGACAATCTTGGTAGTTTTCACTTAATTTTTCAAACTTTTCAACCATCAAGCGATGCTTCGGCACTTAAAGGTAGTCTGTATGTAGGCCCCAAATTATAGCACGCTATAATTGCTAGAAGTTTTCAGTAAGCACTTTCCTGGAGGTGTTTACCCGCTAAATTATTGTCATACATTCTAAATGAACACACAAGATGACTGAATGTCTCCTTGAGGTAAATTACTCCAAGGTGGAATTTAAAATAGTATAAGAACTTTGACCAAAGGTGACCATATTTTGAAAATCTAGCATATCTGGGGTTAATACAGCTTACCAATAAGTAATATCTGATTCACAGGACCTATTATGAATATAACGTCTAAGATAGTAATTTTGAAACTTCAACTCATCTAAAGTAACTGCTGTATCTGAACTTTGAAATATTTCAAGCTCCTTGACACCTCTTGACAGAGAGTTTCAGAATATTTAGATCAAAGTTAAGCCGTTTACTTCCAACTCAAAATCAAAGGCTTAAAACTTCACATATCAAGAAACACTTTAATGAACACATTAAAAAGAGCACCATTACCAACCTTTCCAAAAAATTGAGGTATTTCCAAATTTTTCTGCTGGAGATTCTCAACAGTTTGCCACATACTGATGTGCTTACATTCCTCGATACAGTCCCACCCTAGCAACCGCAAGTAAAATGGCTGAACTTTCTCAAACTCGTTGACCATGAATAAACTGCTGCAATGGTCATTCCGACATAACCTGAAATGATCCTTAAAAGTTTCAGATGCATCTCCAGATGAAGAGGTTGCGAATGGGATCAGCAGAAGAAAGGAGACAATCCAGCAGCAGCAACTGTGTCCAGCTCTCATATTGTTGTCCCTCTGTACAACAGGAGGAAATGTTGAAAAAGTAAAACAACAAAATTTTACTATATAGCAGAGTTCATTTGATGAAGACAAATACATAACTCATAATTCTTTAAAATCACTCTTGGACGAGCCGTTACCTCGCAGTTGGTTTAGCTATATTATATAGCTACGTTACGATGTGTGAGCAGAAGAACCCCTTACTTAATCCAAAGAAATCTAAAGAAATAATTTTTGAAAACATTAACATTAAACATCAAGGTCTCATTCAGACCAGGGATCAGAAAACTTATGTTCAAGGCTCCATTGTTGAGCGCGTATCTCATACTATGTACTTAGGAGTTGATATTGACGCCAAGTTAACCTTTACTAAACATATATCTAAATCGATGTCTAAGGTGTATTATATTGTATCAACGTTGGCATACATTACTCCTTATTTTCATTCTAATGTAAGAGATAAGGTTTTCAGCTCATCAATTCTGCCAGTGATTGTGTATGCAGTTCCTGTCTGGTATCACTTTCTACTTGAAAAGGACAAGAAAAGAATTAGAAGTTTCTTGAAATACTGCTCAAAAATATTTATTCTCGACTATGAAAGCCTTGTTGGTAAAGTAAACACTGCTGCTAAATATGAATTCATAAGACTAGCTAAGAATATACATAGTTCTAAAGATCACCCACTTCACTCAGAGTTGATCTCTCTGTGCAATAGAACCAGCAAGTACAATCTACGTAATCCTACTATCTTGCCATCTTTTACAATTATGCTTTTTAAGAACTCATTTATCTACAGAGCAGCCATTTATATTCAAAATGGGTTCTTAGAATCTCTGTTATAATCCTTTTAATCTTTAATCTTCAAAACTTCTAATCCTCTATCTTATTTCTTGTTTTTGTTCATGCTTTCATTTTTGTACATGTTTACGTCTTTTATGTATCATTTTTATGTGTCCTATTTATAAATTTTATAATTTATACTGGAATAAAGAAATTGAAATTGAATTGAAATCGAACAGCTATCCTTAAGCAGTTCCAGTTGGATTTGTCCAGTACTGCGCTTGGGGGCCAAACTCAAAGAGAAATTGACTAGATGGAATCTGTAAAAAAATTCGATTCTAATCTATCAGTTTCTACTTTGAACACCAGAACTTGGTATTTTAATCTTTACTTTGTGAGTGTGAGGAAAGGACAGGAAAAGGAGAGGGCAGAGGGGAGGGAATAGGGAGGGGGTAGGAAGATATCCTGAGTCTGACTGGGTGCGGTAGAGGAACAGACCAAAAGAGCAGCACTGTTTCAGTAAAGACCGTTTCAGTACATAATGTGATGCAGGCAATTGAAATGAGTAGAATGCGGTAGAATTATCAGACGGCCTCTAACAAAGTTACTGCCAAATCATATTATACATAGAAAAATTATAAGAAAAGCTGAGACAGAACTGTATGGTGATATTTCCTCAATCTGTTGTTGTGTCCATAACTAGGAGTAAACACCACATATTTTCATTAGGACTCCATCTGTGTTTAATAGTCTTTAATTGGCTTCATTTTGTAGATTGATTAAGGTTGGGCCAAAATCACTGTATCAGTGCATATACAGTACCTTACCTGTACTTTGATGATGGCTTGTCTTTCCTTCTTACTGTCCTGACATTCAGGGAATTAATATTTGGGCATATTTTATCCATGCCCAGCTCTCCTCTCTTTATAGCACAAAAAGAGTTAATCTTGTATCTTGTTATTATTGCTATTGAACAACTATCTAGTTTAGTGCATACTTATGTTATAATAAGCACTGTAATATATACCATGCTTAATTATACTTCAAGGAAATACTTTGAATCATCAAAAGTCTTAGCATAAAATGACAAAGTTATCAAATTTTGACACAGTATGCATGTCAGTCTAGGTCTATGGTTAGTCATTACAAATGTGTCTTCAGTGTAATTATAATAATAGTGATTTATAACAAGCACATGTATATTCAGGCGGAAAGGCATTCACTCAAACCGTCAAGGTATTTATAAGCTGTACCAAAACACAGACTCTCGTCTTTCTGCGTAAAATATTAATACTGCCTGTGCCATAGCGTAGAATCTACCGAAGCATAGTATTTTACACAATATCCTGGTCCAGGCCACACATAGTTTTGAGATAATTTTTTTCGCGGATCTGGTCTGTGCAATGCAGATAACTACCCATACATTTGAAAAATTAAACAAAATACCTGATCTAAATGCAAAACGTCCGAACAATAAACTCACACTGAAGGCGAGCAATTCTCATTACATACTCTAAACTTTCCAAATGTTGCTTACGATGCTTCCTATATTTACAGTCTCGCTGCGCTCATTTTCTTCTGTAACGGGTCCTTTTTAATCCTCACAAGGACTATGACTTTGAATAGTGTGACTTTCAGCTGGGGTTTTGATTTTGGGGGAACCCCCAAGAAATCCCTCACAATGCATATTCATCAGTCTGAAAACCGTACGACCCAGTTGGGACAATTTTTTCTATACTTTAGTGTTATGTCTCGCTTTTAGAGTACTCGTATTGTCAGTACGAGCAGTATGAATATCAGGTTTCTATCTGATCAAGGTTAGAAACTGTTTGTACCAGGGGCGTTTGTACCAGGGGGGGGCATTTGCCTGGGTGCAGGCGCGTAGCAAATACATCACCCAAATTGTTCGCGCTTGTCTCATGGGCGCAGATCGGTCTTGGATAATGGTGGGGACGCGTATCTGTTCTCTGATACTATCTAAGCGGAGCGCGACCATTGGTTCGCGCGTAGCGTACAAGAATTTTTATGGCAAATATAGGGCAACCTCCCAGATCGCCGGAAATAACACTTCCCAGACCCAATAATGCTCCAAAACCTCCTTAAATTTGAGTTCTCATGGCTTAGAAATTTAAGTTGGGGGAAACACATGGCCTCTGCAGAAAAAAAAATCAGGGGACAAATAATCCAAGTAGACTTTTGTATACGATGGGTCTGGGTCCTCTCCCAGAAACAATTATAGACTGCCGCAAATGCGATTTCCTTCCAAAATTTAACAACTGTGGATAAATATAATAAAGTGAGAACTGCTGCATGTCATTTGCACAATGCTGGATGAAACTGCGCCAAAGTTCAATACAGGGAAATTTGCAATGCAGCGTTTGGTCAAGACACATTGGTGGGGACACGGTATATCATGTCCCCACCACTGAAAAAAGTTGGTGGGGACGCGTCCCGCTGTCCCCACCAACACCCCCATGATCGCCGCTCATGGTTTGTACTGTCGATACCAGTGCTTTGAGAGCATGATATTGGAGTACAGTTTAGAGAGGTCATTAATTAGCATTAGGAAATTGTCCCAACTGGCTGACCGTACGCGTGCGTTGTGACCAGATTGTTGGCGTCCAAAGATGGGTCGCAGGTATCAATTTCTATGGTCGCAGGTAATATGGTAGCATACGCCCATTAAATGCCCCATTGACTTACACACTAAATCCCAAAAGTAATGTGGTCTCTAAGTCTAGATAGAAGTTTTCACTAGCTAAACGCTACCCATCACCGGATAGCTGACAAGTTGGCCTTTCATGGCACCATCAATTTTCCGTACCATGACCATGTAGATTTTTTGCTATCCGAGATGGAAGTTTTCGTCACTTGTAAACAAACCTCTTCACTCAGTGGTAAACAAATTTCCTACGCTACTCCCGGGAGGCCTAAAGGGGTCTAAAATTGCCTCAATTGACCCAATTTTCTCACCACATGTACTTCCATTCATGCTCTTCAACATGCAAGCCACAAAAAACTAGATCATGATTGATAACAGGTCACAAAAGATGTTCTCCTGCTGCTTTTTGGCACTTTTCCTGAAGAAGAACAATCGAGCAGATGGATATAGACTCTAATAGGAGTATGCCACCATATGTGGTGCGTTGCGTATGGCAAGCCATGTGGGACAAACACCGGATAATATATATAAACGCACTTGATGTAGACAACAGCATGATTTAATACGTAAAACTGCAGTGTGGTTTTCATGATGCTACATGAATAATGTTATATGAATGTGACACACTATGCTGTAGCGTATAGCCAGGATAAGCAACATACTTCAGAGAAGTCCTGTAAAACGCATTGAGATACGACAAACAATATTCACTTTTGCAACTGATAACCCACATGGACGCTGTCATTGTATTCAGCATACAGATTGACCTCTACCAAATACAGCATGCTTCTTCTCAGGCCTCGACAAATATTTTTGAAGTACTCACTATTTGGGGATCTTGACTAAACAAATACCCGCAAAAATGCAAAATTCACTCGGCACTATATGATTGGCTGTAGTTGGCCTACAGATACATCAGTACTTTCTAGGAACAAAGGTAAGGCACTTGGGCAGACACATGGTGCTAAGTAATTGCACATTGGAAGATTATCTTAATGTTCATTATGAAATTAAACTTTTTCCACATGTCACAGAATCATAAATAAGCAGCTCGGCCTACTGTAAAGTCTCAAACAGTTAAATATATAACATTTGCAAAAATACCTACGAAGATAGCTTAGCTTCTGTTACATTACAGGGCTCCTCTATGACTAGGCATGTACTATACAGTCAGCGGCGTAGCTACGGGGGGTGGGCACATGCCCCCACGACAAAGCCGTGACCCCCCAGGTGCCCCCCCCCCCCCCAGGGAAATTGGCCCAACTTTTGACCAGTCTACTGATTTGGACCTGGCAAAGGCAGTCGAACTAACGGAGACACTTATTTCACTTCTAGAGGACCTGCGTAACAACCCAGTATCGTTCGACATACTTTGGGGAAGGATAGAAAACACAGTTGAGGAGCAGGGCTTCGACATTGCTATGGCCGATCCAACACAGAGGTAAAGGAAACGTAGGCTACCTGAGCACTCCAGAGATTCCGTCATGTTGGAGTCTGTCGGAAATTTGGGGCCCTGATACTTTTGATTTTTGACTCTGATACGATGGGTACAGATGTGAAGGATCGAATCCGAGTGAATTTTGTGTATCCTGTATTGGACCGCATCATTTCCGAGTTGAATCGGCGTTTCAACAAAGATGCATGTGTAAAGCCGGGGGTGGTAAGGTTGTCGGTGTGGTGACGCCCATGGGGGAAGATGAGTTGACACAAATGACTGAGTCAAACAATTGGTATTGTAGTAGGCAGTGTGTATTAATTGCTCCTCTCTAGCGAGCTCTCATAGAGCTTTTAACCTGCCACGCAAAGGTGAAATAAACATTTTTCTGAATCAATGAAGTGTCGCACACACGAGTAATATTTTCGAGTACTGAATAGTAAGTGAAAGTGTTAGAAACTGTGAGGGGTGTCCAACCCTCAACCAAAGAAGCTGTGGGAAGCCAAGGAGTTAAATAATGCGTATTCCCCATCCTCCCCTGCTTTAACTAAGTTTGTCCTCAAACTTTTAAACAATCAGTTTGTCACATATTCTTGCAAAATACTTATCACTTACATATATATATCGATACTTGAAGAAAGTTAGTAAAAGGTGAACAATAAAATGGGATAGCAAGGTTTTGTAAAGATAAACCCCCAAAGAATTGTACAGAGAATACGTAAGTGCTATTCCTCTAAAACATGAATTTTCCATAACTGTACGAAACTAAAAATGTTGATATAATGTCAAACACATCTTACTTTCCAAGACATTAAGGTTACAACTTTGACTGCTTGGATTTTTCAAACTAGGAATGTAGTTAACAATTTCCTCAAATAAAAAGATTATCCAAACAGAGTTTTGACATATTTTCAATCAAAGGCACTAACCTCAGCATGTCCATGCCTCTGTCCATGCCTCTGTCCATGACGATGGACAGAGGCGAAGCTCCCGACGATGTACCATTTTGGTTCTGCCACTTCCATCTGCAAGTTGTATTTGATAGACACCCTCATCGTTGGGTCTTGAAAATGACCTTGTACACCTTATGCCCCCAAGCATTTGCCAACTTGTGTCGACCAGATGGATGACTGCGAAGGTATACCCTGGCGCCAACATTTAAAGGTTTATCCTTTGCCTTCAGGTCGTAATGTTCCTTTCGGGTTGTAGCAAGTTTACGGATAGACTCCCCTGCTTGTTCGAATGCTCTGGTTAAGGCTTCAGTGTGGGAGGCAAGCCATTTGTGTACTACAGTTCCTCCTGCGTTGTCGACCTCTCCAGACGAGTACGTACCCAACAGAAAAAAAAATCCACCGGCAACCGAGGGTCCCTACCGAACATGAGATAGAAAGGAGTGAACCCTGTGGAAGCATGCTCAGTTGCATTATAAGCATATGTCACCTCAGGCAAGTGTTCCGACCATCGACATTTTTGTTTTGGCTCTAATGTCTTCAATAAGTTGTGTAATGTTCGGTTGAACCTTTCGTCGTTTTTATCCTCAGATCTTACTCTTTGAACGCAAGGAAAACCGAACCAAAGCGTGTAATGGGTGTTACATCGTAACATGGTGACGGGAAGTACTAATGGTTTACACACAAATACACTTAAACAGTTCGAAAAAAAACGATACTTGGAATAAATCTATATTGGAACAATTGTTATTTTTATTTATTCTCTCTGTCGTATTTATTATTAAATATTGCGTTATATGTACGTTTATCGGCGAGTAATATCGAGCGGAATAGTCAGCTTTACCAAAGAAACATAATAGTTCATTCTTGATTCGACCACTCTCAAAACCGCAGGCCGGTCCCCTTTCTCTCAGCATGAACTTCCTATACACTTACATATAAGTATGTCATCCACTCTTGTACGGGCTTCCGAACAACTCCCCTTGGACGAATCCCCCCCGGACGATTACCCCCCCCCCGGACGATTCCCCTCGGACAATTCCCAATCCTGGCAATTGTTCCCCACAGAATTCCCACTCCGGACAATTCACAACCATGATAATTCTCCCCCCCCCCCTGACAATTGCCCCGGACAGTTTTCCCCCGGACATTCCCCTCCTCGGAAATTTCGACGATCGATTGACAGCCGATGTAGGCGGGGTTTAGGCTATTAGTCTAGTAAAAATGGGGGTGAACCTAGAACTAACTGCAACAGTTACTGACTTACGGAAGTATACTACTGTTGAATGCACCATCAGGGGCGTGTGCAGGGAGGGGGCCTGCTCGAAAATGTTGGCTAAATAATGAAGATAATTTACTACAACAAATGGCATAATATTGCACCAGTTTGCATCTAAGTACACTTCCTTATTAAAATATCTCTAAAAGGGGAGGGGGACACCCCCTCCACTTAGAACCCTCCCCCAGTATTGCAGTCACTACATTTAATCACATGTTGGACCCCCCCCCCCCCCCGTGGAAATTTCTGCACACGCATCTGACCATCAATCACAAGTCGATCAAAAGTTTAAAAAGTAACATTTTGGCTCATAGCTCAAAGCGCGAGCAAAACGGCGAGTATTTAGAATGGTTGCATTAGGAGTCGTATATAGGTCATGTTGGAGTGAAAGTTTATGATGTAGCCTACATCAAGGATGCGTGATACCAATGATGAAAACGCGCGCGAAGCGAGCGAAAAGTTCTGATATCCAGGTTTCATGCATGAAAAATGCGCAAGGTATCACTGACAGCAGAAGTGCAGCTAGTGAGCGTAGAGAAAATGGTGTAGTTGCTGGCTACCATGCATACGAAGTGGGCCGATGAAAGGACTGTCACCAAAACAGTGTCGCTAGTGCGGCGAGCGAAGCCCTAGGAAAATGTTGTGGTAGCTAGATATCGTGCATAGAAAGGGAGAAAAAACTATCACGCTTATCAACCTAGCTAGTACACGTGAATCGCGCGAACAAATTTGGCAAAAGTCAGTTACCATGCATGCAAAATGCGTAAAATTTAACGTAAAAAAATTCTATTCTAATCTATCAGTTTCTACTTTGAACACCAGAACTTGGTATTTTAATCTTTACTTTGTGAGTGTGCGGAAGGGACAGGAAAAGGGGAGGGCAGAGGGGAGGGAATAGGGAGGGGGTAGGAAGATATCCTGAGTCTGACTGAGTGCGGTAGAGGAACAGAACAAAAGAGCAGCACTGTTTCAGTAAAGACCGTTTCAGTACATAATGTGATGCAGGCAATTGAAATGAGGTAGAATTATCAGACGGCCTCTAACAAAGTTACTGCCAAATCATAATATACACAGAAAAATTATAAGAAAGGCTGAGACAGAACTATATGGTGATATTTCTTCCATCTGTTGTTGTGTCCATAACTAGGAGTAAACACCACATATTTTCATTAGGACTCCATCTGTGTTTAATTGTCTTTAATTGGCTTCAACTTGTAGATTGATTTAATTTGGGCCAAAATCACTGTATCAGTGCTTATACCTTTCTTTGACGATGGCTTGTCTTTTCTTCTAAGTGTCCTGACATTCAGCGAATAATATTTGGAAATTTTTAATCCATCCCCTGCTCTCCTCCCTTTATAGCACAAATAGAGTTAAGAGGTCAGCTGTTTATCTTGTATCTTTTTATTATTTATATTGAACAGCTCTGGTTAAGTGCCTACTTATATTATAATAAGCACTGTAATATATACCATGCTTAATTATACTTCAAGGAAATACTTTTAATCATCAAAGTCTTAGCATAAAATGACAAAGTTATCAAATTCTGACACAGTATGCATGTAAGTCTAGGTCTATGGTTAGTCATTACAAAGTGTATAAAGCGTTATAATAATAGTAATAATGGTGATTTAACACACACACATATTTAGGCGGAAGGGTGTTCATGGAGAGAAAAGGTATTCACTCAAACCGTCAAGGTATTTATAAGCTGTACCAAAGCACAGACTCTTGTCTTTCTGCGTACAAAATAATACTCCCTGTGCCATTGCGTAGAATCTACCGAAGCATAGTATTTTACACAATATAATCTTGGTCCAGGCCACACATAGTTTGAGATAATTTTTTTCGCGGATCTGGTCTGTGCAATACAGATAAACTACCGATACATTTGAAAAATTAAACAAAATACCTGATCTAAATGCAAAACGTCCGAACAATAAACTCACACTGAAGGCGAACAATTCTCATTACATACTCTAAACTTTCCAAATGTTGCTTACGATGCTTCCTATTTTTACAGTCTCGCTGCGCTCATTTTCTTATGTAACGGGTCCTTTTTAATCCTCACGTAGCCTATGACTTTGAATAGTGTGACTTTCAGCTGGGGTTTTGATTTTTGGGGGAACCCCCAAGAAATCTCTCATGATGCATATTCATCAGTCTGAAAACCGTACGCGTCCATTGTGGCCAGATTGTTGGCGTCCAAAGATGGGTCGCAGGCAGTGACGTCGCTAGAGGGGGAGGGGGGGCGTGGGGGTGTCTCACCCATAAACTTGGTAAAACTGACGATAGTTGGAAAATTGGAGTGCGACAGTCGGAATTTCCGACTGTCGCACTCTAATTTACCTAGGCTTATTCATATATTCCTGTACTGTCAATGACCTAAAAATTAAACAAATCGGTCAAAATTGACCTTTAATCAGTCATATTTACCACGTGTTCCTTGCCACTTTGAGAAATTGTTTCTCGCGATCCTTATACTCCACCATACAAAACTTCGTGTAATTTTGAATACTCTAAAACCAAAATGCCTAATAGAACTACCGTACAACGTTCGCCAACTTCAATTCGGTTTATTTATGTACTTATTTTGCTATTGGGTGGGTTGACCCTGTTCAATAGCTTCAAGTAAGTTCAGTATATATCAGTGACGTAGCCAGGGGAGAGCAATGGGAGCAACTGCTCCTCCCCCCCCCCCGCCCCTTTCACTGTCGAAAAAATGTTATAAACTGTTGGTTTTTTGTATGGTATTTTGTCAGTGCTCTTTTGACCTTGTTACTCGTCAGCTCCGTTAACTCAAATATAATCGTCGTAACATTCAGCCTACTGATTCATCTACTTAGTTTGGCAGATGCAATTAGCTAACCCTAGCCTATAGCCAATTACCAGCCTACAGTTGGCCACTGCGTAATAAAATAAATATAGCCTACCTACCCGCACTCGATGGAAAGTTACTAACTGTATGCACAACGACGACGACAACGGGCGTTCTCATCCTTTCTATGATTCGTCATAAGTTGTTGCACGAACAGCATGTTATGAAGCTAAGCTATCAATCGTACGTGATACGCGCTTCCTATTAATAATTATTACACTGCTAAATATGAAAGTTTATATTGTCCATCAGTTAAGTTCGTCAAATGTATTAAAGTCTAGACATTGGACAATAAACAAGAATCATCCTACTGGAAAAATTGTAAAAGAGCACTATGTTTGTCTTTTTGATATAATATGTAAAAGAACATGTAAAAGAATTACTTAAACCGGAAACAAAATCTGCTGATAATATGATATCATATGATAATTATGAAACTGGCAAAACATTGCACCAGATCGCATCTAAGGATCTTTAACTTATTGATGATCACCTTCATTTTTTGTTGTACAAATTATATTCTTCAAAATATCGGCTTTTCCAAATTCCATTGGGCCCTAGGCTAGGTTTAACTGTAGTTACAACTGATTATCTCAATTGTACAGTGGCCGAGAAATCCATGATGTTGAGAAACCTCTCGATTTTACCAACAAGGCAGCAGTCGGAATTTTCTGGCTTCAAAACCCATCCAGTTGGAATTTCAGCCACTACACCCCCCCCCCCCCCCCTAATCGCCAGACATTAGCTACGTCCCTGGTCGCAGGTTATATGTGGTGAGTTGCGTATGGCAAGCCATGTGGGACAAACACCGCATACAGTAATATATATATATAAACGCACTTGATATAGACAACAGCATGATTTAATACGTGTATATATTCGAATTAATACGTGTATATATTTGAATTTAATCCTAATATGTATTTGAGTTATGTACGTGATATATTCGAATTAATACACGGATATATTCAAATTAATTCGCGTATATATTCAAATTAATACGCGGATATGTTACGCGGTGTTTGTCCCACGTGGCTTGCCATATACGTTTGGCCTGGGTGTACGTCAATAGAGACTAAATTCGTAATCTCTCATTTATTGCACTGGCGAGGCTTCCAAGTGATAACTCGTTTGTGAAAGCTATAAGACATATCAGTTATTGCCTGATTTAATACGCGTATTTATTCGAATTTACGCGCATAGATTCGTATTTATGCGGGGATATATTATGCGTTGTTTGTCCCATATGGATTTGCCATAGTCGCTAGGCCTTTTCAGATATTCTAAACCAGGCAGAAAAACTGCATGTTGGTTTCGATGATGCTACATGAATAATGTTATATGAACGTGACACACTATGCTGTAGCGTATAGCCAGGATAAGCCACATACTTCAGAGAAGTCCTGTAAAAAGCATTGAGATATGACAAACAATATTCACTTTTGCAGCTGATAACCCAAATGGACGCTGTCCTTGTATTCAGCATACAAATTGATATCTACCAAATACAACTTGCTTCTTCTCAGGCCTCGACAAATAATTTTTAAAGTACTCACTATTTGGGGACCTTGACCAAAAAATAAACCCGCAAAAATGCAAGATTGCCTCGGCTAATATGATTGGTGTTCAAGTCTCCATATAGTAGCATAAGCGTAGGAGGCGGGGAGGGGGTGAGCTGGGGGGCTGCAGCACCCCAACCAAAAATGTTTGTGAAAATTCGGGCAATATGCTGATAACTTTTCGGGCACCTACTGAAAGAAAAATAATTTGCAAAGTGACTTTCAATGGTTAAATTGATATTATTATGATCATTATTATTGTAACTACTTCCCCCAATAGTTACAACCAATATGGGAGGGTAATAATACGGCAAATGATTGTATGCTAATAGCATGCGATATAATAACCGATGCATGCCTATGTGATATGCACATTGACAGGTTGACCTCTACCAGTAGAGGTCACTGGTAGAGGTCACTGGTAGAGGTCACTGGTAGAGGTCACTGGTCGTGCCTTACACTCCGATCAGGGGGTCAGGGTTCCATAACAACTCCCTGCTCCAATAACCAGATTAGAAAGCACACAACCAGCAAAAGATTTCATTTTGCAGCCGCCCTGGCGTCCTAGAAAGGACATGTCGTATTGAAAACATTTCATTTTCATTTATTGAAACCAGTATAAATATAGCATATTTATAAAAAGGAGTACACATGTCAAACTCAAAAATAAATAAATATGAAAACCATGATAGATAAGATGTTCAAGAGATTGCACAACAAGAAAGCGTTAAAACTATGTACATTACTAGAACTAGGTGAAACAATTAAAGAATATGAAAACCGTGGTAGATAAGATATTCAAAAGATTGCACATCAAGAAAGCGTTTAAACTATATACATTACTAGAACTAGGTGAAACAATGAGTAAAATTAAATGAAAGGTTCCAAAATACCAAATTGAATGTAAATTGCAGCACGGTAGATGAAAGAGTTCTTATAAAGTTGAATTCTATATTTTGGCAAGATATGAGGGTTCCTAAGATTCCTGGTAGCTTTCACCAACAGACAATTAAGTGGCCCATGTAGTGGGTGATCTTTGTCATCTCTAATTTTATTTGTCATCTTTACAAATTCATTCTTTGCAGCTGTGTTTACTTGATCCTTCAGTAATAGCTGGCTTACATTCAATATACGTGAAGTATACTTAAGGAATCTCATCAGTCTATGCTTGTCAGAAGATGATATAAAGTGATACCACACAGGAACAGCATAAAGTAAATGTGGCAGAATAAAGGAGCTGAACACATTTTTCCTTGCACCTTCATTAAAGAATGACACAATATAGGCAAGACTTGAAACAAAATAATACACTTTTTTCAAGATTTTCGAGATATGCGACGTGAACGTTAGATTATCATCAATACATACTCCTATAGGTATTCAGTTCTTGATGTTCGTTCTACCTCAGATTCATGTATGGTGACACCTTGTGATCTTGCAGACAGAAGACCTTGATGTTTATATTGATGTTAGCAAAGCACATTTCCTTCGACTTCTTAGCATTTAGCAACAAATTCTTTCTATCACATGTTGAAACCACGTCGTTGACTGATTGCTGATAGTTCAGCTGATCATTGACACATGAACTCTTGGATATTTTGCATAATATAGCAGTGTCATCGGCATATTTTGTGATTGAGATATGACCACGAGACTTGATTTCATCCGTATATAATGTGAAGAGTAAAGCAGACAATGGACCACCCTGAGGCACTCCAACTTTAATCTCTGACCTATCAGACAACCCATTCTCCAATTTAACGTGTCTTGACCACCCAGTTAAGAACTGAGCAAGCCAGTGTAGGAGCCATGGTTCAGTGATGAAACCTGACAGATCTGTAATTAATTGATTTGGTAGGACGGTATTGAAAGCACTTGAGAAATCTAAGAAAAGCACCTTTGCTATTGTGGTTTCCTTGCAATTTAATTCTGACACAACCTCGTGGATAAGTAACAGCACAGCATCTACACATGATACACCTTTTCTGTAGGCGAATTGACGCTTGTCCCCAAATTGATTGATACTGTCAGTTAGTCGTGGCAGGAGGATCCTTTGCATACTGTTAAAAGCAATACTTGCTAGGTCAATTGGTCTAAAATCATTCACATCTTTGGGATTCGCCACTTTTGGTACAGGTGATGTTAGTGCTGTTTTCCACAGGTTAGGGATCTGACTATGTTGTAAGCTTTCTTGGAAGAGTGATGTGTATATTGGAGCTAATTAAAAAGAAAAGAATTTAAAAACCCACCACGGAATTTTATCTGACCCACAAGCAACACCCCTTTTGACCTTCCCAAACTGTTTCCTTACCACATTGACATCAAGTTCATGACAACCCTCATTCTTCTCAGGTAGGTATAACGGTATATCTTTACTTATTGAGTCATTAAACCGTCCAAAATAGTCGGATAGTTCCTTCCCAAAATCTGCATCAACCCGCCTAGGCTGGTCATCTTTAGTAAGGTCTCTTATGGATTTGACGACATCCCAGAATGCACGAGAGTTTCCTTTTATTCCTCCAAAGGTGTCACTTCGCAGATTGTTTACGTGCTTATTGATTTCCCTCTGTATCCTGTTCCTGGAGATGTTGTCTTTGTCCTCGATGGCCTTCTGTTTTTGCTTTTCCAGTTGTTTGATCTTGTTGTCTGGGGGGATTCGCTTCATCATCTCAGCAGGTGTTATTTTCTTCATTGGTATGCATACATCGCTGACGAATCCAATGTAACTTGAAATGACGTCAGTTAATTCGTCTGGGTCATCGCAGCCTTCACGAAATACATTCCAGTCGGTCGTTTGAAGCATCTCTTGCATGCTCCTGACGTTATCAAATGACAAGTCCTTCTGTGATCTACTTCGTCGTTGCTTCTTAGCACGATGCTTCTCTGTGTACTTCGGGATGAGTAGGACACTGCTGTGGTCGGATGTGGATATCGGGTGGGATTTCTTTACATGGTAGACGTCACCCGTGACATACACGGCGTCCAGGACAGAATTGGACGAAGGGAAAGTAGCAAAATTCACCAGATTCTTGAAACCCATTGTCTCAATACATGCGATGCTTTCTCGATTGACATCTCCAGCAATTATGAAGTGAGTTCGTGGGTTTTCCTTCTGGAGCTTAGTAATTGCTGATTTCAGTTCTTTATCTGCAGTTGAGAAATTTGATAACGGCCTGGTGTATACATTCACGATCGTTACATTCGACATGTCGCTGGGGAGGTATCGTGGCCTGGCTCTCACGGCAAGAAGCTCAATATCCGGGATTGAAATACTACAACATACCTTTGGGTAGCTCACTGCCCAGTCTTTCCAGATATACGTTATCAATCCACCGCCATTTGCCGAAAATTGTCTGTCATGGCGAAACATAAAGTAATTTGCCAAACAACAAAATAAATTAATTTTTGCAGCCGCCCTGGCGCCCTAGAAAGAGACGTGTCGTATTGAAAACACCAAAATCAATTTTTAAAAATCACTGAAAAGAAGAGCATTCATAGTGAAATTTTCATATTAACTGTGAGAAGATATACAGCTCCAACCAAACTCGGTAAGTTTCTTTCATATTTTCATAGTTTCTATAAAAGCCTATAGTTTCACTACTGTATATATAATAAAATATTTCAACTCGATTCAATTTGCAGCAATTAATTTTCTTTGACTCTCACAATTTGTATCCTCATTAATATTTCTTTAACTCTTAGACTGTATCCTTCATCCAAATTAAGCTTAAAGCTCTTTTGTACAAATAAACTGCAAGTAGGTGTCTCCATCAGTGGCAAAATCGTTTCAGAATGTACCTAACGATTGCAACACATCTCATCATTAGTACAGACCTACTATTATATAATATTATCTTATGTTTTCATATTAGATGTGTGTACATACTTTCACTATTTCTTGAATCACTGCAGTAAGTTAATCAATAAATTGCCGACTTATCGGCCACCAAATTTGGATTGCTAAACTTACTAAAAATATTCAAATTTTACTTTTCCCGACCTCCATAATGATTCCCATGTAGACGTTAAGGAATGTAAATTTAGTCTATTCAGGACATTAGTAAAGCAAAATACTAAATGGATAGAAGTAAAAGTTTTTTCTCAAGTTTGAGTAAAACTGACAGTCATTTTTGGACAGGGAGTAAGAGAGGGGGGGGGGGGGAGGGGAGGGGCTTTCTAGAATATTTGTGTGCAATGCTGATAGTATTCAACAACTGTTCTTGTCTCATTTCGAAAACCTGGGAAAAGATTCCCGTTTGTGCTTTTTATTTTGAAAGTAACTTGAACAATACGATACAAGACACTTCTCATCATTATTACATATTAACATTTTTTCCCTCTCTATTTATATTATTATATTTCATTCTCTATTTCTTGTTAAACTTTACACCGTTTGGTGTGTAGCAGGTCATCATAGTGTATTTCAACGTTTAGCGACATATCGAGCGCTCCAAACTGAAATCATAAAAATGTTTTAATAAGATCTCTATGATACATTTCTGAATTTGGTCGACAATGTATATGATTGCCCTATTTTTGCGAAGCAAAAACAATGCTACATATAATTGGTATTGTATAGCAATTGACCAAATTTATGTAGCAATTTTCGCCCTGCAATAGAATTGCACATTTTGTGACTGTTGATTTCAGTATTATGAACTGGACATCAAAATCTACTAATACTATAGAGTTGTATATATGCAAAATATAACAAAACAGATTTTGGAATGAACATCTTTTTGTTTACCAAAAAGAAGCACAAATTCTTCACAAAAGAATCAAAATTTCTTCCAATCCTACGATGATTGAATTTGTTTGACTTTGAAAACAAGTAAATAACATTTCAACCCCGCACGGCACAGTTAACAATATTTCCATCTCAGAGATTTTCAAGCTAAAAACAGTCAATGATGCATTTACAAATTTCCCGTAATTTGATTGGCTAATAGTCCCTTAACCATTGTCTGAAAACATTCTTGCATCTATATATGCAGCTCATGATTGCAGCTATATTGTGCAGATATCGGTTGAGTTGTTCAGCGATTTTAGAATTATGTCGGGTTTTGATGCAAATATGAATGAATCATATTGCAGCTCGCCGTTTGTGTTTTTCTTCCCAAAGTATTTGCAAAGAATAATGCCCATTGCCGACGGATCCTCGCTGTGTGTGTGTGAGGGGGGGGGGGGGGTTCACTCATTTGCAATTACTGAATAAATAGGCAAATATACTGCATCGCATTTTACGCTATACATTTTGCGATGGGATGCCGGTCAATTCGTACGGTGTATGACTATAGGCCTATTTTCAGTTTGGGTGAATTTGCTCACGTATATCAGACAGGGATTCAGGGAAGTGTGGGATTGTTTTCTTCAGAAATGTTCCGGTAATTTTGTGCCTTGCTCGCTCAAATAAAAGTCCCACGTCCCACTACCTCTCTCTGTGTGCGCATCACTTCCCCCGACTCAATCTTCAGCTATCCCTGTGAAATGTGTCTATATATGTCTCTTGAGACATAAAGTGTGTTGTATAAGTTCAAACAAACACCTCATTTCTTTATTTCCTCAGTCAAGCAGAAGACAAATTTTACTCAAGATGAATCTGAAGACGTTTGCCTTTTTCTTGTTGGTGTTGGCGGTCGTTGCCGTATCAACCATCAGTAAGTGCTTTCATAAAATGCAGGCATAACAGGCATTGGCGTAGGAGCCCAATTTGATTGGGGGGGGGGGGGAGGGGCTGTAACGACTTGTTCGCGCGCTCCGCGCGCGTTCAACATCTTAATGTACATATCATATAGGCATTAAATGGTTAGTTCATCGCATGCCAATTACATACAATCATTTTGCCGTGTTATTACCATTTTTGGGGAGTCGTTAAAATAATAATGATATTAATAATATAAGTTTAATCATTGAAAAAAACATTGCAATTTATTTTTCTTTCAGTAGGTGCCCGACAAATTCTCAGCATATTTCCCGAATTTTCACCAACAAAATTTGATTGGGGGGCTACTAAGACGTAACCACTGCAAAGGGTACGGTCTATAGTGTATTCTTCACATTGTCGGCAACTTTAATGTCGCGTTGTCGAATTTCTGCCCCTGTCTGCCTCACATGGTCGCTTCGATGTTTGTTTGTTACGACAAAGCGTAGAAGACAGCTCATTGTGACCTCATTGGCTGGCCATAGCACACCCTAGCTTGGGTTAATATAAGTCCATAAAATTGTACTTTCCCGCCACATGGCAAAATGCTATAATTTGCACAACTTTTGCAGATTGGTTACCGAAAATATCGGTAGCTATTGGTGTTGGAGTGAAAACTTAAGTCCGTGGAAGCACAACTAGATCGTTCTATGGCTTTGGAATACAGCGTATAATATGTTATCATTTGTGAAAGGCCATGGTACAGAATACTACAAGTATATACATGAAGATACCCAGTAGTAACTAGTTTGGTTTGTTACCTAACACGATATTTTATGAAGTTGGCCATACGATAGTTTGGAAGCATTTATGTACTTGCCTTTCCGTTGATCCAGCACGACAAAGTATATGGAACCATATACAGTTGTTATATAGAGGTGGGCGGACTATATTTGTGTGGAATTCATACTGTGACTGCGGCCGGGTTTTTAGTGACTCAAATATGGACTAGCTGTCCAGAAGGAGTTAACTACTGTGGGTGTTGTACGATCTGTATCGATGAACTCTTGTCTGAACCAATCATAATTACATTCGTAGAGCCTAACAGAGCAAACAGACAGATACTTGTATATTGTATGTATATTTCTATACACAGATGCTGATTGCACCAGGAATGGCCACACTTGGGCATCTGGTACTGTTTATAGGCCCACTTCGAGGATGACATGTTACTGTAGTGGTTCAACTGCCCAGTGTAGTTCTGTGTAATGATGTCTGACGGACATGAACCCTATAGATGAAGAAGTGTAAGTTAGATTATGTGAAATGCATCGATAGTGGGGATACTTGTTTATTCTGTTAGGAGAAGCAAATTAGACATATATGTTACTTTTGCCTGTTTGCCAAGTCGTGTGTAACTTTAAATATACCATGTACAAGTACCACATGGATTACCATCGATAGTCGTAGATATAGTATAAAATATATGTTGTGAATAGTATATATATATATATATATATATTTGCAAGTACATGTGCAAGTACATCGTTATCCTCAACCAGGGGCATAGGAATCGTGTGGGGGGGGGGGAGGGGGATAACAATATAACAAATCTAAATACTACATTATTCAAATATTTTGCTTACGGTTCTCTTTCACTGAATGAGGGCCGGACAAAAATTCACTGTGGGACGTTTTTGTAGGCATAACACTTTAATATATGGCCTATGTACCTATATAGATTATAGTACCTTTATCGTGAATAAGTATAGTGTTTTACATACGGTACAAATGTTTTCAAGGATTAAGTTTGAAAATTTGAAATTTTCGTCGTTTTTATCCTCAGATCTTACTCTTTGAACGCAAGGAAAACCGAACCGAAGCGTGTAATGGGTGTTACATCGTAACATGGTGACCGGAAGTACTAATGGTTTACACACAAATACACTTAAACAGTTCGGAAAAAACGATATTTGGAATAAATCTATATTGGAACAATTGTTATTTTTATTTATTCTCTCTGTCGTATTTATTATTAAATATTGCGTTATATGTACGTTTATCGGCGAGTAATATCGAGCGGAATAGTCAGCTTTACCAAAGAAACATAATAGTTCATTCTTGATTCGACCACTCTCAAAACCGCAGGCCGGTCCCCTTTCTCTCAGCATGAACTTCCTATACACTTACATATAAGTATGCCATCCACTCTTGTACGGGCTTCCGAACAACTCCCCTTGGACGAATCCCCCCCCCGGACGATTACCCCCCCCGGACGATTCCCCTCGGACAATTCCCAATCCTGGCAATTGTTCCCCAGAGAATTCCCACTCCAGACAATTCCCAACCATGATAATTCCCCCCCCCCCCCTTGACAATTGTCCCGGACAGTTTTCCCCCGGACATTCCCCTCCTCGGAAATTTCGACGATTGATTGACAGCCGATGTAGGCGGGGTTTAGGCTATTAGTCTAGTAAAAATGGGGGTGAACCTAGAACTAACTGCAACAGTTACTGACTTACGGAAGTATACTACTGTTGAATGCACCATCAGGGGCGTGTGCAGGGAGGGGGCCTGCTCGAAAATGTTGGCTAAATAATGAAGATAATTTACTACAACAAATGGCATAATACTGCACCAGTTTGCATCTAAGTACACTTCCTTATTAAAATATCTCTAAAAGGGGAGGGGGACACCCCCTCCACTTAGAACCCTCCCCCAGTATTGCAGTCACTACATTTAATCACATGTTTGACCCCCCCCCCCCCGTGGAAATTTCTGCACACGCATCTGACCATCAATCACAAGTCGATCAAAAGTTTAAAAAGTAACATTTTGGCTCATAGCTCAAAGCGCGAGCAAAACGGCGAGTATTTAGAATGGTTGCATTAGGAGTCGTATATAGGTCATGTTGGAGTGAAAGTTTATGATGTAGCCTACATCAAGGATGCGTGATACCAATGATGAAAACGCGCGCGAAGCGAGCGAAAAGTTCTGATATCCAGGTTTCATGCATGAAAAATGCGCAAGGTATCACTGACAGCAGAAGTGCAGCTAGTGAGCGTAGAGAAAATGGTGTAGTTGCTGGCTACCATGCATACGAAGTGGGCCGATGAAAGGACTGTCACCAAAACAGTGTCGCTAGTGCGGCGAGCGAAGCCCTCGGAAAATGTTGTGGTAGCTAGATATCGTGCATAGAAAGGGAGAAAAAACTATCACGCTTATCAACCTAGCTAGTACACGTGAATCGCGCGAACAAATTTGGCAAAAGTCAGTTACCATGCATGCAAAATGCGTAAAATTTAACGTAAAAAAATTCTATTCTAATCTATCAGTTTCTACTTTGAACACCAGAACTTGGTATTTTAATCTTTACTTTGTGAGTGTGCGGAAGGGACAGGAAAAGGGGAGGGCAGAGGGGAGGGAATAGGGAGGGGGTAGGAAGATATCCTGAGTCTGACTGAGTGCGGTAGAGGAACAGAACAAAAGAGCAGCACTGTTTCAGTAAAGACCGTTTCAGTACATAATGTGATGCAGGCAATTGAAATGAGGTAGAATTATCAGACGGCCTCTAACAAAGTTACTGCCAAATCATAATATACACAGAAAAATTATAAGAAAGGCTGAGACAGAACTATATGGTGATATTTCTTCCATCTGTTGTTGTGTCCATAACTAGGAGTAAACACCACATATTTTCATTAGGACTCCATCTGTGTTTAATTGTCTTTAATTGGCTTCAACTTGTAGATTGATTTAATTTGGGCCAAAATCACTGTATCAGTGCTTATACCTTTCTTTGACGATGGCTTGTCTTTTCTTCTAAGTGTCCTGACATTCAGCGAATAATATTTGGAAATTTTTAATCCATCCCCTGCTCTCCTCCCTTTATAGCACAAATAGAGTTAAGAGGTCAGCTGTTTATCTTGTATCTTTTTATTATTTATATTGAACAGCTCTGGTTAAGTGCCTACTTATATTATAATAAGCACTGTAATATATACCATGCTTAATTATACTTCAAGGAAATACTTTTAATCATCAAAGTCTTAGCATAAAATGACAAAGTTATCAAATTCTGACACAGTATGCATGTAAGTCTAGGTCTATGGTTAGTCATTACAAAGTGTATAAAGCGTTATAATAATAGTAATAATGGTGATTTAACACACACACATATTTAGGCGGAAGGGTGTTCATGGAGAGAAAAGGTATTCACTCAAACCGTCAAGGTATTTATAAGCTGTACCAAAGCACAGACTCTTGTCTTTCTGCGTACAAAATAATACTCCCTGTGCCATTGCGTAGAATCTACCGAAGCATAGTATTTTACACAATATAATCTTGGTCCAGGCCACACATAGTTTGAGATAATTTTTTTCGCGGATCTGGTCTGTGCAATACAGATAAACTACCGATACATTTGAAAAATTAAACAAAATACCTGATCTAAATGCAAAACGTCCGAACAATAAACTCACACTGAAGGCGAGCAATTCTCATTACATACTCTAAACTTTCCAAATGTTGCTTACGATGCTTCCTATTTTTACAGTCTCGCTGCGCTCATTTTCTTATGTAACGGGTCCTTTTTAATCCTCACGTAGCCTATGACTTTGAATAGTGTGACTTTCAGCTGGGGTTTTGATTTTTGGGGGAACCCCCAAGAAATCTCTCATAATGCATATTCATCAGTCTGAAAACCGTACGCGTCCATTGTGGCCAGATTGTTGGCGTCCAAAGATGGGTCGCAGGCAGTGACGTCGCTAGAGGGGGGGGGGGGGGGGCATGGGGGTGTCTCACCCATAAACTTGGTAAAACTGACGATAGTTGGAAAATTGGAGTGCGACAGTCGGAATTTCCGACTGTCGCACTCTAATTTACCTAGATATATTCCTGTACTGTCAATGACCTAAAAATTAAACAAATCGGTCAAAATTGACCTTTAATCAGTCATATTTACCACGTGTTCCTTGCCACTTTGAGAAATTGTTTCTCGCGATCCTTATACTCCACCATACAAAACTTCGTGTAATTTTGAATACTCTAAAACCAAAATGCCTAATAGAACTACCGTACAACGTTCGCCAACTTCAATTCGGTTTATTTATGTACTTATTTTGCTATTGGGTGGGTTGACCCTGTTCAATAGCTTCAAGTAAGTTCAGTATATATCAGTGACGTAGCCAGGGGAGAGCAATGGGAGCAACTGCTCCTCCCCCCCCCCCCGCCCCTTTCACTGTCGAAAATTTTTTATAAACTGTTGGTTTTTTGTATGGTATTTTGTCAGTGCTCTTTTGACCTTGTTACTCGTCAGCTCCGTTAACTCAAATATAATCGTAGTAACATTCAGCCTACTGATTCAGCTACTTAGTTTGGCAGATGCAATTAGCTAACCCTAGCCTATAGCCAATTACCAGCCTACAGTTGGCCACTGCGTAATAAAATAAATATAGCCTACCTACCCGCACTCGATGGAAAGTTACTAACTGTATGCACAACGACGACGACAACGGGCGTTCTCATCCTTTCTATGATTCGTCATAAGTTGTTGCACGAACAGCATGTTATGAAGCTAAGCTATCAATCGTACGTGATACGCGCTTCCTATAAATAATTATTACACTGCTAAATATGAAAGTTTATATTGTCCATCAGTTAAGTTCGTCAAATGTATTAAAGTCTAGACATTGGACAATAAACAAGAATCATCCTACTGGAAAAATTGTAAAAGAGCACTATGTTTGTCTTTTTGATATAATATGTAAAAGAACATGTAAAAGAATTACTTAAACCGGAAACAAAATCTGCTGATAATATGATATCATATGATAATTATGAAACTGGCAAAACATTGCACCAGATCGCATCTAAGGATTTTTAACTTATTGATGATCACCTTCATTTTTTGTTGTACAAATTATATTCTTCAAAATATCGGCTTTTCCAAATTCCATTGCGCCCTAGGCTAGGTTTAACTATAGTTACAACTGATTATCTCAATTGTACAGTGGACGAGAAATCCATGATGTTGAGAAACCTCTCGATTTTACCAACAAGGCAGCAGTCGGAATTTTCTGGCTTCAAAACCCATCCAGTTGGAATTTCAGCCACTACACCCCCCCCCCCCCCCTAATCGCCAGGCATTAGCTACGTCCCTGGTCGCAGGTTATATGTGGTGAGTTGCGTATGGCAAGCCATGTGGGACAAACACCGCATACAGTAATATATATATATATAAACGCACTTGATATAGACAACAGCATGATTTAATACGTGTATATATTCGAATTAATACGTGTATATATTTGAATTTAATCCTAATATGTATTTGAGTTATGTACGTGATATATTCGAATTAATACACGGATATATTCAAATTAATTCGCGTATATATTCAAATTAATACGCGGATATGTTACGCGGTGTTTGTCCCACGTGGCTTGCCATATACGTTTGGCCTGGGTGTACGTCAATAGAGACTAAATTCGTAATCTCTCATTTATTGCACTGGCGAGGCTTCCAAGTGATAACTCGTTTGTGAAAGCTATAAGACATATCAGTTATTGCCTGATTTAATACGCGTATTTATTCGAATTTACGCGCATAGATTCGTATTTATGCGGGGATATATTATGCGTTGTTTGTCCCATATGGATTTGCCATAGTCGCTAGGACTTTTCAGATATTCTAAACCAGGCAGAAAAACTGCATGTTGGTTTCGATGATGCTACATGAATAATGTTATATGAACGTGACACACTATGCTGTAGCGTATAGCCAGGATAAGCCACATACTTCAGAGAAGTCCTGTAAAAAGCATTGAGATATGACAAACAATATTCACTTTTGCAGCTGATAACCCAAATGGACGCTGTCCTTGTATTCAGCATACAAATTGATATCTACCAAATACAACTTGCTTCTTCTCAGGCCTCGACAAATAATTTTTAAAGTACTCACTATTTGGGGACCTTGAGCAAAAAATAAATCCGCAAAAATGCAAGATTGCCTCGGCTAATATGATTGGTGTTCAAGTCTCCATATAGTTGCATAGGCCTAGGAGGCGGGGAGGGGGTGAGCTGGGGGGCTGCAGCACCCCAACCAAAAATGTTTGTGAAAATTCGGGCAATATGCTGATAACTTTTCGGGCACCTACTGAAAGAAAAATAATTTACAAAGTGACTTTCAATGGTTAAATTGATATTATTATGATCATTATTATTGTAACTACTTCCCCCAATAGTTACAACCAATATGGGAGGGTAATAACACGGCAAATGATTGTATGCTAATAGCATGCGATATAATAACCGATGCATGCCTATGTGATATGCACATTGACAGGTTGACCTCTACCAGTAGAGGTCACTGGTAGAGGTCACTGGTAGAGGTCACTGGTCGTGCCTTACACTCCGAACAGGGGATCAGGGTTCCATAACAACTCCCTGCTCCAATAACCAGATTAGAAAGCACACAACCAGCAAAAGATTTCATTTTGCAGCCGCCCTGGCGTCCTAGAAAGGACATGTCGTATTGAAAACAACAAAATAAATTAATTTTTGCAGCCGCCCTGGCGCCCTAGAAAGAGACGTGTCGTATTGAAAACACCAAAATCAATTTTTAAAAATCACTTAAAAGAAGAGCATTCATAGTGAAATTTTCATATTAACTGTGAGAAGATATACAGCTCCAACCAAACTCGGTAAGTTTCTTTCATATTTTCATAGCTTCTATAAAAGCCTATAGTTTCACTACTGTATATATAATAAAATATTTCAACTCTATTCAATTTGCAGCAATTAATTTTCTTTGACTCTCACAATTTGTATCCTCATTAATATTTCTTTAACTCTTAGACTGTATCCTTCATCCAAATTAAGCTTAAAGCTCTTTTGTACAAATAAACTGCAAGTAGGTGTCTCCATCAGTGGCAAAATCGTTTCAGAATGTACCTAACGATTGCAACACATCTCATCATTAGTACAGACCCACTATTATATAATATTATCTTATGTTTTCATATTAGATGTGTGTACATATTTTCACTATTTCTTGAATCACTGCAGTAAGTGAATCAATTGCCGACTTATCGGCCACCAAATTTGGATTGCTAAACTTACTAAAAATATTCAAATTTTACTTTTCCAGACCTCCATAATGATTCCCATGTAGACGTTAAGAAATGTAAATTTAGTCTATTCAGGACATTAGTAAAGCAAAATACTAAATGGATAGAAGTAAAAGTTTTTTCTCAAGTTTGAGTAAAACTGACAGTCAATTTTGGACAGGGAGTAAGAGAGGGGGGGGGGGGAGGGGAGGGGCTTTCTAGAATATTTGTGTGCAATGCTGATATAGTATTCAACAACTGTTCTTGTCTTATTTCGAAAACCTGGTAAAAGATTCCCGTTTGTGCTTTTTATTTTGAAAGTAACTTGAACAATACGATACAAGACACTTCTCATCATTATTACATATTAACATTTTTTCCCTCTCGATTTATATTATTATATTTCATTCTCTATTTCTTGTTAAACTTTACACCGTTTGGTGTGTAGCAGGTCATCATAGTGTATTTCAACGTTTAGCGACATATCGAGCGCTCCAAACTGAAAAAAAAATGTTTTAATAAGATCTCTATGATACATTTCTGAATTTGGTCGACAATGTATATGATTGCCCTATTTTTGCGAAGCAAAAACAATGCTACATATAATTGGTATTGTATAGCAATTGACCAAATTTATGTAGCAATTTTCGCCCTGCAATAGAATTGCACATTTTGTGACTGTTGATTTCAGTATTATGAACTGGACATCAAAATCTACTAATACTATAGAGTTGTATATATGCAAAATATAACAAAACAGATTTTGGAATGAACATCTTTTTGTTTACCAAAAAGAAGCACAAATTCTTCACAAAAGAATCAAAATTTCTTCCAATCCTACGATGATTGAATTTGTTTGACTTTGAAAACAAGTAAATAACATTTCAACCCCGCACGGCACAGTTAACAATATTTCCATCTCAGAGATTTTCAAGCTAAAAACAGTCAATGATGCATTTACAAATTTCCCGTAATTTGATTGGCTAATAGTCCCTTAACCATTGTCTGAAAACATTCTTGCATCTATATATGCAGCTCATGATTGCAGCTATATTGTGCAGATATCGGTTGAGTTGTTCAGCGATTTTGGAATTATGTCGGGTTTTGATGCAAATATGAATGAATCATATTGCAGCTCGCCGTTTGTGCTTTTCTTCCCAAAGTATTTGCAAAGAATAATGCCCATTGCCGACGGATCCTCGCTGTGTGTGTGAGGGGGGGGGGGGTCACTCATTTGCAATTACTGAATAAATAGGCAAATATACTGCATCACATTTTACGCTATACATTTTGCGATGGGATGCCGGTCAATTCGTACGGTGTATGACTATAGGCCTATTTTCAGTTTGGGTGAATTTGCTCACGTATATCAGACAGGGATTCAGGGAAGTGTGGGATTGTTTTCTTCAGAAATGTTCCGGTAATTTTGTGCCTTGCTCGCTCAAATAAAAGTCCCACGTCCCACTACCTCTCTCTGTGTGCGCACCACTTCCCCCGACTCAATCTTCAGCTATCCCTGTGAAATGTGTCTATATATGTCTCTTGACACATAAAGTGTGTTGTATATGTTCAAACAAACACCTCATTTCCTTATTTCCTCAGTCAAGCAGAAGACAAATTTTACTCAAGATGAATCTGAAGACGTTTGCCTTTTTCTTGTGGTGTTGGCGGTCGTTGCCGTATCAACCATCAGTAAGTGCTTTCATAAAATGCAGGCATAACAGGCATTGGCGTAGGAGCCCAATTTGATTGGGGGGGGGGGGAGGGGCTGTAACGACTTGTTCGAGCGCTCCGCGCGCGTTCAACATCTTAATGTACATATCATATAGGCATGCATTAATTGGTTAGTTCATCGCATGCCAATTACATACAATCATTTTGCCGTGTTATTACCATTTTTGGGGAGTCGTTAAAATAATAATGATATTAATAATATAAGTTTAATCATTGAAAAACACATTGCAATTTATTTTTCTTTCAGTAGGTGCCCGACAAATTCTCAGCATATTTCCCGAATTTTCACCAACAAAATTTGATTGGGGGGCTACTAAGACGTAACCACTGCAAAGGGTACGGTCTATAGTGTATTCTTCACATTGTCGGCAACTTTAATGTCGCGTTGTCGAATTTCTGCCCCTGTCTGCCTCACATGGTCGCTTCGATGTTTGTTTGTTACGACAAAGCGTAGAAGACAGCTCATTGTGACCTCATTGGCTGGCCATAGCACACCCTAGCTTGGGTTAATATAAGTCCTTAAAATTGTACTTTCCTGCCACATGGCAAAATGCTATAATTAGCACAACTTTTGCAGATTGGTTACCAAAAATATCGGTAGCTATTGGTGTTGGAGTGAAAACTTAAGTCCGTGGAAGCACAACTAGATCGTTCTATGGCTTTGGAATACAGCGTATAATATATTATCGTTTGTGAAAGGCCATGGTACAGAATACTACAAGTATATACATGAAGATACCCAGTAGTAACTAGTTTGGTTTGTTACCTAACACGATAGTTTATGAAGTTGGCCATACGATAGTTTGGAAGCATTTATGTACTTGCCTTTCCGTTGATCCAGCACGACAAAGTATATGGAACCATATACAGTTGTTATATAGAGGTGAGCGGACTATATTTGTGTGGAATTCATACTGTGACTGCGGCCGGGTTTTTAGTGACTCAAATATGGACTAGCTGTCCAGAAGGAGTTAATTACTGTGGGTGTTGTACGATCTGTATCGATGAACTCTTGTCTGAACCAATCATAATTACATTCGTAGAGCCTAACAGAGCAAACAGACAGATACTTGTATATTGTATGTATATTTCTATACACAGATGCTGATTGCACCAGGAATGGCCACACTTGGGCATCCGGTACTATTTATAGGCCCACTTCGAGGATGACATGTTACTGTAGTGGTTCAACTGCCCAGTGTAGTTCTGTGTAATGATGTCTGACGGACATGAACCCTATAGATGAAGAAGTGTAAGTTAGATTATGTGAAATGCATCGATAGTGCGGATACTTGTTTATTCTGTTAGGAGAAGCAAATTAGACATATATGTTACTTTTGCCTGTTTGCCAAGTCGTGTGTAACTTTAAATATACCATGTACAAGTACCACATGGGTTACCATTGATAGTCGTAGATATAGTATGAAATATATGTTGTGAATAGTATATATACATATATATATATATATATTTGCAAGTACATGTGCAAGTACATCGTTATCCTCAACCAGGGGCATAGGAATCGTGTGGGGGGGGGGGGGAGGGGGATAACAATATAACAAATCTAAATACTACATTATTCAAATATTTTGCTTACGGTTCTCTTTCACTGAATGAGGGCCGGACAAAAATTCACTGTGGGACGTTTTTGTAGGCATAACACTTTAATATATGGCCTATGTACCTATATAGATTATAGTACCTTTATCGTGAATAAGTATAGTGTTTTACATACGGTACAAATGTTTTCAAGGATTAAGTTTGAAAATTTGAAATTTTCGTCGTTTTTATCCTCAGATCTTACTCTTTGAACGCAAGGAAAACCGAACCGAAGCGTGTAATGGGTGTTACATCGTAACATGGTGACGGGAAGTACTAATGGTTTACACACAAATACACTTAAACAGTTCGGAAATAAACGATATTTGGAATAAATCTATATTGGAACAATTGTTATTTTTATTTATTCTCTCTGTCGTATTTATTATTAAATGTTGCGTTATATGTACGTTTACCGGCGAGTAATATCGAGCGGAATAGTCAGCTTTACCAAAGAAACATAATAGTTCATTCTTGATTCGACCACTCTCAAAACCGCAGGCCGGGCCCCTTTCTCTCAGCATGAACTTCCTATACACTTACATATAAGTATGTCATCCACTCTTGTACGGGCTCCCGAACAACTCCCCTTGGACGAATCCCCCCTTCCAGGGACGATACCCCCTCCCCCGGACGATTCCCCTCGGACAATGCCCAATCCTGGCAATTGTTCCCCAGAGAATTCCCACTCCGGACAATTCCCAACCATGATAATTCCCCCCCCCCTGACAATTGCCCCGGACAGTTTTCCCCCGGACATTCCCCTCCTCGGAAATTTCGACGATCGATTGACAGCCGATGTAGGCGGGGTTTAGGCTATTAGTCTAGTAAAAATGGGGGTGAGCCTAGAACTAACTGCAACAGTTACTGACTTACGGAAGTATACTACTGTTGAATTCACCGTCAGGGGCGTGTGCAGGGAGGGGGCCTGCTCGAAAATGTTGGCTAAATAATGAAGATAATTTACTACAACAAATGGCATAATATTGCACCAGTTTGCATCTAAGTACACTTCCTTATTAAAAAATCTCTAAAAGGGGAGGGGGACACCCCCTCCACTTAGAACCCTCCCCCAGTATTGCAGTCACTACATTTAATCACATGTTGGACCCCCCCCCCCCCCCGTGGAAATTTCTGCACACGCATCTGACCATCAATCACAAGTCGATCAAAAGTTTAAAAAGTAACATTTTGGCTCATAGCTCAAAGCGCGAGCAAAACGGCGAGTATTTAGAATGGTTGCATTAGGAGTCGTATATAGGTCATGTTGGAGTGAAAGTTTATGATGTAGCCTACATCAAGGATGCGTGATACCAATGATGAAAACGCGCGCGAAGCGAGCGAAAAGTTCTGATATCCAGGTTTCATGCATGAAAAATGCGCAAGGTATCACTGACAGCAGAAGTGCAGCTAGTGAGTGTAGAGAAAATGGTGTAGTTGCTGGCTACCATGCATACGATGTGGGCCGATGAAAGGACTGTCACCAAAACAGTGTCGCTAGTGCGGCGAGCGAAGCCCTAGGAAAATGTTGTGGTAGCTAGATATCGTGCATAGAAAGGGAGAAAAAACTATCACGCTTATCAACCTAGCTAGTACACGTGAATCGCGCGAACAAATTTGGCAAAAGTCAGTTTCCATGCATGCAAAATGCGTAAAATTTAACGTAAAAAAATTCTATTCTAATCTATCAGTTTCTACTTTGAACACCAGAACTTGGTATTTTAATCTTTACTTTGTGAGTGTGCGGAAGGGACAGGAAAAGGGGAGGGCAGAGGGGAGGGAATAGGGAGGGGGTAGGAAGATATCCTGAGTCTGACTGAGTGCGGTAGAGGAACAGAACAAAAGAGCAGCACTGTTTCAGTAAAGACCGTTTCAGTACATAATGTGATGCAGGCAATTGAAATGAGTAGAATGCGGTAGAATTATCAGACGGCCTCTAACAAAGTTACTGCCAAATCATATAATACACAGAAAAATTATAAGAAAGGCTGAGACAGAACTATATGGTGATATTTCTTCCATCTGTTGTTGTGTCCATAACTAGGAGTAAACACCACATATTTTCATTAGGACTCCATCTGTGTTTAATTGTCTTTAATTGGCTTCAACTTGTAGATTGATTTAATTTGGGCCAAAATCACTGTATCAGTGCTTATACCTTTCTTTGACGATGGCTTGTCTTTTTTTCTAAGTGTCCTGACATTCAGCGAATAATATTTGGAAATTTTTAATCCATCCCCTGCTCTCCTCCCTTTATAGCACAAATAGAGTTAAGAGGTCAGCTGTTTATCTTGTATCTTGTTATTATTTCTATTGAACAGCTCTGGTTAAGTGCCTACTTATGTTATAATAAGCACTGTAATATATACCATGCTTAATTATACTTCAAGGAAATACTTTTAATCATCAAAGTCTTAGCATAAAATGACAAAGTTATCAAATTCTGACACAGTATGCATGTAAGTCTAGGTCTATGGTTAGTCATTACAAAGTGTATAAAGCGTTATAATAATAGTAATAATGGTGATTTAACACACACACATATTTAGGCGGAAGGGTGTTCATGGAGAGAAAAGGTATTCACTCAAACCGTCAAGGTATTTATAAGCTGTACCAAAGCACAGACTCTTGTCTTTCTGCGTACAAAATAATACTCCCTGTGCCATTGCGTAGAATCTACCGAAGCATAGTATTTTACACAATATAATCTTGGTCCAGGCCACACATAGTTTGAGATAATTTTTTTCGCGGATCTGGTCTGTGCAATACAGATAAACTACCGATACATTTAAAAAATTAAACAAAATGCCTGATCTAAATGCAAAACGTCCGAACAATAAACTCACACTGAAGCCGAGCAATTCTCATTACATACTCTAAACTTTCCAAATGCTGCTTACGATGCTTCCTATTTTTAGAGTCTCGCTGCGCTCATTTTCTTATGTAACGGGTCCTTTTTAATCCTCACGTAGCCTATGACTTTGAATAGTGTGACTTTCAGCTGGGGTTTTGATTTTTGGGGGAACCCCCAAGAAATCTCTCATAATGCATATTCATCAGTCTGAAAACCGTACGCGTCCATTGTGGCCAGATTGTTGGCGTCCAAAGATGGGTCGCAGGCAGTGACGTCGCTAGAGGGGGGGGGGGGGGCGTGGGGGTGTCTCACCCATAAACTTGGTAAAACTGACGATAGTTGGAAAATTGGAGTGCGACAGTCGGAATTTCCGACTGTCGCACTCTAATTTACCTAGATATATTCCTGTACTGTCAATGACCTAAAAATTAAACAAATCGGTCAAAATTGACCTTTAATCAGTCATATTTACCACGTTTTCCTTGCCACTTTGAGAAATTGTTTCTCGCGATCCTTATACTCCACCATACAAAACTTCGTGTAATTTTGAATACTCTAAAACCAAAATGCCTAATAGAACTACCGTACAACGTTCGCCAACTTCAATTCGGTTTATTTATGTACTTATTTTGCTATTGGGTGGGTTGACCCTGTTCAATAGCTTCAAGTAAGTTCAGTATATATCAGTGACGTAGCCAGGGGAGAGCAATGGGAGCAACTGCTCCTCCAACCCCCCCCCCCCCCCCCCGCCCCTTTCACTGTCGAAAAAATGTTATAAACTGTTGGTTTTTTGTATGGTATTTTGTCAGTGCTCTTTTGACCTTGTTACTCGTCAGCTCCGTTAACTCAAATATAATCGTAGTAACATTCAGCCTACTGATTCAGCTACTTAGTTTGGCAGATGCAATTAGCTAACCCTAGCCTATAGCCAATTACCAGCCTACAGTTGGCCACTGCGTAATAAAATAAATATAGCCTACCTACCCGCACTCGATGGAAAGTTACTAACTGTATGCACAACGACGACGACAACGGGCGTTCTCATCCTTTCCATGATTCGTCATAAGTTGTTGCACGAACAGCATGTTATGAAGCTAAGCTATCAATCGTACGTGATACGCGCTTCCTATAAATAATTATTACACTGCTAAATATGAAAGTTTATATTGTCCATCAGTTAAGTTCGTCAAATGTATTAAAGTCTAGACATTGGACAATAAACAAGAATCATCCTACTGGAAAAATTGTAAAAGAGCACTATGTTTGTCTTTTTGATATAATATGTAAAAGAACATGTAAAAGAATTACTTAAACCGGAAACAAAATCTGCTGATAATATGATATCATATGATAATTATGAAACTGGCAAAACATTGCACCAGATCGCATCTAAGGATTTTTAACTTATTGATGATCACCTTCATTTTTTGTTGTACAAATTATATTCTTCAAAATATCGGCTTTTCCAAATTCCATTGGGCCCTAGGCTAGGTTTAACTATAGTTACAACTGATTATCTCAATTGTACAGTGGCCGAGAAATCCATGATGTTGAGAAACCTCTCGATTTTACCAACAAGGCAGCAGTCGGAATTTTCTGGCTTCAAAACCCATCCAGTTGGAATTTCAGCCACTACACCCCCCCCCCCCCTAATCGCCAGGCATTAGCTACGTCCCTGGTCGCAGGTTATATGTGGTGAGTTGCGTATGGCAAGCCATGTGGGACAAACACCGCATACAGTAATATATATATATAAACGCACTTGATATAGACAACAGCATGATTTAATACGTGTATATATTCGAATTAATACGTGTATATATTTGAATTTAATCCTAATATGTATTTGAGTTATGTACGTGATATATTCGAATTAATACACGGATATATTCAAATTAATTCGCGTATATATTCAAATTAATACGCGGATATGTTACGCGGTGTTTGTCCCACGTGGCTTGCCATATACGTTTGGCCTGGTGTACGTCAATAGAGACTAAATTCGTAATCTCTCATTTATTGCACTGGCGAGGCTTCCAAGTGATAACTCGTTTGTGAAAGCTATAAGACATATCAGTTATTGCCTGATTTAATACGCGTATTTATTCGAATTTACGCGCATAGATTCGTATTTATGCGGGGATATATTATGCGTTGTTTGTCCCATATGGATTTGCCATAGTCGCTAGGACTTTTCAGATATTCTAAATCAGGCAGAAAAACTGCATGTTGGTTTCGATGATGCTACATGAATAATGTTATATGAACGTGACACACTATGCTGTAGCGTATAGCCAGGATAAGCCACATACTTCAGAGAAGTCCTGTAAAAAGCATTGAGATATGACAAACAATATTCACTTTTGCAGCTGATAACCCAAATGGACGCTGTCCTTGTATTCAGCATACAAATTGATATCTACCAAATACAACTTGCTTCTTCTCAGGCCTCGACAAATAATTTTTAAAGTACTCACTATTTGGGGACCTTGAGCAAAAAATAAACCCGCAAAAATGCAAGATTGCCTCGGCTAATATGATTGGTGTTCAAGTCTCCATATAGTAGCATAGGCGTAGGAGGCGGGGAGGGGGTGAGCTGGGGGGCTGCAGCACCCCAACCAAAAATGTTTGTGAAAATTCGGACATAATGCTGATAACTTTTCGGGCACCTACTGAAAGAAAAATAATTTGCAAAGTGACTTTCAATGGTTAAATTGATATTATTATGATCATTATTATTGTAACTACTTCCCCCAATAGTTACAACCAATATGGGAGGGTAATAACACGGCAAATGATTGTATGCTAATAGCATGCGATATAATAACCGATGCATGCCTATATGATATGCACATTGACAGGTTGACCTCTACCAGTAGAGGTCACTGGTAGAGGTCACTGGTAGAGGTCACTGGTAGAGGTCACTGGTCGTGCCTTACACTCCGATCAGGGGGTCAGGGTTCCATAACAACTCCCTGCTCCAATAACCAGATTAGAAAGCACACAACCAGCAAAAGATTTCATTTTGCAGCCGCCCTGGCGTCCTAGAATGAAAAGGCATGTCGTATTGAAAACAACAAAATAAATTAATTTTTGCAGCCGCCCTGGCGCCCTAGAAAGAGACGTGTCGTATTGAAAACACCAAAATCAATTTTTAAAAATCACTTAAAAGAAGAGCATTCATAGTGAAATTTTCATATTAACTGTGAGAAGATATACAGCTCCAACCAAACTCGGTAAGTTTCTTTCATATTTTCATAGCTTCTATAAAAGCCTATAGTTTCACTACTGTATATATAATAAAATATTTCAACTCGATTCAATTGCAGCAATTAATTTTCTTTGACTCTCACAATTTGTATCCTCATTAATATTTCTTTAACTCTTAGACTGTATCCTTCATCCAAATTAAGCTTAAAGCTCTCTTGTACAAATAAACTGCAAGTAGGTGTCTCCATCAGTGGCAAAATCGTTTCAGAATGTACCTAACGATTGCAACACATCTCATCATTAGTACAGACCTACTATTATATAATATTATCTTATGTTTTCATATTAGATGTGTGTACATACTTCCACTATTTCTTGAATCACTGCAGTAAGTTAATCAATAAATTGCCGACTTATCGGCCACCAAATTTGGATTGCTAAACTTACTAAAAATATTCAAAGTTTACTTTTCCCGACCTCCATAATGATTCCCATGTAGACGTTAAGGAATGTAAATTTAGTCTATTCAGGACATTAGTAAAGCAAAATACTAAATGGATAGAAGTAAAAGTTTTTTCTCAAGTTTGAGTAAAACTGACAGTCATTTTTGGACAGGGAGTAAGAGAGGGGAGGGGAGGGGAGGGGCTTTCTAGAATATTTGTGTGCAATGCTGATATAGTATTCAACAACTGTTCTTGTCTTATTTCGAAAACCTGGGAAAAGATTCCCGTTTGTGCTTTTTATTTTGAAAGTAACTTGAACAATACGATACAAGACACTTCTCATCATTATTACATATTAACATTTTTTCCCTCTCGATTTATATTATTATATTTCATTCTCTATTTCTTGTTAAACTTTACACCGTTTGGTGTGTAGCAGGTCATCATAGTGTATTTCAACGTTTAGCGACATATCGAGCGCTCCAAACTGAAAAAAAAATGTTTTAATAAGATCTCTATGATACATTTCTGAATTTGGTCGACAATGTATATGATTGCCCTATTTTTGCGAAGCAAAAACAATGCTACATATAATTGGTATTGTATAGCAATTGACCAAATTTATGTAGCAATTTTCGCCCTGCAATAGAATTGCACATTTTGTGACTGTTGATTTCAGTATTATGAACTGGACATCAAAATCTACTAATACTATAGAGTTGTATATATGCAAAATATAACAAAACAGATTTGGAATGAACATCTTTTTGTTTACCAAAAAGAAGCACAAATTCTTCACAAAAGAATCAAAATTTCTTCCAATCCTACGATGATTGAATTTGTTTGACTTTGAAAACAAGTAAATAACATTTCAACCCCGCACGGCACAGTTAACAATATTTCCATCTCAGAGATTTTCAAGCTAAAAACAGTCAATGATGCATTTACAAATTTCCCGTAATTTGATTGGCTAATAGTCCCTTAACCATTGTCTGAAAACATTCTTGCATCTATATATGCAGCTCATGATTGCAGTTATATTGTGCAGATATCGGTTGAGTTGTTCAGCGATTTTAGAATTATGTCGGGTTTTGATGCAAATATGAATGAATCATATTGCAGCTCGCCGTTTGTGTTTTTCTTCCCAAAGTATTTGCAAAGAATAATGCCCATTGCCGACGGATCCTCGCTGTGTGTGTGTGAGGGGAGGGGGGGGGGGGTTCACTCATTTGCAATTACTGAATAAATAGGCAAATATACTGCATCGCATTTTACGCTATACATTTTGCGATGGGATGCCGGTCAATTCGTACGGTGTATGACTATAGGCCTATTTTCAGTTTGGGTGAATTTGCTCACGTATATCAGACAGGGATTCAGGGAAGTGTGGGATTGTTTTCTTCAGAAATGTTCCGGTAATTTTGTGCCTTGCTCGCTCAAATAAAAGTCCCACGTCCCACTACCTCTCTCTGTGTGCGCACCACTTCCCCCGACTCAATCTTCAGCTATCCCTGTGAAATGTGTCTATATATGTCTCTTGAGACATAAAGTGTGTTGTATATGTTCAAACAAACACCTCATTTCCTTATTTCCTCAGTCAAGCAGAAGACAAATTTTACTCAAGATGAATCTGAAGACGTTTGCCTTTTTCTTGTTGGTGTTGGCGGTCGTTGCCGTATCAACCATCAGTAAGTGCTTTCATAAAATGCAGGCATAACAGGCATTGGCGTAGGAGCCCAATTTGATTGGGGGGGGGGGAGGGGCTGTAAAGACTTGTTCGCGCGCTCCGCGCGCGTTCAACATCTTAATGTACATATCATATAGGCATTAATTGGTTAGTTCATCGCATGCCAATTACATACAATCATTTTGCCGTGTTATTACCATTTTTGGGGAGTCGTTAAAATAATAATGATATTAATAATATAAGTTTAATCATTGAAAAACACATTGCAATTTATTTTTCTTTCAGTAGGTGCCCGACAAATTCTCAGCATATTGCCCGAATTTTCACCAAAAAAATTTGGTTGGGGGGCTACTAAGACGTAACCACTGCAAAGGGTACGGTCTATTGTGTATTCTTCACATTGTCGGCAACTTTAATGTCGCGTTGTCGAATTTCTGCCCCTATCTGCCTCACATGGTCGCTTCGATGTTTGTTTGTTACGACAAAGCGTAGAAGACAGCTCATTGTGACCTCATTGGCTGGCCATAGCACACCCTAGCTTGGGTTAATATAAGTCCTTAAAATTGTACTTTCCCGCCACATGGCAAAATGCTATAATTAGCACAACTTTTGCAGATTGGTTACCAAAAATATCGGTAGCTATTGGTGTTGGAGTGAAAACTTAAGTCCGTGGAAGCACAACTAGATCGTTCTATGGCTTTGGAATACAGCGTATAATATGTTATGGTTTGTGAAAGGCCATGGTAAAGAATACTACAAGTATATACATGAAGATACCCAATAGTAACTTTGGTTTGTTACCTAACACGATAGTTTATGAAGTTGGTCATACGATAGTTTGAAAGCATTTATGTACTTGCCTTTTCGTTGATCCAGCACGATCAAGTATATGGAACCATATACAGTTGTTATATAGAGGTGGGCGGACTATATGTGTGTGAAGTCTTGCTGTGACTGGGGCTTTGTACTGTTGGTTTTGTACGATCTGTATCGATGAACTCTTGTCTGAACCTAAACGTAGAGACTAACAGAGCAAACATACACACAGATACTTGTATATTGTATGTATATTCTATACACAGATGCTGATTGCACCAGGAATGGCCACACTTGGGCATCTGGTACTGTTTATAGGCCCACTCCGAGAATGACATGTTACTGTAGTGGTTCAACTACCCAGTGTAGTTCTGTGTAATGATGTCTGACGGACATGAACCCTATAGATGAAGAAAACTAACTATAACTGTAAGTTAGATTATGGAAATGCATCGATAGTGGGGATACTTGTTCCTCTGTTAGGAAGAGTAAAATATACAGTGGCGGAGCGTCCATACAGTCAGGGGGCGGATGCCCCCTGACGGACTCAAATGGACTGCTTGTGCCTTTTCAGCTTTTTACCACTTTTCACTTATTCGCGATTATTGACTTTTTAATTGCGCTCTCATCTACCTATTGACATTTGTAACATTTTGTTTGCGATGAAACCTATTTATTCTTTGTTTATCTGCAAATTAGGAAGGCCCGGAAAGGGTCATTTCCGGCGATATAGGGAGTATCTTTACTCAAAAAATTTCGGTACGCTCCGCGCCAACCCGTGGTGGCGCTCCGCTTAGATAGTGTCGGAAGCGCCCCTACAGACTATTCTCGTCCCCCTTGACCAATACCCCTAGCTCCGTCACTGAAAATATAGACATGTTTGCTAAGTCGTGTGTAACTTTAAATATACCATGTACAAAGACCACATGGATTACCATTGATAGTCGTAGGCCTAGATATAGTATGAAATATATGTTGTGAATAGTATGTATATATAAGCATATATAAGCTTTATGCATGTACATCGTAATCCTCAACCAGGGGCATAGCAATCGTGTAGGGGAGGGGGAATAACAACATAACAATACTTAATACTATCGTTATTCAAATATTTTGCTTATGGCACTCTTTCATTGAATGAGGGCCGGACAGAAATTCACTGCGTATGCATAACAATTTAACAACGTGGCATATGCACCTGTATAGACTAGTACCTTTATCGTGAATAAGTATAGTGTTTTTCATACAAATGTTTTCAATTATTTAGTTTTAAAGATGAACGATAGTGATTTTTCACCATCGACGAAAAAATACGATTTTATTCAAGAGTATTCTAGTTGGTTTCCATTTTACACATGTGAAAATTCAAGTCAATCCGATGTTGGGAAAGGCTTAAAAAAAATTCCTAAACTCGTTGATTTTTTAAACAAAAATTGGGCTTTTCGCGAACAGCGATATGATGATCACGTGATCTACAGTGACATGTGACGTCATTATGATGATAACAACGTGAGCTCGGCGTAGTGTACTTCAGCAGTGTGCACTTAGTGTGTAAGTTTAGTTGCAACCTACTCTATATTGGACTCGACAAACAACGTAAACCACTAGCAAAATCCAAGAAATTGCGTTGTAGGGGAATGCAACAGAACGAATGTGGACTCTACAATAAGTTTTTTCAATTTTCCAAGCGGAAAAATAGTGAGAGATATCGGAAACTCTGGATACGATTTGTGAGGAGGACCAGGAAAGACTTCATCGCACCAGGAGTTTCTCATGGCAAGAATGTGAGAGTTTGTTCTGCCCACTTCACAGAAGATGATTCTCGGGCCCAATTGAAATTTGCGTGTGGCAAGGTCACTAAAGTAATACAAGTTTGAAAGATTGATGCTTTTATGCCGCATTATTTATATATATCCCGATAAATGCAACAGTAAGTGTTGGAACTGGAAGACATGTCAGACGTGAACAACCTAATGACTATGTGAGGAGAGAATCCACGTGCAAATTTCAATTGGGGCATGGACGTCGCTTAGGCAGAGTTTTTTGGGGCAGACATGTGTTCATACCCTCCAAACCACTTTAAATGTAATACGAATAGGAAATGTGTGTATGCTCGAGCGAAACAAAACATCGTGTAAGTATTACTTACGGTAGCGCACACTGTCACTTGTGTTTGCACAGTGTGAAAGTACCGTTTGCGGACCTACGTGAAGTTGGGCTAGAACTGATACGATTCCTCCTGAATCCCAAACCACGAGGCATGCATGTGAATAAACGCAATAGGCATTGCATGTAGTGAGAAAATTGTTCGAGCTAGACTAACAACTCGATTGAGTTCAAATGCGGTTGTACTTCAAGCTCAATGAAACCTTTCTGTTGGATTTAATGACGCACGGAACAAGGAACGTTTATGTTTTTCAGTAGGCCTAGTGCATACAAGCGAATCTACTTTGTTTAGAACTTTGGATTTCTTTCGGATGTTATACTAATCTACGTTTGAGACTATCATCACTATTGTTATTGTGCCAGTTTGACTGGTAAGTGAGCACATTCATACATCACTCTGTATAAAACCCGCCAAAAACGTGATCTTGAGATTTATGTTACTTTGGGTCAGCTTGCGAGTTACCTCTTCAGATATTGAGAAATCGTTGCGAAATCGCCGCAAATTTCGTAAAAAAAAAACTTGTAAACACGTGGTGAAGAAATCAAGAAACACTATGATATTCATTATCTATTTATGTCTTGAACATTACGCCGGAAAATAACAGTTATGCTGACACGAAATGCACGCACAGCTCCGTACTGAACAGTTCACAACAGAAAAGATCATCACAGTGACGTCATTCACTGACCTGAGGGCTGTTCAAGGTCGTTGCAGTGTTTGCAAATTCCTAAATTACGGAGGCGAAAAAACGATGTTTTAATTCCCTTTTATATAACTTTCCGGTGTGCTATTTGGAAAATTAAAAAAATATGTTGCTTGGTAACATATAAACTACATTATATATGAAAATGAGAGATTTTTTTTCTGTCACTATCGTTCTACTTTAAAGTTTGAAATTTTCGTCGTTTTTATCCTCAGATCTTACTCTTTGAACGCAAGGAAAACCGATCCAATACCTGTGATGGGTGTTTCATTTTAACATGGTGACGGGAAGTAATAATGGTTTACTTTTACACACAAAGACACTATAAAACAGTTCAGAAATAAACGATATTTGGAATAAATCTTTATTGAAACAATTGTTAATTTTATTTATTCTCTCTGTCGTATTTATTATTAAATATTGCGTTGTATATACGTCTATTTAAGTTTATCGGCAAGTAATATCGAGCGGAATAGTCAGCTTTACCAAAGAAACATAATAGTTCATTTTTGATGCGACTACTCTCTAAACCGCCGGCCGTTCCCCTTCCTCACAGCATGAACTTCCTATACACTTACATATAAGTATGCCATCCACTCTTGTACGGGCTCCCGAAAAACTCCCCTTGGACGAATCCCCCCCCCTTCCCGGGACGATTACCCCCTCCCCCGGACGATTCCCCTCGGACAATGCCCAATCCTGACAATTGCTCCCCAGACAATTCCCACACGGACAATTGCCAACCCTGACAATTGCCCCGGAGAATTCCCACTCCGGACAATTCCTAACCATGATAATTCCCCCGGACAATTTTCCCTCGGACATTCCCCTCCTCGGAAATTTCGACGATTGATTGACAGCCGATGTAGGCGGGGTTTAGGCTATTAGTCCAGTAAAAACGGGGGGTGAACCTAGAACTAACTGCAAAGTATTTGACTTACGGAAGTATACTTCTGTTGAATTCACCGTCAGGGGCGTGTGCAGGGGGGGGGGGCTTGCTCGAGAATGTTGGCTAAATAATGAAGATAATTTACTACAACAAATGGCATAATATGGCACCAGTTGCACTTCCTTGTTAAAATATCTCTAAAAGGGGAGAGGGACACCCCCTCTTCTTAGAACCCTCCCTCAGTATTGCAGTCACTACATTTAATCACATGTTGGAACCCCCTCCCCCCCCCCCCTGTGGAAATTTCTGCACACGCCCCTGACCATCAATCACAAGTCGATCAAAAGTTTAAAAAGTAACATTTTGGCTCATATAACTCAAAGCGCGAGCAAAACGGCGAGTATTTAGAATGGTTGCATTAGGAGTCGTATATAGGTCATGTTTGAGTGAAAGTTTATGATGTAGCCTACATCAAGGATGCGTGAAACCAATGATGAAAACGCGCGCGAAGCGAGCGAAAAGTTCTGATATCCAGCTTCCATGCATGAAAAATGCGCAAAGTATCACTGACAGCAGAAGTGCAGGTAGTGAGTAGTAGTAGTATTTAGTAAGTCGAGTTTCGTCTATTCGATATGCTCAGTGATTAAAGGCATTGAAGACTCCCCCAAACCGCGTGTGGCCATCTGAAAAAGTTAACTTTCCGTTGCTTGCAAGTGAAGTTTTCTGCTTGTGGCAACAAATGCAGACAGTACAGTAATGAAACGTGGTATCTTGGTATCTTTAGCTGGACCTGAGATGTCCACCGCTGTATTGTTTGTACACTGTGCTGTGGGTATTGACCGCGGCTGTATGTACTGACTGTACTCACTGGCAATCATAATATATTTGGATATATTTGGATCAAGTTTCTAATTTCAAATTTATTTTCATCAGCTGCAACTCTACACAGATTGTTCTGATTGCAACTGAAAAATGTTTGAACATTTTGCATTGTTAAAAGTTTAACCTAAAGCATTTGAAATGTAATGTGGATTTCATTTATATAGTGTAATAAATATAGAATTCTGGCCACTCGAAAAAATACAAAAGACTATTAATGTACCAGTAAACATGTTTATTAAATTTAGTAAATACCACGTAATCGAACACACATAAAATACATTAGTGACGGTATTGTTTGCTGTGCAAGATCAGGACGGACTAGTAATGGCAAGCGTGCAAAAATAAATAAAAATTCTAGCATTCATGCAAAGATGGATAAGCTAAACTATAACTACCTTAATGCCCAGCCCCCTCCCCCCCCCCCCGGCCCTCTTTACTTATTTGCTGTGCAAGATCAGGACGGACTAGTAATGGCAAGTGCGCAAAAATAAATAAAAATTCTGGTATCATATAAAAGATGGAAAATCTTAAATAACTACCTTAATGTCCATCCCCCACACCACCCCCCCCCCCCCCCTTGGGCGCTCTTTACTTATTTGATCAGGACGGACTAGTAATGGCAAGTGCACACAAATAAATAGAGATTTTGGTGTTCATACAAAGATGGAAGATGAAAGAAGTCAACAAAACAATAACTAAAGTAATACAAGTTTGATAATGTTAAAGAAAGACTCTTCTTCAGTAGAGAGGAAATGAAGACCCATTGAGCCCTCTTTAAATGTCTTCCGGGGTAAAATCCAGACATTCTGGGGTTATTAAGATCATCTGAAACAAGACAAAAAAGAATGTGAAATGTATTGTCCATGCTTCCCCATGAAGATTTGGGTATGAACAGATAGGTCCAATCTAATGACATTAGAAGGTAAAAATACTGTTTAATAGTAATGCCAAAGCTGATTGTACACACAAGAAACGTTAACACCATTGTACTAAAAAACAAATCCAGATTACATAGTTGACTATATCACACAAATGAAAGGAAATGTAAAAAAGAATGTTTCGGGAGCAAACATTACATTGAAACATCTTGAAGTGGTGCAAAAATAAACTGGTCGTGTATTTACTTCCATAATGATAGCACCCTCATATATTGGTGAGAGAAGTGTTTGGAATGCTAAATTCAAAACATTGATATCAGAAATACTACATTTTGTGCAATAATATGCAACCAACCTAAGTCTAGTTGTGTCGCCTCGTCATCAGACACAGAAAGGAGTGTTTCATTCAACTTGGCATCAGCCCGCAACTCCGAGAGCCTGGTGCCCATTGCACACACAAGGACAGGGGCACGGTCCATGGTCTTCTTAAATTTTTCGATGACGTAATCTGTTGCATATAGAACATGGAATCACTTATGTCATGGTTTTACAAATAAGCATGTGTAGTTAAAAAATGGTAATTGGCCCATTATGGGTTGAATAATTCAGGAGTGTTAGCTCAGTGGTTAACGCCGGTGCCTTCCAATCATAAGGTCCCCGGTTCGAGTCACTCCAAGATTAATGTATGTCGTCCAGTTATAGAGTTGTTGACAATTCATAATCATGGACGTTAAATATGAATTTAAGAGACTGACTTCGGTCAGCTTGTGGCTTTGATAAGCCAATGGGGCTTCTTCGCGAGTTCCTGCTTGCAGGACGATCTAAAATACATACATACATACATACATACATACATACATACATACATACATACATACATACATACATACATACATACATACATACATACATACATACATACATACATACACACACACACACACACACACACACACACACACACACATACATACATACATACATACATACATACATACATACATACATACATACATACATACATACATACATACATACATACATACATACATACATACATACATACATACATACATACATACACACACACACACACACACACACACACACACACACACACATACATACATACATACATACATACATACATACATACATACATACATACATACATACATACATACATACATACATACATACATACATACATACATACATACATACATACATACATACATACATACATACATACATACATACATACATACATACATACATACATACATACATACATACATACATACATACATACATACATACATACATACATACATACATACATACATACATACATACATACATACATACATACATACATACATACATACATACATACATACACGCATACATACATACATACATACACACATACACACATACATACATACACACACGCAAACCCACACAATCACCATCGCATTGATTTCTTCAGTCTTTGGCAAGGAATCAAAAGAGGCCTCTTTCTGGATATAATGCCCCAGAGAACTACAGCAACTGAAATACAATGACTCAGACTTTTCTATTTTATTCTTTTTATTTCAAACCAAAAATATAGTATAAATGTAAAAATACACGAGGTACACAAAATATGAATATATAGGGTAAGAGAAAAGATGTGATAATGAACTTGAAATAAACTTGATTGAAATGTACTGTAAAAGTCATTACAATCCCAGTTACCTATACCATTCCACCCCCTCCGAAGACTTAATAATAGAAATAATGATGATAATGATGATAATGACGATAATAATAGTAACAACAACAATAATAATAAGAATGATGATGATGATAAAGATAACAATAGTAATCATAGTAACAACAACAACAAAAACAATAATAGCAATAAGAATGATGAGGATGACAATGACGATAATCATAATAAAAGTAATAATAGTGAAAACAACAACAATAATAATAATAACAACAATAAGAATGACGATGAATAATAATAATAACAATAAAAGGCATTTATACATTAAGTTGCCCATGGATTGGTGTACCTGAAACTCTCGACCTGCCCACCCTCCCCCACCTCACCCCTCCGCTTTTCTTAATGGATGTGCGCAAGTAACCATGGTTCACTATTTCACTCAACAAATGCTGCAACATGCTTGGACCACAGAAACACTGAGTGCTCCAAACCACCATACTTCAGATGTCAGCAATTGTTTCCATCGTCGAGGCATTTCAAGTAACACACTTTGCATTGAATTGGTGCCTTCATGAATAAAATGTAGTAAAATAAACGAATAGTTAGGAAGCAATACAATATATTTCGTAGATTTCAGGAAGTTAAGAAAACAAAATTAACAACTGTTCATAACTTTCTGCAGATCATTTCTCATGTTTTTGCTTTGTCGTGGCTCCTGCTTCAAGGTGTCCTTGTTATTACAGGGTATTAAACAAAGTCATTGCCCACGAAACCATGAGTATGATGCATTGAATTCAATGAATTTTTAATTATTTCTAGAAGTATAGAACAAATTAAAACCATGGGATAAACACAATCATTTCACATATACTGAAAGGTGCCTTGTACTTACTGCATTGGTCAGGAGAGAAAACCCATAGGTTACCTTCATGTTTAAAGTTAAGCCTCTATTTTTCCATTTCTTCTTTGTTATAAGTGATTTGCTTGTAATCCTATCAAGAATATTGTTTCCCAGAAGACATACTGTGTTTATGCTTCTAATTGGCAACACCTCTCAGTTTTAGTCAGATACCTCCAGCCCCTCAACCTCCACCCTAAAGTACTACAAAGTGCTTACTGGCAGGTGGTGGTTCCCAGTGTCAGCCACTATAGATTAACAATACTTGTTCATACTTTTGGGGGTATTTTGGAACAGAGATTAGTCGCACTTTTGGCTTTAAAGGTAGTCAGTATAGGCCCCAAATTCTAGCATGCTATAACTGCTAGAAGTTTTCAAAATGTACTTTCCTGGAGGTCTTTACTATACAAACTGTTCTCAGAAATTTTTAAGGAACACACAAGATGACTAAATGTCCCAGTTAGGAATTTTCCTCAAAGTTTGTAATAAAAAAAAGTTTAAGAATATTGACCAAAGGTGACCATATTTGAATATCTAGCATAGTTAGCCAATAAAGTACACCTTTAAGAGGAACCCCACCTGGAATTAGTGATTTACTTGAAACACTCTCAATGCATATCTACTTTCTTTTAACCGGGCCTCTATATTGCACAAAACATTTTACTCATTAACTTTTTCCTTGCAAGAATATAAAGAAATTACAAGAGACCTTTACATAGCCACAGGAACAGTGACACCAATTTATGTGTTCATTATGCTGTCCCAAATTGTCCATAGGCTTATGTATGCTGTGTCCACCACTTCCATTTACCAGTTTCAGTATTAAACACTTCTGGGGTGGTACAGTGCCCTAAAATGGACAAAAACTAGACAGATAATATATGTGATTCAGTGACTAATGCATGTCCTTAATGGAAAACTGGGGAACACAGAATAGCAAATACGAAGGGAGAATTTATGGAGAACACTATACAAGATGAACATTGTTCATGATAACTTTATCTGGGGTGGTTAGGTGCAAAGTTAAGCACAAATGGATTACATACAAGTGAAAATATCGTTTTTTTTCCAGTCATCTAATGGTGCTTATGAACACATTGGCTTTACAAGAGGTGCTCAAAATCATCCAATGTTAGCTCAGCCATGCCAACATGCTGTAATATTTGCATAGTTCAACAATTTGTTTCGCTGATGAGAAATGTATGCCTATGTGTGTAATAAAAATTTCTTTTGTTTAAACATATGGGCCTACACTAGCCTACAGAGCATCCCGGTGGGAAGCTTCAGGTCCACTAACTACAGACATTTCCATACACATGGCTTATGGTGGATAACCAGTTTGCTGAAAGCTGTTCTTCTCTATAATAGTTATCTGTTCCAGTAGTTCCAAAGTCTGAGATGGCAACATCCAAACACATTTTCTTTAAACAGTTTTTGTTGTTGTTTAATCTGAAGTTAGCTGCCGAGCTAACAACTCATTTTGAGCCTTTCATTGGAACACCAGTGGATGGTCTGTAATGAAGTCATGATAACTTTAAAATTACCCCTATACAGTTCGCATTTGCTATGTAGAGTGATTGACACTAGAAAGCTAGATTACTGTATCACAAAGAAAATTCCTATGTAGACAATGTGAGGAAATTCAACAAGAGCTTTGCCATTGAAAAATCCTGTAATTCCTTTTGTTACAAGTCTCATGATGGTGCCGAATATTTGACCTTCTTTTTGGAAACTGTATGGCTGTATGATATCTGTTGATGGAATTGAACCATCTGCTGAATGAATTCTGCATCACCAGAACAGATTATATAATGGCCTAACAAGTTCCAAAAAGAAAAAAATCAATTTGGTCTATGTTTCTAGCACCTGGAACTTTAAAACTGAAGTCCAATTTTGGAGTTGAATGTCAAAGAACAAATCATACCTCAATACAATTGCCACACATACTGTAGGGAATGAAACTTTGGAGAACCATCAGCAGGGGGATGAATGTTTGAATATGATGAATGTGGAGTAAGTCATGGATGTGGAGTAAGTCTCCACTATATGGAAAATACATTGCATTCCACACAGCCCACCTATTTTGAGAAGACTTCATCAGGGGAAGAATAATCTTTTGCAACCTGTAAAAATGTTTTTTTTGCAGACAATGTTATTAATGGCACAATCAATTTACAACGAATATCATAACATGTACAGGCCTATTGAAGTTCAATGAGTTTACACAGTTGGAGACCATTGCATTTCAATATCTCAATGAGACCTTTGTTTGTCTTCAAATCTATCATATTTCTGAAATATCATGGGGAAGTAGGAATAATATCCTCTTGTTTGAACAAATGTAGGACTGGAGAAGAAACATTATATAGTCTAGACCAGGGTTGTCCAACCTACGGCCCGCGGGCCACAGTCCGACCGGCCTCAGGGCTGTGTCCGGCCCGCCAGAGATTATCTACGGTGCGAAATTTTAGTGAGCAGATATATTGATAACAATTTGAAGCTATAATCATCATCCGAACCTTCTGCGTCCAAAAAACTCAGTTTTTGTGACACTCTCTCAGTGGAGGGGGGGGGGGGGGGGAGGAGCGGGCGGCTGAACTTTATAAATGCGTTTTATCAGGACGGAAAATAAATCAGTACCATCAGGGCCTGACTTTAGAATCCGTACCATATGAATGTGAAAGCTTACTTCGAATCGGCACAATTGCAACTGTATAATCAGTGCGCTCTGCTCGCAGTGCTCACATTTTGTTGCCTTGGGCTTCGGGCAAAACATCGAGCGTAGGCTAGGGTTCATGCGGCCCCCTCCTTCATCATAATCATTCCATGTGGCCCTCCTCTGCAAAAGGTTGGACAACCCTGGCCTAGACCTACCTGCCTGGAAGATCCACATGAATCTTCAACACGTCCCTCATCATGAGTTTGGTTTTCAGATAAATAGGTACAGGTGCCATACGAGCTGTAAACGTTAGGCCTTTGCCTATTTAATTATTAGGGCCTAGCCTACTCCAGTCTCACGTCTCAGTGTGTAACTGACTCATATGGACGAATTGTCAATTTGTCAAGTAACGCAATAACGTTATTTTGTGAAAATCCGACCACTTTTACCTGCTAGTCCTCAGCACAGTCACCGGGCACACATGCATTGCGTTCATATCCAGGCGCGGCGGAACGGAAAAATTATTGGGGGGGCTAATGTGTGGAGACTACCTAAGCGGAGCGCCACCATCGGTTGGCGCGGAGCGTACAAGAAAATTTTGGGTTTTTTCAAACCCCCAGATGGCCGGAAACGGCACTTTCCGAGTGTTTTATGCTGCGAATACCCAGCCCTAAAATATGGGTCTCAAGCCTGCAATTTCTCAGATTGCACGTAAAAGTCTGTAAAAACATTGTAATTTGTATATTCGATGGTTTTTTAAGAGAGTAGCTATTACTCGTAGTGTACTCGCAAAGATGTTTTTGAGTGTAGTAAGGGCAGTGGCGGAGCTAGAGTATTGGTCAGGGAGGGCAAGAATGGTCTGTAGGGGCGCTTTCGACACTAAGCGGAGCGCCACCACAGGTTGGCGCGGAGCGTACAGAAAATTTTTGAGTAAAGATACTCCCTAGATTGCAGGAAATGACCCTTTCCGGGGCCTTGCTAATTTGCAGATAAACGGAGAATAAATAGGTGTCGTCGCCATTTTGTCGGAAAATTAAACCAACAGAATATGACAAATGTCAATAGCGCAATAAAATAGTCAAAAATCGCGAATAAGTAAAAAGTAGTGAAAAGCTGAAAAGGGCGCCAGCAGTCCATTTGAGTCCGTCAGGGGTGGGGGGCATCCGCCCCCTGACTGTATATATGGACGCTCCGCCACTAAGTAAGGGGATGTTGGAGAACTGGCTGAAATGAGGCAAGTCATTGGCCTAAGACGAAGTTGTGTTACGCTTACCGGTACTCACACTCACTGCTTCCACTTTTCACTGCTTCCCAACCGCGTGAAGACGCGGTTGGGGTGACAATGTGGTCTATAGCCAAAGGACGGGCCGAGGGTCCCCCAGCATTTACTAAAATTATTATACCTATAGAGTATACGTGTGCATCGGACAGATCGACAAGTATGCATTGAAAAATGGGCAGATGCACGTTTCGGAGCCTTGGTAAATATTGGGGGGGCTTATCATGCATTTGCCCCCTCAACTTTTTTATTGGGGGGCTGAGCCCCCCCAAGCCCCCCCGGTTCCGCCGCCACTGTTCATATCAAAAATAGGAACTGAAGCCTTCACTTTGGTTGTTCAGCGTAATAAAGTGACTGTAACTAGTATAGGCCTTGGCTATTAGTACGTAATTCCATGTACACTACTGAAACCGGGATCGGCATAAGTTTACACAAGGGCGCAGACATGTTGTTTATCCAGGAAATGCCTGCGATTGGCTGAAACCCTAAATCTTTTCTGAGATCTATTTTGATTGGTGCTAACATTCTGTGACAACGTCGTAGTGTATCCATCGAGTCTTCCTGAGCCAACCAAATAACTATACCCGCTAATATTATAATTTGTAATACACCCTTCCAAGAAAACATTACCAATTGCTCTTCACCCCCAATCCAGTGATACATGATATTGAAAAGGGATGTCTACGATCTAGCTGGCTAAAAAAAAGTACAGATTCGCTGGAGTGCAAAAATTGCCCTACAGTCAACTGATTTTGTTCACCTGGCTGCATAGGCGTACGAGGCGGGGGGGGGGGGCAGGGGGCAGACTGCCCCCCAAATTTCCAGAGGACAAGAAATTCGGGCAAAAGTCCTGAAAAATTCGGGCAGCCTAAGAGGAGAAAAATATATACATATATTTCTTTTTTTTTCTCGTCTTAGGCTGCCCGAATTTTTCAGGACTTTTGCCCGAATTTCTTGTCCTCTGGAAATATATATATATATAAATATGCAGTAGCTTGCCCGAATCTTTTTCAAATTTTTGCCCGACAATTCCATGATTTTCTTTATTTAACTAGTCAATTGTATATCTGGACCAAGGGCGGCGGAACCGGGGGGGCACAGGGGGCACGTGCCCCCCCCCCACTTTTCCTCAGGTTAAAAATGTGCCTTTTTTCTACATAAAAATTGAGGTGCCTCAAGTTAGCAAGAGGCCAGGGAACCAGAATGAACACTCGGGAAGGGCCGTTTCCGGCCATCTGAGGGGTTTGTAAAACCAAAAATTTTCTAGTACGATCCGCGCCAACCGATGGTGGCGCTCCGCTCAGATAGTCGTGCATACAACTTTGCAAATCCTGGCTAAGCCCGTGACTTTTAATGAATTTCTGTGGGTCAAACTCAAAGCTATTTCGAATGGAAAAAATTGTGAAGATATTAACAAGAAAAAAACTCTAATTCGGAAGATTCCTACATTAGCAACTAACATGATTTCACCTCATTTTGTCTCAAAAGAAAACTTGTTCCTTGTTTCCCAATTTGCGCATTGGATATTGCAGTGATAGTATGCATATTTTCCTTTGGGGGGGGGGGGGGGGTTGATGAAGTGATGTGTATTACACAAATAAGATAATAAAATAAGAGTTATAAAGGGTACTAAATGTAAGGCTGCATCAGTCCAATCGAATTTCTGCAAAGTGCCCTTTGATGTCGGTGCCCCCCCCCCCAGATTAAAAGTGCTTCCGCCGCCCTTGACCTAGACATCCCCAACATGAGTGTATATTTTCTTTTTCATTGATGGTGGGGGGGAGGGGGAGTGCCTAGAAGTACAGGTTTGTCATATTCCTTGTTATATTCTAAACTTTTTTTGTGAGACAAATTGCAGTCTCACCCGACACAGCGACATTATCCCGCCTACGTGTCGTTGAACAATGTATGTTTTTTTTTTTTTTTCTGTTGATAGCTGAATACTGTGTTAAAATAATAAATTAGGTAACTAAATAGGAGCTTAAAAAATATACTGTCCCATTTTTGCCCTCCAAAGTGATGTTACCATGTTTTCTTCTAATTTACCAAATTTTTGGGGAAGTGTAAATTTCTAAAACGTGAGATTATAAAATACTGAATGTTTAGATGCAACTTGCAAGGCCTCAGAAGTGCCGTTTCCGGCAATCTGAGAGGCATTGTGTGCCCAAAAATTTTCTTGTACGCTACGCGCCAACCGATGGTGGCGCTCCGCTTAGATAGTGTCACGGGAACTTTCGGGCACAAAAAGTTCTGCCCACTACCCCAAACTGAAATGGTCCTGTACGCCTATGCCTGGCTGGGGAGTTTAGGTCCTGTTCTTCATAAGTAGGATTATGCTTTAAGCCTGGCCTGTATGTTAGGTTCTGGTTCACACTAATGTGCATATGTACAAGAAGTTAGATTGTGATTTGGTTTCAGTTTTTTAGATTTTTAAATCTTAAAAATTCAGGAAACTTGTCCAAAAGGCAAAAAAAGTTTTTGTTCCCACTTGGCCGAATGAGAAAATAAGAAAGTTAGCATTTTAGATTCATGCAGTGTAAATTCACATTTCCTTATTTATTTTTCACAGAAGTTTTGCCTATGCAGAAGGATAAAATATGGCCTATAAACACACTATCTTTGTGGAACGTTTAATACCTTTTGACTTTAAGAGAGCTATGATCTTTTGTTCAACTCTGTGTTAAATCGGCTTAGTAACAGCTTGACTGCGGCTGTGAATGTAACTGTATAGCGTGGAGGGTAGTTTGGAGACAGTGTGCACTCGACTCATTATCTGCTTGTAGCTGTGCTCATTATAGCCGCGGAAAAATCCACCGGGAACCGGCGGTTAGATTTGCATTAGGGCAACAGTCTCTCTTACAGCGAAGTTGCATTTCCAACTCGACCTCAAGCGGGGCGCGAAATTATTTTTCCCACTTCGACGCGGCCACATGGGCGTGGCTTATGAAATACGTCACAGGCCGGCAAGTTTGTGACTTCGACTTCGAGCTCTTACGTATCAGGGTGGGAATTTGGCAAAAAAAGTTGGTAAGCATTTCTTCATATTTTGATGAAATGTGCTTACCAACATGAGCCAAGATTTCTCAGTTGGTAAGCACAATTCATGAATCGGTAAGCACAGCACAATGACCTGAACGCTGTTATCCTTTTGTGACTGAAAACTTCCTGATTCGCGGCACAAGTGTACTTTATATCGAGCCGACAGCGGCGGCGCAGATAATCCAGTCAATGCATGTTCGATCGAAATAATTACAATCCCTGTCCATCACGTTGAACTCTCCGACCAGACAATACCGGGTCGAATACTCGACTTGGTATAAGTTATTCAAATACATGATCAAAGGAAATGTATCGACTGGAGATCGTAAAAATAACTCTGAAAATCAGTAGAGAAATTACCAATTGTGTACGAAAAGTAAGTTCGGTCCTTTCAAATTTACGAAAGATCCAGCAAAACACTTTCGAAAAATTCACGCAAAACTGGCATCAACTAATGTCATGTAAACAAGGCTCTAGTACACCCATTTATGAATAAACCGTAAGACCACATCTGGTGTTAAGCGGGGGGAAAAGAAAGTATTTTCTAGAATTTCCAAAAATACGGAAAAAATAATGTCCTACCATAGTTAAGTGTATAGCAAATAGCCTAACCACCTCGTCTGTTACGGATCTCACGTAACTACAAAAACACAACTAATTGTATTTTCCAAACTTGACGTTTTCTACAAGAACATAGAAATAATTTTGAGCATTAGTTAATCATGTCGTGTGGCCTAAAACATATTTTATTACAAGGTTTACTTTCATAAAGATGGCCATAGCTTGATATCTTGTGCTGCGTGTATGAACTGTGCCTCGTGTATCATGGGGAATACTCCGTGAAACGTTTCTTGGAAACGTGCCAAAAATGTTAACAAACAGGTGTTAGACAGGGGATGAGCGCACACTTGTTTGGCAGGGTACCTGGGAAAATTCTGAGCACATGTACAGTATGAACTACGCAATTGCCGTCGGCAATTGCGTAGTTCATGTGTGAAGTTGGAATAATTTGCGATGCATACACAGTTAGTCGTAGGTATGTGACGGTCCAGGCACGATCGCTGAGCTAGCAGCCAGCTGTGTGCGGCCTGTTCGTTGGTGCTTTTTGCTAGCTGCGCGACAAATTAATCCTCCGTAACTTAGAAGCAGATTGCAGATAAGCCTACTACAGTCCGATGCAGTCACTTACGGTCAGAATTTTTGGTACGCTCATTACAAGGGTGTGTAGTACCAGGCCCATTTGATTTTTTTATTTTGGTAAGCCATATTTTCATTCCAGTACGCTAGCCTACCGGCGTACCGTAAAATTCCCACCCTGGTATTGACTTCTTAATATGTACTGTGTTGAGTGGAAGACTTGTATTTAAAACTCACCTTTGTACATGTCAAGACCTCAACTATCTTAAGAAGTTGTAACTATGTTTCTATAACACAGATTTAGGATGAGAGAAAAGTTGCTACATTGCTTATATAAAGGCAGTTAAACACAAGGTTGATGTGTCAGCTTTATGCCTGGCAAGTTCTCTTTGTTATTGCGAGTCCATGATGCATGTGAACTGGATGGAAAACTATTTGAGATTAACTGAAAGTCATTTACTGTGTTTCAATTTCATGTCGTAGGCACACCAATCCTTTCACCAAAGAGTGATTACAATGATAACTTTTGCATTATGAATCTTATTTGCTGTTTTTTACAATATATTTTTTTTTTATATTGCTTCCTGACTTTGTTCAGCTATTACATTATATCAGCTCTTGGGTATCGAAAGTTTCAACGCGCATGTTGAAATAACTAGCATCATAGTGTTGGTTTCCAAAACTTTCCATGCAGTTATTATTTGCAAGCCCAATTTTTGATAATTCTTTTATTTCCATTTTTTTTGTAGTTGTCTCCACTTTACAGCTTTAATTGTTTTGTATCTGTACATTTAATTGTTTTTGTATTGCTATGTTTTACTTTTTATGTATAACGTTGAATGTAAAAAGCAGGGCCTTATTGGAAACCAGCTTTTGCTGAATAAGCAACCCTGGATAAAAATGCGAATAAATAAAAAATAAAAAATGTCGGGCATTCGGGCCCTCCATACACTCGCTCAGCGCCCGCAACACAATTTCATAATCTAAGGTACCTCCCACCGACCATCCTATTGATATTATGTGCTATTCGCCTCATAAGAATAGGAGGATGCTGTTAGCATTGAATGTTATTTTAAGGGCATCCGTAGATACAAATTGGCACCCGTGATCAAATCTCCGTATATTTATTTAACTCGGTTAGCGTAAAGCTAACTTCTCCCGAGGACCTGAAGTATCATAACCAATAGTGAAATGAAAAATATAATAATATACAATAATAATAAGAACATTAATATAAGAAAATGAATAATGACTGGGAGTCATTTTTCCAAGAACAGGAGCCATTTCTGAAATCACGTAAAGGTTGCCACATATTCCAACTATACTATAGTATAAGCGCATGAAAAGAAGAACGATAGCCGCCCGTTTTTTCCCTTCAGATCTCAGTACGAGAAACATGTATTTTATTTGTATAAAAGAACAACTTTCGTTAATATTTTCCTACCCTAGCTATATGTCGATTTTATAAAACCTTCATGAAAACAGACTTTTTGAAAATGGATTTTGAAGCTCAGTCAACAATTTAAGAAATGCTTAGGCCTACCGTTAAATACTGGCGTCAAAAAATCCACAACGGATCCACAACGGATAACAATGCTAAGTAGAGCTTACTTAAAGAGAAATAGAAACTGCATGTACATCATGGTCATTTTAAGTATCCAGGTACTATACAAAGAGATCGAGTTCACCGAAACATCCCTTTTCCTTATCACCTGAGGAAAACCGTCTTTTATAAATTATAGTAGGCCTACCATACAGTACTTTACATTTGATACAAAAGTTTCTTCTATACAACAGTTTCCCAAAATTTGTATGTGTCGCAATAGTTTAAGTTTTAACCAAGGGCAGTACCATTCATAATTTGCATATTACACCAAAATTTACAATCGGCGTCCAGATGGCGGGAAAATGTAACATAATGTTCAATCTGTTGGGTCGTTCCCATGGTGCGATGAACTTGGGCAAGTTGCCAAGTTCGAATGTCGATGACCTACTTATGTTCCGTGACCAATGTCAATGGGAATTATGTGTGTAAAAACTCGTGTTTTTCCACGTGTAATATATATAGAAGTTTTACGTAAGGGGAGCGAATTTCGGGGTGTTCAGCTCTGCTTACACCTATCTTAACCCTATCACACGGACCAACGAACATGCGGTTTGCTCGCGACATTAGCTATTGTGTCAACTATATGCAAATGATCAACAAATAAACGTTGTTCACAGGCATGCAAAGCTATAGCTACAGGCGTACATACAGTACTCGCGACATATGTGTGTATTCCTTGTCTTAGTTCCCTTTAGCTGCCGGTTCGGATTTTCGTGATTTTTATTCACTGGTTCCTGATTTTTCCGCGCCTGGCTTGCCTTTAATACATAACACCAGACGACCGCTAATTTTCATAAACGACGCTTGGAAATTTCCCAAACGTTACTACATCCAAACCTGAGATTTTCATGTGCCTCGAATCCAACATTGAGAACAGGCCTATGAATACGGTTTTCTATATTTTTGTTCAAATTTATGCTGCACAAGTAAATGCAATTTGTTATTATTAGAAACGTCATTGGAGTTGTTTTTAGTTCTTATTATTCCTTTACATCAATCTGGAAACGTTAAACAGTAATCCTACACTAGTTACGTTGTCACCATTTACTTAGTTTGATTGGCCTAAGCTTAAATTTTCTAATTGAGCTTGAAGGGAGTTAATAATAGTAACGAACAAGGAAGTTAAACACTAAGTTCGGCATATTTTTTATTTGTTCATAAACGGAATTATATTGAACATAAGCTCAAAATAACGTCGGAGTGTAAGAATTAGGTATTAAAATTAACATTTTGGTAAAGATTGAAGATGGATGATTTGTTTGAGATACTTTTTGAGATGGAAAAGTTTGGGTAACTATTCTTGGCGCTTTTCGGGCCATTAACATACATAGGATACATACAAGCCTTTGTTACATGCATGAGAAGAGTTGCATTAAGTACAATGTACCAATTTTGGAGGAAGATAGGCTATTTCATTACTAGGGTTGTGCGGGATCCCGGTAGTCAAGTGAATACCGGTATCCCGATCCCGGCTTTGACTAATCCCGATCACAGTGCAATGTGTAACTACTACCGGTATTGGGAAAACAACCGGTTATTTCATTCGTTTTGGTATCATTCCCGGGAATCCCGGACTGTCCCCGGACATAATAAAAAATATCTACGTGTTACTATTTGAATTAGAGAAAAGAAAACACGTTTATTTCTGGTTTCTGTGTTCTTAGTTTGAATAATATCTTATCAATTTACGCACTGGCCTATAGACATATTAACGAATCAACTTTTCACGTAGTAATTTGGACCTAGGCTACACCAAATATCGAACGTTAGTTATGCTCAGCATGTTACGAGACCTCAAAGTTATTCAGAAATTTTCGTTATTTATTCTTCCTGCAAATGATGATTGTGAAGGTTCCCATGTACAAAAGCTCACCATTATGCATTTCACCACATTTTGTTTTAATAATTATAACGATTTAATCATTTTTGATCCAAAACCGAAGGGAGCATATCAAATTAAATCCATCTTCGCAAGGGACTGTATATTATCATAGCCTAGGGTACGGTACTGTTACACACTGCTGTGCGGCACTTGAGAGTTGATGCTGTAATGAAATGGATTCGTTTATTAATGCGGGGGGGGGGGGGTTCCACGATGTCATTTCTAGTTATCTTTCGCTACTTTTTTATTTTCTGGAGTAAACAACAGCCGATTAATGATATAAATAAATCTGTACTATTCTTATTATATATGTAGTTTATAATCCCGTATTTATGTAGCCCCTATCTTACATTATTATTGTCTGAAGTTCCAAACAGGTGGGGACTTGTTGATAGTTAAAAACTTTTCATTGTGAACTTTTAAACTTAAAGTATTAGTAGTAAGTCATGTCCTGTCTTTCCGACATGCTTAGTGATTCCCGTTAAATTAAATTGAATTTAGGTAAAAATTCATGCAAACTAAACCATCGGCCGATCCTAATTCTAAGCCTATACATCGAAAGTTACGCCGTATACACCTCGCAAGAAAACCACGATAACCTTGAATGAAAAAACAATATTTTGCACTTGAAGATCTGTCTTCCCCCAAAATGCAATGATAAGGTCTAGACCCAGTACTTCTTGATACATTGAGTTTCCAATTACTAGTCAAAAACATTTTCTGGAAAAAAAAACGTACGATATTTTTCACAAAAATTGATGATTAGATAAGTGCTTCCTCACAATCAACGAGCCGCCCCGAAATTCGCTCCCCTTACGTAAAACTTCTATATATATTACACGTGGAAAAACACGAGTTTTTACACACATAATTCCCATTGACATTGGTCACGGAACATAAGTAGGTCATCGACATTCGAACTTGGCAACTTGCCCAAGTTCATCGCACCATGGGAACGACCCAACAGATTGAACATTATGTTACATTTTCCCGCCATCTGGACGCCGATTGTAAATTTTGGTGTAATATGCAAATTATGAATGGTACTGCCCTTGGTTAAAACTTAAACTATTGCTACACATACAAATTTTGGGAAACTGTTGTATAGAAGAAACTATTGTATCAAATGTAAAGTACTGTATGGTAGGCCTACTATAATTTACAAAAGACGGTTTTCCTCAGGTGATAAGGAAAAGGGATGTTTCGGTGAACTCGATCTCTTTGTATAGTACCTGGATACTTAAAATGACCATGATGTACATGCAGTTTCTATTTCTCTTTAAGTAAGCTCTACTTAGCATTGTTATCCGTTGTGGATCCGTTGTGGATTTTTTGACGCCAGTATTTAACGGTAGGCCTAAGCATTTCTTAAATTGTTGACTGAGCTTCAAAATCCATTTTCAAAAAGTCTGTTTTCATGAAGGTTTTATAAAATCGACATATAGCTAGGGTAGGAAAATATTAACGAAAGTTGTTCTATTATACAAATAAAATACATGTTTCTCGTACTGAGATCTGAAGGGAAAAAACGGGCGGCTATCGTTCTTCTTTTCATGCGCTTATACTATAGTATAGTTTGGAATATGTGGCAACCTTTACGTGATTTCAGAAATGGCTCCTGTTCTTGGAAAAATGACTCCCAGTCATTATTCATTTCTTATATTAATGTTCTTATTATTATTGTATATTATTATATTTTTCATTTCACTATTGGTTATGATACTTCAGGTCCTCGGGAGAAGTTAGCTTTACGCTAACCGAGTTAAATAAATATACGGAGATTTGATCACGGGTGCCAATTTGTATCTACGGATGCCCTTAAAATAACATTCAATGCTAACAGCATCCTCCTATTCTTATGAGGCGAATAGCACATAATATCAATAGGATGGTCGGTGGGAGGTACCTTAGATTATGAAATTGTGTTGCGGGCGCTGAGCGAGTGTATGGAGGGCCCGAATGCCCGACATTTTTTATTTTTTAATTATTCGCATTTTTATCCAGGGTTGCTTATTCAGCAAAAGCTGGTTTCCAATAAGGCCCTGCTTTTTACATTCAACGTTATACATAAAAAGTAAAACATAGCAATACAAAAACAATTAAATGTACAGATACAAAACAATTAAAGCTGTAAAGTGGAGACAACTACAAAAAAATGGAAATAAAAGAATTATCAAAAATTGGGCTTGCAAATAATAACTGGAAAGTTTTGGAAACCAACACTATGCTAGTTATTTCAACATGCGCGTTGAAACTTTCAATACCCAAGAGCTGATATAATGTAATAGCTGAACAAAGTCAGGAAGCAATATAAAAAAATATATATTGTAAAAACAGCAAATAAGATTCATAATGCAAAAGTTATCATTGTAATCACTCTTTGGTGAAAGGATTGGTGTGCCTACGACATGAAATTGAAACACAGTAGAAGACTTTCAGTTAATCTCAAATAGTTTTCCATCCAGTTCACATGCATCATGGACTCGCAATAACATAGAGAATATAATTTTGCCCTTCAGCTATGTATTTTCCAGGCATAAAGCTGACACATCAACCTTGTGTTTAACTGCCTTTATATAAGCAATGTAGCAACTTTTCTCTCATCCTAAATCTGTGTTATAGAAACATAGTTCAGCTATACACTCTATACTGTCTTGATTGCTCATTGAAGTGCATATAATCCTTATGTCCTGTGAAACTTTGGTTTAATTAAATTAGTTCGCATAAGCGATCTTGTGGTCATTCTGATCTTGCAAAACCTGCTCAACCATGTGTGGTATAGCCAGATAAGCAGCCACTATGCAACAATTCAAGTGGAAATTTTGCACCTTCGGTGTAAGGGGACTGTTTCCCTAATGTGAGGCTTCCCTTAATTGCACCAAGAATTATTAAAAGAAAATTGCCATGTATAATCATTATGCACTGGCAAATATCTTGTTTGGTTTTACTATATTATAGATTCCTAAACCATGTAGGGACTAGATTGTTTGTTTCAATTCAGGATAGCTGATTTACAATTCAGTGTTATTTGTGGAAACCTTCTTCTATATTACAGAGAGTGATTACAAGGTAATTTAACATATATGGTATAGTAGACATCATCTCAGGTTCATTCAGTCCTAAGTGTCGGTATGGATTTTCCACTGCGGTTCTTCACATTGATTGCTGTACTGGTCCATACTTCAGTGACTCAGATCTCTCAGAGAACAGTAACGACTAGTATCACTCCGACACCAACAGTAGTCAATGCATGTAAGTGGACCTCTTTATTCATATTGTCATGATGTTTATTAAAATTATTTGTAAGTCACAATTAAATGAAGAAAAAGATAAGAGATAAAATTTCACACTAATTTTGACCTTGAGTCATTCAAATTAGCCTCCCTTAGGCTAAATTAACCCATTGCTGAAAAAGCCCTGAAGGCGTGAAGAATTTTGTTGATCTAGAAGAGCCTTTTGGTAATGAAAATGTACCAAAATATTCTTTTTGTTTTTGTAAGTAAGCAGTGCCAATATTTTTCATTTTAGCAGAAGCATTTGTTGAAAATACAAACAATAATGTGCCATGCATGTTCTTGATAAATTGTTAAAACTGTAGTTAAAAATTTATTCAATTTGTTGAGAACCATTCCAATACTGGAATTTGGTAATGAGAAATGCACAGAGGATCCATTTATAACTTTTGCTGGAAAGTAGTTAATTGTTTGCGTAAAATGTTGGCTCCCTCATGAGAGATTGCATTGCAATTATTAAAAACAGAATCTGATCAAACTTTGTATTTTTTCCATTTCATTTCCAAACACATTAACTACAGAGCAATGGCCCAGAGTAAAGTGTGCTTACAAATTTATGATGTTTACGCATAAAAACACGGTGGCTAATGAATCTTGTTATTCTGTAGGGCATTAAAAAATGAGGAACTTTATTTGCAATTACATGGTCATTACTTGTCTAGCAATTGTCCAGTCATCCTACTACTCTTACTTTCTAGTCCAGTTTGTTAAACTGTTTATTCCTAACTGTGTTTGTTTGCTTTGTAAAGGCTGGTTCTCACAGTGAAAGCTGCAGTGAAAGTGTGCATATATATCCTATCTTGATTATCAATGCCAACAAATTTGGGAAATTTGCACCCAATTTATTATTATATTCATTTTTCTTCATTTAATGGATCTGTTTCAAGTCCAGAATGAACATGAATAACATGTGCCTGCTTTTGTCCTTCCTTTCCTTCATTTCTCCCACTTTTGATCTCCCTTTTCTACTTTTTCATTTGTTACATTTGTCCATTTTTTCCCTTTTGTAGTTATAAAAGTACAAAAGTTTTGCTGTAAGAAATATACTGTAAGGCATAATCCCGTACATTTATGTCAAATTTACAATTTTATTTATGTTTCATTTAATGTTAGTCTGTGAGCCAGCCGGCCTATCTGGTCCAGGAGTCAGATGTAACACAACAGGTCTGTGCATCCCATTGGCAGCTATATGTGATTACCATGACAACTGCGGTGATGGGGAGGATGAATTGCAGTGTCCCGGTAAGTACAGACATATTCAGTTTACATTGATTTCAGTGAAGGTTCTTTATAGTGACAGAAATATTATTAAATATTGATAAAATAAGTACAAAATTATTGTTGACCACTTTACATTTTGTATGGTATATATGCAAATAACTCAAAGCAATGTATGCTTTATTGTTTCTGTACATGACTGCATTTATCTTGCATGGTCTATTAAGGAGGTCATTTTTAGCTGATTTTTTTTTTCAGAACAAATGCTTGTATACTATTACTAATTGCTATAATTTCCTATTGAAAAATATGTATGCAGTGGTTGCTATTATTATTGTATGTTCAATACTGTTCATGTAGGCTGTTGTAGTGTAATATTATGGATTATATTTAATTGATGCTATAACGTTCCTTGAAGTTCCTTAGCTACTATGGATTTTTGGTCTCTGTCTTAGTGAGTACAAGAACCCTATGCTTTTCTGTGAAGTTCAATTCGATCAAAGTCTGAAAAATTGAAAATGAATCACAAAGCCAACTTAGACAACAACCCCAAGTTGGGCGAGATCCATATTTAACAATTCCCTCTACCTGACACTATACACGGAGTTCTATTGTGTAATATTATAGTGTGTAATATGTTGAATTCAAAGGGATATACTTTAGAAAAGTACATTAGTATTCAGTTTTGAGCTTGTACACAGTCCAAAAGTTAATTAGTACTCCCATGGTACTTGATGAGGACAAATAAATAATGCTTACTGCTGGAAAGTCAATACCCATAAAACTGCGATTTCGAGCTCTACTTGTGAACATGCTTGAAGATAGAGTCATATTCCAGTACAACCAGACAGTGAGGGAAACTAAATATGTATGATAGTAATATGAGCAGAACATGTATTCTATATAAATGTTTATATACAAATATAAAGATAGATAAATATATCTATACGTATATATATTGATACACATGTATATAGATATAGATATATATATATATCTTTATATTTCTATATATACCATTAAATCCTGCCTTTGGTCGACATCTGTTAAAAGTTAACATTTGGTGGACAAAAGTTGTATATATATCTGTAAAAACACGTGTAATTGAGTAAATGAATGCCAAGGCACACTTCTACGGAACCCCTTTGCCATTCCTTCATCTGTCTTTTTTACTACATAGTCCGTTAGAGAATTACACTTTTTGGGCCTTGATTGGTGTCCCCTTAGCTTATTTTATATAAATTGTGTATGATAGGGGGTCTTTGTATATTAAGTCATTTCTAAGGGACGGTATATGTCTACTTAAAACCCTCATTTTGAGTGGACAAAGTTATATCTTCATAAAACTAATGGAAAAGCTATTATTGTAGAGATTTGACTAATTCTAACCAAGATCTGGACATTAAGGGTTAATCATTGACCCTTTGATTGAATACCTTCTGTTAGACTACTACCAACCGAAATTAAATCACCTCACCACAAATGATGTGCAAATGATGTGCTGAAAGTGCATTTAATAGTTTATATATCTAACATGAATTTGTTAGAATGACAGAAATGTTGCAAATTTATAAATGGACATAGCTGAAAATAAATATAGCAATTAGTAACTAATATAAATTTATGCTGTATTTTTAAAGGACTTAATTCACACTTGTCCAGGATCGTGTTGGAGGAAGGTGTGGTGAACTTGGTCCTTCCTCGAATTTCAAGGGACGAGGCCACTATATGTTGGACCCATTTTTTTAAAAGGATAGTAGAATGTCTGAGACGTAAGATGTTAGGGGAAATAATGTCACTCGTGAGGTCTGGAGCAGCGACCTTTGTAAATCCTCCTGATCCCTCTGTGAATAATGTATAAAATGGTTTTAAGCAGACTGTTAGCCAATAAAATCATCTGAAATTACATCTTAGCCTGCTAAGGCAGAAATTTTCCAAAATAAACTTGTAGTGTCTCCTGTGCACTCAGTTCCGCAAAAAAGTTCTTTCACTAGTAAGTGGTTTATAATTAGTGAAAAATAGTCTTCATACGTTGCTTGTTATCAAAATGACAACCACAATAACATGATGTTTGATTAATTTTAGGGAAGGAAATGTGTTTTGGTATTTTCTTTTTATATATTCCTAAAGTTTCAAACTTCAGTCTGTGAATAGTGACCAGTCGTAACTGCGATGGTGATGGTTTGGTCCTAACTGAGATAACAGGGAAATTGCACATATTGTTGATAATGGATTCCACACTTTATTCAACATAAACAGAACTTCACTGTCATCATTCTAAGACCATCTAGACGAAGGATAGGCTTTGAATGCAATGAGCTTGGTTGATGGTATCGATTGCAGAAATATTGAGCAATATTCCGCATGTCAATTTTCTCCTAAGTCGTAAATGGAGAGTGGATTTTTCGATGTGGCAAGAATTTCCCAAAGTGGCAGGTTGACTCATTGAAATTTTTTCCGAGGATTGCTATGCACAATATTGGGCTCATGAAACGATACTATGTTATAAATACCATACACACACAAAACACGAGAAAACAAACATTAAAGTAGGTCCTGTCTAAATTGCAAACAAAATTTTATTGCTTCCTCTAAGAAAAAAGCAAGCATACCATGCAAAAGTAAAACAAGGAAGGCAGACAGACCATGCAAACAACCTTTCTTATTTTGTTGAAACAACAAAACAACAGTCATAATAAGAAATTCAAGGCAGTTGAAGTTTGAAATACCTACAGAATACCTCCACTTTTTCTTAAGTCAAAAACATGAGTGTGAATTACATCTTGATCTCAGTGAGCTTGAATCGAGGGAGAAATATATTTTTTAGTTAAGTTGACTAGCCTAATTAAGAGCTTTCTGATGGTGAGGAATGGCAACAAGTAGCTGTTATCATTTCTACTGTTTCCAGTTTTTGACTTATGACATACACACAGCCTCCCCCCCCCCCCCCCCGACAAGTAAATTGCAATGTATCCAAGTTTTTACATGTTTTTCTTTTCACAAAAGTGTAAAAATTGTGCACCAAGTGGCTCCATGGGGGTTTTCATGTTTGAAAAATCTCCAGGCTCTGAGGGGAAATGTACCATCCTCAGAACCCCTTTACACTACGTACACGAGACATGCGTTAACACGCGGAGGTACACATTCAAACATTCCCAAAGGAAATCATGCGTATGCCCATAGAGAAGATTGTTCCAATCTCATTATAGTATGTATTCAATCTTGATAAGGAAGATTAAAAGTCTCTTTGAGGAACTATGCCATCAGGATATCAGTACAAGAAATCCAAGAAAATTGGCAGTCGATCATATTGGGGGCAATGCAGAATATATTGGATGCAATACAAGGTTTTGAAGCAGTCTACTTATTCTGGCTGGAGTTCCTTCTAGAGTGCTGTTTTGGCTCACCCCTGTGATGTCAGAGTCTAAGACAACACTGATAAAATGGAAATATATCCCTTATATATCCCTTAGTGCCAAGTAACTTTGCACTCATGACTTGTTGCCTAGAGTAGCTGACATTAAGACCCAACATGAACTGTCACTTTCCAGAGACCAGAAATGAAAATATTTATATTATGAAACTCAAAACATAACTTTTCTTTTAAGTTGGCTTGTTCAATATTAAAACAATTACAAGGCAGTGAAAGTTAATTTTTAAATAACCATACTGAAACCTACCAAATTAATTTATATAATCCCAATTGATAACAGAGAATTAATATTGCCTCTTGTGCAAGACCAGGAATGAAAATGCTTAAAATATGCAGCTCCAGATATAAGTTTAAAAAAAAATTGTTTTTTCTACAACATAACTTCTGGAAGTACCATCAGCAGTTTGGTTTAACATCTTGGCGGTGTGAAATACAATGATAGAGAAACAAACTTAACCTTCTTGAAAGTGAGTTAGAAACTTGACAACACAAATTGGGGATGTTTATGACCACTTTGCATTAAAATGTGCATTGTAAGTTATATATTACAGCCTGTCTTTTATATGGTTGTGGACATAACCCCCTGTAGAAATTATGCTAATTTCATGTCAAGAGTATGGACTACATATCTGTGTTGCATTAAGTTTGATTAATGTTTGTGTCAACTGCTTCACTAGTGTATGATACAACTACTCTAAAATACAATTGCTATTAAAAGCTTTGCAATGAAAATATACCTATCAAACTTTTCTGTGAAACACAAAAAACACGAAGTCTTCTTAATGACCCAATTTGAAATCACTATCTTATACGTCATTGAACTTCAACATGTGGTTAATGGTTGAAGACCACATGCTTAACAGGCGGGAGTTAGACGCAAAGTTGATAGTGCACTCCGGAACAAGGAAAAGTATTTCCAATGTGTGATCAGTACCTATGAGTGGTCGCAAATATTGCTCAAACAATACGTGGACACGAAAAGTCCACGAAGTGGCTCAATTTTTAAAATGGAATTGGTTTCAAGATAGTAGATAGACAAACGATGTTTATGATTACGATGGATTTTATTCTGTCTTCTTTGTTGACAACCTATCTGTGTCTTTTATACGTGATGCATGAACATTATTTTATATATATATCAGAGGGCAGTATTTACTTTTAGTATACTAATCAAAACATTACAGTAAATACATTAAACTGCCAAAAATTCCACTAACTTAAAACTGATATGTTCTGGTAATGATCAAACCTGCAAGGTTTTAGGGGAGTTCACCTCTTAATTCCCATCAGCTTTAGATCATTCACATTCTTTGCCCTCTTTTTCCCATATTACAACTAAAATAGGATGTTAAATGGCAGTCCTATAGGAGCAGAAATGGGTGCAATTGACAATGACATGCCTGCCTTATAATTCTCTGGTCATATTAATATCCAAAAGAATAGGCTCAATATAAAATCTAGTGTTCATTTTTGATCGTCGAACACATGGAAGTGGTTTCAAAAGAGCTTTTGTTGGCTTCCTACTACTTTGGATTCACGAAGGTCAACTATTAAAGTTTGTTGTATGTTCTTGTGGAGACCTTGCAAGTGTTTGCCATCAAACACAATCCCATAAAAATACTATATAGGCTACTTTTATTTGAAATTTAGGCACAAAGGCATTCCTTGAAGAAATTCCACTCAAAATTGATCATGACAAGTGCAAAGTTCAATAATGCAGCCATGAAATAAAAAATCTTTAAGATAGCTAGGTTACAGACAAAACTTTGTGGTACATATGTATGTAAGTATGTATGTATGTATTTCCTCCTGCAAGCAGGAATATGAATAAAAAATAAATAAATGTATAATGTATAATTTTTCTCAGCTGGTTCATCAGTTTATATATATTTGTATTAAGGTTTATGAGGAACGATAAATATATAGAGTGAAAAAACGTACTTGACATGCCTATGATAACACTGCTCACCATTTTGTATTTATTGAAAAAATTTACATTCAACATTTAACATTCAACATTTATGAGTTGCCCACAAAAGTGGCCAAAGGGTATAGCTATATGTATGTATGGGCTACTGAAGAATCTATACTCATGCAATACCTTACTTGATTGCTGATCATATGAACCCATAACTAGTTTGACTCAAATTGTTGGCAATATGTACAATATGGTAAAGTGCGGATGACTCAAAGTTTGGAACTCAAACATACAGGCCTGAAATAATCTGCAATTTATATAGTATTTCCTCCATGCTTAGAAGAAAGTTGTATTGTAAACAAAACATACATTTATTATCAAAAGGTCTGGGTTATAGATCATGCACATCTTTGCAGATCAGGAAATCCTGTGTGCACTTCTGACAGTAACCGGAAACTTCCTTCACAGAAAAAGTGCAGAACAACTCTCTAGTATAGCCCGGAATGATGAGAAAGGCAACTTTGTCGTAGTGATATCATCTTTTCATTGTCATAGATGTTACTTCCTTCATTGCAAACCTTAATAATGACGAGCTAAGCTTTAAAAATTATGTATCTCTTAATACTGCAGTTTATAATCAGCCTTGAAAGTTAATTGTCAGGACAAAACTTTGTAGAGATATTTTGCGTCAGTGATCTTAGACAGTGGGAGAGCTAGGGGTATTGGTCAGGGGGACGAGAATGGTCTGCAGGGGCGCTTCCGACACTATCTAAGCAGAGCGCCACCACAGGTTGGGGCGTAGGGTACAGAAATTTTTTGAGTAAAGATACTCCCTTGATCGCCGGAAATGACCCTTTCCGGGCCTGGCTAATTTGCAGATAAACGAAGAATAAATAGGTGTCATCGCCAAATTACACCAACAAAATGTAACAAATGTCAATAGGAAGATGAGAGTGCAATAAAAAAGTCAATAACCGCAAATAAGTAAGAAGTGGTAAAGAGCTGAAAGGGGCGCCAGCAGTCCATTTGAGTCCGTCAAGGGGAGGGGGCATCCGCCCCCCTGACTGTATGGACGCTCCGCCACTGATCTTAGAGAATTATTGACCATCCATTGCCTATTCATCATCCAAATAATCATCTACAATTCATTAACATGCAGTTGAAAGAAGACCGAAATGAGAAATAAAATCATTAATAAAATAAAATAAATAAACACTTTAAAAGGAACTAATATGCATTGTGTAGAATTATAGCAGCATACTTCAATAGTTATATAAGTTTTATTTATTGACTGTATCCATCCTTCATATCTGTCATGGTGTTTTTCACTATACAGAAGCACCTAGGATTACCTTCCTGTCCCAGAATGCATCAGTGATTGTGTAGAATTATAGCAGCATACTTTAAGAGAACTATATAAGTTTTATTTATTGACTGTATCCATCCTTCATATCTATCATGGTGTTTTTCACTATATACAGAAGCACCTAGGATTACCTTCCTGTCCCAGAATGCATCAGTGAGCCCTGGATTTCCTTATGTAGTCATTTGTGTGGCTGAAGGGTATCCCACACCGAATATCACCTGGCTGGACAGCAGCTTGGAATCAATTCCCCAGCAATTTCTCGCTGCCGGAGCATCGTTCATAGAGATACAACTTTCAAGTTCAGAAACATTTACACGGTGAGTTTTTGAGAAAGATAAAAGCTGTGATGTGTCACGTACATCTGATACTGGAGCAGTTGTTTCTCATGAGTTTGATATGCTAACAGCTTAGCTAGGCAAATGAGTGTCTTTCTGGTTACATAATTCACCTATGGGTCTAGATTTGACCGGTGTGAAGTTAGATACTTATTCCCCGTTCCTCGTTCGATATTCGCGAATGAGTAACTGCTACCTATTCAGTTACGTATTCGACAATGGTATCGACGTAACACCTCTGGCAAGGCAAAAGCTTTCTTACAAGATGATCAACATTTGGTCGTGGTAAGAGGTTCATCTATGGGTCATATACTCTAATGAATATTTAGAAGGATACCATAATGCATCTTTTCCGGTCCGAATAGTTCTTGACCAACTAAAATGACCAGTACTTCATCAGTTTCTAAATTAATGTAACGGGACCTGAAAAAAGATCACTCTAGGCCCTAATCAAAACTAGCACGCCTTGGACCACCTAACCAATGGGTCATAGGAATTCTTAACACATTGTAGAAGGATACCATAATGCGTCTTGACCGGTCCAAAGCGTGCTTGACCAATTAAAATGACCACTAAATCAACAATTTTTTAAATAAATGTAACAGGAACTGAAATAAAAACATTTGGGCCCTGATCAAAACCACCACGCCTTGGACCACCCAACCAATGGGTCGTATGAACTCTTAAGTCATTGTAGAAGGGTACCATAATGCGTCTTGCCCGGTCCAAAGCGTGCTTGACCAATTTAAATGACCATTAAGTCATTACTTTTTTAATGAGTGAAAAGGGACCACGAAAAAGCTTTGGGCCCTAATCCATGCAGCACGCCTTGGACCACCAAACCGATGGTTAACATGAACTCTAAGGACATTGTAGAAGGGTACCATAATGCGTCTTGCCCGGTCCAAAGCGTGCTTGACCAATTCAAATGACCACTAAATAATTACTTCTTTATTGAGTGTAACGGGACCACAAAAAAGCTTTGGGCCCTAATCCATGCAGCACGCCTTGGACCACCAAACCGATGGTTAACATGAACTCTAGGGACATTGTAGAAGGGTAACATTATGCATCTTGCCCGGTCCAAAGCGTGCTTGACCAATTCAAATGACCACTAAATAATTACTTATTCAATGAGTGTAACGGGACCACAAAAAAGCCTTGGGCCCTAATCCATGCAGCACGCCTTGAACCACCAAACCGATGGTTAATATGAACTCTAAGGACATTGTAGAAGGGTACCATAATGCGTCTTGCCCGGTCCAAAGCGTGCTTGACCAATTCAAATGACCACTAAATAATTACTTCTTTATTGAGTGTAACGGGACCACAAAAAAGCTTTGGGCCCTAATCCATGCAGCACGCCTTGGACCACCAAACCGATGGTTAACATGAACTCTAGGGACATTGTAGAAGGGTACCATTATGCATCTTGCCCGGTCCAAAGCGTGCTTGACCAATTCAAATGACCACTAAATAATTACTTATTCAATGAGTGTAACGGGACCACAAAAAAAGCCTTGGGCCCTAATCCATACAGCACGCCTTGGACCACCAAACCGATGGTTAACATGAACTCTAAGGACATTGTAGAAGGGTACCATAATGCGTCTTGCCCGGTCCAAAGCGTGCTTGACCAGTTAAAATGACCACTAAATCATTACTTCTTTAATGAGTGTAAAGGGACCACGAAAATAATCACTTTAGGCACTTATCAAGGCTAACACGCCTTGGACCACCCAACCATTGGGTCATATGAATTCTTATTCATGGCCGCATGCAGGGACGTAGCTAAGGCCTGATGATTGGGGGGGGGGGTGTAGTGGCTGAAATTCCAACTGGATGGGTTTTGGAGCCGGAAAATTACGACTGCTGTCTTGTAACTCCCCCCCCCCCCCCTCCCCCAGCACTACTTGTCAACGATACGGTCAGTGTCAGTCAGACACCCTATCTTTCGCGTTTGCACTTTTGTTCCGAGCTTTTTTTTCGGTACTGGTGCACCCTTTGCCCTCACTTCACAAACTTATTAATGACTCTGGTTAATGGAGTAAGCAACTGAGTATAAGTTTTCTGCTTGATAGGCTACATAGACTAGTAACTACAAAAGCTAACAAAGAGGAAAACAACAAATTTTCAACAAATTATATTCGACGACATAGTGAAATTACCCCAAAATACAGTGCTTTTTCCTAGCGCTTAATATTTTCTTGGGGTGGGGTGGGGGAGGGGGTGAGACTATTTATCACTCACATGAAAAAAAGGATTTGGAATTTGGAGCATTTGGAATGAAATGAACAATTAACAAATTTTGCAGAAAAATGTTGAGTTGACGAGATACGATAAGTTGTCAATTATACATTTTGCCCAAAAAATATTTCAATTGCTCAGTTGGAATGAAGTGAACAATTGAACATTTTGCCAAAAAATGTCCATTTGACGAGATAAGGTAAGTTGTCAATTAAACATTTTGCAGAAAATTTTTCAGTTGCTCAGATGGAATGAAGTGAACAATTGAACATTTTGCAGCAAAACGTCCAATACACTATAGATATGATAAGTTGTCAATTAAATATTTTCAGAAAGGTTGTTCAATTGCTCAGTTAAAGCAACTGAGCAATCCAACATTTTTCTGTTTTTGGATAAGATTTTATCTTGTACTCTAAACAATTTACTGAAAAATTTCACCTAACAGGGCAAAGTGTTCCTTATGTTGATAGCACATTTAAGCTTCCGTAGATTAGCATTGAGCGTATTAATTGTATACGATGTACAGTATTTCCATTAGGCATTTTTTTTTACAGTATTCAAAATCATACGAAGTTTTGTATGGTGGAGTATAAGGATCACGAGATACAATTTCTCAATTTGACAAGGAAAACGTGGTAAATATGACTAATTAAAGGTCAATTTTGACCGAAAGTTTTAGGTCACTCACAAATTACAAGAATATATGAAAATTAGAGTGCGACAGTAGGAAATTCCGACTGTCGCACTCAAATTTTCCAACTATCGTCAGTTTTACCACGATTGGGGGGGGGTGAGACACCCCCTACCCCCACCCCTCTAGCGACGTCCCTGGCCGCATGTCTATATATGGCCAAATTCTGTAGGAAAGCTTTTACAATTTTAGAACGTTACCTCTAAGTGTCTTCCGAATTCATTGATATGTCAGCATATATAACACTTTAACTTGCGCAAATCACTTACGAAATTTCAGGCCTACTCAAAGAGGGAAATTGCAATGTGGGAGTTATTTGAACACAGTGGCATAAAGCGACAGCATCTTTCCAGGGCTAAAGCAAGGCTGTAACAGGCTTGTAGCAGGCTTGTGGCAGGCTTGTGGCAGGCTTGTGGCAGGCTTGTGGCAGCCTTGTGGCAGACTTGTGGCAGGCTTGTGGCAGGCTTGTAGCAGGCATGCACTTTCATAAAAGCTCAACTGAAGCTTACAGCCGGACAAACAATCAAAGTAATGAACAATCCCCTAGGCCTACCATGCATTAATGGCACATGCAGTAACGTTCAAACAAGGAACGAAGAAAATTGTGACTATTTCCGATATTTAATTAATTTGGGAATACAAATGCGAAAATGCAGTTAAACTTTCAACATGCTGCAGATTCTTTCATTAATCTATCACTTAATTATGTTAATGGTTTGACACAAGGGAGCAATCACGCTATGATAAATATGAACTCTCAGTCTTTCCATGGACAAGGTAATTCCATGGACAAGGTAGGCAGTCAGTTCGTAAATCGGTATCACTTAGTTCGAGCCTAATGGTCAAGCGCTCTTTAACGAGAGAAAACTTCTATGAAACATCCTGAATGAATCATTCAATTACAATCAGAACGCATGATCCTTTGTTCCGCTCCTTCACATTTATCTTATGAAGTATTGAGTAATAGTGATATGGAACATCTTTGCACATAGATTGGTAAAATGTATATATTGACTAAACGCGAAATTGGCCTAAAATCTTGCACTTTTGTTAATGGATTGAATATATCTTGTGTATTTAGTAAAATTTATATAGCTAGATTATGGAAGTTATAATTAATATTTAGGTAAAACTGAATAAAAGAAAATTTGCTAAAAACTCACACTAACTCTGGTCTATGTTTAGTTGGAATAAACCCAGTGAAACTTCTTATGGTGGATCTGCCCTCTATACACTCCAACAGAAACTTTCTATTGAAAAATCGCTAAGAGAAGGACAAGCACATGGGAACACGATAAAATGAAAAATGCATAGAATGGCAGTACATAGGGTAACTTGGATTGGTTCATTACCAACTATGACTAATGGAGATCATCAATAAATCAGAAAGGGATTTCGGCATAAAACATATGTCTGGGTAGAAATAAGTCACTTGAAGACTATTTTGCTAAATAAACTATTAAAGTAAGTTTATCTCCGCTTGACCCGAGATGACTGATTGCCTTAGTCAGCTCTATATAGAATGTAGCAGTGGAATCTTTCAGAACCTACGAAGGGGGTAACAGCGTTCACAAACACTTTCATGGAGAGAGGCAAGAAAACTTCTCTATTCTTTCAATCTGTAAATCTGTGACGTGTGAAACGAATAAAAGAAATGAAATTAAGTTCTATGAACGAATAATAAAAAACCGTTTTCATTGCGTTGCCAGTCTTCATTAATCACTTCATTCTGAGAAATGGAGTTGCGCTAAGGTGCGCCCCCCCCCCCAAAAAAAAAGAGTGCGCGTGTGTTTCTCCTGGGCGGGAAGGAAACTTTGTATGCTGATGATCGTAAAGCACCAATTAGCATTAATCTTGCTATTGTTTTGTATCACCACCCTGGTACACAAATAGAGTAAAACTTCAAAAAAGAAAATATTGATGAATCTACTGGATAATGATTGTGCATTAGTCATTTGTATTAGTCAAGCACTCTTTGGACCGGGTTAGACGCATAATGGTACCCCTCAACAATATCCATAGAATTCATATGATCCATTGGTTGGGTGGTCCAAGGCGTGCTGCATGGATTAGGGCCCAAAGCTTTTTCGTGGTCCCTTTTCACTCATTAAAAATGTAATGACTTAATGGTCATTTAAATTGGTCAAGCACGCTTTGGACCGGGCAAGACGCATTATGATGCCCTTCTACAATGTCCCTAGAGTTCATGTTAACCATCGGTTTGGTGGTCCAAGGCGTGCTGCATGGATTAGGGCCCAAAGCTTTTTTGTGGTCCCGTTACACTCAATAAAGAAGTAATTATTTAGTGGTCATTTTAATTGGTCAAGCACGCTTTGGACCGGGCAAGACGCATTATGGTACCCTACTACAATGTCCTTAGAGTTCATGTTAACCATCGGTTTGGTGATCCAAGGCGTGCTGCATGGATTAGGGCCCAAAGCTTTTTCGTGGTCCCTTTTCACTCATTAAAAAAGTAATGATTTAATGGTCATTTAAATTGGTCAAGCACGCTTTGGACCGGGCAAGACGCATTATGGTACCCTTCTACAATGTCCCTAGAGTTCATGTTAACCATTGGTTGGGTGGTCCAAGGCGTGCTGCATGGATTAGGGCCCAAAGCTTTTTCGTGGTCCCGTTTCAGTCATAGAAAAAATAATTATTAGTGGTCATTTGAATTGGTCAAGCAATCTTTGGACCGGGCAAGACGCATTATGGTACACATCTACAATGTCTATAGAATTCATATGATCCATTGGTTGGGTGGTCCAAGGCGTGCTGCATGGATTAGGGCCCAAAGCTTTTTTGTGGTCCCGTTACACTCATTAAAGAAGTAATTATCTAGTGGTCATTTGAATTGGTCAAGCACGCTTTGGACCGGGCAAGAAGCATTATGGTACCCTTCTACAATGTCCTTAGAGTTCATGTTAACCATCGGTTGGGTGATCCAAGGCGTGCGGCATGGATTAGGGCCCAAAGCTTTTTCGTGGTCCCTTTTCACTCATTGAATAAGTAATTATTTAATGGTCATTTAAATTGGTCAAGCACGCTTTGGACCGGGCAAGACGCATTATGGTACCCTTCTACAATGTCCCTAGAGTTCATGTTAACCATTGGTTGGGTGGTCCAAGGCGTGCTGCATGGATTAGGGCCCAAAGCTTTTTCGTGGTCCCGTTTCAGTCATAGAAAAAATAATTATTAGTGGTCATTTTAATTGGTCAAGCAATCTTTGGACCGGGCAAGACGCATTATGGTACACATCTACAATGTCTATAGAATTCATATGATCCATTGGTTGGGTGGTCCAAGGCGTGCTGGTTTTGATTAGGGCCCAAATGTTTTTTTATTTCAGTTCCTGTAACATTTATTTTAAAAATTGTTGATTTAGTGGTCATTTTAATTGGTCAAGCACGCTTTGGACCGGTCAAGACGCATTATGTTATCCTTCTACAATGTGTTAAGAATTCCTATGACCCATTGGTTAGGTGGTCCAAGGCGTGCTAGACTTGATTAGGGCCTAGAGTGATTTTTTTCAGGTCCCGTTACATTAATTTAGAAACTGATGAAGTACTGGTCACTTTAGTTGGTCAAGAACTATTCGGACCGGAAAGATGCATTATGGTATCCTTCTAAATATTCATTAGAGTATATGACCCATAGATAAACCTCTTACCACGACCAAATGTTGAACATCTTGTAAGAAAGCTTTCGTCATGCCAGAGGTGTTACGTCTATACCATTGTCGAATACGTAACTGAATAGGTAGCAGTTACTCATTCGCGAATATCGAACGAGGAACGGGGAATAAGTATCTAACTTCAGACCGGTCTAGATTTGGTTGATATGCTAAAAGGCAGGCATGCACGTTGAACATACTGGGATCCCGATCCATGTTTTTGCTTGAATTGGGCAAACATATGTTTAATGTTGCTGAAGGTAACATGTGAGTATATACCATATTTAGTGTGATCTTATCCCTCAAAATCTCAAATTAAAAATATTAGGATGTAGCTATGACAAATGGTCTGTTTACCAACAAACTGTGTCATTTTGTTAGAAAATAGTCCAGATTCCTGAAATGCAAAGATATGTTTCTTGTTTATTACAAGTTTTGATAGGATTGGATTTGTGTATGGGGAGTAAAATGCAAGCGAAGAATGAGTCAGTTTGTTCATCAGCAGATATTAATACAAAGTCGGTTTCGGAAAAAAAAAGGAAGGAAAATATCTAAATTACAAAACATTGCATATTCATGACCTTTGATCTATAGTTCTCATATATGTGATATTGATGAAATATTTTGTAATTGAATTCAAGTAAATGTGTAAATATTTGAAACCTCAGCATTACAGATTCCTTCACACTGCCATTCTGCATCTTCTCATCCTCCTTCCTACATCAATTGCATATTGTACAGATACTCTTTTATAAGGATTTTCTGAACAATAACTGCTGTCATATTTTATTTTAGGTTTTTACATACCTGTATACAGTACCATGAATACAGTGTCTATGTCAGTTAACACCTTCTCTTTTTTTAAATTCTCATCTTTCTGAAGGGTTACATGCAGGGCATCCCAAGGAAGTTTATTTCAAGAGAAAACAGTACAAGTGAGCCTCATAGGTTAGTATCAATGAACTGTTTCAGGATTCCAGTCAGATGGAGAAAGGTCAAAGGTTATACAAACTGGATCACATGTCTTTTCTACAAATCTATTATATACTTGCCACATACCTTCATATACCATGTAACAACACAAAAGCAAAAAGAGAAAATTCACCTCTTTAATTTATAATATCTGAAAGCGAACAAAAAATTACTTTCATGTTTATGCAAACATGTAGCCAAAACAATTTCAATTTAAAAAAGAGAAATAATGGAGATGGCCAGATAAATATATGCCATTATTAAGAGCTGGTTGTCTTTTCTTTCTGTATTTATTAGGTTGTGATTTTGTGTCAACCTGCAACATTGCAGTCAGTCATATATTACTCAAATATTCAATAACCTTCAAATGTTTTACTAAGATATGATATTAATCTCATATTTCCACACCCTTCAATGTAAATAAGAGATGTATATGGTTACACAAACATTTTGATACTCCAAATTATAACTATAACGTATTACTTATTGAATTGTCTAAAGATGTTTTTGAAAATTTATTTATCCCCCCCCCCCCATCTTTCTCTCTTTGCAGTCTGTCTCTGAATATGTTTGTTAAAAATATTATGATCCCTCTTTGAAGTTACAAGCTTTTCACTAGCTATGATAGAGAGAAAGTTTACGACAACTTGAAATGAATTTATTGTTTCTGCTTAATCCAAGTTGATATATAATTTCATCTTGTCAGTTTGTAGGTTTTTAGGTTAACTTTCTAATATGTATCTTGGTATATAGATATATAATATGGTATATATTTTGTATAACTGCAACACAAAATATTGCTTTAACCATACCAATTTATGCAATGCCATTTCAATAATTCTAAATGATTGTATCCTCTGTGTTTTTAATTTCAGATTCTCCTCAGTGTCAAACAGCTTTGACAGATACTGCATCTGTAGAAGCTTGTATGTCAGTTATAAATGAAGTTTTCTACATTGGTGACACTTTCTCACCTGCTGATGGGACAGTACTATACAGCATTACAATACCTTGTGCATCACTAGAAATAGACCAGAATAGGTCTACAGTCTTGGATTTAGAGATTGAAATCAGATCCATTAACCGAGACCGGATGGAAAGATTCAAACGAGGATTTGGAAACCTGTTGCACACAAATGTGTATGAGAGAATTACCTGTAATCAGCCGGAGGGGTATGCTAGAGTTACTGTACTACCCCCTCTATTGATATTGGGCAGAACTGAACTGACTGTTGATGTAAGAGCTGTGAATATACTGAGCCAATATCTGGGTTTTGCAGACTATAGTTATGATGGAAATGGTGGAAATAACCAACCAGACCTTCTTATGGAGGTGGGATTCCTCGAGTGTAATGTATCTTGCAGTTTGGATGAATTCAGGAAAGTTATAGACAGCTGTCCAAATCAACTTTTTATTCCAGAGCTTGAAGAAAACAGGCCTTGGGTTCTCCTTGAAGCTATCAGCAAATGCCATGTCAATGCATTAGGAGGTAACCCCATAAAATCCAAATCAAATATTCATTTCAAGTTCAAAACAAGATTTGAAGTCTCAAAGAAATGGCAGACTAAAGTTTTATTAACAGTGACCTTGAAGAATGCAATTTAAAGGTCATCTGTGTAGCCCTAAAATATGATAGATTGTCCAAAAATGGTCAGCTGTGGTCATGCTTTCACTTTTGTATTACTGAACCCAATCACAGCAAATCCTACAACAACAAGAAGAAAATTAATCACATTAAAGTTAACCCTTTCTCTTGAATGATTTGTATTTGTAGAACAAAAACAATTATTGGTAACCTATGGCAAATACTGATAACCTATCATTTCCTTGGACTCAAATATCATTTCTATGTGTAGTCTGATCCCTGATGGAAAGAACCAACATTGTGGCAGTAGTAGTAATAGTAGTAATGATAGTAGGGGGAGGGGTGTATGCATGGGCAAACAATCAGAAGGTATAGTAGCATTGATAGTAGGGGGAGCGGTGTATGCATGGGCAAACAATCAGAAGGTATAGTAGTAATGATAGTAGGGGGAGCGGTGTATGCATGGGCAAACAATCAGAAGGTATAGTAGTAATGATAGTAGGGGGAGGGGTGTATGCATGGGCAAACAATCAGAAGGTATAGTAGTAATGATAGTAGGGGAGGGGTGTATGCATGGGCAAACAATCAGAAGGTAGAGTAGTAATGATAGTAGGGGGAGGGGTGTATGCATGGGCAAACAATCAGAAGGTATAGTAGCTTTGATAGTAGGGGGAGCGGTGTATGCATCGGCAAACAATCAGAAGCTAGAGCAGTAATGATAGTAGGGGGAGGGGTGTATGCATGGGCAAACAATCAGAAGGTATAGTAGTAATGATAGTAGGGGAGGGGTGTATGCATGGGCAAACAATCAGAAGGTAGAGTAGTATTGATAGTAGGGGGAGGGGTGTATGCATAGGCAAACAATCAGAAGGTATAGTACTCTCGGCCGTCCCCTGGCTATATAGACCACATTGTCCCCCCAACCGCGTCTTCACGCCCCGTGAAAAGTGGAAGCAGTGAGTGTGAGTACCGGTAAGCGCAACACAACTTAGTCTTAGGCCAATGACTTGCCTCATTTCAGCCAGTTTTCCAACATCCCCTTACTCAGTGGCGGAGCGTCCATACAGTCAGTGGGAGGATGCCCCCCCCCCCCCCCCCGCTGACGGACTCAAATGGACTGCTGGCGCCCTTTTCAGCTTTTCACTACTTTTTACTTATTCGCGATTATTGACTATTTTATTGCGCTCTCATCTACCTATTGACATTTGTCATATTCTGTTGGTGTAATTTTCCGACAAAATGGCGACGACACCTATTTATTCTCCGTTTATCTGCAAATTAGCAAGGCCCGGAAAGGGTCATTTCCTGCAATCTAGGGAGTATCTTAACTCAAAAGTTTTCTGTACGCTTCGCGCCAACCTGTGGTGGCGCTCCGCTTAGATAGTGTCGAAAGCGCCTCTACAGATCATTCTTGCCCCCCCCCGACCAATACCCCTAGCTCCGCCACTGCCCTTACTATACACTCAAAAACGTCTTTGCGAGTACACTACAAGTAATAGCTACTCTCTTAAAACACCATCGAATATACAAAATACAATGTTTTTACAGACTTTTACCTGCAATCAGAGAAATTTCAGGCTTGAGACCCATATTTTAGGGCTAGGTATTCGCAGCATAAATCACTCGGGAAGTGCCGTTTCCGGACATCTGGGGGTTTCAAAAAACCCAAAATTTTCTTGTACGCTCCGCGCCAACCGATGGTGGCGCTCCGCTTAGATAATCTCCACACATTAGCCCCCCCAATAATTTTTCCGTTCCGCCGCGCCTGGGAGGGGTGTATGCATGGGCAAACAATCAGAAGGTATAGTAGTAATGATAGTAGGGGGAGCGGTGTATGCATGGGCAAACAATCAGAAGCTAGAGTAGTATTGATAGTAGGGGGAGGGGTGTACGCATGGGCAAACAATCAGAAGCTAGAGTAGTAATGATAGTAGGGGGAGGGGTGTATGCATAGGCAAACAATCAGAAGCTAGTGTAGTAATGATAGTAGGGGGAGGGGTGCATGCATTGGCAAACAATCACATATCATGAAACTAATTTGTTTTCCACACAGTATGAAAGTTATTGCATGGATTCCATTGTTAGCATTGCGAAATGGGATTGCAACTTTATTCCGTTATTGGTTGGAATCTCAATGTTGTTCAATATTCTTTTAATTATACTTGCTCTTTTGAAACTTGTTTAGTAATTTCCAGGTCAGTTTGTTTGAATGTTTGGTTTAATCACATAGTACATCTATGGTAGTTTATTGGAAGCTTAATTCACAGCCTGCTTAATACAGTAGCCAGTGTAGTTCAATTGTTTCTCACTCCGCATTAATCCTGTCGAGATGTAAAACGATGACCTTCACTAATGTAATGACATTATCGTAGAGTATTTTCTCCTGGTTTATTCTACAGAGCCTGCCATCACAGTGCACCCTGACCAGATGTTAGCATCTCCAGCTGGTGGTTCCTTGCACACTAGCTGTGAGGGAGACTATACAGCTAGTATGATATGGTACAAGAAGGGATTAAATGGAGATAATCCTACATCCATCACAGGCAATGTCTTAAGCTTCTCTGACCTTGATGCAAGAGATCAGGGATTTTATTTCTGCAGAGCTCAGGGAGGTGGAGCTTATGGAGATTCTTTTGCAGACAGTGACTCAGTACTAGTTTTGTTGTTAGGTAATATATATTTAATCAAAAGCCAAAGTGAAATTGAATAATATAAAACAAATTATCCAACATATATATCTAGAGTACATGTACTTTAAAGGCATTGAAGTCTCTGCCCAAACCACGTGCGGCCATCTGAAAAAGTTAACTTTCCGTTGCTTGCAAGTGACGTTTTGTTTGTGTCGCTACAAAATGCAGACATTACAGTAATAAAACGTGATACCTTGTTATCTCTTATCTAGACCTGAGATGTCCACGCTGCTATGTACACAGTACTGTGGGTATTGACCGCAGCTGTATGTACTGACTGCATGTACACTAGTGTCTTATTACCGATGGTAGCAATCTGTGTTTGTAATTTCTGGGATCGATGGTGGTGTCTAACACTTCTGTTACACCTCATTTGAAACTAGGCCAGATTACCGGCATTAGACGTTTCTTTTTGCGCGAGTCTTCACACCCTTTAACTCTGTAACTCTGTACCAGTTTCCAGATCTAGGTTTAGGCTTCAGTGGAGCAGGGAGTGGTACTGAGGTGTGATGTACTCACTGTTCATTAGAGGAATCATATAGAAATGTTACTTTAATAAGTTGATAAGATCAAAAATGAGGATAGCAAGCATGACGAGATGTTTAAAATTGCTGGTGAAGCAGTACCGTTGTTTTGATGCAGTAATTTAAAAATAGATTTTAATGTTAAAGGGTCATAGTTCAAGATTCAAATCTCTACACAGCTCTGTATGTTAATGAGGTTTTAGTTTAGTTAATTTGATACCTTCTTTATGCTAACAACTTGAGTTGTATCATGTCTTGTATGTTATAATTCATTCTCTTATTTGGTTACTCCTGAAGACAGAGACACATATCTACTGGAGATGAGGTTTGACAATCTGGTTTATTCTGATGAGATAGCTGACCCAACCAGCCCTTTCTTCAGTGCCAATATTAGTGTTGTTCAAGAAGGGGTACGTTTTAATGTACATCAAATATTTGTCATTTAAAAGAATTCATATCTACTTGATACAAAATGTTGTCAATTAAGAATGTGCTAGCCAATCATCTTTATTCACTCCCCCAGATGATCCTGCAGACAATAAATGCATAGTTGAATTCAGTCAGATGGTTTTATATATGTATCTGTAGAGCAGAAGGGTGTATCAATTACAAGGCATGGCAACAGATAAATAACTATGAAGGATATTAATAACTCCATTAGACTATATGAAGATAATATTATCAAGAAATAAAGGAGTTGACAACTGGTGAGAAAACTAATTATTATTTTGAAAACTTTGCTGAAAATTTCTTTTTGTATCTGGTCAGTTTTTGAATCTTTTTACTTCATAGTGTCTATGATTTTATCTTTATAGCAACCACAGAGTGAGTGAATCATTTGGAAAAATAATGTTTCTTCATTACAGTGAAATAGTATATCTAAAAGTTGTTTTTCTATTAAGAGGATACTCCCATCTAAAATATTGCATAATATGTAAAGCCCTACCTGCATAATTGTCCCTGACAGTCAAGCCTGCCTAGAAGAAAAACAGTCCTCAACTTCACTTGAGCATCACTAATTGTTACTTGATAGCATAAACTACCCCAAATACTGCCATGAGGATTCATCCTTGAGCACACCTAATTAAATTGACCAGTCACCCTATGATTGTAGACACAAGTGCTCTAATTGCCAGCACTCCTGTGTGTGAAGTTGGCTTGACCACTGAAATATAACACAATAGCCTATGTTTAATCATGAAGTTGTGCAGAGGAGCATTCAGTATGGCTAGCATTACCAACTTAGTAAGATATTCAATCTCTCAGGGATTCTGGTAGTATTAGCTATAGGCAGGGAAGATTGTAATGTAAAATTCATCCAATATTATTAAAATGACATATTCAAAACATTTGCCCTTGTGACATCATGCCTTAATGATGGCAGTCAAGTTATTTCTGGCCCAGTTTACGGAGAGCCAAACGTTCCATAAATGTCGAAAAAGAAAGTGAAGTGTCTAAGTTAATATATATATATGTCCAATACAATATATGTTACAATTCCATATGAACATGTCGAAACAAAATACCTTTGTCTATTTTCACATGATTAATTCCTGTGTGGGCAATTGGGCCTTTGAGGTTGCTGCATGGGCCCTGTTACAGTTAAAAAATGAATTCGTTGGTATTTTTGAATACCGCAATGTTCAATAGAGCCAACACCTCTAAAAGAGTTATCCTGCTTTATGTTAACATAATCAAATCATGTGTGGGCCATAGGCCCTTTATGGCTGTTGTCTGGGGCCCGGTACAGATAAAAGTCGTAGATGGTATTTTTTGGTTTCTCCAATGTATAAAGGGTCCAATGCAACTACAGGAATTATCCTTGTGTCTTTGCACATGATTAAATCATGGGTGGGCCATGGACCCTTGAGGTTGTCTGGGCCATGGTAGAGGATAAATTTGCAGTAAATCAAAAAAAGGGCTCAAAAATTGCACTAATTAGGCATCAACGTGATCCCTTTGGCTTGAATATTTTATTTCCTTCTCTCAACATGCTGACACAAGTTTTGGGCATTCTCATATAAATCTTGACGTACAGTTTTGGGCATTAACAAAACGTTGGCGCGCCGATGTTCCAAAATTATAGCACGACATCAATATTGTATCTAGCAAGCAATGTTGACATGACCAGTGTAGTACGTGTCATGCTGTTACAAGTTGTCGACATGCTGATGTTGAATTTGACATGTTGATAGACGCAATGGCATATTGTATTTTGTTTCGACATGTTCATATGGAATTGTAACTTGTTGATATCGAATTGTAACATGTTGATATTGAATTGGACATATATATATAAACTTGGACACTTCACTTTCTTTTTCGACATTTATGGAACGTTTGGCTCTCCGTACTGGTTACAAGTTTTCATCAATATACGTTCAATTTGGCAATTTCAAGTAAACAACACTTGAAAACAGGGGCAACATAATTTAGATAGACTAGCTGCTGTAATCAGCATGGAATATTTTATTGTCCCCAAGTGAGGGATCATTTGTCTCTAGTCAATTTTATTAATTTTGAAACAATTCATTTGCTTTATAATTGATTACTGCTCTGTCATTTCTAATCAAACTGATTTTTCAAGCAAGCCAAGAACTTGAATTGTTTATGCTGCAGGTTTACAGAAAATGATCACAACTTCCATTAAATATCCTTAATATTACATTTTTTTTGCTTTCTTATGTTTGCCATTAGATTGCATCATCCCTCTTGGAGTCTGCAGATATTGAAGATATTACTGATGTCACAGTTCAAAGGTTAAGGTCTGGCAGTGTTGTAGTTGAAGCACTAGTAACCCTGGCGATGGCTGCAACAGTGGAGGAGGCAAAGAATACTTTGGTTGAATATCCCCTCGGATCTATTGGGAACAATATAACTATTGATAACCAGTCTGTTTCCTTCCAAAGTACTTGTAAGTGTTGACATCAATCAGTTCTCAAGAAATGGGATTTAATTTGACCTTGATATCCTCTTTGATCTCCAAAGTCACACATGTGCAATTTTAAACACTGAAACACTAAATACCAATATATTGTGCAATCAACTCTCTCTATTAATATTATGTTAAATTGTGTTAAAACAAAACAAGTAATATTTCATTTCCCGAAGGGTGCAACTTTATGACAAGTGGTATCTGCAGTTAATTAGTACTGACCTTCACTAGCTAGCACCATAGACTTATGTGTTGGTACATCTAGTATCTGTTCACAAGGCTATATATAAACCAGCTAGGCTTTAAAGCTCAAAGATGCACACACTCAATCATATGTATCGGAATGACTACAGCAAAATATTTTATCCAGCCCTCAGTCCAGGTGCCAATTAATACTATAAAGACTATAAATATTTCTTTATTTTTTCCTTTAGCATTTTGTGCGGCACAGGGTCTTAATAACACTTTGGCTGGTCAATTAACATTCCTAAAATCTGAGATATCCCAGACTGCCCAGTCAGTGGAGCTGTGCCCGGGATATACTACCACAGGTAACACTTGTATCCTTTCATTAAATCTGGAATCTAGTTGAGCTTTCCTTGAAAATACTCATTTTATAAAATGTGAGTCCACTTTTAAATGATGACCACGGTCCATCAATCATATTGAGGTAACTTAAGTTCTTTAATCATAGTTAGCTAGGCAATTAAGTAAACTATATATGCTATCAACTTGTCTTGTTGGGTTTGGGTGTTTTTAAATGTGTGTTTGTAGCTTTCTAAACACAAGATGACCAACTAATAAGCAGCTCTCATATGTGACTTGATTAGGCTCAATCAGAATTATGTGCAAATTAAGGTCACAAAGATAATCTGCATGAAAGTGTTGCATAATATCCCTTTTCGTTAATAGCTAGAATATGGATATGCAGCTAAATGTAGGTGCTGTAACCAGTCAAGGTTGAATTGACCGACTGCCAAAACAAACTTTTGTTGCAATACTTTTGGCCATCCCTCTTTATAACAGGAAACATATTAATCTAGATGCTGTAACTGTGCTAAGAATGACTTGTTTGTGGTTTCACAAACCCTTTGCCATATAACTTTAGACCATTACATTGTATGTGTTCATTGTATATCTATCAGAAACAGTAATTTTAGACTGAGCTGTATCATTGCTAATCAATAGAACAAACTGCGAACCATGAACTATGTGCCCATGGATGTGACCATGAACCATGTGAACCATGTGCCCATGAGTTATGTGACCATTTACTGTGAATCATGTGACTATAAACTATTTGCCCATGAGTTATGTGACTATTTACTGTGACTAATGTGACCATGAGTTATTCGACTATTTACTGTGACTCATGTGAAACATGTGACCATGAGTTATGTGACCAATTACTGTGAACCATGTGACCATGAGTTACGTGACCATTTACTGTGACTCATGTGACCATGAGTTATGTGACCATTTACTGTGACTCATGTGAACCATGTGACCATGAGTTATGTGACCATTTGTTTTCTTAAGGGGGATCTCCGAGGGCTACAAGGATGTGCACAGGTAATTTTGTGTCTCCTAGTGTCTGGAAGGATCCTGTCTTGAACAACTGCTTCGATGGAGAGGAGAGTGAAGAAGACACAGATATTCTTGAGACTCTTGTAGAGGTAACTGACTATCAATTGCTAGCATTTAAAACTAGCAGATTAAAGTTCCCTGTATCTGCTTACACATAACTCTATCATAGATAAGATAAGATAAGTTAGGATTGCCCAACAACTAAGGGCTTGATAGTTCAGTTGCTACAAGCTTTGGACCTAAATTCCTGCATGATTACAGCACTGAATGAGTTCTCATGATGGCAACATATGTTTACTCTTCCAACGATTTCTTGATAATAACAAGAATATCTTACTTCATCAGTGTGCAATCATATTGTGTTACCTATAGATTGTTGGGTAATTATGATGAGTTAAATTAACTTGGAGATGGTGTTTAACTTCAACCTCCATGAAATGTGTCTCTTGTCATCTATTGAACAAAGGGTATGTGGTTACCAACAGTTGTGTTATAAGGAGCCATATGTAACATGAAATTCAGGATGTAGAAATTAAAGTCAAATTTAAACTTCAACCTTTCCAGCTTACTGCACTAAAAGCTTAGTGAAAATGACACTGTTCTATGCAACTTACATATCAATGTTCATTATTTGTATTGAGTTATCTGTCGTTAAACATTTTGAGCTAACTAAAATTCACCAGATTTATTAACTGTCTTAAGAGTCTGTAGATTCTACAAACTTCAATCAAAATTTGCAAGCCCCGTCCAACAGATCATACGCCAATCAGGGCAACAAAAAATTAATTTCTTTCTTTTGATTGTGACAGCTTTCTCTATGAAACCCACCTGTTCAGAGTGCATTTAGAATAAGAAACATTGAATCTGCTTTGGAAGTTTTATTTCGAAAATTCATCAGCAAACACGTATTGAGACTTAAAAGAATTAACATCTGCTTGTTCCTAATTGTCAGTGGAAGTAAACATTGACAGCTTGACAAATGTATGTGTTTATTTGACTGTATCTGAGTATGCAAGGCTAAATCACTGCATGACTAAATCACTAATTAATAGAGCTAATTACAGCTCAGAACAGCCTGAGAGGTCAATGCCTTTATAGCTTATCATGGCTCAATTTTATTCTATCAAAACAGAAATTTCTTTTGAGCTTCAACTTTATTATCAGTTGCTTCCTAGCAGGCTGTGTCTGTGTCTCTTACATTATGATTCCATTTATAGACTTTGGAAAACAATTCAGTCACAGCGGATAATGTGACACAGGTGTCTCGTGACGTGGCTGATGTCACTCGAACTGTTGATCTTGATGGTGGAGATCTGGATCATGTTGCAGAACTCCTCAAGATAATAACTAATGTGAACAGCTCATCGCCAGAGGTAATTTGAAATGAAATTTATTACCTTGAAGGTTTTTAAGTTAAACTAAGAAATTCTTGAAAGAAACACAAATGGTCACACTAAGGTGTGTAAAGAAGCATCAAATGATGATTCAGTGAGTAAACCACCTATAACAGCCTAGGTCACAGCCTAGGTCACCAATAATATATATAAGCTCTCTTCATTAGTTTGAACACAAACATTGTCACAACATTGGTAATAACTTGCCATTAATTAAGCAACAATTGTAAATGTCATCGTTATGGCAACTTAAAGACCAACCCGTTCTTAATTTGATTAGTTGTCAATTCTTAGCGTGTTTATAAATCAGTTAATGTAACAATAATGATTACATTTCATGTTTACAGGTAACCAGTAACACTGTCGAGATTGTTGATAATGTTCTAGATTTCAAGGAGAATGCGTATGAGGAGAATGTTTCAGTGGAAGCACCCTCACGAATTCTGCAAGCCTTGGAAAACCAGCTGACAAATTTACATCAAGGAGGGGATGATGTGAACTTTACAGATGTGCGAGGATTTGTTGGTGCCGTGGCGTTTACAGCTGACAAAGAATATTTTTCATCTGAGATAACATTTGGGAATTTTTTCAACTCTGATAAGCAAACCATCAGAGGCAACTTGAATGAAAGTCTAACAGATACCTACAGAGGCATTGATCCATCTCTGCTTGATGACGTCAAGGCCTCTATAACGCTCCCAATAACTCTGCTAGATGACATCCAGTTTGGTAAAGATATTATCAGATCACATATATGCTGATCAGTGCTATGTGTAATAACTGCAAGGCCTCTATAACAATCCCAATATTTCTGCTAGATGACATCTAGTATGGTAAAGAAATTATCAGATCACATATATGCTGATCAGTGCTATGTGTAATAACCGCAAGGCCTTTATAACACTCCCAATATTTCTGCTAGATGACATCCAGTATGGTAAAGAAATGATCAGATCACATATATGGTGATCAGTGCTATGTGTAATAACCGCAAGGCCTCTATAACACTCCCAATATTTCTGCTAGATGACATCCAGTATGGTAAAGAAATATCAGATCACATATATGGTGATCAGTGCTATGTGTATTAACCGCAAGGCCTCTATGGAGTGCTCTTTGTGTATCTAAGAAATTAACTCATGAAATGATATTCTTTCAAATATCTTAGAAACATCCAGCCTGTTTTTGTTTAATATAGGCTGTGTTTGAGATGATGTCATGTGCTTTCGAGGGGGAGGGCTTCCACATAACATGCTGTTTATCCTTTATGCTGAGGCTATATACTATAAGTATATAACCTCATACTATAAGTATATTGAGCTGAGGCTTGTTCATATCTTATAGTTATATATAAGTAGGCCTACACCTATTTATAACTATAAGTTTATTTTTCCTTCAACACACTGCAGATGCATCAGATTCAGTTCCTGTGACCTTCGTCATTCATCGTACAAGTAATCTCTTTACCAGCAGAGATAACCAGACAGAAGTGGTTGAAAGTCTCATCGTCGGGGCAACCATTGAAGGAAAGAACATCGATAACCTGAGCAGTCCAGTAGTTACAAGATTTCATTTATTGCCTGTGAGTGAATAAGAAACAGTTTTATCAGTAATTTGTGGATGTTTCCAAGAAGCAAGAGCTTTTTCAAGTCCCCAACTCTCTGAAGGCCTTGAGATAAATATTGACATTCATGCTTTAATCTCAGGTCCCATGAAAGTCACTCTGACATTAAATCATGAAAATTGTTGTTTTGGTTTTCAACTGTGGTCAAAAGACTAAGTGTAATGATGTATCATGCAAACTGTAACTATGAACAGAATGCTGTGAGGGCTCTTGACATTGAGGAGTCCTTTACATGCATGGAGTCGATTCTTTGCCTGCCAAGCCGGTAAGCAGCTGTATCATAAACTGGTGGCAAGTTTGTCACTCTAAATAGTTTATGATCTAGATTTACTCTTTGAGTCTGAGCCAAATACGAGTAAAGGTTAGGTGAAAAACAAATTGCAGTTTATGTTAGATTCTTGTTTGGAATAAAGACAAGGAACGTCTTTTAACATGTGAAGTTTATTATAACGAGCAATTTATATAAACTGTTGTAGTATTATAAAGTTTAATATAACTAGCAATTGATACAAGCTGTTGTGGTATTATGAAGTTTATTGTAATGAGAATTTAATATTTGTGGTATTATGAAATTGATGAAATGTTTTCCTTTTCTTTGACATTCTCAGTTGAAGGTTGTTGGTGATGAAAGGCAATGTGTTTTCTGGGATTTTCAGTTGGCAGGTGGGTATGGGGGTTGGTCCTCAGAGGGGTGTGAGTTGGCGTCTGGTCCAGATAATGAGTCGGATGATCCTATTGTAGAGTGTAGATGTAATCATCTCACAAACTTCGCCATACTTGTGGTAAGTGATCGGAATTTATGCAGGGAAAGCTTCTGTGTCTCTGAGAGCTTAATTTTTCTAGTTCTAGTAGTAGTAGTTTCTATCTTTGCTTAACTCACTCATGATAGTGTTGCAGATCCTAACTACTAGTAGACAAATTGCAATGCATCTCGGCAGTCAGATAAAGGAACGATATATACATATAAGTAGAGAGCCATTCCATTACTAAAAGTATGCACGTTCAACCAAATTGAGACAATCAATTCTTCATGAGGGTCTGTGTGTTACATGGTTAATTAAAGCTTTTAAAAATGAAACAGTATAAAGTTGAAACTTACTGTAAGTTACTTATTACTTACAATTGGTAAACATTCATGTTATCTGGCATCATTTTTGAGTGGTTTGAACTTTTTACGGCTCTACGGCCACACCCACTCCTTCAGCTTCAGTTAAGGATAGCATCAAACACCAGCTGAGCATAGCATCAAACACCAGTTAAGCATAACATCAAACACCAGTTAAGGATAGCATCAAACACCAGTTTAAGGATAGCATCAAACACCAGTTAAGCATAGCATAAAACACCACTTAAGCATAGCATCAAACACCACTTAAGCATAGCATCAAGCATCAGTTAAGCATAGCATCAAGCATCAGTTAAGCATAGCATCAAACACCAGTTAAGGATAGCATCAAACACCACTTTAAGGATAGCATCAAACACCAGTTAAGCATAGCATAAAACACTCCTTAAGCATAGCATCAAACACCACTTAAGCATAGCATCAAGCATCAGTTAAGCATAGCATCAAACACCAGTTAGGCATACCATCAAACACCAGTTAGGCATAGCATCAAACACCATGCATAGCATCAAACACCAGTTAAGCATATCATCAACACCAGTTAAGCATAGCATCAAACATCAGTTAAGCATAGCATCAAACACCAGTTAGGCATAGCATCAAACACCAGTTAAGCATAGCATCAAACACCAGTTAAGCATAGGATCAAAACTGATACTTTAGAATTTAACTTTCTATTGCTTTTATTTGTCTCCAATATGATTCATATACGTTTTATTTCAATAGTTCAAATTGATCACGATTTTAGTTCACATGTTTGTTCACTGCTGCATGTGACTATAGTCATTTCATTTAGTTTTTCTTTGTTTTTAATTGATGACAGGACATACAGGGAGATATCGATAATGTTGTTCTTGATGTTCTGAGTATCATTGGATGTGTGGTGTCAGTTGTTGCCCTTGTCATCACCATAGTATCATTCTGTGCCATCAAGTAAGTCTTTAATATGTTTAAAGTGTCATAACCATCAGCACATAACTGGCTACATATATGTACATACTCCCTGTATGTAGGCCTACATATATAATGAACATACTCCCTGTATGTACATATATGTACATACTCCCTGTATGTAGGCCTACATATATGTACATACAGGGTGTATGTTCATACATGTACATACACCCTGTATGTACATATATGTACATAGAGGGTGTATGTTCATATATGTACATACAGGGAGTATGCTCATATATGTACATACTCCCTGTATGTAGGCCTGCATATATATATGTACATACACCCTGTATGTACATATATGTACATACAGGGTGTATGTTCATATATGTACATTCAGGGAGTATGCTCATATATGTACATACTCCCTGTATGTAGGCCTACATATATATATGAACATACTCCCTGTATGTACATATATGTACATACACCCTGTATGTACATATATGTACATACAGGGTGTATGTTCATACATGTACTCCCTGTCTTCATTAATGCTGAAGGTTTGCATGATTTCAGTGTATTGAAAATATCTTTCAATGGGTAAAAAATTCAATTTGCTGCAAAAGTCTGTAACCAAAATGAAGATAAAAATTGGCCATAACTGACCAAGCTTTGTCTGTCTAGCCTATTTGGAGCAAAAGAGGTTAAATAATCTTTTGATGGATGACTTAATTTAGGCAGACTTTTGATCTTGGTTTGTCATTATAATAAAGGAAAAAGTAGGAGGAGGGTGTGATGGGAGTGCTAATAGTGTTTCTTTAGGCCTATAGCTATTCTGGTTTCCAAGATTGATATCAGCTTGATAATAAATCTCTGACATGCTCCTTTAGGGCTAAGTTGATGATGATTGTGATTGGTTCTGTAATGCAGGCCTAAATATTAATCCATTTGTCTTAACAAATTTAATAACTCAACCAAAGTACTTTCTTTCAATTTCATCCTCGGTAACAATCAGTACCATTAATGTTGTCCTTATAATGAATTTGTTGAGGCAATAAATATCTTATATATACGTATAGAGCTTTATGCTAATACTATGCTAATATTATGGAAATAGAACCTGAACTGGTAGCAGTGTAGTTTGAACTGTATTCAACATATCAAGATTAATGTTGCACTTTAACTCATGCCGGATTAATACAACAATATGTTTCTTTCTCTTTCAGGAAACTCCGGTCCAAGCAACCTCAGCAGATTATAATTAATCTCTGCTTTGCTCTCCTTGGTCTCTACCTTTCATTCTTGATCGGGATTGACCGTGCAAATTTGGGAGCTGTTTGCATCATGTTTGGTGCCCTCATTCACTACTTCTGTCTCGCCACTGTTGCATGGATGTGTGTAGAGGCGATTAACATGTATTTCTTGTTCGTTAAAGTCTTTAACTCAGGTGTCCAACATTTTATGAAGAAGGCAGCTTTGGTTGCATGGGGTAATCATTATTTGTATAAGTATTTAAGTTCCATATATTCAGAGGAGGTGCAATAGGGTTCATATCTATGGTGATGGGGGGGGGGGGGAGGGGGAGGGAACAGGCAATGTTTGAGGGCCAGTGGTTCATGTGATATTGATTCAAAGGGTTAAACCACAAAATTACCTCCAAAATATCCAGAGTGACAAACTGGATCCTCTTTGCAATCTGTAATTTACAAAGTAATGGACAGTTTGGAAGTATGATGCACCCTATGCAAGATCAATTAATGAAATCTAAACTTAATAAACTGTTACATTCATTTTTGACAGGTCTTCCTCTTGTGGTTGTGGTAGTATCGGTCGCTGTGAAGTCAGTAAATTACAGAGGAGATTAGTAAGTAACATCCTGATGGGTTACAGTTCCTCTGTTAATGACCTTCAGTCTTGCTCCCAAATTTTAGCTTGTGAGAGTTGTTGTTTTGATCAACCTTCCAAATAATTTGGCATATATTTCAAGGAGTATTTAATTACACATTTAATGCTTTAGTGAGAGGGAATATATTTCAAGAGTGCTAATGTAATGTTAAGTTAATTCTGCTGTTTTTGAACATGCATGGACCTCAAACAATAGGTTAAATCTGCTGATCATAATCATGCATGGGCCTCAAACAATAGGTTAAATCTGCTGATCATAATCATGCATGGACCTCAAACAATAGGTTAAATCTGCTGATCATAAACATGCATGGGCCTCAAACAATAGGTTAAATCTGCTGATCATAATCATGCATGGACCTCAAACAATAGGTTAAATCTGCTGATCATAATCATGCATGGGCCTCAAACAATAGGTTAAATCTGCTGATCATAAACATGCATGGACCTCAAACAATAGGTTAAATCTGCTGATCATAAACATGCATGGACCTCAAGCAATAGGTTATATCTGCTGATCATAAACACGCATGGACCTCAAACAATAGGTTACATCTGCTGATCATAATCATGCATGGACCTCAAACAATAGGTTAAATCTGCTGATCATAAACATGCATAGACCTCAAGCAATAGGTTAAATCTGCTGATCATAAACATGCATGGACCTCAAACAATAGGTTAAATCTGCTGATCATAAACACGCATGGACCTCAAACAATAGGTTAAATCTGCTGATCATAAACATGCATGGACCTCAAACAATAGGTTTAATCTGCTGATCATAAACATGCATGGACCTCAAACAATAGGTTAATGCTGCTGATCATAAACATGCATGGACCTCAAACAATAGGTTAAATCTGCTGATCATAATCATGCATGGACCTCAAACAATAGGTTAAATCTGCTAATCAAAAACATGCATGGACCTCAAACAATAGGTTAAATCTGCTGATCATAATCATGCATGGACCTCAAACAATAGGTTAAATCTGCTGATCGTAAACATGCATAGACCTCAAACAATAGGTTAAATCTGCTGATCATAATCATGCATGGACCTCAAACAATAGGTTAATGCTGCTGATCATAAACATGCATGGACCTCAAACAATAGGTTAAATCTGCTGATCATAATCATGCATGGACCTCAAACAATAGGTTAAATCTGCTAATCAAAAACATGCATGGACCTCAAACAATAGGTTAAATCTGCTGATCATAATCATGCATGGACCTCAAACAATAGGTTACATCTGCTGATCATAAACATGCATGGACCTCAAACAATAGGTTACATCTGCTGATCATAAACATGCATGGACCTCAAACAATAGGTTACATCTGCTGATCATAAACACGCATGGACCTCAAACAATAGGTTAAATCTGCTGATCATAAACATGCATAGACCTCAAGCAATAGGTTAAATCTGCTGATCATAAACACGCGTGGACCTCAAACAATAGGTTAAATCTGCTGATCATAAACATGCATAGACCTCAAACAATAGGTTTAATCTGCTGATCATAATCATGCATGGACCTCAAACAATAGGTTAAATCTGCTAATCAAAAACATGCATGGACCTCAAACAATAGGTTAAATCTGCTGATCATAATCATGCATGGACCTCAAACAATAGGTTAAATCTGCTGATCGTAAACATGCATAGACCTCAAACAATAGGTTAAATCTGCTGATCATCATCATGCATGGGCCTCAAACAATAGGTTAAATCTGCTGATCATAAACATGCATGGACCTCAAACAATAGGTTAAATCTGCTGATCATAAACATGCATGGACCTCAAACAATAGGTGAAATCTGCGATTGATGAAGATGTATTGACCACAAACAGTTGGGACATTCGGCTGTTAACTAACATCTAGGGATCACACACACTGGGGAAGGTCTTCTATTTATGGCCATCAGTGGATTACTAAGTTCAGGCAGGTTCTTTATCTGTGTAAAAGTAAGTTGGCCTGACGTTTCGATCCTAGCAGGATCTTCTTCAGAGGCTAAATGACAAGTTACAGTAACAGAGGGGACAAAAACACGCACAGAATACAGACAGGTTAATGAGCATGGTGAACACAATGAGATGGATGAAATGGGATTAAAAGTAGACAATGGATGGTGAAAAGAAAGCAACAGGGGAAGAGGAGAGGAAGGAGATAAACTGTGGAGGGACAAAGAGAGGATTAAAGGCAGAGGGTAGGTTCTTTATCTGTTACAACAAAGAAAGAGCTGGCCCTGTTTATCCTCACACAAACCATTACTTAGGAAAACGGTGCTCTTAAATATATTTTATCTATTTATAAGGTCAGTGATTTTTTTTACATCATCTGATCCTCTCTCTCCTGCAGCTGTTTTCCGCAAACAGGTACCATGACATTTTACATTGGTGTTGTTCAGTTCATCGCTGTCATGCTGGTGTTCAATCTGGTCATGTTTGTCTTAATAATCAAACAAATCACATGTCGCCCACAGTTGAAGAAGGATGATCCCAGGAAAGAAAACATTAAACGCATCCAAAATGCCATCTCCCTCTTGATGCTGCTGGGTCTCGCCTGGCTGTTTGGATTCTTCGCGATAGGTGGTGCCCAGTTTATATTTAATCTCCTCTTCCTCATCTGCAACTCCCTGCAAGGATTATTCATCTTTCTCATCTTCTGTGTGAGAAACCAGGAGGTCCAAATGGAATGGAGGTTAATTTTTGGGCAGACTGGAGGAAACAAAGTTAACGAAAGTTCCAATACTAGATCCACAGGTTCATCGAGTTCCAAAAACCCCAAAGGAAATCAAAATGTTAACAGTGACGAAAACACCACTGAGAAAATTCAGATGGAATCTACTTCATCCCCCTGAAACTCTCAAATACATTGCTTCTTTCATTTTTCTGCTGTGTTCCATGTAGGCTACAAATTAGTAAAACCATATATATATATACATGAAACGAATATATGAAACTAATATATGAAACCATACATATGAAACCAATAAACGAAATAAAGGTTTACTGTAATATTAGTTTACTGTTTTATAGAGTAGATATATCTTCAGCGTATACTTTTTACAGAATCATATTTTAAAGGTTGAATTTAAACAGAATTTTAGTTTTGCTTTTCTAAGTACAAGGAAAAAGAAAATATTGAGCTGTAGTCAAGTTTCTATAGCTATTTACTTTTTAAATATATTAATATCTGGAAGGCTTCTTTAATGTTAAAGTTAAATTGATGATGTTGTCACTACAGCTAATGTTTAATGTTTAATCAATAGTTTTATGAATTTTTATAACTCAATCAAAACATTTTATTTAACTTTATACAACTAAAAGAGAACGATAATGGTCAAACATATTAACTATTTTTTTAATTTGTAAATTGATATCTTTTGTACTTCCTTATAGAACTGCATTTTTGGCTCCAATTATAGCACGCTTTATAATAGGAATTTTGTGATTATGTAATCGACCTACCACGGTCGTAAATCCACCTCAGGCTGTACAATTAGCCTGCATAGCTTCTTAACACCATTAGGCTCTAAACACTGTGTGGAAATATGTTCATGTCTACAGTGTAGTTAATCATACAGCGGCCACACAAAGACCCTCATACAGGAAAAGTTTGTGGCAGGAGTTGCAGACTAATTGGTAAAAAGAAGTAATTTTACGAACAAGGCAGGTCGATTCCCAAGAAGCGTTTTTTCCGTGATAGTTATAGTTGGGGTCTATACACTGGCGGATCCAGGGCCCTTGTTTGGGAGGGGCCAAAGTGGCATTAGAGTGATATGGGGGAGGGGTCTAAGGGGAGGGGGTGCCCCCCTCCCCTTTGGAAAATTTTCTATTGCTGAATGCCCTCAGATGCAATTTGGTGCGACAAAAGTGTACAATGGTGATGTTAATTTACTTCTAAAACAAATGTTTCCCAGGTGTAATTTTCTAAAATATTTATAAAACAAAGTTGGGATCATCTTTCTCAAGAAATTTTATTTCTCATAGGTTATAAATTTCTTACAACCAGCCTGTAACTGCAAAATGGTGTTGAACTGTAAATCCTCATGCTCATACATTTACATAGCTCCCAACTCTTGAGAAGGCAAATACTGGTCCATGCCACGAATCGCCGTCCTGGGGGAGGGGTATAAGGGGAGGGGGTGTCCCCCTCCCCCTATTGAATTTTTTTGGAATCCTGGTGATGCCTACATGTAAAATGGTGGCACTTAGAAAGGCTTTTGTCACCCAAAATTTTCAGAGAAATATGCATTTTTTTGTGTGTAACATCAATAAATTGAATAGTAGGTGATAATTCATTCTTTCCCGTGGCATGAAAATGTTCGCTGCTCGCCCCAATTCAAAGGTTCAAATTATGCTGTAAAGGAGGTTTTATACACTATTATGCTAAATGCTAAAGAAATGATGGTTGCTAAGTCAAAATTTGATGCAAATTTTTTTATGTTTACTTGACAATTACAATGCGGTTTTTTCGGACGCTTGTGCGGGTCAGCGGGTTTGGGTGTTAGACTGCGGGTCTAATTCCCGCGAATTGCGGGTCAGTTGGGAGCTCTGCATTTAATTTTAAACCAGAAAACGAAAAGGTTTAGACTAGTCTACCACTGCTATTCCTCTCGATTTTATTAATTTCCAATCATATGATTTAGCGGATGTTCGGAAACACTTTTTGGCTCACCTTTGGGGGGGGGGGGGTCATGGCCCCCCTTGGATCCGCCAGTGGGTCTATACAGCAGACCTTTAAGTTGTGACATTTTTACTACTATGCAGTAATATGGATAATAATATGTTCTTTATTTGCCCAGATTTTAATCCCTTCAACTATTTACTTTGAATGTCTTTCTATTTTGCCAATAACTTCTCCTTAGCCTATATGCATGATTACACAGACTAATTGAGAATTCTCTTCCATATAACAACTCCCTTAAACGTTGCTCATTACAAATCTTGTTTATAATATGCAATAAACAAATAAAGTCACGCTTTTACTCTCTTGTTAAATGCATTTCTTTTTGAACTCGTTCTTTTATTTCGGTTTTATTTTAAAACTAACAGTTGTTTTTTTTTATATAAGGACAATCGTTCCATTGTTCTGGGAGTGACAAGACAATAATCACTCCGCCATTTGGAACAGTAAGTGAAAGTTAAAGACGACTTGAACTTCCAAATGAATTCGAGGAGGTGATCGGATAAATTCCAAGTTAATACGAGGGTCACCTGGGTGGTTTTCGATCACTTAGGCGTTTCCTTGTGTGTATTAATGCCTGAAGAACTGTTATTTCCAAAAGTATTTCTTTGCGATGGAAAATATGTTCTCTTTGACAATATAATATTTACAAGTTTTAGCCACCATTTGCATTCTTCTGGTAAGAGTCACAAACTATATTTGTCGCGGGGCGCTAATCGCCATATTACGATGGGTTCGACCACCATTACTTCCATAATTCGACATATTTGCTAACTGATAAGCAATTTTCGACATATTAATTATATAAAAGTTTGGCATGTTAATGGTGAATTCGACATGTCAAAATGCAACAATTTTTGGAGGTCAGAGTATCAGTTTAGGAATTCTTTTAACATAATTAATGGAATGATTAACGTTTGTAGAAAACTGAGGTCGCATGGGGTGCACTCAACTCGCTCAAGGTAAGAGATATGGTTCTGCTAGGGTACAGAGTTGGTCATATCGACCGGTCGAATGCGAATTCCGACCAGTCGAGACAGAATTCGACCAACTTAATTTGAAATTCGACGGACGTGATATAGTTATGTTTGTTCCTTTGTCTTCCATTTTTTTCTCGTTTGTTGTAATATTTCGTCAATTTTTGGAAGGTATAAGTTATTCTATTATTAAGGTGTAATGATACTCTTCCTAATGTCAGCATTGGAATAAAAAACAATGTTAATTTTTGCTGGTCACGTGATGGTTTTACGTTTCACTTGACGGAAAAACCCGAGGGACTGTTTATGTTATGGTAACATCGCATGGAAAAGTATGTATATAACACGGATCTTGTAAAACGTCGCACATTGGTATTACGCCCAGTCACATAGCTAGATCCGTTATGCTATAGTGTTAAATATCGAAATTTATTCAATTTATTTGTGCATTGCGCAACAATCTATGATGTCATACGTGTACAACAAAAACGACTGATTTTGACTTACAGCTTCAATAGACTAGCAGTAGGCCTACTGCAGGAAAATAATACGTATCGCAGTTGAATCTCAGTTGAATAATTTTTATAGTTCTCTCTATACAGGTGGGTAGGAGCCGGGGGGGGGGTTGGAGCACGTGCCCCCACACCTTTTCCAAAATAGCAAGTGTGCCCTACTGGCAAATTCACTGTGCCCCTTTTGATAAAGAACTGTTTTTTGGATATCTTAAGCCTTTTTTAATTCTGATATTTTATTTTAATTATTTATTTTTAGTCTGTAAATGCTATTTTTAAAATTATATCTCATATCTTTCTGTAGCACGGTTAATAAACAATCTCAATAAATAAAAAATCAATGTTGCAGCGCACCATAATAGTATTGATAGCAAACTAACACATATATATTTATATATATGTGTTATATATTTATATATATTTAAGTGATATGACCGGTATATATCGGTATATATATGTGTTATATATTTATATATATATTTAAGTGATATGACCGGTATATATCGGTTAATAGCATAACGAGTGGTGATTGTGGAATGAGAAAGTGCCCCTCTGATGCTGTGCCCCCCCCCCCCAACTGTTAGGAAGCTTCCTAACCCCTGTCTCTATACATCGGCGGAACAGTCAAATTACATTACACGTTTTTTCTTTAATTTCTCTCGTTTTCATGCAGTTCCGCCAACTATGTTTCTCCAGGTAATAGACAGTAAGAATGTTGCGATAGTACAATGGGTAGAACAACAACATAGTATTACTGTTATATGTAATGCTGTGGCAGCAAAACCACGGATGAGTTTATCCTGGACAATTGGGAACGAGAGGAAAAATGCTTCCTCATCCAGTGTCACAAATGATACCACCTTGTTTAATACAACATCTATTCTGCATCACGTACCGACAAACGAACAAGAATATATCTCGTGTACTGCTAATTTTGATGGACACACGTCGGGTACAGGCTATAATAAGACAGTAATGCTGAACACTTATGGTAAGAAGAAAACGGGTTACAGTACATTTTGAAGAAAATGAAAACAAGAAAGACACTCTCTCAAACATACAAAAAAAGGTATTGAGATGAACAAGCTGGCTCCCCCCCCCCCCTAGAAATCTCATCTTTAAATGTAAACATATAACGTAAGTTCCTTTTAGAACGCGGTATATGTTTCGAGGGTCCTGAAAGGTATAGTCCGGTGGCAGAAAACGTAGCCTAACACTAATCTTAAGAGAGGAAAATATTCCTTAATGGTGAGGAAAATCCCATCTCAATGTCGTTCCCCAATAACTCGAAATATGGTTGATTGCACGGAACACGGTGTGACTGGGTATACCTTCCATCGCTTCAGTAAGTGGATCACATTATAGGTGTGACGTCATCATTGCAGACATTCTTCACAACAAAATTTAACTTTCCAATTATAATTTTCTTGTTGATTTACCCTTAACAAGTATTGGAATGCCTGCTTAGCTGTCAATGTTTTCTACATATAAAATGATGTCAAATGCTTTATTTTTATTAGAAATATTATCCTTCTGTTTATAAGTAAACATTTCAGTATTTACTGTGCTGTTTCTATAGATGTAATCACAAATTTAATTTAATTAGAGGGCTCCATCAATATTTCACCAGCACGGACTTGTTTTTCATATTTATATAACGTATTTATACCAAAATACTTGAAGATGAATTAATTATTTCTATTCTAGGAAATCAGTTTCAAAAGAATTGTTAGATTATTTTAAGAGATTTTACGTGATTTTGATTTCAGTTGTACCGACGGATTTGTCAATTATAATTAATGGCCAAGATTCTATTGACACGGTTCATCTTACGGGAGATGACAATCTTGTGAAAGTTACGTTCCGTTCTTTTGGAGGAAGACCAAACTCATCATTATCCTGTAAACTGAGTGACCCTAACTCCAGCATGACCGACATGAATATATCAGGAATACAGGATTATACCAGACATGGAAACATATTCAACCTGTCTCTGTCGTTTCAGTTTTTGCTTCGGACCCAAGAAACTAAGATCTTCTGTCTTAGTAAATTACAAGAAGTTGATATGGAAACTAATATATCAAGGAAAGTCACACTACCTGGTAAGTAAAAAATATACCGGGTGGTTTCAGGAGCAAGCCCCCCCCCCCTCCCTTAGCCTCATGACTCTAACTTTTACCTATGTGTTCTCATAAGCCCTTATTTTTTACCTACATATGTCCTTGTGTACCTCTGTATCGGTGTTACCTTTGGTATCATTTTCACATAAGCATAAACATAACGTTATTTATTTTCAAATAAGCATACATATAACGTTATTTCATTTTATTATTTTACAAGTTTCTGAACAACGTTTTGTATCTGAATTACCGGGCATCACTACTGGGACATCATTAGTTGGCTCTATTCAGTGGGTAATTATTGGGACAGCGGCTCTCCTCATGAGCCTCATCTTCTTAAGCTGTTCCATGATAATCAAGAAATTTAAATGTGAGTAGCCTATACCGCTTTCATCCATCCATCCATCCGTAAAGTACAAAGAAAAGTATTATACGTCATTATGAAGCAAATAGAAATATTACAAGTCTTGAGGACTCAACAAGTAGAATACCCCCTGAGTTTATGTTATCACCTTGCCCACATGATGGTAACCAGAAACACCCACTCCCCGCAAACACTTCCTCATTCCCTCCCTCCCCTCATTCCCTCCCCTCCCTTCACTCCCCGCCCTACGCCCCCCCCCCCTCGCAAACACACTCGTTATAGAAATGGAGGTTAATTTAAAAAAAGTGACAATATTCTTCCATCATTCATCAAATCGATTATACGTTTATGATATACAGAATAGCACTGGCTTCACAGATAAGTGTGGGGATGAAAGGAGGGTCTAGCTGCTACAGGGAGGGTGGAATGTAGAGGGTAAGGGGGTAATAATCAATAACTTTGGTTTTAAAAGAATCTCTCAAAATTCGTTTTATGACTCTCTCTCTCTCTCCCTTGCAGTCTCCAGGGGAGCTAGGCTATCGACGTAAGTTAAGCATAATTGTTCCAAATAGTATATGTCTACGAATAGTAACTGATATTTCTTTTGAAAAAGAATTCTACCCCTACTATAAAGAAATGTCAAATATGTCCACTGTTATAGCTTTGTGTAAACAGCTTCGAGAAATGAGCTTGCGTAAATAAAGTCTAGCTTGTATTGTTCACTATCATTTTGTGCAAAATAAAAACACACATTTATATATTTATTTATGTCATTTTTTCCAGAAATGTCGGTGCTGCCTCGGATGGACAAGCAAACGTTGAGATGACAGACTTAGATCAACCAGGCGACCAATCAAGTAACTAACCTCATTTTGTATAGTTTTACATGACACTCACAATAACCAACCTGCTATATCAGTATACGGTATAACTGTTTATATAGTTTTACATGACACTCATAATAATCTGCTATATCAGTATACGGTAAATGTTTGTATAGTTTTACATGACACTCATAATAATCAACCTGCTATATCAGTATACGGTATAAATGTTTATATAGTTTTACATGACACTCATAATAATCTGCTACATCAGTATACGGTAAATGTTTGTATAGTTTTACATAACGCTCATAATATCAATCTGCTATATCAGTATACGGTATAAATCTTTGTATATAGTTTTACATGACACTCATAGTAATCAGCTATATCAGTATACCGTAGAAATGTTTGTATAGTTTTACATAACACTCATAATATCAATCTGCTATATCAGTATACGGTATAAATCTTTGTATATAGTTTTACATGACACTCATAGTAATCTGCTATATCAGTAGCAGGGTAGAAATGGTCTGTCAAAAGTCTCCTCTCTAATTTAAACGATTTTACATGATCCTTCACTGTATTAATGATCCGACATTTTTCTATTTAGTAACAATGGTCGTTTGTTGATACCTGCCCTGCAGCCAAACAGTGTTACTTGAACTCACTAAAATGCTGATCAGGTCTCATTGCTCTGTTCTCTCTCTCTTACTCTTTCATACTAAATATCAAACAAGTTTCTGCTTTCACAGGTCTGGAGAAAAAATTACATGAGAAGAAACCAAAGTAAGTTCTTCTTAATAACATTTGCTGATTAAAATAATAAAACTAGCATTTAGTTATTGTCTGAAACGATCCGACATGTTCCTGTGTTGAACTAAGGGTGACTATCCAAATAACTCTCAGACATTGAGGAGTGGCCAAGTAGACCATTCAATGCTTCAGTGAGGAAGAATGTTTCGAAGGTGTCAATTCAATGCTTCAGTGAGGAAGAATGTTTTGAAGGTGGCAATTCAATGAACATGGCTGACCACTATTTGACTTCTAGCATATTTTGGGGCAATACGGATAACCTTTTAAGAATGGTTTTAAGGGCATGATGGTAATTGTTTTTTATATATAACTGATTTAGCCAGCTGGTGTACAGTCATGCTCAATTAACTGCGGAATGTTGAACGTTGCGTTTACTGTGCTACTCCCACCCCCCCCCTACACCCCCCCCCCCCCCCCCACACACACCACCACTTAGTGAGCCTACAAAGAAAGAGGAATAACTATACTGTTTGATTTCCTTTTCTGTTTTATTGTTTCATTGAAGATCAGAGTTACCTGACATACCAACTGGAGAACAAATCTCTCAACATTCTGGAAGCAGCGAGAGCAGTGAGTCCTCAATCTCAGATAAACTAAGTAACATATCTCATAGTCTGTGAGGATATTAAGTAAATGTAGTTACTGATCATCGCTAGAAGAATATAGCATTGTCAAAACAAACCTTCCTAATTTTAAGGGATCACATGGTTTGCGACTTTCATCAATTCAGTCAAACATTATTATATCAAGAATGTTTTGTTTTTCTTTCGTGTCTCCTTTCAGATTATTATTCAGCAACTAAGGACAGTCCTGGTCGAGAAAGAATGTTTAATGAAAAAGACATTTGTCTCGTATTAAAAATGAAGAAAGGGAGGATCTATGATAGATGGATGGGAACAATAACTGTCTCTCGTGACGTCAGTAAATGTGGAGTCTTAACTGCATTGGGAGGTAGGATAGGATTCGCTTCTATGATGTCACAGAATGATGTCACAGTCTATGATGTCACAGAACATCTGGAGGGAATCCCCCTTCACATACATTCCTGCTTTTATGTAGGCCTGAGGAAGGACAAGGGGGGGGGGGCTCAATGGTCAACTGGGGTATCCGATGAATACAGAATATATAATAGTTTAATTATCATGTCCATAATATACATTAAGAAATGAAGACTTCTAAAAGGGAACACAGTGACGTCATTGTCACCTGCCCGCGACCTAAGATGCTCATTGGTTGCTTTCGTTAATGTAACAACGTTTGCATCCTAAAGGTTTATATGTATTATTTACATTATTTCAGTTACCATCAAATCAATTATTTATATTTTGTTCATTTTTCAGATAGTGTTGTGAAAAACAAAGATGTTCATTGGGATGATTTTGTTAAGAGAACGTTGGATCTTCCTCAAACAGATCATCTTGTGAAAATTGAGGGAATAGGCATCGAAAAAAGTGAGATATTATTCATTCTTAAAATGATTTCATCGATATGTGATAGGATATGAGACAGCTTCGCGATAGTTTACTCTTGTGTTCATTTCTCTCCTAAAATACCTAATACTTTGACCTTATAGCTTGACCTTGCTTTGACCTTGTAGCTTGAATATATTTGCATCAAGATCTTCGTTTCAATTTTCTTTTGCTTTTACTCTGAAAATAAAGTTTAGTTTAGTTCAAACTTCAAATCCAAATTTCAACTTCTGATTTTGGGTGGATGCATTAACATGCGAATACACTATACACTCATTGTTATATTGTTATAGTCAGGTGGCTTAGCAACTTTAACGTTACCGGCCGGACAAAAGCACCAAATTTTGCATGGAGTTTCTTTTCGACCTATCTATCACTTTTATCCGTGGAACCCACTTAATCGGTTCCGATTTTTCAAGATGGCGGCCAAAATCCAAGATGGCCGCCAGAAAACAGAAAATGTCATATATCTGGCTGCAAAAATCAGAAATGAACAAATGAGGGGTCAATTCAGGTGTTTCCGGGGTCGCTGAAACAGATGATGGTCATGGCATGTTGCTTGGGCCACCCATTTTCAAGATGGCGGCCAAAATCCAAGATGGCCGCCAGAAAAAAAGGAAATGTCATATATCTGGCTGTTGAAATCAGAAATGAACAAATGAGGGGTCAATTCAGGTGTTTCCGGGGTCACTGAAACATATGATGGTCATGACATGTTGCTTGGGTCACCTATTACCAAGATAGCGGCCAATATAACAGAAAATACACTTGTTGTCACTGTTAAATGTCAGTGGAAGTGTAGACTTGACTTTGAAGATTCTGATTCCTTCTGATTAGTATTGAAAATCCAACCACCAGACAGACTTTTAGTCGATGCAGTTTGAAAATTAGACAAATTTACTATTACGTAATATTTTTGTGACGTCAACGGGGGAAGCAATTAGATAATGCATAATTTACAATTTCAAAACTCTGCCACTTAAGAATGGCGAATCTGATTTGAATGAAACGTTACAGAATTTTAAACAATATGTAGATGCAGGCATTCATTGAATTTGAAGTAAACATTAACTTGAACTTTTCATCTATGGAAGAACGAAAAATCAGCAAGTACTGTGTAAACTCAATAGCGACATACATTTCGTTTCCCTCTTGACGTCAACGGACCCGGATATTTAGGTAACACAAAAACGAAATGAGTTTGAAACTCAAACTTTGATATTTGGGGTTATGAAATACACTCTTTTCATCTATGTAAGTTTCAAATCAATCCGCTGCACTTAAAGTGACCTTCAAAAATGTAAGTTAACACTTCCACTGACCTTTAAGTACATACTGAAAGTATTCGAGAATTCTGTGTACAATGTTTCAATACGATGTTTCTTTACCAGACAGTTCACAGTCGATGTACACTATTTGGATGAACATTGCATCGACAAAGAGATGTGCAAGGCAGATTTGCCTTGCTGCATTTGCATGTGTGCTTTTTACGTGCAAAGAAAACGGACACAGACCAAAGGTCAACAGAACCAAAAACAATCCCAGTCTGTATAACAACCACCAAAAACCCAACTGAAACCCCAAAACAGAAATCTCTCACTAACCCACACATGTATATAACGTAGCGTTTAACGTGACGTGAAAAGGACACGGACCCAAAGGCCAACAGAACCAAAACAATAAATCACTACAAACCAGCCCCAAAAAGCAAACTGCAAACCACAATGAGTGAAACCCCCCACCAACCCATATATTATGTAACGACTACACAAACCCCCACACCTAACAACTAACTCACTCCAAATTTCATCCGGGGAACGCCGTCCCGATAGTAGACGACAGGCTTGCGCCAGCGTCTACGAAATTCAGTGTCGGGAAGCCGTGCGTGGTCGGCCTCCATGCGCAACCTATGTCACTTTGCATGAGGGAGACGACAGCCTCGGCCCTCCAGACGTCCCCATCAAAACTAGGCGGCAACTGCTGTTCCAGATGTGTCTCCTGATGATAGCGGCAAACAACAACAGCAAATCCCTAACCTATCTTGGGCACACAGAGGACAACAAACCATACAATACAAAATCACTACTAATGGCCCACAGTGTGCAACCAATAACACCAATAACAAAGGCGTGAAACCATCATTCCAATACCAACCGGACAAAGGGACACTCCAGCAAAAGGTGTTGCATAGTCTCGATGGCCTCACAGCCCACATGTTGACAAATCCCATCACCTAATCGCCACCTGACTAGGCGAAAATGGTTAGTGATGAGGACTCCATGTGCAATCCTCCATGCCAAGTCCTGGAGACAGCTATCTAGTGACTTACAACACACAGACCGGCACACATCTGGAGTGATGGCGATTTGGCAACCCGACGGGCACACAGGCGCGGGCATTGAACATAACACAAAGGGGGCCACCTTCAGCAGAACATCTGGCCCGCCCTCCTCTTTGATTCTATGAAGTGAGTCACCAATCTGAGTATACATCCCCCGAGGGGCGTGTCGCATTTGGCCGGTTATTGGAAAAGGATCCAGGCCAGTGGTGGCCAAAAAGAAACCCACACCAGAACCTAACAAGAAAGGCAAAGGGAAACGAAGGATTCTCAAACGCAACGAACACACCTTTCAAAGGAAAAGGCGCAGTTTAGATGGTATGTGGACCGGAGCCAACCGGTCAAGGGGGTCTTTTACAGAACGATCCTTTTGACAAGGTTTGGTTTGCGCTTTCCCCAAATGAAATCAAAAATGATCCTCTCCAATCTCACTAAAGCATGATCCGGTGCAGCGATCACCGTACCAGGATACCAAAGAAGAGGAACAATAAAACGATTAACAACTGTAACCTTTCCAGGGAGGGAGAGCCACCTCCGACTGAATGTGTCGAGCCTTGCCTCCACCTGATCAGCCTTCTCGGCCCAAGTGGTGGCCTCGGGGGCACCATAACCTAGCCAGATGCCATTTACCCTGATCATGACATCTGACCAAGTAGCATCGAACAAGAGGGATTGGCCGCGCCAACCTCCTAAACGCAGCCCTTTGGTCTTGGACTTGCTAAGTCTGGCACCAGTAGCCTCTTGGAAGGTGGCCAAAACCTTCAATAAAGGCTTGAAGGAGGCGAGGTCTGACAAAATACAAGTGACGTCATCGGCATATTGCACGCTTGTAACTCTAGCCCCACCCCGTACATTGAAGGGTCGATAACCTAAGCATCTGTCCAGCGAGGTACTAAGCGTTTTGCTGAAGAGAACATACAACAACGGGGAGAGGGGACAACACCGATGGACTCGAACCTTCGAACCGGGAAGGGACCAGAAGTTAATCCGTTAACAGTGACCATGTTCGTGACGTCCTTATTTAGTAACATGACCCAACGAATAAACACTGAGTTCAATCCAAAGGACTCTAAGGTTCTGAACAGAAAGTCGTGTTCTACCATGTCAAAGGTCTTCTCCTGGTCCAAGGAGACCATGGCACATGGCAAATCACGAACTTTAACAAACTTGATCAAGTCAAGTTAGCAGAATTGACGTTGTGTTTATGAAGTGTGCACAATCGTACAAAATCTTCCAATGAGTCGGTATTCACATTTGGTCGGTTTTCCCCGAAGTTACCCTATTATATAGTTGACTCAATGTAATCAGTCTTACATGACACTCGTTAGTCCCATATAATAACGGGCTTTGCGACAGTGTCTATCCACGGTCGATCACACCTCAAAGTTCCCCAATAAGTCCTAAGTGGCTTCCTGAGCCAAAGTGACACAATAAGACTACCAGCCAAAACATATAGTCAGGGTGCTAGCCTGGTTTCATTTACACGTTTGAGGACGGAAGGTTTGATGGTCCCAATCAGTAAAGGAAGGGCACATGGGTCTGAGGAATGAATATATATGAAATTTCCTTTTTTTCCAGGTGGCCATCTTGGATTCTGGCCGCCATCTTGGAAGTGGGTTACCCAAGCAACATGCCATGGCCATCATCTGTTTCAGTGACCCCGGAAACACCTTTATTGACCACTCATTTGTTCATCTCCGATTTTTACAGCCAGATATATGACATTTCCTTTTTCTGGCGGCCATCTTGGATTTTGGCCGCCATCTTGGAAGTGGATTACTCGAGCAGCATGCCATGGCCATCATCTGTTTCAGTGACCCCGGAAACATCTGAATGACCCCTCATTTGTTCATCTCCGATATTTACAGCCAGATATATGACATTTCCTTTTTTTCTGGCGGCCATCTTGGATTTTGGCCGCCATCTTGGAAGTGGCTTACTCGAGCAACATGCCGTGACCATCATCTGTTTCAGTAACCACGGAAACACCTTAATTGACCCCTCATTTGTTCGTCTCCGATTTTTACAGCCAGATATATGACATTTCCTTTTTTTCTGGCGGCCATCTTGGATTTTGGCCGCCATCTTGGAAAATCGGAGCCGATCAAGTGGGTTCCACGGATAAAAGTGATAGATAGGTCGAAAAGAAACTCCATGCCAAATTTGGTACTTTTGTCCAGCCTGTAACGTTAAGCCTAAAAATTGTTGCTAAGCCACCTGACTATTAATTTCACATCACGTTGGTTAAGTAAAGCTGAAACCCAATCCAATCCATTGTTAAGATAATGAAATGACAAGTAAAAGCAAAACCAAATATTAAACTGTCAGCGTGGAACTATATATATCAAAGCACGTCTGTCATAGCTGTTTGTTGAAAGTTCACGTATGCATGTACAAACTGTTACAGTTTCGGTTATCAACGTCTTAAACTAGCTATGTGGAAATTTCAACAGAAATCTTAGCATATATGTTCCTCTTTCATCCGCCACAAAAGTAAAGTTCTACATGGACTATAGCTTTTAATCACTTCAGAATCACAGTGTTTGTTGACCAGCTGAACATAATGGATAATAACATTGTAAGCTTACAGTATGTAACGTATCGAATGTAAATATGATGTAGTAGTAGAAAGTGTCATAAAGATCCAATAATTAATTAGAAATTACTAAATTGTTCATACTTATTTTCTTTTGTATTTCTTGTATACTATTAGGTTTTCTTTATCTTATCACCGAACATCTTGTATGTGATCCATTGGATAGCCTTATAACGAGTGACTCCAGTGCGCAGGGAGAGTTAAGTAGTACCATGTCAGTGACAGAGGTTATGAAAATGTTAGCGGGTATACTGGAAGGAATGGAAGTCTTAAAGTCTTATGGAGTAAGTTTATTCTTGAATGTAACGTACCGTATACTGTGACGTGACATGTCGTGTTGTCATGTAGTGTGATATGATGTGTTGTAACGTGTTGTTATATGATGTGATATGATAATCTATGTTATATTGTGTTATGATGTAAATAACCTAACTGAGACATTTATTCTTACAGTCTTATGGAGTAAGCTTAATCTTGAATGTAACGTACCGTATACTATGTCGTGATATGTCGTGTTGTCATGTAGTGTGATATGATGTGTTGTAACGTGTTGTTATATGATGTGATATGATAATCTATGTTATATTGTGTTATGATGTACATAACCTAACTGAGACATTTATTCTTACAGTCTTATGGAGTAAGCTTAATCTTGAATGTAACGTACCGTATACTATGACGTGACATGTCGTGTTGTCATGTAGTGTGATATGATGTGTTGTAACGTGTTGTTATATGATGTGATATGATAATCTATGTTATATTGTGTTATGATGTACATAACCTAACTGAGACATTTATTCTTACAGTCTTATGGAGTAAGCTTAATCTTGAATGTAACGTACCGTATACTATGACGTGACATGTCGTGTTGTCATGTAGTGTGATATGGTGTGTTGTAACGTGTTGTTATATGATGTGATATGATAATCTATGTTATATTGTGTTATGATGTACATAACCTAACTGAGACATTTATTCTTACAGTCTTATGGAGTAAGTTTATTTTTAAATGTAACGTACCGTATACTATGACGTGACATGTCGTGTTGTCATGTAGTGTGATATGATGTGTTGTAACGTGTTGTTATATGATGTGATATGATAATCTATGTTATATTGTGTTATGATGTAAATAACCTAACTGAGACATTTATTCTTACAGTCTTATGGAGTAAGCTTAATCTTGAATGTAACGTACCGTATACTATGTCGTGATATGTTGTGTTGTCATGTAGTGTGATATGATGTGTTGTAACGTGTTGCAATATGATGTGATATGATATTCTATGTTATATTATGTACATAACCTAACTGAGACATTCATTACGAAAGCAAAATAATGTATATATTTCTACCGACCTATATTTGGGACAATTTTTTTCTTCTAGTTTCTCCATCCTGGTTTATCAACAAAGAAGATTTTGTATACCAAACAAGGACAATGTAAATTATATGATTTCTGTCTCGCCGAAGATGCACCAAAGATAATAGCATTCAAGAAAACACAGGTAAAATATAAACCAATTAATGAGTGATTCTCGTCACGCGCTGAGCTCTTCACTGTCAGCGAGACTTCCACCTTATTGTCTTATTGATAATTGTCTGCATGATATTAAAGGAACTAATAGGAAAACGTTGAAATGAGTGTCTAAAACAACTCTTTAGATCAACATTACGGGAGGATTTCCTTTCTCTGTTCCTCACATATAAAGCTAATTGAGAACCCTGCAAGGTAGACCTAGGTATCTGAAATGAAAAACGAAGTGCTTTCTGTTCTGTTAGTTACACTTGCAAAATCTGTAAATAGGGTAGCACATTTAATGAGTGGTAAACTAATTGTTTCTTTCTCTTAATAAACATGCCATACCTGACTCAGTCTTTCATAATTATAATGTTTCCTGTAGTGATCGAACAGGAGTAGCATACTTTGCCTTTCCCTTTCCCTCTTATAAGGTAAAGATGAATTTCTAATATATGTGATGAGTGTTATATTTGTCGACAATACACTACAACAATTTGATATGTCCACAAATATCTTACAGGTATACATTATCGGAGACTGAACACAGCTTTTAATGAATGGGTGGGGGAAGGCGGAAGGGGTGGGTCGTAATACTATCCTGGAAATGTTGTTTTACACAATTTTGGTAACGTATCTTTACACCAAATATCCTTTCATTTACAGGATGAAGTTTCAAAATCCTTAAATCTCTTCCCTCCTGAAGCTTTGTTTCGGAGTGAATATACAGCCGAGAGTGATGTATGGGCTACAGCTATTGTTATATGGGAGGTCATAGCAGATGGTAAATCATTCCTATATAAAACTGCTTGAACCTTGCAGTGCTATATATTCTTTTGATTTGATTGCAAGAGTTTATTGGAAACTTTGCAAATTTAGTTGACTGACTCGGACACAATATGTTAAACCAGCAGCCCAATGGAAATGTTATACGCACAAACTTTGAGTTTTGTATCGGATTGTGCTATGATATACTATTTTTAAATGATTCAAGACATAAAGGTTTTTGTCATGTCATCTACAATCTAAAACAATAAAGCAATACATAATATATGAATATTCATTGTGCTGATTCTAATAGGAAAGCCGCCATTCGCCGTCGATAAAGAGATCAAGCCTGGTGATACTATCATCGCCCCTAATTTACTATGGCCAGAAAGGTTTCTACAGTTAAGGTTGGTATATTGTCATAACATAAACGATGTCTTGTTCATAAACTTGAGAATCCATGGGGTCAGCTCGCTAATTGGGTCTTGTTTATCGAGTTACATTAGATTAAAACATATCATAATAACTAATTCATTCATACTAAATTGTTTTAGTCAAGAGAGGTATGTTAGATTTGACAGTTTAAAGTGAAAATATTTCAGTTTCGCACACATATATGGGTTATGATAATACTTGTCAATGTACTATATGTTAATGCTTCTCCATGTTTTTCTTAGAAACTTTCTTCTGTTTGATTGCTGGAGTGAAAATTGTTCTCTAAGGCCATCTATCCATCAGCTGAGAGCTTCATTTAAAACGGTTCGTATAATAAAAGATCTACAACAGTTAAAACCATGTATAACTAGACGACTGAGTTATCATATGACTAAACGCACCAGACGCATCACTACATGACAGTTTCAGAAGGAATAAACTTCATTTATTTGGACATACAATATTATATCATTTTAGTTTTGGTTATTTAGTTTATATTTCAATAATTGAAGTAACTTTTATTATTTAAGTTTTGTTTAATAATTATAAATGACTTTATAGGAATTTTAGCCTCCTTACGTCAGACGAACTGTGGTTCAATTAAAAACTACAAAAACAAAGACATTTGTTAAAAACATATTGTTATTTCCAATTTAAGTAATGCACGAAATTCAATTTTTTTAATTTTTTTATAACCATGAATACAACTGGAAGGCGTTTATAATCGCCAGGCCTGTAACAGTGCTACAAACACTTTATAAAATATATATATATATATATATATATATATGTATAAAATATACAAAGACAAAAAATAAAAGGATATCAAAATTTCAAACAGTAAAGTACTTTTGAATCATTCTGTTATTACTTTTTAACATATATATTCGACGTTGATTATTGATAATATTTGATTTTTGATTATTTGATTTTTTAACAGATTTTCGAGAAATTGATTGACCACAGCTTCTACGAGATCCCAATGGCGACTTTATATACACCAATGGTTTCAAGTTGCGTCGAAGAACAATAACGAAATGATCTCCTTACAATATGAACGTACCATCATTTATAACCTATTTAAGCGATATATAGAACTGTGCATGTTTATAGCTAAGACTTCATTTCATCGGTACGTTAAGTTGAACTGAACATACAATTACCTCAAACCCGGCTTAATATGACAGACAATAAATGATGTGTTAAGAAATGTTTTATTTGAATTCAATCAATTTAACTACGTTTCCAATCAAACTATCGTAGGGAGCATAAATGTAATAAGTATATATTTGATATGAAACAATCTATTACAACATGTTATTTCAATGTTTAAGGTTACCGCCAAACTTCAGAGCCTAATGAATGTGTCACAGCTGACGCTATTGGCCAATATATGTCACGTGATTGCTCGAGGTTAGTCGATTGAGATGTCTGGTGTTTTATGTTGTACACTAAGTAATACAGGAAGCTTTAATGATCATTGTAATTCGTAACACTGCATTTCAGCATTAACAACGTAGGTATACTACAACGAGGCCTAAATGTCACAGTTTGTACAATTCTAACTACGTACGAGGAAGTATATAGTATGTCCATGCAATCGATCTGTAGCATTGACATACCTTAAACAGTCACATACAAAAGTAAAAGTGAAAGAATACTCTTTTTGTCTATTATAGTTTGTCTAGAGTTTCGTTATGTATGCTCAAGCACCACACTAATCCACAGAGAGTGGGCACTTACAATACTCACATGTTATTGCATAGATTTACATATACAATGATACAAACAGTCTGTATAGTATTATCCGATGTGGTTGTATCGTAGTTTCAATTGTTGTGTTGAGTTTGATGTTACCAAGAGGATGCGGCTACAACGTGTCTTGTGGATGAGAATAAATAATGGTACCACTAACCCCGCCCTACTCGTCCAACCTTTAAACGCCGTTCATTACCAGTTCACATCATGTTAGAGTATCACTTTACATTTAAATAAAGTAATTTCTGAAAAATAACATGAATTCTTTCCTTTTGCTTATATCGTTCTTGTAAAACATTCTCAGAGTTTCTTTTCATATTTTCATTTTAAATATTTTAATAAAAAACACCTGGGGCTATATTAAATTTCGAGAGCGAAGAATAGTCTTTTTAAATTCGTGGTTATGATGCCTTAGATTCTTAACTTAAGATCGCTATCTTGCTCTCACAACAGTACAGTACTCCACAAAGTATTCCATAGCCTACATCTATACATCGTCTGCAGGAAGTTAATCACGTTTACGTTTATCCTGTTTATTACGATATAAACTCTGAATTCATATATTTGTTGCGGTTATCAACATCTGACCAATGGTGTCCATCTTCTTGAGCTCTTCCACTGAGATTACTCACAACACCTGACCATCACTGTGTAGACTTTAATAGAACTTCAGCAGTATAGCCTTGTTATTGTAATACGCGTTTACGTAGGTTTATATAGTGCGGTACTGACATCCAGTTTTGTAGTATTATTTTAACCTAGAATTTATCCAATCAAGTTGTATTTATATCGTACATTTGTAATCTCGCGGATACAGATCCAGCATGTTTCACTACAGTCCTCTGCTTGCAGGTAAACCCATCATCTTTGAAACTCAGGATGACCTCATGAAATCTGTACAGATGAAGAGAAATAAGATATGTGACAAAGGAGCTTAATAGAAAGAATGAGTAACACATAACATACAAGAACAATAAACATGTCAAATTGGTAGTAGAAAATTACAGCTTGATGTGATGAACAGTATACCAAAGAAGCCCAAAGCCAGAACCCCCCTTCCGCCCTCGCCGTGCAGACCGAATATGCCCTTATGTCCTTAGGATTATAGCATTTACCATCCATGGTTAAACTTATGATATTAAAGTATGGGCTCCGTCATGGAGCCACCGATACTGTGAAAAGAATATATACAGAACCTGTTCATGATATTCCTTTAAATTAGGAAAATACAATTTCAGAAAGACTGATAATAAATTGCACGGCCATGATTACATCAATGTTGCACATATATAGCAAAGTTAATCTTGTGAAATTTACAATCAGAAGACTGGAAGTTTTTAAGCCTTTGATTGATCAAAAAATTGGAACACTTAATGATTTTTTCCTTTTCAAACCTAGGCTTCTGGTCACTGATCGAATAACCCCAAACATTACTCCGTGTATTAACGATTAACTTCATCAAAAGAAAATAATAAATAATAATTAATTGAAGCAAAATCAGCTTTCGTAATTATTAAATGATGTCCTGTGAATAATTAGAACAATGATTAAACAAAGAGAACATCCATAAATCTATAAGAATGTAAATAGAACAAAGGTCGGTATCTTAAAGCACAAAATAAAACAGGCAGTATTCAGACAGCCAGGTAGTGTAAACATGTGAAAACGGTTTTAAATTAAGAATAAAAACAATAATCGAGACGAACTTTCACGAGAATGTTACCAAAACCTGGTAGATCAAGACAAAACGTCATTGACGGTAAATGCTTACATGTTATGGTACAAATGTTCAAAAATGTGTCATTATGTCGAATAGAACATCTTGCCGAATCCCGCACCCGTGACCCTCATAGATTAACTCAGTCTGTCAATAGAACATATTGACGAATCCCGCACCCGTGACCCTCATAGATTAACTTAGTCTGTCACTCATTATCTATGCGACCAATATCCGAAGTAGACATTTTGCAATAATACTTAATACACAAGATACGAAGTTAAAACAACACAAAGTAAAGTAAAGGCCTGACGAGAGGGAATGGGGGGGGGGGTTACAGTACGTCCAAGAGACACCAGTGTCCCCGAGGTCCAAATTGGCTCTCGACGCTACTGGTAACGAGTGAGAATACCTTTCCCTTGAAGCAACGATTTCCAGCTTTGTTACAACTTAAAAGACATTTCTGCATTGCTGTAAACATATGAATTGAACACAGACCTAGTGTTCTCCTATTACAACCTGACAAAATGACAACCACTACACCTTCGTTGGAAATAACATGAATATAGAAATGGCTTTCCGCTTTCGAGTTGTGTTTGTGCAAGATTTTATATGCCGGCAATGAAGACGTATATTATTTATCCAATAAATGAAGTTGCTTAATATGCAGATAAATTGTTTGCAAACGATACCTTACCTTACACCGACTTCTGAAGTGAACAACTACCGCTAACTTCAAGTTGATTTTCCTCTATAGAGGGTGACGGCGTCACAGTATGTTAGCACCAATCAAAATAGATCTTAAAGAAGGTTTGGGGTTTCAGCCAATCGCTGCCAAGCACCCCAAATCAAGATGTCTGCGCCCATAGATGTAAACAAAGTGCAAAGCGTATACGAGAAGAATGGCGACTTCCAGCCCGACTTCAAGCGTGTATAGTCAAGGTGAAGGAGCATAGAAATAGAGAAATGGCGAGCGGTCGATTCGGGCGCTTTGGAAGTGATGGAGAAGTCCGAATTTCGATATAGCCTACCTATAACTAGTAGTAGGCATAGTATTAACTACTGTAGTTAGGCCTACTACTAGTATAGTAAAGGCTTCATAATTGACGCACCCCCGTAATTGACGCACCTTCAATAATTACTACTGTAGCAACGATACAGCAGGCCACCTAAACTTTTTGCAGTCAAGCAAAATTACATATTTCATTAGTTTGAATCCATTTCAGCTATTTGCTGACCAAATTGTGGTATTTTTTAAGCTTTTAGCACCCTCCCCCTCAGTTTTGCACATTTTTGGACATTTGGAAATCTTGCTCCGTAAAAATAACCAAAATTACCTCAGTATTATACCACTACTCTCTCGGACCTGACCTGTCTGAGCTTAGAGGTTCAGAGCATAGCAAACAGCATCCAAAGCATACACTTAGACCTACACTACAGTTAGCTTATAATCGAATGTGTCAATTTAGGGGTATGAAAGAACTTGACACGGCAGACATTTTGTGGTCAAATTCTGCTCAATTGTACGGTGCATATGCACAGAACCTTAAATATTTTGAGATCATAACATTGGGGAGGAACTACACATATGAAAAACACACACAGTTAAGTGATTTGGATTTTTCCTTGATAGACATCGTTGATCAAATCCTTAAGTGCGTCAATTATGAGCCCACCATGCTACTACTACTACTAGACGTAACTGTATTTTAGGAATGTAACTGTGTTAGCCTAACTTAGGCCTGCAAACTGTACTGCCAGTGTCATGCACGGCAATTCACTCTGGTATTTTAATAATTATTAGTACCCTAGGGCCTAGGATCAATACTTAGCTTTGTACTGGTGGACCCAAGGGGAGGGGTGTCGTGCTTTCCCAAAGGCGATTCACAATATGTCTAATGCCCCATTGTTTGTCAATGTGCAGCGTATTGTCTGCAATTTTGAAAAATATAATATTATTACCAAGTACTCACTCCACATGTTCTTCAGCATTAGGCTATACTGTACGTATTTCGTGGACTTTTGTGGATGGAATTGGAAGCCCTCAGTTTGTAATGACTTTGTAAACTGCAGTGATTGAGATCCTTGTTTGGACAAGGTGTTGAGCTATTTTAATAAAATTGTGACAGGTGATCAGCATGAGATCCAAGAGAACTTGATATGTCATTCAAAAGCATGACTATACAGTCTGGCCTTAATCTTTCCAAAGATGGTTTCCTGACAACACACCCTGGCAGAAGATGTCAATGATCATTAACATGCTGATAAAAAAGATAGTACTAGCAGTATAGAAGCACAACCAAAAAACATTGGAAAGGAAAGTTAAGCTGCACTCAAAGACACACAAAATATTTTGCATGGTTCCATGACTGGTCTATGGAAGTTGCCATCATGGTATTGTATGAACGGAGACTCTGGAGCAAAATGTTGTTATTCCATATTTAATGGAGTGGCACCTGGTTAATGGAGATCAAGCACAGTGTATGTAAAATACTGGTGTAAGTCTGAGCAACTGGATATGCGAAAGACTCCCCCATATTGGAATGTTACTTTTAGCTCGAACAAGCTATGCCACTTGAACTATTGTGACTCAGAATCTTCACTCTGTCAATCTATCTAGCTGTTATCCATCTGTTATTCATCTTTCTACAGTACCTTTTTGAAGTAACTACTGAATGGGTGGTGTGAAAGCCCCTCATAGCACTGGGACTGTATGACAGCCTTTGGCTTAGCCATCCTTTACCAACTTTAAACCGTGCAGTCTTGTGTTTGAGGCAAGTGGGATTGCTTGACAAAAGATTGAACTATTAAGTTTATGTAGACAGCTCAAAATTGGCAAAATACAATTAGCTTCCTAGTTGTATTAACATGTAATAGATAACCATCAAGGTGGTAATTTTGTTCACCATACATGTATCTGTGCTAGCAGCCTAGGATGTCATCATTTACAGTTTGTATTTAGGAATTCTATAAAAATTATGTCTATTTCTTTCAGGTTGACACACGATGTGGCCGAGTACTTATTTATGAATCAAGTAGAGCCTTGTTTACAGGAAATCTGCAGCATATCATACAACATGCCAGTTTCAGGGTTTGCAAATCACTCAATCTTTTGGTATATATGACCAGTTTACAGCACTTGGTAACTTATCAGTAGTATTAAAAAAGCTATATAAATTTAGGGTTAAAATTTCACAACTTGAGTGTTGTATTACATTTATCTATGGTTGTTTAAGTGCTTTGGAAACTCTTTTTGTGGTGGATTTTTGTGGTGGATTTTTGTGAAAGTTGGATACAATTTTCCTCTGCAATGTCACAATTGCAACCAAAAGCATTCCTCTGGCAACTAGAAATGTTCATCCTCTCAGTTTAGTCACTGAGCCGGTGTTCGTTCAATCATCTGTTGGCAAAATTTTCAGACATTGAATGAGAAGGAATTCAATAATTTCACCTATGGCAGTTTGCAAAACTTTTGCCAAAAGTGGGCAAAACTGGCAAATACTCTACACAAAATACCAGACATCACACTCATATTTTCATGCATATTGTGTTGAAACTTTTTATCTTTTTATTCTATTTATGTCAAGAGACATGCTGAAGGGCATAAGAAGCCTCATAGAGAAAGGTTCATGAGTGCAGTAGTAGCAGAAAGACATGACAGTAATCACATAGAGACTGATTTGGCTGGACATAACTGAAAATTATATGTTCTACTAGTTTTATCAATTTTTATGTCTTTCACCAGCCATGATTGCTAATAATGAAGGCATACTGTGCATACCTGAAAAGGCAATGGGTTGGGAGGAGGCATATTTCTTGGTTTTGCAGGTTTATGTGTATGTATATAGTTGTTTAAAGCTGCAGTATGGTATAATGCAGTTGAACCTCATATTGTGATAAGTTAAATACTGTCCCTGGATACAGTTAGTATTTTACCTTTGCAGACATTCTTAGATGTTTACTCATTTAGGTACTGTAAAACTTCATAAGATCAAGCAAATGATCCAAATAACTATGATTGATCACAATTCAAGTGAATTGAGAAAGCACTGTATGCAAGCAGAATAACAATTAGAATGGTTGTTCAGTGATGATAAAAAAAGGGGGTGTGGCAGAAAAGATTTGTAGGTATATTTGCTCAAGTTACTATCATAATTATCATATTTCTGCCACCAAATCATACAGTTAATCAAGAAGAATTTTATACTAGTGACTAATAATTAGTAAGCGATGTTAAAATAAATAACAATTCTCAACATTAAAATGCTATAGAAATATGCCCTTTGCAAATCACAGGTGATATATGTTCTGTTCCTTTATTGACAGATCTATTTAGTCTAAAAAGGTTCTTTTCACTGTGAAAAGGTATTTTTTTGTGGCATGAAATAGTTATCCTTCAGCAGGGTTCATATTATGTTATTTTCTGAACATTGCAGTAAATGAACCCACCCATTGTATGTTAAGCATTCTGTGGTTTCAGTCAGTCTTTTCAGTCAATTAACATTTCCTTGCTGTCAAGGTAGTATGCAATTACCTCTTTGTTTAATTAACAAGAAATATCATGTTGCATTGTGCCTGGATCAAAAACAACAGTTAACTTAAATTTATGTGCATTTTGTGTACGGCATTTTGTAGTTTTGGTTCCTTGCTGAAAGCAAAGGAACCTTTGTAATCAGGTCGGTGTGGGTGTGTGTATATGTGTATGTGTGTGACACTTAAGTTTTTATGCACGATAACTCAACAAGGGCTATGATTGATCAATGCTATATTTGGTGGGTGGGTGGGTGGTCCATAATTTGTTGATAAAAATATTGATTTTGGTGCTCATATCATGAATATTAATGAGGTCACAGGGTTAAACCTACAGTAGACAACCATAAGTCACAGTCCCATCAAAAGTGAGTGTGTTATTGATAGGTAGCTTACACATGGTGATGTGTGTTACAATTGATAACGTGTGTATTTATGAGGAGGTGTGGCTTTGTAAGGCAATTATTGATCTTGCTTCATCATTACATACTTGGAGTGTTCCCTGTTAATCAATGAGCAGCAGCAGGAACCATGAAATGTTTTCATTCTGGTTGACAGTACCTTGCTATGCCAAATGTATCTTGGAAATACCATAGCTGGTTGTGTTTCATATGTAAATTAGTATGTGTGCTTTGTGCTTGCTTATTTCTACTTACGATCTAGTTGCTGGAAAAAAGCAGTGATTTGTTTTGTTATTCAAGTGATATCAAAGCATATTTGTGGTGAATAAAGGCAATACTTTATGATTACTTGGTGATTTCAATAAACTCAAGTCTCAATTGATAATGGTATTTGGTTGTTTATTTCATTAACTATTATTGACAGATGGATAAAAATCCACATTCTTGACATTTTTATTATTACGGAAGGGACTGAAATCTTGTCAAGGTGCTCTCTAGCATAAAATAATTTAAAATTATTAGATGAACCCAATTGCCTGTGATGCTACATCATTTGATGTTGTGACAACTATCTCACATGCAACCAGCCTTCACACTAACTCCGTCAGCATGTCTACAGCACATACTGAGCAGAACATTTTGGGTGTGTCTCCGCTAGGGATACTGAGCAGAACATTTTGGGTGTGTCTCCCCTGCCCCCCCCCCCCACCTATCTGTCATACCCTCACACTGGATGTGAATGACTTTGCAAGTGTGAGGGTCCATGTTTAATGTTACCACAAAAAACATGACTCTCTAGGGAGGCTGATTTATTTATAACATTTCCACTTTGCCCCCTCCCCCATACCCAAGTGTTTTCGTAGGGAAAACTCGGAAAGTTGCACCTACAACAGCACTCCAATAATGCTAACAACAGCCCGATCATTTAAGTTTGGAAAAGGCAATGGTCAGGCAAAACTCTTCTTCGCACCAACATCATGCAGTATACTACTGCCAAGGGGGGGTGGGGGATCAATAACCCCCCCCCCCAGGATGAAGAATCTCAACACTTTAAGGCTTATAGCTTTGAAATATGACAGGTTATGTATCTTACATTAATGTAAACAAAAAGGTATACATGGCTCTGAATGTAAGTAGAACATATAAATTAGCTCTAAATGTAAGCTAACAAGAGCGCCCTCTACTAATATTTATTTGTTCCTTGGCCACATTTGCATGCCATTTTAATCACGGGACATTTTAAATCGGGCAAGACTATAAACAATAGTGAGTCCCATCTGTGGTCTTGTACCAACAACATAAGTTCTAAGTCAACGTGGCCTCCCACTGTGGCGTAGCCAACATTCAATTGTTAGGGGGCAAGATTTTTCTTAAGAGGGGTTGATGGTAGGAATTACCAAGAAATATATGTATTAACGGGCACCTCGTCTGCACAAATACACATCTAATGGTACAGTGGAACATGACACACTTTCACTTAATTTACCTCTATTGCGGAGACAGTCGTCGTGGTTTCTGCATAATTCCGCACAATATGAAAAGGATACAGTGAATAAATTTGCTACTCTAATTTACAACATGCCCAGATTCCCACAGAAACAAGTTTCACTAGGCCTATAGGACCTATACCTGCAGTGAATATTCTCCACAAGTGGCATCATTGGTCGCTGAAAATAAACATGGGTTGCTAGCGTTAGTTTGTAACGGTTATACAACTGGCCAAATTATTGGCGCTTATTCTGTAGGACGATATTGATCAACGGTCTCCGTATGTGGGTATGATGAAGGCCCAAAATGTATAATATTTCGGTCTGATTACCAAGTTCTGACCTTACATGAAGTATGAACATGAGCCCTGAGGTATACTTGTGATCAGAACTCGAAGAAATGTTAAAAAAAAGTATAATTTTGAATACATCACTGGATCTCATTTGGGGGGGGGGCAAGACTGTAGCACAAAGCAAATTTGAAGAAGAAAAAAAACCTGGCTCCCTCTGGATACGCCACTGGCCTCCCCTAGCTGTATAGACTCGGAGTGATATCATAATTATCTACCCTTTCATTCTCCTCTCAATCCCTACAATAATGCATTTGATCGTCCTGATCATTGCATCAATGGACCCAGCGAGTCCAATTCTATCACAAACAGTATTTTTATCGATTTTTATGACGTTATATTGTGGAGCGGTATTTTGCGCCAATGTAAACTTTGCCCGACTGGCTTGAAATTCTATATTTAAATAATAAAGACAAAGCTCAGTTTTGCAATGTCATATCGATTGCCTCCGACCTCTGGTAATTTTTTTATGATATTTTTTAAATTTTTGTATGTCTTTTTAACATGCCGCCTTTTATTCAAGTATAAGAAAAGATGTGAAACTTAAGAAGTAAGAGAAAATGTCATGCTGTATATACGCCACAAATTATTATGCCATTGCATGTTGCATTTCCGACTTATCGACGTACACGAATACGTCACATCCCCTTGGAGTTAAAAGACGGGAAAATCGGGATTTAATTTACAAAACGTACCTTTCCAATTAGCTTTCAAGGTAATTATAAGTTTCAAGTTCACAGATCTTTCCAGTGCTGTGGGGTTTGCCTTAGAAAGTATTCTTATGAAGCGCCCTCACATGGAGAGCAACTTCCAATGAGCTTATACATGGATATCACGTGAAAGCATCGGTCTGCCATAATATGCATTCGGAGGTTCAGCTTCCTATAGACCTCTTCATTTAGACACCATAATTAATCAGGCTAATCCTAATGGTAAACCTATAGGGTGTGGGTTAACGCCATAATTGTTTCGAAAATTCTTTTCGAAGTCGAAATCCTTTCCACTGAATGCCGCACATATAAATTTTAGTTCCAACCAAGATTTTGACTTTCTTAAGACTTTAATATTTTGGACATGTCATTCTCCTGTGATTCTGTGACGTTATCACACTCGTTTGGAAGGTGGGGAAGTTTTCCATAGAAACTATTAGTTCTGCAAGTTTCTTTCGATTTTTAGCCTCAGTTTGAAAATATGGCCAGTTTAGCACTTTAACCTTTAACCTTCTAAACCAGAAATGGTATGAGCATCCGTCTCGAATATGTTTGGGAACTAGTGACCCACTAAGCCATACAATTAGAAGATCGGACCCCCACCCCCTTTAAAGACCCCCCCCCCACTCTTACGGAATACCTTTGAGAAAACAGGTGTATTGGACTATATATGCTACAAAACATGTGCATTATTGTGTATAGCTGATCATGTGAAGGTTTATTTAGAAGCACTCCTTCCTTCCGCAAATTGTTCTCATCTGTTATTGGTATATTTCGAATCAGCCTGCTGAACTTTGGTCCGGTGGTTAGCTATTCAAACATCTTACATCACTGCTCATTTATTAGCCGTGCTGCTGTGGTATTTTTCTTTATTATTCACTTTTCTTAAAGGATAAGAACATCATTTACAAAAGGGCAATGAGCAGCCTAGTAATGAACAAATAAGAAACCAGAAAGTCAAAGATTTAGTGATTCCTTGCACATAGGAGAAATTTTGTTAGGGCTTTGATTTCAACTAGAGATTTGGATATACCATGTTTGTAAGTTATTCACAGTTTGGGCTGTATTGACCTTCACCAAAACAATAGGGTTATTTAATTGATATGGATCATCGACATACCAAGTACATATCAAAATCTTATTGCTTACTACAAAGTTACTGGCCAGAGAGAACCTACAGGAACTCAGCAACTTACGCGAAATGCAGCTCGTACACCGGTTTCGTTGCGACAGTTTTGTACGGATGCCTGATCCGGACGACGAAATGATATAGGCTTGTGCATCATGATCGTAATGCAGAAACATGTATGTGATGACAGTATGGTCGATGTTGGGTACCGTAGATTGGGTTTTCTGAAAACTACTTCTCTTGACCTCAAAGGAAATTTGACACGCATGAAATTCCACAGCGATTTTGTTCTCACCAAAGGCAATCTACGTGCTTTGTTTGTACATTAACGCAATTTCACTTTTAGAGTAATTTCTCACAAGATTTTCAGACTTTCACCTCAGATCTGCTGACCTCACATGACTGTTGACCCGCGTCCAATATAATAGGGATCTCCTACACAATATGGGCCATCTACATACTAAGTATGAAATCCTTCCAAGTTACCCCTTCCTACAAGATATTGTGTTTACAAGCAGTTTAAGAGGTTTTTTAGTTTGACCTCTGGTGACCTCAAATGACCTTTGACCTCCACCAAAAACAAAAGTAGTCTTTTTCCTAATATGGGTTACCCATATGAAGAGTATGAGTTACATACAAGCTTCAATTGTTGAGATATCGTGTTTACAAGAAAGTGTCTCATACACACACACACACACGCACGCATACATACATACATACATACACACATACATACATACATACATACATACATACATACATACATACATACATACATACATACATACATACATACATACATACATACATACATACATACATACATACATACATACATACATACATACATACATACATACATACATACATACATACATACATACATACATACATACATACATACATACATACATACATACATACATACATACATACATACACACACACACACGCACGCACGCACGCACGCACGCACGCACGCACGCACGCACGCACGCACGCACGCACGCACATACATACATACATACATACATACATACATACATACATACATACATACATACATACATACATACATACATACATACATACATACATACATACATACATACATACATACATACATACATACATACATACATACATACACACATACATACATACATACATACATACATACATACATACATACATACATACATACATACATACATACATACATACATACATACATACATACATACATACATACATACATACATACATACATACATACATACATAATCAGTTTGTGATCATCACTTCATAAGAAACCACTGGTGGACTTTGCGTTTTGCTTCGTCAGTCATATCCCTACAATTCTAAGTAGACGGAATATGGAAATGAATTCAAAACTTACCAATGATGGCATTCACTCCTCTGGGGTGTAAGGGTGGTTTTCTCTCATCTCCTCCTTAACTACTGGCACCTTTACCCCTGGCAACGTTTCCCTTGACGCTGCATTGTATAAGCGCTTCTCGTGTAAAAACCCGCCTACACATCATATTACGGACCATTGTTGTATCGGATTTTGCCGTACTGGCTCCCAGTTTTTCTGTCCTTGACAGGTAACCCCCATATCCTTTCTTTAAACTCAACAACCTAGGAAAAGGGTGAAGGTAAAAGACCAGTTCAGACATATGAAAACTACAGAAACAGGTGCAGTGACTGCATGGAAACCTATAAAACAACAAGGATATTCAGATAACATTTCAATTTGACTTGCGATGACAAGACAAAGCATCTTACACATACCTGCACAAAATGACCAAAACAAAATCATCATTGGACAGATTTCTTCTACAAGAAATCCAAACTTCCATGTTGGTTTGATTTGTTCCACCTTTTATCTACCTTGGTTTAAATAAGAAAAATTAATATTATCTCAATTCATTTGACAAGAGAGGGAATCGAGTTTTTTTGTGGTATCATCTAAGCATAAAAACAGAGAGGTTCACAACAAAACTTACACCAACATCCGAGGGTTTCTACTGAAGGTGGTCAAACGACTAAGTTGACTCCATTTCCTGAACTTCCCGTGGCATTTCATCTGATGAATTGTGGTGTTGGGAAGCCTCAACATTTGTCATCTATACGGACAACTTTTTTTAATTGTTTCAGCGTTTCCTAGATGTCTATTTGAAGAAAACTGTATGTAAACTCATTGTAGTACGAAACTTTTTATTGTATTGCAAAAATGCTGACACAAACATTTCTAAATATGTCAGTTCATTCACCGCTGTGGTTATTGTAGGCCGGTGCAGCTGAAAAGAGAATAGACTGCTCTCACTGGAAAGCTGCTGTTAAGTGGAAACTGCACAATTCTTTCTTGAGTGATACTCAACAAAGATTATAAATTTATAACTGAGTGCAGAGATGAGTATAAAACTGAACAAATAAAAATCATTTAATCCCACTAGTGGAAGTTGGATTTGTTACAAAATGTAAGTGGTGCCCAAGCTGAGAATTAATTACCCTTGGGACATAATGAAACCAAATTTTGGGGAATAATGGCTAATGGTTCCAAAACGTTGGAAAACACTAACGTTACAGTAAAACCCATGGCTCAGATAGCAAGTACATGACTACAAGAAATGCCACTCACCAATTTGTGCCTGCAGATTCATGTTTTCCCTCTCCAGTTGCTTTACCCTTCTCCGTATAGTTGGTCTAACTCTTCAAGATCCTCATCAGACAGGATCGATTTTGACTTCTTAAGCAAATAATACAGAAAAGAGGTTAGCAGGCATTTCAAAAGGAGGTGAAATATCCTTGACTTCATATCCAGGTTTATCTGGCTTTATATGACCAGATAAAACTTCATCTGCATATCTGGATTGACTTATCCAGTTATATCTGGCTTTATATGGGCAGATAAAGGCTTGATCAAAAGGCCAGATGAAACCAGATATTAAGCCAGATCTGGGATTTCGGTAAGGGTCAGGCGGATTGATAAAGACTCATATAGGAGTAGGAATACCAAAGTCCGTGGAAGTTTTGGCTTTTTCCTTAAAACTTTCTATATAAGGTCGAAATCATTTAACAGTTTATTTGGACCTTTCGTTACCCTGGTATACACTCTCCTAGTTTATTGAGTACCAACTTATTATATCATTATCCCGAGTTTTTTTTAAGAAAGTTGATATTTTGAGATTAAAATAGTCTGTTGAAACGTAACAAATTCAAGAAATAAATCGAAATATTTGGGAGATATCAGGATTGGAATTAGTGTCATTAGTGTCATTTGTCAGGTCATGAATGACAAAGTGTTGCCAGGAGGTGCAAACATGGCTATTCTTCATTTTTTTCTCTTTTTATTTTTCCTTTTTTTTCCATTTTCAAGCTGAATTTACATACTTGACACTGAAAACATTGAAAACATCACTTATTAGGTACATGCTCAGAAATTCAACATTTTCGATCCACATAACTTTGGGAAGACCAACTTTATAATGGAAAATAGGTACTGCAAATAAATAATAATTCTATTTGTTCTATTCTATTTGTTCAAGTCAAGCTATCACCTTTGTCTGTAAAAGAACTGTCGTTCATCTCGATCTGCTACCTTAACTAAGACTCCCCTAAGAAGGGCATGTAAAGATATTATTAGAGAATTATATTGTATACAAGCATTAACAGATACCTATAGCAGTGGCGAATTAGGTAAAGGAGGCTGAAAGTTTATGGAAACAGCCAGATGGGAAGGATCTTGTGAAGGAGGGGTATTCCTGCCCTCCCTCCTTGCGCACGCCATTGGCTTTTAGTGCTGTTGCCAGATAATGGTACCGCTTAGAACCACATCGTGACCGGGTTTGCGTTACTATTACCAAACAAACTTAATACAAAAACATAGCTGGATCTATCCACTAACAAGCAAGGGCGGCGGAACCGGGGGGCACAGGTGGCACGTGCCCCCCCCCCCACTTTTCCTCAGGTTAAAAATGTGCCCTTTTTCTACATAAAAATTAAGGTGTCTCAAGTTAGCAAGAGGCCAGGGAAGCAGAATGATCGGGAAGGGCCGTTTCCGGCCATCTGATGGGTTTGCAAAACCAAAAATTTTCTTGTACGCTCCGCGTCAACCGATGGTGGCGCTCCGCTTAGATAGTCGTGCATACAACTTTGCAAATTCTGGCTACGCATGTGGGTCAAACTCAAAGCTATATCGAATGGAAAAAAAATGGTTAAGATATTAACAAGAAATAAACTCTAATTCGTAAGATTCCTATATTAGCAACTAGCATGATTTCACCTCATTTTGTCTCAACAGAAAACTTGTTCCTTGTTTCCCAATTTGCACATTGGACATTACAGTGCTAGTATATGCATTTTTCCTTGGGGGGGGCGTAGATGGAGTGATGTGTATACGCAAATAAGATAATAAAATAAGATTTATAAAGGGTACTTAATATAAGGCTGCATCAGTCCAATCGAATTTCTGCAAAGTGCCCTTTGATGTCTGTGCCCCCCCCCCCCCCCAGATTAAAAGTGCTTCCGCCGCCCTTGCTAACAAGGAACGAATTGTCAACGTATTAAATTTATAGTCTTCTATTTTTCTCATGTGGAACCCATGAAAGGGGTTTTCTTATATAATCATCCGTGGTCCTACCGAGAGAATACCATTACGCTGTGAATTTTTTTCTGGGACCTTAAGAATCCTCTAAGAGGTCGGGTTTGATTTTCCAGATTGCGAAAACAAAATGCTAGCAAAGTTAATTTTTCAGCCAATGATAACAATGGGTGCAAATGAGCCTCACATACGTACCTCAAGAAAGAGGATATTACTGTCCATGTGCTTAATGTCTTTTCGTCGTTATATAGTCATCGATTGAATGCTTGATACGTGTTAACGCTAAACGTTCACTGTGAATTGTGGACTGCTCGCATAGAGTAGACATCTTGTCGTACAGGATTCAGTAATATGAAAGCAAATACACCACTTGAATGGCATTAATCTCTCTCTATTGTTATAAACTTGTTTCAAATAAGGAAGATGTGGTTCGTCAATGAGTATCGATAAAGTACATTTGTGTGTTACATGTTGGACATAACGGGGACTACTTGGTATTCAACTAATGGCAGTTTTCTTCATCTGCTCATTGATCATCCGAATATAGTCCATTGACTTGTAAAGCAAATAAAATAAAGAACAAGGAATCGGATAAGCTTCTTCCGAGATCAAACTAGTTTTATTCTGAGACGTGTACAACAGATCGACCGAAGAGTTGAAGACATCCCCGGAGATCATGTGTAGTATATGTTCCCTTTCGAGGGGAATGGTAGAACACACCCGACGATGATCACAGTCACAGTCTCGATGCAAGGGGACTGGGATTGAGAGCGGATCAGTCTTTCGGGTGTTTGGTGTTTCGTGCCCAGGTTCTTTCCTGGGTGGCTTTTCTTAAAAATTATCCCAGGTATTCAATCATGGGAGAATGATCTACAGATAGATTTTGCTGTAACTTGATAATTCACCTAAATAATTAATAAGGAAGAATTTTCGTCTTGATATGTTAATACAAATAAAACAGACAACTTTGGGTCTAATAATGTTTTTGTAGCTATTGCAGTATTTTTCAAGATATGTATCGTTAAATATACTTAATTTCTGGAGTATTCGTTTAGGCTAACTTGATGGTGACGTCGGCTCTTCACTGCAGTTCTTAAAGTTAATGTTAACCATTGTCCCGTTGTTTTTGAGGTCAACCAGAATAAGTTCGTTAAACTTCATATAAGCAACAGAGCACCATTGGATGGTATTAAACACCATTTGTCCTTAACAAATTTGTAATAAATTATAAACATGTTATTTGAAACCATATAATCTTATTTTTTCCCATTGAGTTTTGTATTGCAACCGAGGAACTAGTCTGATGGGCTGTGTACTAAACTAAAAGGTCCAGTCAATTTAACTAGTGAACCCCAACTGTATAAAGGGTCATTCCAAAAACAAAAAATAAGTAAACGTGCCATAGGAATACGACCAGAGCTAGACTGAGAGCAGTGGCTTATCACGGTCCATGGCATATCAAACTTTATTTTGTTCCTGAAGTTATCAAAACACAATACGGGGTATTTTTTGTGAATCTCAAACAAAGCTTTCTTAAGAACCACTCAGTTTCCGAAACTACCTACTGTCCGGTATGAGAATTTGCTACAACACTGTGCATAGGAGTACGAGGCGGGGGGGGGGGGGCAGGGGGCAGACTGCCCCCCAAAATTTCCAGAGGACATGAAATTCGGGCAAAAGTCCTGAAAAATTCGGGCAGCCTAAGAGGAAATAATATATATATATATATATATATATATATATATATATATATATATATATATATATATATATATATATATATATATATATATGCAGTAGTTTGCCCGAATCTTTTTCAACTTTTTGCAACTTGCAAGGCCTCAGAAGTGCCATTTCCGGCAATCTGAGAGGCATTTTTTGCCAAAAAAATTCTTGTACGCTACGCGCCATCCGATGGTGGCGCTCCGCTTAGATAGTGTCAAGGGAACTTTCGGGCACAAAAGTTTCTGGCCCCCCAAACTGAAATGGTCCCGTACGCCTATGACACTGTGGCTTAGAATGTGACCATATTGAAAACTGGTATACTTTGGTTTTCTAACAAAAGTGATTTAGATTGAATTCTATGTGTATTAAGTTGTTATCTCATGTTCTTGCTGGCTTATATGTCTCTGGCATTGCAACGAATATAATGCTTGTTTTGTTGTAGGTTGTGTAAATCTTGTAAAAACACATTTATGTCAAACAATGCAAACTTCTGTGAACCGCATGACTGTTTGAATGTGTTGCTTGGCTTACCACAAAAAACCATTACAATAAAATCCATTCCACCTACAGAGTGACATGAAAAGAAAACGGCTTTTAAGGAATTTCATGGCGCTAGTTTGAAACAGGGTGTTTTTAATTTAAAAAAATATGTATGGCTCTTTAAGGCATCCGTAGATTTACTTTAAGGAGAATAGCGCCTCATCAGGCCACGTATTCAGTGGACGGTGGCTGCAAGCATGCCGGTCGCAGAGAGTGTCCCCACCTCTGGCCAAAGGCAAGGATTCACGCACGCCACCTAGTACGCTTCTGGTCGATTTGACCGACCCTCTGCGCATCCTCCCGGGTTCTTTTGCGACAACAAGGGAGACATGGTACGGGATCCTAGGCCACAAAAAAGCACCATGCCACAGCTAGAGGTATTATTGCCAGAAGCCTGTCTTGAACCCTAGCCACGATTTACACGACCGACGAGGAATGAGTCTTTCGTCACCCTCTTAACAGCATCGGCCATCACATCAGCTAGTAAATTATATGGTTGAATTAATATATCTAGACTTCAGCGTCGACTACTGAAAGAGAAAAAGAAATTTAAACGTGTATAACCAACCGTTGATGGAGTCGAACTCAATTCATCAGGTTACCAGTCCACTGCTCTATTAGACCGGCAGCCCAGTGCACTTTGATCAAACGAACGAGGTACCAATATCTGAGTATTGGAACATTTGTGGAAAAACCCAGTATATCCAAAAGTGGATGTCTGCCGTGGTCGCTCTGCTGCATGTGGCCCCTGGGCCGGTTAAAGGGGGCCCAAAAATGCATCTGATCAAACGAACGAGGTACCACTTGAAACCAATGTCAACTTAATGCATGAATGCCACATAGTACTGAATGGCCCATGCCAGACAAATTTTCTGCTGCAAAGGGCCCGCCAGACGCCCAAGAAGGGCCCCTAAAAAAATGCATCTGATCAAACGAACGAGGTACCACTTGAAACCAATGTCAACTTAATGCATGAATGCCACAAAGTACTGAATGGCCTATGCCAGACAAATTTTCTGCTGCTAAGGGCCCGCCAGACGCCCCCAAATATGGCCCAAATGCCCATTAGCGTAGCATTGACCCAGATTAAATATGCAAGGTACCACTCAAAACCGGTTTGGAATGCTCGGGTTGATCTTACAGACTATGGAAATCATCATGCCAGACAAAATTTCTGCTGCAAAGGGCCCGCCAGACGCCCTAAAAGGGCCCATAAAAATGCATTTGATCAAACGAACGAGGTACCACTTGAAACCAATGTCAACTTAATGTATGAATGCCACAAAGTACTGAATGGCCCATGTCAGACAAATTTTCTGCTGCTAAGGGCCCGCCAGACGCCCCCAAATATGGCCCAAATGCCCGTTAGCGTAGCATTGACCCAGATTAAATATGCAAGGTACCACTCAAAGTCGGTTTGGAATGTTCGGGTTAATCTTACAGACTATGGAAATCATCATGCCAGACAAATTTTCTGCTACAAACGGGCTAACAGACACACTAAAAAAGGGCCCCCAAATGGGCCATGATCAATCATAGTTGGTACCACACAAAACCAATATTAAATGCAAAGGTACTTTCCACAGAGTAAAGAACTGCCAATGCAAGACAAATTTTCTTCTGCATAGGTCCCACCAGATAGAAAGTATAGGTGGCCCAATGCGGCCCTATATGGGCCTAATGAATTGTATATCGATGCAGACTATATGTGCCTTGTGACATGACATTTGTAGCATTCCACAGAGTAAAGAAATGCCAATACAATACAAATTTTCTTCTGCAAAGTGCCCACCACATGTAAAAAAAATTATGCAGTTTAAATAGTTAAGATACCACAAGAAACCAATCTATAACAATCAAGAACATCCTGAATTATTCAAATTCCTTCCCGCTACATAGGCCAATGGAATAATGAGATTAGTATACTAGTAGGTGTATCAATTACTGAACATTTCATTGAGCAAAACAAAAATGACGCGAACTCAGTCTTTAAGGGAGATCCTGACAGTTATAATGCATTCTCAAATCCATTCTTTTTCCTTTTATCCATTCTTTTTCCTTTTATCCAGTCAGTACTTTGTATCGTGAGCAGTGTTTAACTTGGCAGTTACTTTGTTTCGCTGGAAACACTGGAGCAGATTAAAATCAGTTTATGTATTGTAAATAAGAAACCCAAAATCATTTTGTATCTTAAAACACTGTGTTTACGTTAGCATTGTAAATCTACAAAGTTTAAACTCTTGAGAAAGAACGCTTAAGTGTCATCTTAAGACATACATGTAGTCGAACAAAAGAGATTGTTTTGTTTCTTAAGCTCAGACAAAGAAACAATTATCAAACAATGGTGAAAATGCTTTATAACGTGTACTTAACGATAAAGGTTTGAGTTGAAACTGTCCAATATGGTTTTTAAAAGATACATAATTGAAGCATAGAAATGTATATGTACCTTTATGCTAGGTACACTCTTTAAAGGACTTAAAATGCTAAGATTGAACAAACAAATACTGATATCACCACGTGTGACTCCATTCTTTGATACAAAATATAAAATGAGTAATTGGCCTATATTACTCCATCTTGGTCTTTTAGAACTTCCATCATTACACTAATTCAATTCGAATAGCTTGTAACAAGTCCAACAAATAGATGTGGCATCCATTTTTCAGAAATATGAATGCTAGATGAGGGTTTTTGTTTTCATCTATGAAGGAATCTTTTACCTTTCAAGAAAGTCATCTTGCTAGTTTAAAATGTACTAAAATCACAATTGGCAAAGATAGTAACAAAAGATCACTATGTGATTACTCTGAACATGACACATGTTAGGTTCGAAGTATAAGAACTCAGAATTCATGTCTCTTGACAGAGATTAAACACTGGAGTGTGTGCATTGTAAAAAGACACTGCATATGCCATTCAGACAGATCTCAAAAGCATCATTAGTAAGTTTATGAAAATTAAGTATTCCCATGAACTTGATTCTAAAAAGACAATGGAAGCTCAAATCTATGTTTCATTGTCGGAGTCATCACTCCAAGATGGTTCAGTACTTGAATCATCGGCATCAAACTCGGAAGCCACGTCTGGTCGGCTACTTTGAAACTCTTTGCTCAGTTCCCCCTCTTGGAATAGATGATCTGGGAGAGCCGGACCCTCAAACCAGTCAGGGCTGTAGCACCCATTCTTGCTCTTCCAACCGTAGTTATGTGGATCCAAGCCAGGCAAGACTCTTCCTCAGAGTGTTAGAATTATAATGTGGGGAACTGTAATTTTTGCCCAGGCCAGCAAATCCCAAAATATTTAGAGGCTTAGGTGAAAGTGTTATCTTTATTTTGCTTAGAGCAGCGAATAGCTAAATAAGATAAAACACTGGTCTTGTGTACAGTAACTCCAATTTATGCTGGAAACAATACAATCATGAGCTTGAAATGTCATGTTACAAGGCACATATATCCAATTCTTTAGACCCATATATAGGGCCACGTTGGGCCACCTATTCTTTCTATCTGGTGGGACCTATGCAGAAGAAAATTTGTCTTGCATTGGCAGTTCTTTACTCTGTGGAAAGTACCTTTGCATTTAATATTGTTTTTGTGTGGTTCCAAACCGGTTTTGAGTGGTACCTTGCATATTTAATCTGGGTCAATGCTACGATAATGGGCATTTTGGGCCATATTTGGGGGCGTCTGGCGGGCCCTTAGCAGTAGAAAATTTGTCTGACATGGGCCATTCAGTACTTTGTGGCATTCATGCATTAAGTTGACATTGGTTTCAAGTGGTACCTCGTTCGTTTGATCAAATGCATTTTTATGGGCCCTTTTGGGGCGTCTGGCGGGCCCTTTGTAGCAGAAAATTTGTCTGGCATGATGATTTCCATAGTCTGTAAGATCAACCCGAGCATTCCAAACCGGTTTTGAGTGGTACCTTGCATATTTAATCTGGGTCAATGCTACGCTAATGGGCATTTGGGCCATATTTGGGGGCGTCTGGCGGGCCCTTAGCAGCAGAAAATTTGTCTGGCATAGGCCATTCAGTACTTTGTGGCATTCATGCATTAAGTTGACATTGGTTTCAAGTGGTACCTCGTTCGTTTGATCAGATGCATTTTTTTAGGGGCCCTTCTTGGGCGTCTGGCGGGCCCTTTGCAGCAGAAAATTTGTCTGGCATGGGCCATTCAGTACTATGTGGCATTCATGCATTAAGTTGACATTGGTTTCAAGTGGTACCTCGTTCGTTTGATCAGATGCATTTTTGGGCCCCCTTTAACCGGCCCCAGGGGCCACATGCAGCAGAGCGACCACGGCAGACATCCACTTTTGGATATACTGGGTTTTTCCACAAACGTTCCAATACTCAGATATTGGTACCTCGTTCGTTTGATCAAAGTGCACTGGGCTGCCGGTCTATATCCTTTGAGCCATTTGACAAGTTAACTTTTAACGAGCTTAAATTGGTATTGTTGGTTGGATACAATCTATTGGTAACTGTGAATGACACTGCCTTCAACGAAATCTCTATTCATCCTGTTTCACTCTCATTAGAACAACGGATCTGAATATCATTATTAATGAGAAGCTTACGCTTCAATGTCTTTGTTTACATTGCATCAAGCAGCAAGAATGTCGTTTCCTTTCAAGACGTAAATATACAATAGGCTTATGCCCCGATACTATCGATGACTTCGAAGCAGACAGTAAAAAAAAAGGATTCCGTGAAATCTCCTTATTCAGAAAAGATTGCATAAGATTATGCTCGCAAGAGAGTTCCTGCTGTAAATTGTCTCCCTTTACAACTATATTCTATGCGGACGATCATGAACTGGATTAAGCCTGAAATTTCAACAAACAATACCTATTCACATTTCAAGACCTTCCTTTTGAATGAGGAATAGACAATACTTATTAAGTCAAACACGTTAACTACATGACTAATCTTATATAGGGATCTGAATGGCTGGAAATAGCACAGTAACTTCGAAACCCGAAACAGGATTCATAGGGTTTAGAGTTTATGCAAGTAGATTTGGGAAACACGAGGTCGGGAATCCGTCAACTACAAGACTTTGTTTTTCTTAGTCCACAAGTGACTTGATGTGTTTATTGATCCTCTGAAATTGCGGCATTTTGGGTGTACAGCCATCCCCCCCCCCCCCCCAATGACTTACAGGAGTGTGTATTTAGTTTAATACAAAACATTAGAATCATCTTTATGAATATCAAATTTTGATCTATTATCAGCCAACTTGATCACGCTGTTTACAATTGCTGCATTTTGAAGACTGAATGGTAATGAGGAAGGGACAGTGACGAGGACGGGATTTGGATGTTTTTATAGCTTTAAAATGTGCAATACAAGTCAACACTCTGACCTGGTCGACTCTATCAGCAGCTAAAATCTCTGTAAAGCATAAGTTATATGATGCAATGGCATCCCTTTCAACTTAAGTCAAAGCCAGGGGCGACGATTTTTTTCATATATTAGGGGGACATTTGCTTGGGTGCAGGCGAATTACTATGAAAGCGGAGCGCCACCATTTGTTGGCGCGCAACGTACAAGAAAATGTCTGGTTTTGATATCCCCCCCCCCCCAGATCACCGGAAATGGCACTTCTCGGGCTTGAAAATGACCAACCAGATGTACACTTTTGCCTGAGAACCAAGTTTTTCCCAATAGTTTTTTTTTTTCATTCATAACCTTTTTCAAGAGTCAGCAGTCACACATCATGTTCGACCTCATCGCATCTCCTGTGGATCATTGCTATTGTGGGTAATTCTACGTAACGCCCCCACAATACCCGTCAGCCCCACTTTTCAAGGTTTTAAGCCCAATATTTGTTCAGAATTTAAATAAAAAATACACTTCAAAACATACCCATAATGTTGCACAAAATATCATCTATGTCACCTAACAGACCGGTCAAGCTTGAACGAGTAGAGGGAAGTATGATGAAGAATGTTGGTCAAGGAATTTTCGAAAATTCAGACACAGTTAATTTCTTGGTTTACAAATATTAAAACCTCTATAACGGCTACTATAACCCCCCTCCCCCCTTGGCTACGCGCCTGCGGTTAGAAATCTTGTAGCTAGAAACAGGCCAAATGGAAACCCAGTGAACCCATATCGATGTGGATCATATATATGATTGTACGTACTTACACTCATACACAAGAGATGTACAGACATTATGATAACAATCATGAGTGACAACATGCTATACGGTCACAGGTCACAGAAACGACCACGAAGAGTCATTTGACTCATGCAGCATGTGTTGGATGAAGTTTTAGCCACCGCCAAATATGATTTGGATAAATAATCTTTCGCATTATTTTCTATTTATAGCAACACAAAAAACTATGCCACAAAATATCGGGGGGATATTAGATACTACATCCCACACCTTAAATATTGGGAGACATGTCCCCCCCGTCACCCCCCCCCCCAATGATCGCCGCCCATGTAAGATGATATAAGTACTATATGAAGTTTTGGGGTAAACTGTCGTCTTGTTTAATTGAGCATGAGAGTAAACGAACTTGTGCCCACGACACACGGCCCAAGACACACCTTAATCATTGACCAATCGTAACGTTATCCCAATGGAATAGGACGCTGCTTTCCAAAATTCTTGAATCCTTCGCAGATTCATCAGAATTTCTCCAAAAATGTTGGGCACTTTTAATTTAATCTTGCCGTTTGTAACAAGCTACCAAATTTTCAGTTGGAATATTGACATGAAACTGTTACAGGCAGTTTTATGTTCTATTTTCTTCTCCACAACGACCCCAAACAGCCACGGAGGGTATAAATATCCGTTGCGAGAAAAGGGTTCATCATCTTCAAAAAATAAGATGCCTATATTCTACGTGATAAATATATATAAATATAAATACCATATATTAAAGTGCTTCTCGGCCTTTTGGCTAAGATCATGTGTAGTATCTGTTCTTTTAGGGAATGGTGATACACACCTGACGATGATCACACAGTCACAGTCCCGATGCAAGGGGACTGGGGCTGAGAGCGGATCAGTCGTTTGGTAGTTTGGTTTTCGTGCCCAGGTTCTTTCCTGGGTGACTTTTTCTTAAAAAGTATATAAATATAAATACCATATATTAAAGTGCTGTTATCATGAAAAAAAAACATGCTCAAGAGCACTGTACAAAAGAACCAAATCCTGGAATATAAAATTACCAAACATAAGAAAACCCAAGGGCGTAGGAACCGGGGGGCTGGGGGGCGCCAGCCCCCCCCCCCAGTGAAAAATGTGGAGGGGCGGAAGTATCATTCCGCCCCCCCGCTCAAAAGTTCCTTCCTACGCCACTGAGAAAACCTAAAAGTAATAACAACAGTAGTAAAAGTAGAAGTAAAACATGCTCAAGAGCACTGCACAAAAGAACCAAAACCAGGAATATAAAAATACCAAACTTAAGAAAACCTAAAAGTAATAACAACAGCAGTAAAAGTAAAACCTGATATAAGACAGGGTATAATAAACCACAATAAAGAAAATATAAAATATAAATATACATAAATATGGGCAAAGTAAAGTGAATAAAACAAAGAAATGTGAATAAGATTAATGCCCATACTCGAGCCTAAAAAGATAAGTTTTCAAGTGCTTCTTAAAAGTGTCAATATGTGTGATATTTCTTAAGTGATGGGGAAGAGAATTCCAGAGTTTAGGACCTGCAGTACTAAAAGAACAATCTCCATATGTGACTTTGGTAGTATGAGGAATGATTAGAGAAAGATGATTTTGGGACCGTAATGCCCTAGCTGGCGTGTAGCGTTTAACTAAATCAGACATATAACTCGGAGATTGATCAAAAAGAATACGAAAAACGTGCAGAATGAGTTTGTAGTTTATCCGGCGATGAATTGGTAACCAATGCAGGTCACGGAGTACAGGAGTAATGTGTTCGAATTTGTGAATTGTCCTTTAGGCACAAAGGCCACCGTAGAGGATTACAACGGCAGCCTACTTCTGTGTATGGAGTATATTGACTTGTATCATTTTTCCTACCACCGGGATTAGGGACGACAATGTTAAAGTGGCCGCCATATTTTTGGGATCCATCATAGAATGTTCTCTAGAACATGTATCAACCATTCTGCCAGTTAAAAACTTGGTTTTTCAAGTCGAAAATTGAGAATGAATTTACCCTCTTCGGCGTTTGAAACTTTGTTTGCGCGAACATTTTCCGATTCTCATGACGTCGTGTGACGTCATGTTAGGAACACGATTTGTTGTCGCTGTTTCCGATCCTCCGAACATACCATACACGTGCACATTAGACAAGTACACATACCACGGATCCAGAACCAATGCGGCAACCGAAGTTCAAGTTTTCTAAGAATATCACGAATGATTTGAATTATTGTTTGAAAACAAAGCTAAGTGAGTTGAAAAAAATTGTGAATTTTGTGGAAAGCTGACACTGAAAAGGATTTTTAATCTCACAGTAGGTTTCTCTCTGCATTGAGAGTTGCCAAATAACATGTGCATTCAATAGCACAGTGATTTCTTCGTTGCAAAATTTTTCGCGGTCTCTTTGACCACGGGCTTCAGTTATTTTTCCTTTTTTGTGCCAAGTTTTACATCGTCAAAAGGAGCCATTCAAGCTTGAGTTTCTTTATCGAAATTGTGTAAAAGATATGAACATATTAAAATATTGTATCTGCATGTCATCATTTGGTATGTTCCCTCTCTTCACTATTCATTCCCCTTCAGGACACCATTTTCTTGCATAATCTTCCTAACAATTTTTGCAAAACTGTCTACTTTTTTAAGACAAACCATTTTACTTCCATCTAATACCAAGGGATTGTTAGAACAGAGTTATGTTTAAAGACTGAATACGACAACTCTGCATATTGAGAGACACCAGAACAGTAAGCTACAATAAAGAATAAAATGGAACATATTTCAGTCAGTGTTAGTGCAAGTCACTTGAATATTTTCGAAACTTTCCCATCTGAGTAGAATTCTCCAGCTCCTGTTATGTCTCCCTGTGGTCGTAAAGCTAACCAGACAAGTGTAACAGCGCCCTCGTATGGTGTCTTGTGACCCTTGAAGCTCGATATCAGTAGCTACATACCCCGGACAAACTGTGAAGCAAAATACCAGAAAAGAATAAAAACTGATTTGTTGGCAGAAGAGAGAGAGCGAGGGGGGGGGGGGCTATTCTATTCATTGGGTCAAAATCATTTACAACACTGTCATGTTCATGTAGTGTATGGCAATGTTTATCTCCAATATTTCAATATGCGCTTCTAGCACGTGATGAGTTACCCATAATATCTGAACATAGGAGGACCAGCTGTCCAGGGGTATTAGTTAGGAATTTCACTCTCCTCTTTGCGGGAAGAATTATTTTGAAGGGTACCTACAAGCTACTGACACCAGATTTGAAGGTAGAAACAAAATATACTTTGTAAGATCTGAATGGTTGAAAGATAGTCCACAATGACAATTTGTCTGTGCACAAATTGAAGACGATAGGAAAGCAAATATCGGGTACATTACTGACAAGTTGACAACATGTCAACCATGAGGGGTTTTTTTTGCAGAAGGCAACTGGTAGCAACCAAAGGAAGTCCTGCAGTATATGAATATTCATGATCAATCATCTTCACTTACTGAATTAACATTAATTCCTGGTCTGCTTGGGTCCTTCTGTACCTCACTGTTTTGAATCCTAGTCAATGCAGAAAGTCCAAGCTTGGAGAACCCGTAACGGGTTGAAGGTGTGAAACCGTGCCTCGCCGGACGCCACCACCCTGCAAAATGATCATACAGTTGAGATGAGAATCCATATTTTCTCAAGAAGACCCAATCCTACAGGGAATCATTTTAGCTTTCATATTTTATGAAGCAGTGTTTTAGGCTCCAAATGTTATCTCTAATATTATACTATGTGTTTCTGTGTAAACAAAACCTGCATTACATCCTTGGACTTGTGTAGCAATTGGACCATCATTTTGTGTAGCATTTTATGATACGATACTGGATAAATTATTCCTGATCCTCTACTTAGGAAGGGATGGACATATATGTTGTGATTTAGAGCACACCATCATCGATTGCTGACAGACCTGCCAACCCCTCAACAGTGATCCCACTGTGAGACAATACATATAGAAACAGAGTGCAAAAATACATTGTGGTTTCGATGATGTAAAATGAGCAGTTTTCTCCATGAATCTGACGTAATGTATAGTGATGGTGTACATGTTTACAAAGGTTTTACGATTTGACGTCTGATGACCCTAAATGACCTTTGACCTCCAATAAAGAGAATAGGCTTATTGTACTTAATGTGTTACTTCTACGAACCAAATATGAAATTGGTCTGACATTCCCTTCTTGAGATATCGTGTTTACAAGTTGGGCGTCACAAACGCACGATTACATAGATTCCTATTGACTTCGTCAAGGAATCAAAAAGTTGTTACCACATATAACCTGAACATATTCAGCATTGTAGAGAATTTCTGCGGTGATCAATCTGATAGGACCGGCATTCCAAAATCAACTGAGCTCGCTACTGCTTGATACACCGGTCCAAGCAGCTGGTGATGAGCTGACGTACCCATCGACCTCTACATGTAGACATTTCATCTGCCAATTTATTAACTTGAAAAGAGGCGCCGAAAACAGGATCTCAAACTCCGCCAAGCCTCGAGTTTATAGGAATCTTTCCACTTCCCCCTCACTGTTCTCACCTCACTGCAAGGAACTCTCGGTAGGAGCTAGGATGCGAGGCCGGCGTTTTGTAAGTGCCAAAACAATTGGCCCGGAGAGGGTCCTTCCCCTGGGAAAAGTTCAATACTGAGAGGTCTTTATAAACAATTGGATGCAATCACCACCACTATTGGTTGACTGAGGAGATGCTTCCAGAAAATGCTCCTCGGAAAAAGTCTTCGCAAGTTATTCAAATTTGAAATCGTTCAATCGGAGGGGGGGTGGGTTGAGGCTACCAAAAAGTGGGGTAGGGGCCCAACAATCAAAGGGCACTCTCGAAGGGGCATTTTGTCCATTGTTGGGGGCAAATCCGTTTTTAAAGTGCTCGCCCCGACTCCACCCTCCATTCCTCTGCGTACAATTTTCGCGTCGACATTTCAATCATGTTCCTCACGTTTTCATCCACCCAAAACTATCTACTCTTCCAGATAGGGATGCAGTGATACATATGAGAGGTCAGCAGGGGTTACGAATGCGCCCGGAGCGCGCAAAACCTAGCTCTGATGTATATGAACATAGGCGATGAACCGAGGAACCAGATTTAGTACACGACACGTGGAGTAGCAAAACATGATATGACGATAATATTCATGAAACTGAGATATCAGCAGACATTTCGGAGCGGCCAGAGGAAATTCCGAAAGAATTTGGTGGGAAACTGTGCTTTTGAAAGGCCGATTCGGAAAATGATGAATATCGCCACTTCTCTGGTATGTAGGCCTACACTATATCTGATATTAACACCGTAGGTCCTATATATCGACGTGATACACGAATTTAAGCAATAGGTGTCCACCAAAGTGACCATTTCATAGGCTGTCTACTAAAAGTTAATAGAGTTACATAATATACTGGTAAGACATTTCGTCGAACATTTGAGGAGGTATGAGGACGCTTTGCATAGGTTTAGTCTATTCCGTCGTGGGAATTTCTACGAGGAAACGCCCCAGTGAAAACAAGCCTGATCAGAAACATCTCGGTAGCTGCGGGCAGATTCAGTGATTTGACTTAAATATCCCCTGGTGGGCTTGGAATGACCTCTTTCATTTTCGTCACTTAACAATTACGATATGTACCGAGATTCATTTGGATACAACACTGTTCCATAATTTGCCCTCTAATGACCTCTGAGGTCCTTGGGATGAACTCCAACATTTTCGCCACCTCATGTTTACTACATGTACCAAGTTTCAATGTTGAGTTATTTAACCTGTAATGACCTCTAATGACCTTCGAATGACTTTTAGCATTTTCGCCACCTTATGTTTACTCTACGTTCCAATTTTCATGTCAATCCATCAATGTTGAGAATTTAACGTAATTTATGCAAATTAGCCTGCCATTGACCTCTGATGACCTCGGAATGACTTTCAACATTTTTGCCTTCCAACGTTTACTATATGTACCTAGTTTCGTGTAAATACATCAATGTAGTGAATTTAGCGGATTTTTGGCAAATTAGCCATATCTTATTAACAATTATACCATGCTCAGAATATATCTCAATGAAGGCCTTGCGCACTAACTGTATCCTACTGAGTTTCAACCTTATAGCATGTACGGTTTAGATGTTTTGAGTGAACGTGACAAATGGCGAACGACCTGAGATACATGTTGACTGTGTGAGCTGCTCACCCACAGCTAATGATTCCAATTCAAATTTGTGAATATGTGTCATATATATATATATACCATATCATGGCCCTCTGAACTGTTGATAGATAGTATAAACAACATTCCCCAGCCATCTCACACAGGGTTTGTGCAATAGATAGGTAGTAATGTAAACAATCTCCCTAACTTCGACTCATAAGGGATTGCTGTGGAAAAGAATAATTTGGTAATTAATTTTATTTAATTGGAATCTAATCACACCACGCGAATGAAAATGCAACCCCCTGGCTAGCGGCAAGCCGCACCCACCCGCCAAGCTCCAACCTGATAGCATGTACGGTTTGGAAGTTATAGGTGAACGCGACGAACGGACGAACGGATGAACTGACGAACGGACGGAGCGACATTGTGACTGCATGAGCTGCTCACTCGCAGCTAAAAAATGGAAGTATGTGCTTCCGTTTTGGAGCTGTGAATTGTTTTCACGTGCGTGTTTTCGTGCAACAATGTCGTGATTTTAGGAAAAAGTTCTCACCAAATATTCCGAAGGTCATATCATTAACCGGTATGTATTTTTTTCAAATTCGTTTGGTAAAATTCGTTTGGAAAATATGTCAATCGTAATAAAAAACGGAAAGGGGTTCGCATTTCCTTATTTTTGAGCCTCCAATTGATTTTTGAGGATTCGGGGCCATTTTATCTATTTTCCAGCATTTTTCAAATGTAAACTAAGTAGGCTCATTCTGCATTTTTTTTCTCGAAATTTGTACACACTAACCGCTCCTCCGGTGTTGGCGTTTTAAGGGCTGCAGGAATGACGTAAGACGCTTACACTACGTGAGTAGTGTGGTTTCCACCGTCGACGTGAGGGGCTGCAGGAGCGACGTGAGGCGTTCACAGTACGTCAACAGTGTGGTTTTCACTGCTGGCGTAAGGGGGCGACGTACGTGAGGCGCATACACTACGCCAGTAGCGTGGTTTCCGCTGTTAGTGTAAGAGGGCGACGTGAGGCGCATACATTACGTCAATAGCATAGTTTCCGCTGTTGGCGTGAAGGGCTGGAGGAGCACCTCTATAAACATAGCTGCAAAATATAAATCATATGTGAAGTTTCACGCATATAGTTTGTCAGTTTATTTGAAGCATATTTCATTAAGTGCATAACCCATCATAAACATTTAAATTCAGAATAATAATATGCTTTGTGTGGCCTTCAAAACGATAGTTCACAACTTAAGGAGATTATCACTCGAACCGTAATTTAATAGGAGTAGAACGGCAACACGTCTTATTTGATAACGTCACATCCTTACTTCTGTATAATATATCTTTATGTTTCACATCGTTTTTGGTGACCAATTTGTACATGGACAACACAGTCAGTGGGACGCAGTTGATGCATGTATACAAGCAATTATTTATCTTATATGCAACGACTGTGTTGAAACTTGCATGGCCTACATTTGAAGCTGAAAGGGAAAGTTAACACTTTTAGTTACAGCCAGGTACTGACACAAGAAAAGTTATGTGTGGCCGATCTACTCCTATCAAATAACAACATGAACCACAGAAATCATATACCTAGAATTGGGTTCGCGTATACACGCCCGTGATACGATTTGCAGCAACTTGAGCGCGCGTTGCCTCATGGAAACTCTACCCAAGAACAAAGCCTACACTGCTTTTCTCCACTGAGATTGAATGTTAGGTTACGAAGAGTGAACTTCAACAGCAAATTACGAGAAACTCGTACATTGATAGGAGTGAACTTGATAGAGAAAAATATGTACGAAAGTACAATCAATAAAGTTGATCAACTAAAATTGATAAAAAACCTACATTTCAATAAAATTCGAATGAACTGGTTCCACGAAATGCATTGTGCATAGCATACTGTGTGGCTAGGCCTATAGCATGTGTTACGAATTGGAGCAAGTTAGCAAGAGAAGGTAGTATGCAAAGTTTAGCTTCAGTTCGGTGACTGCGCACAGTGAGGATATCTGGCTACTGACTGGGTGGTCCACACAGTTGACTGCCTCAAAGCTGGGCCGCTCAAATACGTATACACGACAGGCTAGTTTCAGTCGCCGGAGAATGGCTTAATTCATTGTAGGTATCAGGGAATGGTTCATCCATGCCGATATATAAACACCATCTAACTCGCTCACCGTATTGAACCGCAGACCATATCCTTGCTCAGATTATGTCACCATGAGGAATCAGAACCATGGCAATGACTTAACGACATATCTCATGTGTCGTCTTCATGCAATACGGTCACCCACCGTGACCGCAGACTGTGTGCCCGTAACGAGTAACTGTCATGAACAATTTTTGGCGTTGAAAGTTACTGAAGCATACTGCACCGTTGAACCAGAACATGATCCGCAGTCTGAGTGCGGACCATGTCCATGCGCATCAACGGCGTGGTGGAGAATTAAGGACACTATGACGACAACTCCGGTTGATGCGTCACAGCCGAAGGGTGATCTCACTGCGACTATGTCCGCAGTACAAGTCATCGTTAAGGCGGGGAAACTTGTAATGTTTTCATCTTATTAGGAATTCCATGCACAGTCCACATGCAGTGTAGGCCTGTGCCTACTCTCTACTGATCCACTCCATTCATACAACCCTTTAAGCCTAGGCCATCAATACATATCCCAGTTCACTGACAGGCTAATGTATTACACGAGAGTTGAATGGGTGCCCTCTGTTGGCCGCACACATGAATCTAGGCTATCCCTGGTATCAATCCATTCTCCCTTTGCACACACGTTCGTACTCATTACGTGATGTCCTTTTGGGCGTTCCACCCCGTCCGATATTTTCTACTCAAATTCACGTTTTCGGAGTCATCTGTCTCCAAATGATACGCAAATTCATTCTTTAGTTCTAACCACACATTTTTTGTGGATGAATAAAGCGTTCGGAATTACAAATCTCGTGAATTATGGCGATGGAAATAACCCCTGAGTTCCCTAACGTTCAGTGTCAACCGGAAAACGCTATGTAGGCTAGTTTTTTGGGGGAAGAGTTCCCATGATGCAACGCGCGCCCAATTTGCTGCAAACAGCTGACTCGAACCCAATTCTAGGTATATGATTTCTGTGATGCAAACAGTCATAGCTTGGTAACCCAAAATGCCGTGAAGTTGGAAAATATGCTAGTGATGCTACAATTATGATTTTTATTGCTCAATCAGTTTTCATGTTTACGAACTATGACGGGCGAAATTGCATCGACCTCCGTCCAGCACACATGGAAACCACTTATTGTATCATATAATATAGACAATTGACCTAGTAAGACCCTCATACCAAATATGAAACAATTTCAATGCACTGTATCCGTGTTATAATTTATAGTAATTTCTCGAATTTGACATTAAGCCCTGCACACTCATTAATAATCACGATGTGACCACCGAAAGCAAGAGTCCACAACAACCGACAATGGTTATAATGGTTACTATGAGCAAGGGTGATTATGTAAAGCGCCTTTGGTCGTTGCTCCCCTGAAATTGTACAGGGCGCTATATAAATGTATGAACACTACATTATCATTATACAGTAAACAAAACAAATGCACAACCTCTGTTATAACTACTAATGTGAAAATTAATTCATAATGTGAAAACGCCCGATAGTTTAAACACAGTACCAATAATGTGGAAACGTCCGATAGTGTAAAAATATCTACCGATAATGTAGAAACGGTTTTGAAGTCTTAACATCATCGGTGAAAATTGTTTACACAAAAAGATGAGCAGAGTGGTAAGAAACCCGCCGTTTCCGCGTCCGGCGGAAAGCCTCATTCACGAGAAAATTTAACTCAAGTTTCCCTCACTACCTGCGCGAGCCACCCTCACCACCCGAATACTTCAAAAGAATCAGCAAGGAGCAAGGAGGACAAACCATCTAACAATGGTCGTTCGCACTTGGGGACCCCCATCCCATTCGCATTTCCTGTGCCTGCCCCTCGAAAACCATACCGCTGGGGGTCCTGCACCACATATCGATATATGGCACCGCGGCCGTTGACACCGTTCCGCCGCAATCTTGCTTCAAAGCACGACACGACCCCTGACCGCCAAAAGGACTATTCCAAACTGCGTCGGTTACCATACGGTCATAGCTGGTGCATTGGTACGGCAACGTCACCCAAATTGACATCTGGTTCATGCACACTCCAAATACATCCACGTGCAGTCGAAGAGGAACTTCTGCCTCACCCGTCCCATCGAAATCCTTCTCGCCGCTGACATCTTCCCACGGCCAATTCCCATCAGAACAACCGAAACCGTTTTTTTGGACGGTCACGTATATTCCCTTCCCTCCAAGTTCGCTCCCGAAAGCCTGCACTACACAGTCCGTCAGTGCGGCGTTCCCGAGGCTGGTCTGCAATGCTAAAAGGCAAGCGATGAGAATTGCGGCAGTCTTCATTGTCGAGGTCGCTGGTCAGCAAATATGTGGAGATGGGTGATGAGCCACTCGACTCCTATTTATAGAAAAACATGGAGGAAATTATAGAGAAAGAAGTTGGGTCGGATTCGAAACTTCTGTGATTGTTATGAGTGGAATTCTGATCCACAAAGCCATAAAAAGCGTTGAAATTCTTGCCTCTAGATAAGACATCATGGAAGGTGATTTACTATGCCAAGTATGGCATCAACCCATTTCGGCACTTCCCAGTTTGGGCATTACATTACGTCGCCCCTCATGAATAATAATGAGATTGGACAAACTTTCACCACAGCCGCACAGAGGACTTTACTCTAATACCACCGTTGCTGAGATACTAACATTACTTGGAAACTACTCTAAGAACAATCTACTTATTATTATCCACGACATCATGAATGGAGCACATCTACTCACTATGAGTAACCCCTGTGACAAGTACAGTATGACAACTACCCGTTTTCACCCCCCCCCCCCCCCTTCAGTTTGGAGCATTAGGAGGTTCATGTTACATACACAGGCACACACACGCACCCACACCCACACGCAAGCAGGATCGCGTAGATGTTTTTGCCTTTGGCAGGGAATAAAAAATAGAGTCTCTAAGAAGAAGAAAACAAACAGAAAGCCAATATGGCAAGAGGCTTAATGATTCCTGATAAGGGAATACTCACCGCCGATAAGTAACTATACAACTGCGCTTACTTTCACCGCGTAAAAATCGGGAGTAATGGAGTCCACTGCCTCTTTGCTCAAATAGCGCATGGAATTGTGAGTACAATCAGACAATAGGCAACCATTACACGCGAGGAACACAAGATCCGACCTGGGCTGTCTTATGGCTACAACTCAATGACAGAACTGCCTTCACCAAGTATGCAACAGAGCCGTGTATACAGACGGCACTGGTAATTTTAACGTGCATATGAAATGACACGATCCAGTAACGGTTAAAACTGAAAACGTTTATGTAGGCTATGTCGACTGAAACAAAATCCGGGTAAACGGAAACGAAACCTCCGGATCTGAGGTAATAAAACATAGCAGCACCGGTATTAATGTTATCCCTACAACGATTGATTCACCATCGGTCTGGGCAATCAACTCGAATTAGTATTGTTGTGATACGGTAATAGAGACGGAGGGTGATGATTGGGGAGGAGATGGGGGGGGGGGGGGGGTTATCGAACTATTTTGGAAGTATGTGATTCTTCCATTATTTCAAAGCAGTTACAGTCAGTGTTGAAATGAGGGAGGTCTGGCTAATCAATGTATTGGTACGTGACAACGTGTAAGACTTATTCATATTCTTTCGTAGTAAAACATCTCCCTTTCCGCATAATTCAAAGGACTTGGATGAATTATAATGGTTTCGGTAGATAAGCTATGATACATCAAATCCCATTTCGATTGTCGTGTGTAGTGGAAGAAAAAAACACTTTTTAATGGGTATTTTAGATTGCTGATCTATATTAGCCACACCGGTAGTCCATATATTACACATTTATATGCATTCATAGCGAAATCGATTAGGACCCACATGAGGTGGCGAAAATGTTGAAGATCATCCCAAGGTCATCAGAGGTCATAAACGGTCAAGTCACGAAACATCGTTGTATCAAAACGGAACTTAGTACATGTAATAAACATGAAGTGGCGAAAATATTGAAGGTCATTTTAAGGTCATCAGAGGTCATTGAAGGCCAAATTACTGAACATTGTTGTATCTGAAAAACACTTGGTACATGTAGTGAAGATGAGGTGGCGAATATGTTGATGGTCATTTCAAAGTCATCAGAGGTCAAATTACTAAACATCGTTGTATCTACATGAAACTGGGGGTCACATTTGATAACACAAAGTCAATCAGGGGTCATTGAAGGTCAATGAGTGAACATTGTGGTATTAAAATGGGACTCAGTACATACAGTGAACATTGAGTGTCAAACAGTTTGAAGTTCACTCATTGAAAAGTATTGTAAACACCCTAACAATAAAATCAAATTTTGAATCTCATGGCAAGGAATCACTGAGCCTTTTGGCTCTTGTTGCAAATATCTCAAAGGCTTTAACGACACTGCACTCAAGGAAAAGATGATCGATTGTTTCAATTTCTTTATAGAATAACGAACAGAGGCCAGGTTACCATTCGAATTGTAATTACTGAGAGTAAAGAAGAACAAACAAAACAAATCAAATAGATTCCGTACTTCTCCGTACGTGGTGGCAACTTTATTGGGGGTTATGTTTAAGCATGGTAAGAGGGCGGTGGATAATATCTACTCTCGGAGAAGAGTAAACTACTGCAAAATAAAAGGAAGAACAAAACTAATAAGTATAAAATAAGAAAATATATATGGGCAAGACATCTTATGAAAATAACTGGTAACTGTATGACCTGAACTCTTACATATCCATTAGGCAACTCTAAAAATAGCAGAAAATTATACTGAATAGGGCTGACATTTAAGCCTACACCCTATGTTATACCTAGTACCAATACATTAAACTGCCACCATTTAAGGTCAGGTTAACATAGCTTCACTCAACCAACCAATGAGAGAGGGATATTTAAATCCAAGGACACGTCTGCCCGACAATCTCTATACCACAGCAAGTATAACCTTCATCGTAAGCGTGAAACAGTCTTTGATAATTATAGAAAACAGGTGGCTTTAACCAACATACAATGAAACCAGCACATTTCCTTAATAGATAATAATATAACCCATAGAGGTAAGTAATTAAGCCCTAGGCTATTGGCATATAGACCAGGCAAATAGGTTAAGAAAACAATAAAATAAGATATATGAATATAAAATAGAAAACAATATAATAAGAGAAAAGAATATAAAATAAACATGAGAGTAATCTCAATCCAAGCTAAATACAAGTAAAACTTCTAGCACAACTAGACCAGTTAACAATTTCAGGCCTAAACAACTCCATACGGTACATTGGTGTAACGCACATGGACGCCGCCATCTTAATTACTAAAAGAGGGCGCTAACCTGAAATCGTGTCAGCGATATATACAATGTTTACATAATATTGGGCCAGTAACGAAACAGAGGGCCCAGTCCTAAATACTTTTACTTAACTTATCCTTTGCCGTTAATAAAACAATAATGCTCATACAACGTTATCCAATAATGATCTTAAGGATCTGCTCCACAAAATGGACATAAAATCTACATGATACAAGCCCGATGATAAATGTATTTAAGTTGAAAACGACCAGCCTATCTGCGGGGTTTATACGAAATACCACGCAGTAACTTACACAATGATGCTATATGGTGAACAATACAAGTTGCACAGTGTATGCACACTTTGAACAGCGAGTGTTTACGAGGCCCGACTGTGGGTCTACGAAAAGTTTGCCTAATCTCGCTTTCAAAACTACTTAATTAGAGACGAAAAGTATCAAATACAGTTAAGATAGTATTTACCTCTAACATGGCGACTGAAGAACTACATCTCTCAATAAATGACGGTAATGAGAACAAAATAGTAATATACAATATGGCTGCCGTTGAACGTAAAGCAAGGTGATTTCGTAATGAATAGAATAAAGAGAGAACGAACAGGGCTTACTTAGCGAAACCGCAAGCGCTGAACAAGAAACGCCAAGTAGAACAAAAGTATACTAGAGAGAACATGCACATTACGTAAATAATCGGTAGCCTAATGGGCACTACCTCACACTCTCCCCTGCTAAAGGAAGTTTGTCCTCAAACGACCAATGTATATGAGATATCTGAAATACGATAAAATGGATTAATATGAAAGAAAACTTTTACAAAAAAAATATACATGCGTATCCGCACTACCAACTAAAAGTACTCGGGCAAACTATTGCTAGCAAAAAACTGTTTATCTACAATCAAGGTTGTCTAACAACGTTTGACACGCTCAAGCAAATTTTGGGTTTGCCGACACAAATCTGATAACTTAATATCATACAAGGTACTATTTGTCACACTGCTAATACTTCTCGGCAGGTGGCTGATATTAGAGTGAAACCCTCTGGTGACTCGAGCACTGCGACGTAGTGGTTGGATGACCTCGCTGTCATTAGACCATGAATCAGAGTCATCACTGGTTGATTGCTTACGTCTCGTTAGGGCACCTTCAAAATGTCGGCGGAAACCGTAATCCTCTTCACTACTGGAGTCACTGGACGACTTCCTTTCCCGATCACACTGAGCTGGGGCAACGGGTTTGAAGACAGCAACAGGTACGTCTATCAGCTGTGGACATGTCCGTATTTCCCGCCGGTGTACCGTTCGTTGTCCACCACTACCATCGGCCGGTTCGATGACGTACACAGAACCTTCATTGGGGCGAGAGACCACTTTAAAGACTGTGGAACCCCATTCATCTGCTATCTTGTGCATTCCACGGAGATGGTTCTTCAGGTATACCCTGGTCCCAAGAGTTATTGGATGAGATTTGGCCTTCTTGTCATACTGGGTTTTACGAGCCTCTGCTTCCAAAGACATCTGCTCCCCTGCTTTCTTGAACGCCATCTGTAAATTCTCGGTATGTGACGTCACCCAGTTAGCAATGGGATCCGTGTCGTCTGAGTCAGATGGAGAATCTACACGCCCCAGCAGGTAATCCACTGGAAGGATTGGGTCCCTTCCAAACATCAAGAAGAAAGGAGACAGACTCGTGGAAGTGTGTGGTGTGGAATTATAAGCATACAGGACTTCTGGGAGATGATCTGACCAACGACGCTTCTTGTTTGGTGGCAGAGTCTTCAGAAGATCATGCAGAGTTCTGTTGAACCGCTCTGCTTGGCCGTTGCCTTCAGGATGGTAGGGTGTTGTTCGGCTCTTGTTGACCCCATACACTTTACATAGGTATTGTATAAGGGACGATTCAAAATTTCGGCCCTGGTCAGAGTGGAGTCTCTTTGGTGGTCCATACAAAAGGAACCAGTTACGAACTAATACCTTAGCAGTTGTCTCCGCAGTCTGGTTAGATGTAGGTATAGCCTGCGTAAACTTTGAGAAGACATCGGTCATCACAAGTATGTTTTCCTTGCCTCTTGTGTCTTTCTCAATGGTGGTGAAATCTATAGCAAGGATTTCGTTTGGCCTGGTTGCCATCATGCTCTTCAGTGGTTCTCTGATCTTGGGTGGCCTTTTGCACCGTGTGCACTCGTTACACCTTTCACAATATGAGGCTACGTCTTGAGAAAATTTTGGCCAGTAGCACCGATCTTGAATGAGTGACAATGTTCTTTTGTATCCTTGGTGTCCGCATTGGTCGTGACAGGCAAATAGCACTTCTTCTTGGAGAACTTTTGGAAGAATTAATTGTAGTTTCTTCCCATCTTCTATAGACCGATACAAGAGTCCTTCATACTCTTGAATTTTGTCCCACTGCTTCACAAGTAGGGACATTTCACTATATTTTACCCGTTCTTCAACTGAGGGTTTCTCCTTGGTCAACCAGAAAGTGTAGAACTTTCTAATCACTGGATCGTTCTGTTGGAAATTTCTCAGTTGGTCCTTGGTGTAGGATGGGAACACCAAAGGTGATGTCTTCACGGCATTCACTTGATTGACACTCACTTCCACATTTGGCTTGGAAATTGCCTCAATCAATTCTGCAGGAACAATTGTAAGTCCTACTCCTTGACCAAGTTCACTCGAGGTTACCTCAGGCTGTGGCACATGTGGGCGTCTGGACAGGGCATCGGCTCCAGTGTTCAACCGTCCTGGTTTGTACTTAGGAGTGAAATCAAATGAAGCAAGAGCTCCTACCCATCGTTGTGATGCTGCATCAAGTTTAGCATTGTCCAGGTGAGCTAAGGGGTTATTGTCCGTGTAGACGATGAACTTGTTGCCCAGCAAGTATTCCCGAAAATTCTCGGTTACCGCCCATTTCAGACCAAGTAGTTCTAACTTGAAACTGGAATACTTCTGCATATTTCTCTCTGCACCTCGAAGAGTTCTGCTGGCAAAGGCTATGACCTTTCGTTGTCCATCTTGGCGTTGCAATAGGACAGCACCAAAACCTTGGAGTGACGCATCAATTTCAACTTCAAATGGTTGTGAGTAGTCAGCATAAGCTAACACAACCTGTCGACACATCTTATCCTTCAGTTCCTGGAAGGCAATTTGATGCTCATTTGTCCAGAGAAACGGTGTTACTTTCTTAGAACGTTGATTTTGTAGGCTAGTGGACACCAGTGCATGGAGTGGCTTTGCCGTCTTGGCGAAATCTACGACAAACCGTCGGTAAAAGGAGCAAAATCCCAGAAACGATCGTAGATCCTTCACATTCTGTGGCTCAGGCCAATCCTTACTTTCTTACTTTCTTGCTGGTAACTTAACTTTGTTCTTCCCAGGTATCCGTGCCAAAGTAGAGACTGGCTTCGACAGCTTTGACTCATCAATTTTGTACCCAAGCATGTAAACAAGAACTTCTCCTGACATTCGGTGGATGATATTCATGCCCAGTAACAATGGAGGGTCTTGATCGTCTTCAACCACCAGAATACCACGGTTGGGTATCACTTCGCCACCAACTTCTACATCTATCTCAAAATAACCCAAGAAGGGAATCCTTGTTTGATTGATAGCCTTTAACCCAAGCCACCTTAATTCTACCAGTGACTTCCCTGCGAACAACGTCAAGAAATGAGCCTTGGATAGAAGTGTTACAGCTGAACCCGTATCAATAACTGCCTTAATCCGAGAGCCATTCATCACCACAGTGGTAGTAGGTCGCTCCCCGACAATAGATGAATAGAAATCTGTTGAGCCCCCTTGCGTCTCTGTTACAATCTCACCCAGAACATGGCTCACTGTGCTGGATGTTTCTAGTTTTCCTGTTGTTGAGTGACGGCAGGTGACAGAGGTGCTGGGCTGCGGCATTCCCTCGCCAAATGACCTATCTTCTGGCATCGATGGCACCTGAGGTCTTTCTTCGGGATGCGAGCAGGTCGGGTGGTCTGTGCCTCCAGCTTGTCAAGTCGTGATAATATGCCTGACTGTTGGATCTGCAGGGCTTCCATCACCTCAGCCTGGCTTTTTACAGCTGTCGTCAAATCGACCAGGGCTTTCGTGATTTGAGTGGTCTCTGCCTCGACGGCACTCACAGGCTTTCGTACACGTCTTCTGGGGAGGTCAAGATCCTCTTCTGCCATATCAAGGGCCCAGTCTCTCAACTTAATAAAAGACACATCAGGGTCTTGTATCAGGGCCTTCTTAATCTCACGGCGCAATACTTCGTCAAGCAGCCCATCTCGAAACTGCTCCTTGATGGCTTGTTCTGCATCAGGGGCACCAGGTACTTTCTTTAGCTGATCTGCTAGGGACATGAGTTTAAATGCGAACTCTGCAATCGTCTCCTCCTCTCGTTGGACTTTGTTACACATTTCTCTCATTAGGGAGCCAAGGGTACGGCGGTCCCAAATGTGTCCGACAACTTCTGAAGGATCAGGTCTGGGTCCAAGGTCACTTCTGACGGTTGATGCCGCATTTCCTGCCTGGCTGCTCCCTCCAGGTGGGCCAATATAAAGTCTGCAGCATCGGTATCGGATAACCTTCGTACCTTTAGTGCGGCCTGGATGTCTTCCTGGAAGCTGCTCACTGCTGGTCCCTCAGTACCGGAGAATGCTCTTATCTTCCTCTCCTTCTCTAGCACATAGACGGTGTTCGGAGCATCCCGTTCCGCCAGTTTTTCCTCCCTCTTGGCCTTCCCATGCTCAAGACTTTCTGCAAGAGCATCCAGCTGGCGCTGCAGGTCTCTCATCGCTGATTTAGACATTTTATATCCACCGCCCTTTTATGCCGTTTAGATTTTGAAAATAGTATTGCCTATCCCACTTCTGACACAAAATAACATACTATGGCAGATCTTGACGTCTAAATCGGCATCATGAAAATTATTAGGCAGTAAATGAATATTTGTCCACCTATTGCGAAAAGTGAGTAACAGGAAGGCAATTCATTCAGCGATCTTCTTCTCTGGGTCTGCAATATAATTGTCGCCTGAATAAGTGAGAGGTCATTTACAGGTTAAGTTGACCACATCAATAGTTTCAAACCCAACGGTGAGCTTGGTTAAAAAGTGATTATCTGTCTGAGAAGATACGACTTTATCTGATGAGTAGATTTCACTGATCCAGTCACCCGGCTTCCCGGTGGCGTAATTTTATTCCTAAGGTGGCAAATGCCAAGAACCAATCAAATTCTTCCATTTGGGGTGACGCCCCTTTTCGGGAAAACGCCTTTTTGAACCTTTTTTTCTTCACCACGGAATCGGCGGGACTCGAACTTTCCCTGAACCCTAACTTGATTTCATACACATTTGGCAAATTCCTGAAAATCCGATTTGGCCTTTACCATCCTGGGAATAAAAATTAGGCTGCCCGGTGAAGCGTACATTGATAAAAAGCTTGGCTGGGAACTGATTTGGAATCATTTCATTCATTAAATCACTAATCCACACTATACCCCAATCGACAAAACTACGAAAAACTACGATAGTGTATTAGACCGTGGGCCAAAGGGCAAAATTCCCTCTAGTTTTTGAGGGAGCTGGTCCACCCCTAAAGGCAACAAGATTACTCAATGAAGTTGTTGACCATACTGTTGTTGTTCAGAAACAACTCTGTTCCACCAACAAAATTTGCTCTTCTGCGAGAAAATGGCGCCCCAAATCACTCAAAACAGCATAAAACTGACAATTCTGATACATTATGTGACTGAAAGTACCATACTTGGATTTCTTTTACTTCTATTGCATCTAAATACCCCTAGTAATGGAACCTGTTCAAGAAAAGAAGGGCTGCATGTTAGAAATAGCGCCTTCTATCGTTTTCTTTCACGACCCCTGGAAATTCGAAAACACTGGTTAATGTAAAATTGTCCCATCTCAATTATCGGCTGCATTGCACCATGATTACCCAAGGAAATTGTTGCCTATGCCCTTGCAGTTCAGAGACCACTTAGTTCCACCCAAACAAAATCGCTCGTTTCTGCAAAAAAATGGCGCCTGAAAATTCACCCAAAAAAACATGAAACTGACAATTCTGGCACATTATGTGACTGGAAGTATCCTATTTCGGTTCTATTCAAATTTAAATGTATCTAGCTCCGGCCCTAACCACTGTCAAACTCATTTTAAACTTTGTAAACTCATTTTCATGGTATTACAAAAATGTTGACACAAACATTTCTAAATATGCCAGTTTATTCACCTCTGTGGTTATTGTAGACCGGAAAGCTGCTGTTAAGTGGAAACTGCCCGATTCTTTCTTGAGTGATACTCAATAAAGATTATAAATTTATAACTGAATGCAGAGATGAGTATAAAACTGAATAAATAAAAATCATTCAATCCCACTAGTGGGCTTTGCATTTGTTACAAACTGTAAGAGGTGCCCAAGCTGAGAATTAATTACCCTTGGGACATAATGAAACCAAATTTTGGGGAATAATGGGTAATGGTTCCAAAAAGTTGAAAAGCACTGACGTTACATTAAAACCCATTGCTCAGATAGCAAGTACATGACTACAAGAAATGCAACTCACCAATTTGTGCCTGCAGATTCCTGTTTTCCCTCTCCAGTTGCTTCACCCTTCTCCGTATAGTTGGTCTAACTCTTCAAGATGCTCATCAGGCAGGGTCTCCATGGAAGAGATATCATTTTGCAGTATACTTTCCGTGCCTTTTGTACTGATGCTGCTTCCTTTTTTTACTTCTGCAAAGCAAATAATACAGAAAAGGGGTTAGCAGGCGTTTCAAAAGGAGGAGAAATATCCTTGACTCTATATCCAGTGATATCTGACTTTATATGGCCAGATAAAACTTTATCTGCATATCTGGATTGACTCTATATCCAGTTATATCTAGCTTTATATAGCCAGATAAAACTTTATCTGCATATCTGGATTGACTCTTTATCCAGTTATATCTGGGGTTATACGGCCAGATAAAACTATATGCATATCTGGATTGACTCTATCCAGTTATATATGGCTTTATATGGCCAGATAAAACTGTATCGGCATATCTGGATTGACTCTATATCCAGTTATATCTGGCTTTATTTAGCCAGATAGAACTTTATCTGCATGTCTGGATTGACTCTATATCCAGTTATATCTGGCTTTATATGGCCAGCTAAAACTTTATCTGTATATCTGGATTGACTCTTTATCCAGATATATCTGGCTTTATATGGCCAGATTAAACTTTATCTGCATATCTAAATTTACTCATTCATTTATATCTGGCTTTATATGGCCAGATAAAGGCTTGATCAAAAGGCAAGATTAAACCAGATATTAAGCCAGATCTGGGATTTCGGTAAGGGTCAGGCGGATTGATAGACTCATATAGGAGACGTGTACAACAAACAGATCGACCGAAGAGTTGAAGATATCCCGAAGATCATGTGTAGTATCTGTTCCCTTTCGACGGGAATGGTTATACACACCTGGCGATGATCACACAGTCACAGTCCTGATGCAAGGGGACTGGGGATGAGAGCGAATCAGACGTTCGGTAGTTTGATTTTCGTGCCCAGGTTCTTACCTGGGTGACTTTTCTTAAAAAGTATGCCCGGTATCCAATCATGGGAGAATAATCTACAGATAGATATTGCTGTAACTTGATAATTCACTTAAATAATTAAATAATTAATAAGGAAGAATTTTCTGATGCTTAAGCATCAGAGCACCCTTGGATGGAATTCAACACCATTTGTCCTTCACAAATAAATTATTAACATGTCATTTGAGACCATATAGTCTTAATTTTTCCCATTGAGTTTTGTAGTGCAACTGAGGAACTAGTCTGATGGGCTGTGTACTAAACTAAAAGGTCCAGTCACTTTAACTAGTGAACCCCAACTGTTTAAAGAGTGATTCCCCCCCCCCCCCAAAAAAAACTAAGCAAATGTGCAATAGGAGTACAACCCTAGCTAGACTGAGAGGAGTGGCTTTTAACGGTATGTTCACTCTACATTCCAATTTTTATGTCAATCCATCAATGTTGAGAATTTAACGTGATTTATGCAAATTAGCCTGCCATTGACCTCTGATGACCTCGGAATGACTTTCAACATTTTTGCCTTCCAACGTTTACTATATGTACCTAGTTTCGTGTAAATCCATCAATGTAGTGAATTTAGCGTATTTTGGCAAATTAGCCATATCTTATTGACATATATGCCTACCATGCTCAGAATATAACTCAATGAAGGCCTTGCGCACTACCTGTATCCTACTGAGTTTCAACCTTATAGCATCTACGGTTTAGATGTTTTGAGTGAACGTGACAAATGGCGAACGACCTGAGATACATGTTGACTGCGTGAGCTGCTCTCCCACAGCTAATGATTCCAATTCCAATTTGTGAATATGTGTCATATATATATATATATATATATATATATATATATATATATATATATATATATATATATATATATATATATATATATATATATATTTATATATATATATATATATATATATATATATATATATATATATATATATAAATATATATATATATTCCATATCATGGCCCTCTGAACTGTTGATAGATAGTATAAACAGCATTCCCCAGCCATCTCACACAGGGCTGTGCAATAGATAGGTAGTAATGTAAACAATCTCCCTAATACCGACTCAATAGGGATTGCTGTGGAAAAGAATAATTTGGTAATAAATTTTATTTAATTGGAATATAATCACACCACGCACATGAAAATGCAACCCCCCTGGCTAGCGGCAAGCCGCACCCACCCGCCAAGCTCCAACTTGATAGCATGTACGGTTTGGAAGTTATGAGTGAACGTGACGAACAGACGAACGGATGAACTGACGAACGGACGGAGCGACATTGTGACTGCTTGAGCTGCTCACTCGCATCTAAAAAACGGAAGTATGTGCTTCCGTTTTGGAGCTGTGAATTGCTTTCACGTGCGTGTTTTCGTGCAAAAATGTCGTGATTTTTAGGAGAAAGTTCTCACCAAATATTCCGAAGGTCATTTCATTAACCTGTATGTATTGTTTTCAAATTCGTTTGGTAAAATTCGTTTGGTACTGAACAGGTGCGTATCCAGGGGGGGGCGTTGGGGGCGCGCGCCCCCCGGGTAAGAAAAAGAGGAAAGAAAAAAAGAGAAGAAAAAAGGAAAAAAGACGGGGAAAGAGGAGGAGGAGAGGAAGGAAGGGAAAAGAAAAAGAATAAAGAGAGAAAAAGAAGCAAAGGAGAAAAACGCCAAGACACCGGGAAGAGAAAAAGGAACAGTGGCATTATTACAGCGCTGATCCCTATTATATACACAGGGTAGCCAGTGACGGATCAAGGATTTCGGAAGAGGCGTGTGCCTCACCCTACCCCTTACACTGACAACTCAATTTTTGACGTTTCCATTTTTCTTCTCTTACTCATGATCTATATATATACTATATATGGTATATCATAACGCGTGTGTGTGTATATACGCCTTAATCAATTGTAGAACGGTGCTATGAAACCAACTGTGGCTGGTCTCGAACTCGACCGTGTCGTCGGGGAACATGACAAATTTCGGGAAGGGGGCGACCGCCCCCCCCCCCCCTTCAGCATATTATTTAATGATATCGCTAGTAATTTCAAAATAGAAAGTGCTTAGATGCAACTTACAAGGCCTGGGAAGTGTCATTTCCAGCGATCTGGGAGGCATTTTCGGCCAAAATTTGCTTGTACGCTTCGCACCAACAAATGGTCCTGGGTAGTGCCATTTCCAGCGATCTGGGAGGCATTTCGATCAAAATTTTCTTATACGCTTCGCGCCAACTAATGTGGGCGCTACGCTTAGATAATTTGCCTACAGGCTTCGCCCTTTCCTTGGCAAGATCCTCACTACGCGCCTGTTCGAATTTGTAAAGCAAACAGCAGATATCACATCATATCAGTGAGCATGAAAATGGCGTTCCAGGATGAACAGCCTCAAAATTGTCCGACTTGCCCGAAAAAAATAACCAACAATTTTCGCGCGCGTAGCGCGCGTCCAACACGTTAATGTCAATATCATATAAGCAAGCATCGGTTTATTACATCAGATGCCATCGTGTACCATACGGTCCGTGAAACTGGCACAGTATACCGCGGGATGCTAATGTAAACAACGAAATGTCTTATGTAGATGGAGAAAAATCATGGAAGTCCAATTATGTTAAAACTCTCTTTTACATTAGTAATGGCGAATTAGGGGATGCAGCCCCCACCCCCTCCCCCCTCCTACGCATATGTGTGTATTGTTCGGTTTCGGAAATATCTGCTATATTTTCATTTCCTTCAACCAAGTTTTATAATAGCCGTTATAAGAGGGTTTTAATATTTGTACACCAAGAAATTAACTGTGTCTGAATTTTTGAAAATTTCTGACCCACATTCTTCATCACACGTCCCTCTACTCGTGCAATATTGACCGGTCTGTTAGGGGTTCAAGGAGGTTTTTCCAAGGGCGGCGGAACCGGGGGGCACAGGGGGCACGTGCCCCCCCCCCACTTTTCCTCAGGTTAAAAATGTGCCCTTTCTCTACATAAAAATTTAGGTGTCTCAAGTTAGCAAGAGGCCAGGGAACCAGAATGAACACTCGGGAAGGGCCGTTTCCGGCCATCTGAGGGGTTTGTGAAACCAAAAAATTTCTTGCACGCTCCGCGCCAACCGATGGTAGAGCTCCGCTCAGATAGTTGTGCATACAACTTTGCAAATCCTGGCTACGCCGCTGACTTTCAAATGAATTTCTGTGGGTCAATCTCAAAGCTATTTCGAATGGAAAAAAAATCGTAAGATATTAACAAGAAAAAAATTCTAATTCGGAAGATTCCTACATTAGCAACTAGCATGATTTCACCTCATTTTGTCTCAAAAGAAAACTTGTTCCATGTTTCCTAATTTGCACATTGGATATTGCAGTGCTAGTATGCATATTTTCCTTCAGGAAGGGGGGGGAGGGGGCGTTGATGGGATGATGTGTATACGCAAATAAGATAAATACAATAAGATTTATAAAGGGTACTAAGTATTAGGCTGCATCAGTCCAATCGAATATCTGCAAAGTGCCCTTTGATGTCGGTGCCCCCCCCCCCCCAGATTAAAAGTGCTTCCACCGCCCTTGGGTTTTTCTATATTGGTTGTCAATAGATGAAATTTTGTGCAACATTATGGGTATATTTTGAATTGAGTTTAATCACGAGAAACGTAAATTTTCAAATTCTGAACAAATAATGGGCTTAATTAAACCTTGAAAAGTGGGGCTGACGGATATTGTGGGCAGCGACGTAGAATCACCTACAAAAGCAATGATCCATAGGACATGCGATGAGGTTGAACATGATGTGTGACTGGTGACAAACTTCAAAAAGGTTATGGATGGAAAAAAAACTATTGGGAAATACTTGGTTCTTAGGCAAAAAGGGTACATCTGGTTGGTCATTTTCAAGCCCGAGAAGTGCCATTTCCGGTGATCTGGGTGGTATCAAAACCAGAAAATTTCTTGTACGCTGCGCGCCAACCGATGGTGGCGCTCCGCTTAGATAGTAATTCGCGCCCCGGGTTAGAAAATCCTGGATACGCCCCTGGTACATATGTCAATCGTAAAAAAAGCGGAAAGGGGTTCGCATTTCCATATTTTTGAGCCTCCAATTGATTTTTGAGGATTCGGGGCAATTTTATCTATTTCCCAGCAATTTTCAAATATAAACTAAGTAGGCTCATTCTGCATTTTTTTTTCTCGAAATTTGTTCACACTAACCGCTCCCCCGGTGTTGGCGTTTTAAGGGCTGCAGGAATGACAGTAGACGCTTACACTACGTGAGTAGTGTGGTTTCCACCGTTGACGTTAGGGGCTGCAGGAGCGACGTGAGGCGTTCACAGTACGTCAACAGTGTGGTTTTCACTGCTGGCGTAAGGGGGCGACGTACGTGAGGCGCATACGCTACGTCATTGGCGTGGTTTTCGCTGTTAGCGTAAGAGGGCGACGTGAGGCGCATACATTACGTCAATAGCATAGTTTCCGCTGTTGGCGTGAAGGGCTGGAGGAGCACCTCTATAAACAGAGCTGCAAAATATAAATCATATGTGAAGTTTCACGCATATAGTTTGTCAGTTTATTTGAAGCATATTCCATTACATTAAGTGCATCTCCCATCATAAACATTTAAATTCAGAATAATATGCTTTGTGTGGCCTTTAAAACGATAGTTCACAACTTAAAGGAGATTATCACTCGAACCGTAATTTAATAGGAGTAGAACGGCAACACGTCTTATTTGATAACGTCACATCCTTACTTCTGTATAATATATCTTTATGTTTCACATCGTTTTTGGTGACCAATTTCTACATGGACAACACAGTCAGTGGGACGCAGTTGATGCATACAAGCAATTTATCTTATATGCAACGACTGTGTTGAAACTTGCATGGCCTACATTTGAAACTGAAAGGGAAAGTTAACACTTTTAGTTACAGCTAGGTACTGACACAAGAAAAGTTATGTGTGGCCGATCTACTCTTATCAAATAGCAACATGCAAACCACAGAAATCATATACCTAGCATTGGGTTCGCGTATACACGCCCGTGATACGATTTGCAGCAACTTGAGCGCGCGTTGCCTCATGGGAACTCTACCCAAGAAAAAAGCCTACACTGCTTTTCGCCACTGAGATTAATAGTGAATTTCAACAGCAAATTACGAGAAACTCGTACATTGATAGGAGTGAACTTGATAGAGAAAAAAATATGTGCGAAAGTACAATCAATAAAGTTGAGCAACTAAAATTGATAAGGAACCTACATTTCAATTAGATTCGAATGAACTGGTTCCACGAAATGCATTGTGCATAGCATACTGTGTGGCAAGGCCTATAGCATGTGTTTCGAATTGGAGCAAGTTAGCAAGAGAAGGTAGTTTGCAAAGTTTATCTTCAGTTCGGTGACTGCGCACAGTGAGGATATCTGGCTACTGACTGGTGGTCCACACAGTTGACTGCCTCAAAGCTGGGCCGCTCAAATACGTATACACGACAGGCTAGTTTCAGTCGAGAATGGCTTAATTCATTGCAGATATCAGGGAATGGTTCATCCATGCCGATACATGCGAACACCATCTAACTCGCTCACCGTATTGAACCGCAGACCGTATACTTGCTCAGATTATGTCACCATGAGGAATCAGCACCATGGCAATAACTTAACGACATATCTCATGTGTCGTCTTCATGCAATACGGTCACCCACCGTGACCGCAGACTGTGTGCCCGTAACGGATAGCTGTCATGAACAATTTTTGGCGTTGAAAATTACTGAAGCATACTGCACCGTTGAACCAGAACATGATCCGCAGCCAACGGCGTGGTGGAGAATTAAGGACACTATGACGACAACTCCGGTTGATGCGTCACAGCCGAAGGGTGATCTCACTGCGACTATGTCCGCAGTACAAGTCATCGTTAAGGCGGGGAAACTTGTAATGTTTTCATCTCATTAGGAATTCCATGCACAGTGTACATGCAGTGTAGGCCTGGGCCTACTCTCTACTGATACACTCCATTCACACAACCCTTATAGCCCAGGCCATCAGTGCACATCCCAGTTCACTGGCGGGCTAATTTATTACACGAGAGTTGAATGAGTGCCCTCTGCTGGCCGCACACATGAATCTAGGCTATCCCTGGTGTCAATCCATTCTCCCTTTGCACACACGTTAGTACTCATTACGTGATGTCCTTTTTGGCGTTCCACTCCGTCTTATATTTTCTACTCAAATTCACGTTTTCGGAGTCATCTGTCTCCAAGTGATACGCAAATTCATTTTTAGTTATAATCACACATTTTTCTATGGATGAATAAAGCGTTCGGAATTAAAAAGCTCGCGAATTATGGCGATGAAAATAACCCCTGAGTTCCCTAACCTTCAGTGTCAACCGGAAAACGCTGTGTAGGCTAGTTTTTTTGGGAAGAGTTCCCATGATGCAACGCGCGCCCAATTTGCTGCAAACAGCTGACGCGAACCCAGATCTAGATATATGATTTCTGTGATGAAAACAGTCATAGCTTGGTAACCCAACATGCCGTGAAGTTGGAAAATATTCTACAATTATGAATTTTATTGCTCAATCAGTTTTCATGTTTTACGAACTATTACGGGCAAAATTGCATCGACCTCCGCCCAGCACACATGGAAACCACTTATTGTATCATATAAATTACACAATTGACCTAGTAAGACCCTCATACCAAATATGAAACAATTTTAATGCACTGTATCCGTGTTATAATTTATAGTAATTTCTCAAATTTGACATTAAGCCCTGCCAATTCATAAATAATCACGATGTGACCACCGAAAGCAAGAGTCCACAACAACCGACAATGGTTATAATGGTTACTATGAGCAGGGGTGATTATGTAAAGCGCCTTTTGTCGTTGCTCCCCTGAAGTTGTACAGGGCGCTATATAAATGTATGAACACTACATTATCATTATACAGTAAACAAAAAATGCACAGCCTCTGTTATAACTATTAATGTGAAAATTAATTGATAATGTGAAAACGCCCGATAGTTTAAACACAGTACCAATAATGTGGAAACGTCCGATAATGTAAAAATATCTACCGATAATGTAGAAACGGTTTTGAAGTCTTAACAGCATCGGAGAAAAGTGTTTACACAAAAAGATGAGCAGAGCGGTAAGAAACCCCGCCGTTCCCGCGTCCGGCGGAAAGCCTCATTCACGAAAACATTTAACTCAAGTTTCCCTCACTACCTGCGCGAGCCACCATCACCACCCGAATACTTCAAAAGAATCAGCAAGGAGGACAAACCATCTAACAATTGTCGTTCGCACTTGGGAACGCCCATGTCATTCGCATTTCCTGTGCCTGCCCCTCGAAAATCATACCGATGGGGGTCAGGCACCACATATCGATATATGGCAACGCGGCCGTTGACACCGTTCCGCCGCAATCTTGCTCCAAAGCACGACACGACCCCTGACCGCCAAAAGGGCCATCCCAATCTGCGTCGGTCACCAAACGGTCATAGCTGCTGCATTGGTACGGCAAAGTCACCCAAACTGACATTTCGGTCATGCACACTCCAAATGCATTCACGTGCAGTAGAAGAGGAACTTCTGCCTCACCCGTCCCATCGAAATCCTTCTCGCCGCTGACATCTTCCCACGGCCAAACCCCAGTACAACCGAAACCGTTGTCTCGGACGGTCACGTATATTCCCTTCCCTCCAAGTCCGCTCCCGAACGCCTGCACTACACAGGGCGTCAGTACGGCGTTCCCGAGGCTGGTCTGCAATGCTAATAGGTAAGCGATGAGAATTGCGGCAGTCTTCATTGTCGAGGTCGCTGGTCAGCAAATATGTGGATATGGGTGATGAGCCACTCGATTCCTATGTATAGAAAAACATGGAGGAAATTATAGAGAAAAAAGTTGAGTCGGATTCGAAACTTCTGCGATTGTTATGAGTGGAATTCTGATCCAGAAAGCCATAAAATGCGTTGAAATTCTTGCCTCTAGATAAGACATCATGGAGGGTGGTTTACTATGACAAGTATGGCATCAACCCATTTCGGCACTTCCCAGTTTGGGCATTACATTACGTCGCCCCTCATGATCGAATAATAATGAGATTGGACAAACTTTTATCACAGCCGCACAGAGGACTTTACTCTAATACCACCGTTGCTGAGATACTAACATTACTTGGAAATTACTCTTAGAACGGTCTACTTATTATTATCCACGACATCATCAACGGAGCACATCTACTTATTATGAGCAACCCCTGTTTTCACCCCTCTCAGTTTGGAGCATTAGGAGGTTGATGTTACATACACAGGCACGCACACGCACCCACATACACACGCAAGCATGATCGCGTAGATGTTTTTGCCTTTGGCAGGGAATAAAAAATAGAGTCTCTAAGAAGAAGAAAACAAACGGAAAGCCAAGAAGGCAAGAGGCTTAGTGATTCCTGATAAGGGAATACTCACAGTACCACCGATAAGTAACTATACAACTGCACTTACATTCACGGCTTAAAAATCGGGAGGAATGGAGTCCACTGCCTCTTTGCTCAAATAGCGCATGGAATTGTGAGTACAATCAGACAACAGGAAATCATTGGACGCGAGGAAAACAAGATCCGACCTGGGCTGTCTTATGGCTACAACTCAATGACAGAACTGTCTTCACCAAGTATGCAACAGAGCCGTGTATACAGACGGCACTGGTAATTTTAACGTGCATATGAAATGACACGAGCCAGTTACGGCTAAAACTGAAAACGTTTACGTAGGCTATGTCGACTGAAACAAAATCCGGGAAAACGAAAACGAAACCTCCGGATCTGAGGTAATCAAATATGGCAGCACTGGCAGTAAGGTTATCCCTACAACGATTGGATGACCTTCGGTCTGGACAATGAACTCGAATTAGTATTGTTTTGTTTTTTTTTAGTTGGAACTGATTGATATAGACTATTCTTCCATGGACATGTGTTTGCTTCGAACGAGATGGTCCCATATTTACATGTTAAGGAGTTGAGATAAGGTAATAGAGACGGAGGGTGATGATTGGGGTGGAGATGGGGGGGGGGATTATCGACATATTTTGGAAGTATGTGATATTTCCATTATTTCAATGCAGTTACAGTCAGTGTTGAAATGAGGGAGGCCTGGCTAATCAATGTATTGGTACGTGACAACGTGTAAGACTTATTCATATTCTTTCGTAGTAAAACATCTCCCTTTCCGAATACTGTTCAAAGGACTTGGATGAATTATAATTGTTTCGGTAGATAAGCTATGATACATCAAATCCCATTTCGATTGTCGTGCGTAGTGAAAAAAAAACCCTTTTAAATGTGTATTTTAGATTGCTGATCTATATTAGCCACACCGGTAGTCCATATTACATATTTATATGCATTCATAACGAAATCGATTAGGACCCAGTCTCGTACCAGATGCCAAATAAGGTTGCAGATTCCCACTGATCGCTGGCATTAATGTTTTCAATGTGATTCAATTTCAAAATCAGTTCGTCTAGAAATACCTTGAAGCTCCAATCAGCCTTTAGTCCAATTTCGAAGATATCCATAGTATTCTGCTGTACTGACTGATACAATAAGGAAAAAATCCGTTGAAACTAGTGAATTACTCGAATCGTTGGATCTGCCGGCAGCTACCGAGACGTTTCTGATCTCACCTGTTTCTCAAATAGCTACTCTCTGTAAGCAGTTTGGCAAGTGGGAATGACACTAAGGCCCAGCTGGGCTAGCCCATATCCACACATTTGATAACACAAAGTCGATCAGGGGTCATTGAAGGTCAATGAGTGAACTTTGTGGTATTAAATGGGACTCACTACATACAGTGAACATTGAGTGTCAAACAGTTTGAAGTTCACTCATTGAAAAGTATTGTAACCACCCTAACAATAAAACCAAATTTTGAATCTTATGGCAAGGAATCACTGAGCCTTTTGGCTCTTGTTGCAAATATCTCAAAGGCTGATTGGAGCTTTAACGACACTGCACTTAAGGAAAAGATGAACGATTGTTTCAATTTCTTCACCGAATAACGAACAGAGGCCAGGTTACCATTCGAATATAACATACCATGGAAGATCTTGACGTCTAAATGTGCATCATGAAAATTATAAGGCAATAAATGAATATTTGCCCACCTATTGCGAAAAGTGAGTGACAGGAAGGCAATTCATTCAGCGATCTTCTTCTCTGGGTCTGCAATATAATTGTCGCCTGGAAAAGTGAGAGGTCATTTACAGGTTAAATTGACCACATCAGTAGTTTCAAACCCAACGGTGAACTTGGTTAAAAAGTGATTATCTGTCTGAGAAGATACTTTTCTGATGAGTAGATTTTACTGATCCAGTCACACGGCTGCCCGGTGGCGTAATTTTTTCCCAAGGTGGCAATTGGCCAAGAACCAATCAAATTCTTCCATTTGGGGTGACGCCCCTTTTCTGGGAACAACTTTTTGAACATTTTTCTCACTTTTTACTTCACCACGGGATCTGCGGGACTCGATTCCCTCTGGGGAATCATTTCGGCTCCTTAGATCCTTTATTGTAGCTTTTTGATAATGTTTTAGAATTTTTACTCTTTAAGAACTCGTTTTATTTGAACAGCCCCTTTTTGTAAACTGGTAAAGACAGCTTCTTAGATCCTTTGTTGTAGCTTCTTGATAATTTTGATAACTTTTGTAACGCTTTTTATGTTTTCACTATTAACTTAGTCTCATAAACTTTTATATGTCTTAACCTGTATCTTGATGTTTTGTATATTGTTATAGTTTTATCCTATTTATAAATTTCTCTGTAAATTTATACTGGAATAAAGATATGGATGAATGAAAATACTTAATTTCTGGAATATTCGTTTGGGCTAACTTGATGATGACGTCGGCTCCTCGTTGTAGTTCTTATAGTTAATGTTAATCCGTTGTTTTTGAGGTCAACCAGAATAAGTTCGTTAAACTTAATATATGCAACAGAGCACCCTTGGATGGCATTCAACACCATTTGTCCTCAACAAATTTGTAATAAATTATTAACATGTCATTTGAGACCACATAATCTTATTTTATCCATATAATCTTAATTTTTCCCATTGAGTTTTGGAGTACAACTGAGGAACTAGTCTGATAGGCTGTGTAATAAACTCATAGGTCCAGTCAATTTAACTAGTTAACCTCAACTGTATAAAGGGTAATTCCAAAAAAAAGATAAGTTAATGTGCTATAGGAATACAATCATAGCTAGACTGAGAGCAGTGGCTTTTAACGGTCCATAGCATATCAAAGTTTATTTTGTTCCTGAAGTTACCAAAACACAATACGGGGTATTTTTTTGTGAATCTCAAACAAAGCTTTCTTAAGAACCACTCAGTTTCCGAAACTACCCACGGTCCGGTATGAGAATTTGCTACACTAACACTGTGGCTTAGAATGTGACCACATTGAAACTGGTATACTTTGGTTTTCTTACAAAAGTGATTTAGATTGAATTCTATGTGTATTAAGTTTTTATCTTATGGTCTTGCTGACTTATATGTCTCTGGTATTGCAACGAATATCATGCTTGTTTTGTTGTAGGTTGTGTAAATCTTGTAAAAACACATTTATGTCAAACAATGCAAACCCTTGAACCGCATGACTGTTTGTGTTGTTTGTGTTGCTTGGCTTACCACCAAAAAAAAAACATTACAATAAAATCAATTCCACCTACAGAGTGACAAGAAAAGAAAACGGCTTTTAAGGAATTTAATGGCGCTAATTTGAAACAGGGTAATTTTAATTTAAACAAATATATGGCTCTTAAAGGCATCCGTAGATTAACTTAAAGGAGAATAGCGCCTCATCAGGCCACGTATTCAGTGGACGGTGGCTGCAAGCATGCCGGTCGCAGAGATGTCACCACCTCTGGCCAAAGGCAAGGATTCGCGCACGCCACCTAGCACGCTTCTGGTCGATTTGACCGACCCTCTGCGCATCCTCCCGGGTTCTTTTTTTTTTTTTTTTTTTTTTAAAGGTTCACTTTATTCAACCAAAATCAAAATGTACAGATAAAACAAGTGCACTTAGTGCACTTTTTGACAAGTACTAAACAGAATTTAGTAAAAAAATAATCCAAACATTTAATGCAGAACAAAGGAAGTATATATTAAGACTTTAGAAAAGAAAAACAAAACCTTAAGAGACATTTGTCTTGAGATTAATATGAAGTTTGTCTTTTTTAATTTTAACAAAAGACGTTCCGGACGTCCAAAGTTTACTGAACTGACGTTTTGTAAGACGACTGAAGTCTGCTTCTACTCGGGTTTTAATTTCTTTTGCGATAATCGAGAGAAGAGCAGTCCCAGTTTGGGCTTGGTCTTCAAAAATATGAAGGCACCTTGACTTCCAAATAGCAAATTTCGTAATACAAAAGATAAACCAAATTCTGTTGAAAACTATCTGTGGAAAGTCGACACAAGGGAATCCAAACAAATACAGTTTCATGTTAAATGAGCTGTTATCACCAGCTAATCTGTGAAAAATTTTCTCTACCCAAATCAAAACTGTCTTGGCTTTTGGGCATTCCCAGAAAATGTGAGAAATAGTCTCAATTTCGTTACACTCCTCGCAAGGACAAATACCGTCACCCATTCCCCAGTCCTTTATCCTTTTACCGGTGTACAAAATGTGATGTGCTAGACGCCATTGAAAATCCATTAATTTGTTGCCTAGCATGTTACTAAAGGCCAGCTTCCAGATGGTCTCCCAAGGGAACGTTGGGTAATCTCTAACAGCAATTAAGTTGGCACCACTGGGTTGAAGGGATTTAGTAATAAGTTTGATACTCTTACTGGACTGAAAGAAAAGGCTGTCCATGGAATGTAACCTCCTAATGATATCACTTGCGTAAAGTAAAGAGGGTGGACAAACGGCAGAATTTGGCCGCGTATTGGACCATAACTGAGGGAAGACTCTACGGAGTGGCATGGCCAGAAAGAAACGAGCTATAATAAAATGGATAGGCGGGTCTTGCATGCGAGTCAGCAAGGTAAATAACGGTCTAATTAACAATGGATCCATCTTATTTCTAAAACTATCTAAACCTAAGCCGCCTTGTAGTCTGTCCAAGATGATGACTTTCCTAGACACAAGGTCGGGTTTGTTTTCACCCCAAATAAAGGAGAAAACGGCTTTGTTTACTTCCTTGACCACACTATCAGGCACACGAAAAACGGGGGCCACAAAGTAAAACAGTGGATAAATAACAGTATTATTAACCAGTACTTTGCCTAGGAGAGTCAAATGTCTGCTGCTCCAAGAGTTAGCAAGTAGAGTGGCAGATTTAACCTTTGTAGCCCAATTACAATGGACAGCCTCCTTTGAACCAAAAGTCACACCCGTGATTTTGATTGAAGAGGTACTCCAATGAATGTTGGTGGGTAACTGACGAGAGGCAAACGTACCCAACTTTAAGCCACAAGTCTTGCTCATGTTTACAGAAGCACCGGTAGCTTTTTGAAAAAGTTTAAACACATTAAAATACTGTGCGATATCACCAATATTGGTTGCAACACATGTGGCGTCATCCGCGTATTGAAGAAATTTAACACGTCTGCCACTCCCACCAGGGATGGGAAAGCCCCGGATGCTATTGCAACTATTAATATATCTAGAAATTGGCTCAATAAATAACACATACAGAACCGGTGAAAGGGGGCAGCCCTGCCTCACCCCTCGAGCAATGGGTATAATATCAGAGAGATTTCCGTTGATAAGAATACGACTGTAAATATTGTTGTACAAAATAGTCACCCATTTTCGAAAATTGCTACCAAACCGTAACTTCTCGAGAACTCTCATAAGAAATGACCAAGAAACTTTATCGAAAGCTTTGTGTTGGTCGATTGAGATGAGGGCACAATCAATTTTCTTCATGGCAGAATAATCAATTATATCTCTAATTATGAACATATTATCGTGAATAGATCTGCCAGGGACAGAACACGTTTGATGCTCGTTTACAATAGTGGGCAATACTTTAGACATTCTGATTTGTAGAACCTTCGAGATCAGTTTATAGTCTGTGTTAAGCAGACTGATTGGACGCCAATTGGTTGGGTCAGTCTTATCACCTTTCTTTGGGAGAAGTGTAACGATGCCTGTACGCTGAGACATTGACATAGTGCCAGTTTTGAAAATGTTGTTATAAACACCGAGGAGGTCTTCGCCCAACATATCTAGGAAGGAGGAATAGAATTCATATGGAAGACCATCAATACCCGGAGATTTGTTATTGGAAGCAAGCGACAGAGCAATCTTTATCTCATCTAGAGTGATAGGTTTTTCAAGACTTCCAATGTCCTCATCATTTAACATGTTGTGCAAACTATTAATGAAAACATCTTGAGAACTCTCGTCAAACCCTTCGTGGTTGGAATAGAGATCACTAAAGAATTTGTGGAAAACCTCTATAATTTCCTTATTATTGCAGGTAATATTACCGTCCGGTTTGCGGACTTGATGAACAACTTTCTGATCGGCTTGACGTTTTTCTTTTCTAAAGAAAAAGGCAGATGGTTTTTCCCCTTCTTCAAGAAATTTAGCTCTGGAACGAATGTAAGCACCTCTTAACTCAGTGTTCATAATATCATCAATTTCCTGAGAATTTGAAGTCGCACAAAGCGTTTGAAGCTCTTTAAGCCGATTTCTCTTCTGACGAGCAATGCGGGAGCTGTGCCGAACCGCAAGCGTTTTAATTCTAGACTTAACGTTCTCCCACCAATCAGATAAAGCATTAAAACCTGGCTTCAGAGTAGACCAAAGCTTATAATAAACACGTAATTCTTTGCAGAATTCCTTATCATTGTTAAGAGTGCACATTGTACTTCCAATAACCTTTCCCCCGAGTAGCAGTGTGAGGAATTTTGATGTTGACCTGAATAGGCTTATGGTCAGAATAAGGGATCGGCGACGTAGTCGCTTTGTTGACAAAAAAATCTCTCGAAGAGTAGATTCGATCAATTCTAGAACTTTGACTGTTGTTAAAACGAAACCAGGTATGACCGGGTATGGTGGGGTGGATAACCCTATAACAATCAACAAGATTATAAGTGACAATAAGATCGTTGATCTCATCCCGGCCTACAAAAGCAGAACGGTTGGACGAAATGTTTGAGCGATCGATGTCATCCATTACACAATTAAAATCGCCCCCCAAAATAATAGGGTCGTAACCACGGGTGTAAATGTAAATTTGCCTGAAAAACGCTTTCCTTTCACTCGGGGCGTTAGGCGCATAAATGTTACAAACCCGGACAGTACTGTTATGAATAGTGCAGAGGGCAGAAATGCAACGACCAAAGGTATCGTGTCTTACTTGCGAAATGACGCAACACAGTTTACTACTGAAAGCAATACCCACCCCACAAGAGTGATTAGAAGAACTAGGGGAGAAAATAAAAGGACCACCCCATTGACGTCTGAAAAATTGAGAGTCGGCACTATCCGACAAATACAGTTCTTGCAGAAGAATAATATCAAAATTGAATATCTTAGCCCATTGTAAAATCTTTGAACATTTTTTGTTGTCTCTTAGTCCATTAACGTTAAGTGAAGCAATCGATATGTTCATAGTAGCCATAGAGAGAGATAAAGTAAAGAACAGAACGAGATGTATACCACAATGAGATTCCGATGATCAGGCATTCCTTAAAAAATACCTGTCGAAAAATTCTATCTCCTTTTTACTGACAAATTCTGGGTGCTCGTCAGCCATTGTAAGATCCATTCCTGGGGGGATTTACACGTATTCTTGCATGACTTCATAGCACATGGGTACTTTGAAGGTTTCAGCTTTGGGTGGGCGTTTAACAGGTGCTCTTTCAAAACGTGATACTCAGAAAAAATTTCCGGGCATCCCTTTGCTTTACATGAGTGCCATGGCTCATCCTCTAGAAAAATTTGTGACATTTTCACATTATCTTTGGGATCCTCGGCGGGGAAGCGAAGACTTGACCTGGATCTTTCTGGTCTTTTAACTGCTTCAGGTTGGGAGACACTTTTTCTCTTGGGTCTTAAGCTGGGACGAAATTTATTATCCCCAACGATGTCCTCTTGTGACGATATTTCAGGTGAAGGTTTAGACTGTCTTCTTTCGCTGTTCGATACTTCCCGATGTTCTGTTTGAGGGGTGGCCCAGCTACTTGATGCTATAGACATTGTCTCCATAACCTCTGTGTTTTCGAACAAATCTGTGTCGCTATCGTTGATTGTTTGACTTTCTTCTTTTTTCTCTAGGTCCTGTGTCATACCTTGTGTATCGACCGTTTCGGCAATGGTGTTGCCGTCAGTTACTTTTGCCGTTGGCTCGTCAGTTTCTTCCGACATTGTTGCCTCTTGTTGCACGACAGCAGGACCCTTGACCCAGGCTCTGGCGGTAGGGCTGATTTTGTTCGCAAAGGAAATTGGGCAGCTACGAGAGGTGTGCCCCAACTTTTCGCATACGGTGCACTTAACTTCAGTCACACATTGCTTTGCTGTATGTCCAATTTCGTGACAGTTGTAGCACTTTATCTGGTCACAGTGTTTTGCTTCATGTCCGTTTGCTCCACATTTCAGGCAAGTTCTGGGCTGGCCTCTATATCTCACCCAACAGTTTCTTCCACCAAGTCTTAAGGATGAAGGGATGTCTTTGGTGATTTCAACCTGATACTGCCGAATTCCATTAAACACCTGTGGGTAGTCGGAAAGTGTAAGGAAACGACCACTCACAACTTTACCGTAACGGCCTAGAATATACCTCACCACGTTGTCCCCCAATTCATACGGTACATGCAAAACCGTAACTATCGTCGTGCAACCGGTGTATGTTGTTGCAGTGCAGCAATCTGCACTCGATAGAGCAGGCCAAAATTTCTTCTTCAAATCTACTGTTTTGAAAGTCACGTCCCATAGTCTACCGGGGAGTTCCTGAACCGCCGTTAGATGTTCTCCGGGATCTATGCACTTTTCCTTCAAAAGATTAAAAAGAACTGACTTTCCCTCACTACAATCTAGGTGAAGCTGTATGGACGTGTCTCGACTAAGAGCAGCCATGTTGCGGGTTCTTTTGCGACAACAAGGGAGACATGGTACGGGATCCTAGGCCACAAAAAAGCACCATGCCACAGCCAGAGGTATTATCGCCAGAGGCCTGTCTTGAACCCTAGCCACGATTTACACGACCGACGAGGAATGAGTCTTTCGTCACCCTCTTAACAGCATCGGCCATCACATCAGCTAGTAAATTATATGGTTGAATTAATATATCAAGACTTCAGCGTCAACTACTGAAAGAGAAAAAGAAATTTTAAACGTGTATAACCAACCATTGATGGAGTCGAACTCAGTTCATAAGGTTACCAGTCCACTGCTCTACCCTCTGAGCCATTTGACAAGTTAACTTTTAACCAGCTTAAATTGGTATTATTGGTTGGATACAATCTGTTCCTAACAGTGAATGACACTGCCTTCAACGAAATCTCTATTCACCCTGCCTCACTCTCATTAGAACAACGGATCTGAATATCTTCATTAACAAGAAGCTCACGCTTCAATGTCTTGGTTTACATTGCAGCAAGCAGTGGGAATGTCGTTTCCTTTCAAATCGTAAATGTACAATAGGCTTATGCCCCGATACTATCGATGATTTCGAAGCAAACAGTAAAAGAAAACGGATTCCGTGAAATCTCCTTATTCAGAAAAGGTTGCTTAAGAGGTATGCTCGCAAGAGAAGTCTTGCGGTAAGTTGTCTCCCTTTACACTGACTATATTCTATGCAGACGATCATGAACTGGGATTAAGCCTGAAATTTCAACAAACAATACCTATTCACATTTCAAGACCATTATGAATGAGGAAGGGACAAAACTTATTAAGTCAATTACGTTAACTACATGTGACTAATCTTTATTTAGGGATCTGAATGGCTGAAAATAGCACAGTAACTTCGAAACCCGAAACAGGATTAATAGGGTTAAGAGTTTATGCAAGTAGATTTGGGAAACACGGGATCGGGAATCCGTCAACTACAAGACTTTGTTTAGTCCGCAGTGACTTGATGTGTTTATTGATTCTCTGAAACAGCGGCATTTGGGTGTATATAGGTCCCCCCCCCCCCCCCCAAATGACATACAGAAGTGTGTATCCTTTTTATAAATTTCTCTGTAAATTTATATTGGAATAAAGAAGTGAAAAAAAAGGCCTACAAAACATCAGAATCATCTTTATAAGTATCAGGGACGTAGCCAGGGGGGGAGCAGGGGGAGCGACCGCTCCCCCCCCCTTTCAGTGTCGATTTTTTTTTGAAACTGTTGTTTTTTTTAGCATGGTATTTTGTCAGTGCTCTTTTGATCTTGAATACTCGTCAGCTCCGTTAACTCGATTGTAATCGTAGTAACATTCACGCCTACTGATTCAACTACTAACTTAGTTTGGCAGATGCAATTAGCTAAATTTAGCCTATAGCCTATTACAAGCCTACAGTTGGCCACTGCGTAATAAAATACATATTGCCTACCTAACCGCACTCTATATGGAATGTCACGAACCGTATGCTCAACAACGTTCGTTTTCATCCTTTCTATGATTCGTCCTAAGTTGTGCACGAACAGCATGTTATGAAGCTAAGCTATAGCAATCGTACGTGATACGCACTTCCTTTAAATAATTATTACACTGCTAACGATAACGATATTTGTTTTTAGGCCACTGCATATCTGGCTATATTACAAAATATGAAAGTTTATATTGTCTATCAGTTAAATTCGTCAAATGTATTAAAGTCCAGACATTGGACAATAAACAAGAATCATCCTACTGGAAAAATTGTGAAAGAGCACTATGTTTGTCTTTCTGATATATTATGTAAAAGAGCATGTAAAAAAATTCAAACAGGAAACAAAATCTGCTGATAATATGATATCCGTGATCAGGGGCGTAGCCAGTATGTAGCACTGTAGGCCCGGGCCTACACTTTTTTTGGCCAAGTTATCTTTTTTAAAAACACCCATATTTCAAATCCATAAGCTTGCTGGACGAGTTTAAGAGTCCAGACAGGAATAACTATTGAAATGAACGTAGCAAGAATATGGCTAAATTAGGTGACCTAGTCTTCTAATTTAGGCTGTCATTTCTATCGCGTGCCGTTTCATTCAACACTCTACCCGCCGAAAAAAGTCTAGAATCCGATCTTGTCAGTTTTTTTAACATCTAGTTAAGAACCCGTTTACGCAGATAATATTTCAGCCTTGAGAAAACAGTTGAGAAATTTGCATCAGATGGCAATCGTCGGATAGCTCTCGCCTTCTCTTATATTAGGCTAACTTAAACATTTACAGTTGTAACAAAGACAATTACTGGCTATAGTTGTATCAAAGACATTTCTGGCCTATCTATATATGTATCTACAAGTATCAGCAGTTGAAAAGTAAGACTACTCTGTACTTGTACTTTGCTAATTTTAAATACCGAGCATTATGTAGTATTGAATTACGAACTATTTTAACTCGTTTGTTTTTTTGGTTTAAAAGTGATATTGAATGAGGTGTCTCAAGTTAGCAAGAGGCCATGGAACCAGAATGAACACTCGGGAAGGGCCGTTTCCGGCCATCTGGGGGGTTTGTAAAACCAAAAATTTTCTTGTACGCTCCGCGCCAACCGATGGTGGCGCTCCGCTCAGATAGTCGTGCCTACAATTTTGAAAATCCATATCAGTCGCAAAAAGTGCTCCCCCCCCCCTTTCAAATTCCTGGCTACGTCGCTGATAAGTATCAAATTTTGATCTATTATCAGCCAACTTGATCACGTTGTTTACAATTATTGCATTTTGAAAGACTGAATGGTTATGAGGAAGGGACGGTGACGAGGACGGGGTTTGGATGATTTTATAGCTTTTATAAGTACAATACATTTTGTCAATACTCTGAATTGGTCAACTCTATCAGCAACTATAACTCTCTATAAAGCGTATACGTTATAGGAGGCAACAGCATCCCTTTCAACTTAGCTATACTCTCCCTTCACCGCCACCCCTCCTTGACGATATACGTTACTGACAATGAAAATTGTATCTTAGATCTCTATAACAAAGAAATAAACGAACGGAATAAACATTAAGGTCCCATCTCCTATGAATTTGAAAAAAAAGGTATTAGCGTCACCTCTCATGCATTCATCCAGAACTCTGCTTTAATCTATTATTTGTCTTTCATCCAGAACTCTGTTTTATTCTGTTTAACAAAAGATGTTGTGTCATTGAAATAGGCGTGACATAACAAAAATCAGGTTTAAGCATGAAAGGTATAAACGTAGCTCGGTAAATTGGGTAACCTTATGTAAGTAACCATGGTATCGTCGTGTATTAGGATCTGATATTGCCATTGGGTAACAAGCAAATGTGTTACGCTCACTTCAAACAGTTTGGCTCAAATTTATTTTATCATCAAGAACATAACTTGAGAACAAGAGAGTAAAATATTACAGGACTGGTGCGAGGACTGATACAGAAGCACGAAAAGAGGGCATCGCAGCTAAAATACCCCCCCCCCCAAATAATAAACAAACAAGCAAACAAAAAAAAACAAAAAAAAAGATAAAACACAACACCAGAAATAACGAACGCTTGCATATACACAAATACGTGGCATGCATTACGACAACGGAACAACTCCTAGCCTTATTTGCATAATTTATATTAGGCATTTTATTCCTCGTATCATAAATAATCATGGTCCTCTTCCCCTCAATGAATGCTATCGAAACTTTAACTTTCCATTAATGTTCCCTTTTTGTGAATTCCTCTCACATGTTAAATTCGTTTTCCTTTGTGATATGAAGAACGATATAAAATATTTTTCTAATGACTTGAGATATTGATAAAAATTGTAAACGCGACTCAGACAAAATACAATTTTCTCTGTCAGCCGGCAAGCACGGCGCCATGATACTGAAGGACCGATTGGAAATATAATGAAGGGCCTAAAAATGTCGAGATGCCGTGAGATCCTCTCTCTCTGTCTCTTCCATCTTCTGCACACACATTTCAACTGTCCTACAAAACCTAAAGTGTTCACAATCCTTTCTTTCACTATCCAATTTCTTGCTTTTCAAATATAAAAGAAGAAGGAGAACAAAATAAAAACTTTCATCAAGCATGTATTTATCTGTTGTGATGTTTTATTATAGACGGCCATCAGACGCTTCATTTTAATGTTAGCCAGTAGGCACTTCTTGGTGCGTAAAACTACAATTTTGATATTTTCCTATTTTTCCACTTGAAACTGCAACTGATAGATCTAACACACTTTTTATTTCGATTTTTTTTATCCAACAAGTCATATTAATGTTAATTACATTATATCTGATAACTTACCTTTTTGTAATATACCAGTACTTTCCTTTCTATGAAATATTGATCAAATGTCAAAATCAATTAAACTTTTTTTCTTCTTCAATATTTTCTAGACAAGTCAATGTAATGAAATTTATTGTTGTGATATAAGTATCACATATCTGCCGAAAATCGATCAAAATCAACACAAAAAGCTGTTCAACAATTAAACAAAGGAAAAGAAATTGTACCCATAGACGTAAACATTTGACGATATGCTATTCTCCATTTCTTTGTTTTTGATTCTTTTTAATCTTAGCCGAGAACTCCTCGGGATCCCCCACCCCTCCCCTCCCCACACACACAGACTCCCTCTTCTCTCACCCATGCCCGCACTACAGTCTTGTAGACAGTGATAGTTAACATTGGTTCACATCGACAGTATTCCTTTCATCGTCATTTGGTTATTAATTAACATCAAATACCCTTCAAAAAGGAAGATTAAAATAGGTAACAAGAAAAGAAATCGAAAACTATTGTCATGAATGTAAATTTGTTTGATAATCTCCAGGCGCCACTAAGACGCTTTATCTTTTTTTTTAATGTTAGCCAGCAATCACGCTTTTGCGATATTAAATCTGCATTTGATCCCCTGAAAGTTTTCATCACAACGGCCTCTGATTTAATCATTGGCAACAACGTGCCATGATTTACCATGTGTTCTACTCTAAATGGAAGATTGAGTAAAAACTGATTTCCTTTTTCGTCCAGAATTTTTGTGAGGAACATCAGGTCTTCGTAAAAAAATTACTTTTAGCCAATTCCCGTCTGCCAGAATAATATCAGGGTATGGTTTGTGTTTATATTCTCTGTTCTTTCAACGTTACTATTTAAATTAATTTGGATCTTTGCGATTTTCTATAACGTTGTATTAACACATAAATGAGTAATTATACCCCGGCCTCAAGGTAATAGCCTACATGCAAAACTTTGTGTCACGTGATCTGGTCTAGCCATGAAATAGTCAAACACAAATGCATGACTAACTCTAATTCTAGAGATCCGTCGGGTTACAATCATTTTATTACTTCTACTTTTGGTAGTTAGTAACCATAACTAAAAGACAGAAAATATTACATCCCATTGAATTTCGTGCACAATTGGGTGGGACCATCATATGTAATTAGTCTAACTAACTTTAACTTCATCACCTGACTCAAATTTATCCATGCAACAAATTTAATCTTGAAGCATGTTACAAAGTATTACTTTAGGTGTTGTAAGTCTGAGTCAAACGGAAGGAAGAACCCATGAGAAAATGTGAACTATAGAAACATTCTTTGTATTCCCTTTCAACTCATGGAGGATTAGAGATTACGTTGATCCCAAGAACTAACCACCATGTAATGGAAGGAAAGCTAAACGGGAATGCATTTTTTCAAGAAATTCTCTCTAAAGAAAATACACGTTATAGAATCATTGCAGAGCTGTATGCTGCTTGTTTTTTTGTTGTTTTTTTCTATGGAATTAACACTATCGACATTAGATCGAAAGAAAAGGGAATAATACAACCGTGGCACGCCTGTTTTCAATCTTTTAATCACATGAACTCCGATTGGCAGAGGTTAGGCGAAGTTTCCCTCCTCACTAGTAGGGGATTCTCCCTAGCAGGGGATCGATTCTCCCTGCTTGCCTGCTGGATGTCCCTGCTCCCAATGTGCGTATAAGTAAGAGGATATAATTCTGTCTACAAGATCGATGAGTGGCTATATGCGAAATATTGTGAAGTCAAGTCAAGTTTTTCATGTTATTTACCATTGATTCAAATTTACTTTCTTTTAGGTTAGTTCCCATTTATTTGTGTTTTGTGTATTATCTTGTAGTGAATATAGCAAATCAGTAACCTATAGTTGACACGGCTGAATTAAATCATGTGAACGGTAAGGTATACGCTATAAGTATAGTACCCATAATGAGGGGGAAAACAAAAGATGTTGTGTTATTGAAATAGGCGTGACATGACAAAATTCAGGTTTAAGCATGAAAGGTATAAACGTAGCTAGGTAAATTGGGTAATCTAATGCACGTAACCATCGTGTCGTCCTATAATAAGAACTAGTATCACCATGCATTGAGTAACTCGCAAATGCGTCACGCTCATTTCATACAGTTTGGCGCAAATACATTTTGTCATCAAGAAATAACGTGAGAACAAGAGAGTTGAAAAAGACGGTAGCAAAGCGAGGACTGAGGCATGCAGAAGCACGAACAAGGGCAACGCAGCGAATGTCCCCCCCCCCCCCATAAAAAAATATAAAGAAGATTGCACACGTGTTAGAAGAATGTAATTACGTCATATTATATTATATATTCATGGTTCACATTTGCATTAGCGTACATGCTTGTCTTATTTTTCCAAGAAGCGTAATACCGTCTGTAAAATTAGTCTCTGTCACCAGGGGCGTAGCGAGCGGGGGGTGTGGGGGGGTGTCACACCCCCCCAATAATTTGGTCGCTGTCGGCAAATTTTGGGTCTGTCGGCAAAAGGAGAAAAGGTGAAGAGAGCGGAAGGGGAAGAAAGAAGGAAAGCTGAATAGAGAAAAGGAGAACGGGAGCTTCTTCCGTGCCAAATTTGACTTAAAATATGCACCAGATTGCATCTAAGGACGTTTCAAAACTAAAAAATTTCCAAAGGGGAGGGGTAGACCCCCTACCCTAAGACCCCTCCCCCATTTCAGTCACCACTTCCAGATCCGTCGGCAAATCAAATTTGACTTAAAATATGCACCAGATTGCATCTAAGGACGTTTCAAAACTAAAAATTTTCCAAAGGGGAGGGGGACACCCCCTCCCCTTAGAACCCCTCCCCCATTTCAGTCACCACTTCCAGATCCGTCGGCAAATCAAATTTGACTTAAAATATACACCCGATTGCATCTAGGGACGTTTCAAAACTAAAAATTTTCCAAAGGGGAGGGGGAACCCTCTCCCCTTAGACCCCTCCCCCATTTCAGTCACCACTTCCAGATCCGTCGGCAAATCAAATTCTCCACACCCCCCCCCCCCCAACAAAAAACCCTTCGCTACGCCCCTGTCTGTCACTGAGACGGATAGTTAACCGTTTAATTAAACAGTCACATCATCATTGGGAGGGTCTTAACAGGGGCATCGCTAGCTTTTGCCGATAAATGAACAAGTCTACAATCAAGTCGTTCATTTTTAATCTCATAATCCGTCAAAAACAAATTATGTCAATATTTAAAAAAAAAAAAATTATTAATTTCGGGAATAATGTCAGTCAAGATTACGCGAGTATAACTCATGTAATTGAAAATAAATGTCGAAAATTTGAGAAACAACTGCATCGAGTATCAAGATAAAATTTAAAAAATGAGAGGTCGAAATTTGGCATTAATCATCGCCGATGTCACAAACAAAAGTCGAAATTTGAGGTAATTTTAACGCTACATGTTGTAATCAAAGACATAAAAACGTCACATTTTGGACGTTGGGATGTAATAATTTTTAGATAAAACGTCGAAATTTCCGAGATGAAACTTCGAAATTTCGAGACGGCTACCGTAGCATCCACAAAAATGAAATTCTTCTGTGTGACTGGTTTCTCCAGCCTTAGCCACGTCCTGAAAGTTTGGCTGGTTACTGTCTTATTATGACTACGAGAAAACAGAATGACTTGGACATGTTAATATTTATTTTAATATGCACTTTGTACAAGACGACCAGTGTGGTCGAGTGTGAAGAAATCTGCCGCAGAGGTGACAAGCAGAAAAACGTTCAATTTGCAAATTTCTTGCATACAAAATACCAACGACGATCGGAGAGCACAGAAATGATCAGATTTAGCTTATCTTAAAATGATGGTTAAATTGTTATAAGTTTCGCAATAGTTCATCATTGTACATGTACTCGGTCAGTAACAATTCCTTCCCCGACAAATAGAGCGACCATCAGTCTACTTGAAAGTCTAAATGGATTCAGATCGGATTATCGCCCTGCCGGTTAGATTTTAGAAGTTTCCGACAATTGTTTTCTTCTCAAACTTAATCGTCATGATTTCCTAACAAATCATTGCAGAATTTTCCGAACATGCCCATACGGAAAATAGTTCTTGGATGTGATGCACGCACCCCCCCCCCCCTGATCAACACCTTAAGTGAGAATTGGGAAAACCCGAGAAGTATTTTCCTGAAACGTGATGATTTTTCCTGACAAACCGCATAATTTTACCCACAACCTTCGCATTGGAAACCAGGATTAAGCTATAAGAAGGAATAAGGTGGCGCTATACAAATACAGATGGAATGTGCAATACTTGACGTGCGCGTAGCGCGCAACGTAAACGGGTGGCGCTGCAAGGGAATGGGTGAGAGTAAATCCTGTTCTTCAACGATGACTTCAGGTACAAAATTAATTTTATTTAAGTTGTTGACCGTTCAAAGAACACCGTTGTGTGTCTATATCCTTTTTAATTTTTGAAAAATGATCCTATAAACATCAAGGCACATAAATGAAAGTGGCTGGACTATTTAGTCTAACACAGAGATAATTTGGTCAGTTGCAACACAAACTCAGTAGATGCTCTAACATATTTACAATGTTTTACAATTAGTCCAAGGACCTATGTCCTTAGAATGTCATCCAATGTTGCTCTGTTGAAGTTAAGAGAATACATTTTGGTTGAGTAATTCGAATTTTTAAACAATTGGATTTATTATGACGAGCCGAAGTCATAATTAATTAAAAATTAAAGGATCATTCAAAAGGCTTAGCATGTTCTAAAGGTGAGTATCTTGGAAGCTAGAATATAGAAACATTACCACTCAATTGTTGTCTTTTATCATTGACTATGACAAGTCATGACGAAACGTCTACAATCTTACATATTCTGTAAGGGCAGATTCCTATGGAATGCAATGCAACACTAATCTTGAAGAGAATATATTACACAATAGGCGACAGATGTTCTTCCAATTAATTTTGCATATAATACCCTTGTTGATTTATACTTTATCACGTTTGCTTGGATTTAAATGTTCTTTAATTTCATCAACAAAAAAAACTTTTTGTGTTGTAGAAATATTATTTTCCTCTGTGGAAAATTGATTAAAGGGAGCGAAGAATCGCGCACAAAAAAACGTCTGATGCCGGTAATCTGACCTAGTTTCGACTGAGTTATCGATCCCAGAAAATACACACACGGCTTGCTACCGTCGGTAATAAGACACTAGTGTACAGTCAATACATGCAGCTACGGTCAATACCCACAACACAGTGTAAATAGCAGTGATGGACATCTCAGCAGGGAGTTGTTATGGAACTCCCTGATCTCAGGTCCAGATAAAAGATAACAAGGTATCACGTTTCATTACTGTTTGCATTTTGTAGCGACAAGAAGAAACTTAACTTGCAAGCAATGGAAAGGTAATCTTTTCAGAGGGCGACACGCGGTTTGGGGCGAGTCTTAAATGCCTTCAAATATTATAAAAAGAAAAAGAAATAAAATTTGCAGCTCAATGTTTTTGTCATTATTATTCGATTACAAATATGGACTCATAATAAATCTGCCTAAAATTAAGTTCTTTTTTGGGAAAATAGAAAATAGACTTATAAAAGATCGAAACTATAATAATTGTATTGGTGAAACGTCTTGCTGGAGTATTTTATTCTTCACATGCCGTTTTATTCGGACGAGATAGGCTTGAGTAAAATTAATTGTATACATGTTGTCAGTCATAAGAAAAATAGTTTCCCTTGAATTTTTTCACCATTAAAATTAACTCGTATTTTCTGATATAGTTTTCGCGAGCAAATGTCTTTGTCGGTTCTAGAAAACAATAATTCACAACAAAAAAATTAGCAGAGTAGATCATACAGTTTAAAATAGTGGTAAAGAGCCTCAATCAGAGATTAACCATTTACAGTTGTTTAAATACAGAACAATGTTTAAGTAACTATATCGTGAACGAAACAGAAGGATAGCATGATGGTACAGAACTAGGTGAAGAAATCCTTGCGAAGCCTAATTTTACAATGAATATTTGCAAACACATGTTTTGCAAATATTTTTGTCAATACATTTTTAATTCTAATACGATGTTTAAAAACTGTCGAATGTCACTAGAAAGTGTTGTGGTATGACATTGTACCTTTAATTTATCGCATTAGGCGAAGCACTCCGTATGATCAGGGAGGTGCCTGGTATTGACCCAGCAGGGCGCTGTGAATATCTTCTATTTATGAGGTCTGATCTTTACTCAAATGGCGAGCCATAAGATATGTCAGTTGAGGTCGCGGTCAATACTGTGCACTCTATCCGGATGTACAGACAGTATTTACTTTATTGGTATGTAAAATTGTCAGTGTAGTAGACGTACCACTAGTAGTACACATTGCGTTACAATTTACACTACAGACTACAGTACAGAGAATCACAATAACCCTCCATATTACTTTTTTGTGTAGGCTACTCGACGTGTGATGAATAACGTTGAAGTGGGCTATGAGTTCTTGATTGCATTGATTACCCGAATTTGATTGCAAGGTAGGATTAAAATATCCTTTACGATAATGTCAATTTGATTGGTAATGGAAGGTATTGCTGATGATGATCAATGGAAAAAGTTACAGTGATATTGCTAGGCATAGGCTAGGCCTAGCTTGGGCCAGTGCCATTGCTTAGCATTAACAGTTAGTTACGATCAATATAACTAGTTTAGGCCCAACAATTAGGCTACAGCAGCATAAACTTATGTTAAGCCCGAGAGCCTTTTTTCGACCTTCAGCTTGCTGAGCCTTGGTTGTTCATAGCCCATTGCGTCAGGCTTTATAAAGGTTTGTCAAATATTGGCCTCCATTCAGTTCACAAACCATGCAGGCCCACCTTACAAAATTTAACATCATGTTCTAACTTTAGCATATATAGGCTAGGCTAGACCTAACATTAGTTATCATTGCTGTGTTTTGCAAACAACAGTTTAAATACAACTAATGCAAAGCCTAGCTTAGGCTAAGTTAGGGAGAAAGTTACCATTTTAAAACTAGCATTTTGATGACATATGGATGGCATACATTATAACGGATCTAGTGCCATTCCGCCATCCTAGGTACATACTGCCATAACTTTCTGCCATAAGGTTTTGATTCTTTAGGCCATGGCGGAAAGGCTTGAAACCTATGGCTGAAAGGTACATTGTAGGAATGGATTTTACTGTGGTGTACAGGAATATATGAGACTTTCCTTGAATGGCGTGGAAGGATAGGTACTGTACACTGCCTTCAAATGTGACGGTTCACTGGATAGACTTTACGACAAGATTGGGGAATTGATCCACAGTCTTAATGTACAGGTTGATTGAATAGTTTTTATTGTAATTTCGTAAGAGTCCATACACTGTCTTCAAATATATTACAGTTGGTTGAATAAATCAATGTAAATTAGGCTGAAGTGATTGTTTATTCAAATGTCTGATTCTGAGTGTCGATTTAAATTATCAGATTTTGCTAGCCTAGGTAGAGTCATAGGCGTAGGAGCCTCATTTGATTCGCGCATTCCACATGTTAATGTGCATATCATATAGGCATTCATCGGTTATTACATCACATGCCAATAACATAAAATCATTTTCCGTCTTATTACCCTTCCATATTGGTTATAATTATTGGGGAAGTCTTTACAACAATAATGATAATTATAATAATAATATAGGTTTAACCATTGAAAAACACATTGCAAATTCTTCTTCTTTCAGTAGGTGCCAGTGGCGGAGCTAGGGGTATTGGTCAGGGGGGAGAGAATGGTCTGTAGGGGCACTTTCGACACTATCTAAGCGGAGCACCACCACAGGTTGGCGCGGAGCGTACAGAAATTTTTTGGAGTAAAGATACTCCCTAGATCGCCGGAAATGATCCTTTCCAGGCCTTGCTAATTTGCAGATAAACGAAGAATAAATTGGTGTCATTGCCATTTGTCAGAAAAGTGCACCAACAAAATGTGACAAATATCAATAGGTATTTGAGAGCGCAATAAAAAAGTCAATAATCGCGAATAAGTAAAAAGTGGTAAAAAACTGATAAGGGCGCCAGCAGTCCATTTGACTCCGTCAGGGGGGCATCCGCCCTCTCTGACTGTATGGACGCTCCGCCACTGGTAGGTGCCCGAAAAATTCTCAGCATATTGCCCAAATTTTCACCAAAAAAAAATTGAAAAACACACTGCAAATTATTATTCTTTCAGTAGGTGCCCGAAAAAATTCTCAGCATATTGCCCGAATTTTCACCCAAAAAATTGAAAAACACATTGCAAATTATTATTCTTTCAGTTGGTGCTCGAAAAATTCTCAGCATATTGCCTGAATTTTCACCAAAAAATTGAAAAACACATTGCAAATTATTATTCTTTCAGTAGATGCCCGAAAAATTCTCAGCATATTGCCGAATTTTCACCCAAAAAAAATGAAAAACACACTGCAAATTATTCTTTTTCCAGTAGGTGCCCGAAAAATTCTCAGCATACTGCACGAATTTTCACATAAAAAAATGGTTGGGGGGCTGCAGCCCCCCCAGCCCCCCCGCCTCCTATGCCTATGGGTAGAGTAAAGCGAAGCAATATGTAAACACAGTGCATATAAAATGCACCCACAAGAATGTGCTCTTTCCGCCATACCAAAAGGGCTTTAGCGCCATGACAATATCATTTAGCCTTTGAAGAAGATCCTGCTAGGATCGAAACGTCAGGCCAACTTACTTTTACACATTCTCCTACACAGGCTCTCTAGTGGATAAGCAGTGTGCTAACAGTTTTATTTTGATGACAGTATCATGGCGGAATGGCCATTTTTCTATGGTGGAAAGAACAGATTGTGCCCCCCCCCCCCCCTTATAACTAGGCTAGGCCTAGTTAGGTGTAACTAGTATTAAAAGCCTAACTTATTTGTTTTTGTAACCTGTTCTGTACCTGTATAAAATACTGGTTATGGCAAGAAGACAAGGCCTAATGCCTATTGATCATTTTTGCAAAGTGTTGTATTGCAGTTCGAACTTAGAAAACAGTAGTACATGACTTAGTGTAGACCTAACAGGCCTAGACATTTTCTATGTGCTGTTAAGCCAGCTGCATTGGATGCCCAAGCCCATAAACTTATGTTGAGTGTCATCCATATATTAAAGGTTAAATGCTCAGTTCTCAAGTATGAAATGCCTTCTTTGTCCAAGAAAAGTGCTAGTTAAATGTAAGTGTAAGATGGATCAGTGTTCAGTGTAGATGACTCTTTTACTACGGAAAGATTAAAATGTGAGTTTAAGTTGGTAAGACTGCCATAAGGAATCAGACAAACTCTGGTGGTTAGAACCTTGCTATATTGCAGAGAACAGAATATGGTGCCACAGATGCTACATGCTACCTGCTTAATTAAGTATGCAGATTAAGTATACTTGTGTAAAAATTTTTTTGTTTTTTTTTCCTTCTGTCAAACTTTGGTTACAACTTTCCAACCAAATTCCCACATGGTGCATTTAGTGGTTGTCTGCATCCTTTATCTCAGAGAGACTACTGTAATAAACAAACCCACCCTAAGACTAATCCTTAATGCACTTCACCATCACATTCAAGAAAGGAAAAACAATAAAAACAGAAACCTTGAGAATGTTCAGTTTTGGACAAACTCTTGTAATCTCACCCACATGTGTGTATCGATGCCCTAAGATAACCAGCCCTGAAAGATAAGTGATATCCACCTTCATACTGTACAGTACCTTTAGAGTACACATCCTTTTAGCTAATATCCATGACTAACTTAGCTCTCTGAGATGGTACTAGTGCTGCCTAATACACCCTGCATTTGAGTAAAAAGTATCCCCAGTGGCTGATGTTTGAGAAAGTTTACCAGTTTTTCCCTCAGATAATTAAAATGAACCTTCCCATAAGGAATTCCAACAAGAGGGACTGACTGACTGATTAATTGATCTATCCTGTTAGCATTTATAAATGTCAGATAAACCTGGTAAATATCATCGTTTCAATAGGGAAAATATGTTTAGCATTGTTTCCAAGGTTTGAAACCTTTTTACAACTCAGGGTATGCTGCCATGTGGACTAGGTACAAGTTTTTTACTTTTGCTTTGCTTTAATGTTTACATTAAGTTTTTCTTTATTAGAAGTTTAGGACACTATTCAGCTCATAATGTCACTTTCAGCCTCACATTAGTGTAGCCATTAGAAGGAATCAAATAAATGAAACTCTTTATTAGTAATTTACCTCGACAAACATGATCACATCAGTATTGTTACTAGGATTTTAATAGGTGTGTCGGTGGGACGCAACATCTTAAACATGTTTGCGTCCCTGCACTCCTCCATGAAAACATGCGCCTTAAAATACCTCTTCAAGAACACAATATTTAGTTATAATGACCCTACCCAACACTCTGGCTTGTGCGCAACAGAATAGCATCTGTGAAAGTGTTATAGGCTACTGTGCGAATACGCTGTGAATTTGAAAGTCAGATATCAAGGTAAAATAAAACGAGCGACGAGACAGAAATTGCACGCATGAAAACACTTCAGCCCTTCAGTGATGTAGTTAATATTAGTATAGATCTTGTGTAAAAGTAAGTTGGCCTGACGTTTTGATCAAATGTCAGGCCAACATACTTCTACACATTCTCTTACACAGTCTCTCTAGTGGATAAGCAGTTTGCTAACAGTTTTATTATATGTAGTATAGATCTTGACTACATGAGAACAAGCCCCTAATAGGTCTACTACTTGCTCACAACTTTTACTAAGCTCTGTCATTTAGTTACCATTAGCAGTTACCCAAGGGCAATTTATTCATACATTTTATTCAAAGATAAACAAATTTTCCCCTTTCCCCAACCACTACATTAAGACGGCCCAAACTCGGCCAGTACTGACCTCTTTCTCATTATAGTTTAAAAATAACTTTTCATGCAATGTCGCTGAAAAACTCAAAGCTTCAATGACTACATTTGAAGATGTGTGAAATAGTTTAAAGACGAGCATTGCACAAAAAAATTGACTGAAGCACGTGGTCAAAGGGACCTGAAAAATTTGAAACAAGGTAGCAACAAAGAAATTTCTGTGGTAAGAATGCACATTTACATTAGCAACTCTCAATGTGGAGAGAACAAACATAATCTGGGATGAAAACTTGTTGTCAGTATCAGAGATGTTTGCTCTCGCCAAAATTCATAAATTGTCTCAACTTGCAACATTTTGTGATCGAAACAATGATTCAAACATTACAGTCATGATAGTCTCAGAAATAATGCAAGCGCAACTTCATACCATGTGTTCTTGTTGTCGAAACGTGCAACAGATTATGATATCTGAGTGCACACTGATAGTTTGATAGTCTGTAGCACACAGTAAACTTTACTATATCTATACATGGTAAAGTAACGTTACAACTACTGTTGTTGCAGTTTGAACTACATACTTTGTGTTCTTTGAGCACTGAAGATGAAAGAATGTTTGCTGTCAATGGGTAAGGGACTATTAGCCAATCAAATCACAAGAAATTTGGAAAAACATCATTGGCTATTTTTAGCATGAAAATCTCAGCAATAGAAATGTTGTTACTGTAGTTCCGTAAGGAAGCATAGCTGTTGATTGTTATGATTTTATTTGTTTTCAAACAATCATTCATAGGTTTATAAGAAATTTTGGTTCTTTTGAGAAGAAGTTGTGTTTTGAATAGAAAGAAAGATGTTCATTAATGATGGCTTTGGTTAAATGTTGTAGGCCTAGTTGTGAGTGTGTGTACTTGTGATTTGTTTCTTGAAAAGAATAGTTGCATAGATCTGTCTTCCGTACGCAAACAGTTTGAAGATTTTGCATCACTGACTAAAATATTGCCCAGAATCCTGCCATGCTGTAGCAATAAGATGAGTTTAATCCTATTGATGAAGAAATTTCACATCAATCTTTTTGAATTTGCTTAGTTATTAGCCAAGTGCTGCAAATTGTGATGTTTTTTTCTCTTCAATTATGATGTTTTTTTCTTCATTGAACCCAATGTTGGAATGTAGATATTATTGCTCAATAAAATTATTTATTTTTTATTTTGGAGTTACACTATATCGTGAATCCTATTAAGGATGGCAATCAGTGGTGACTGAACACAGCCTGGTTTACACATCTCGCTTTGGGTTCCTTTCTGAGTTCTGGGAACTTCCTACTACCTAGAATTTAGAGGCATTCATTGTTTTGTTGTCCTTTCATCTTCTCCCTCCTGTACTGTAGGTAACAGAGTTTACTTTAGTGTATAGATCAGCTTGTCAGCTACACAGTTCGTGAATATTGGGAGTCTCCAAAACTTGAAATAACAAAACAGATCGCAACTAACGATTGAAAGTTCCCTAGTTCCTACAGTAAGTACTAGCAGGATTAGAGATTTTTCCAGGGCACACATAACCTATTGATGAATACTGTAGATCAAAGGATTTGTAAACACATCTGAGGCATGTGCATGTACAGAAAAGTAGAGGAAATTAATTGTCATATTTTATGCGGTTTATGTTTATGGTTTGTCATATGGCTTTTGGATTTATGCACTACCACAAATGAAGGATGGAATGAACTGTTGGCAAGAGCCACAGATGGCTTTTCGAACTGTTCTCGATTAATAAGGTGTTGATGTGATGAAAGTAGCACTCCTGAGAGCTTAAGTATGTCAAGACTACTTTGGTGATTGTTAGTATTTTCTTTAATTATCCTTGCCAGCAAACCAAATTCATTCTTCCTGTTCAGTTTTTTGTTTCAAGTTCAGCATGTCTTCAAGCTATATGTTATATTTATTTGTATTTTACGTCTTTTAACACCGGCCTATAGTTTACTCCGTAACATTCCGCAAAAGTGCAATTTCCTGCTTGGGATTTCATAAAATATGACCTACTTCCTGACTTTACTAAAAGCTAGAGAGTAAACCAGCCAAAACAATAACACAATAAAACATAAAGTTCCTGTACTGTATGGCTCCAGTAGATGAAAGGGCAGGGGGTGCAGAGTTGGGGCTGGTGATTGGGAGTGGGGGGGGGGGTTTACTATATAGGGATTTATGAGAATGTTGTTTGATCTTTCAGTGCAGACTGTGCAGTTAAAGTATATTGGTGTGCTGGTACAGTACTTACATAGTCATATTGCAACCTGGCAGTAGGCTACCGTTATACAGATCAATCTAACATTGTACAAATCTAATAGTAATCTCTGATATAGTTACTCTAGTAAGAGAGCTGTAGAGATACCTGTATTAAAAGGTTTGTGTTTGTCAGTTCAAAGTACAATTGTTTACAAAGGTCAAAATATTGTGTAATCAATTTTCCATTTGATGCCAAATTCTACCCATCTGTGAATATAATGTTACTCATCTTTGGACTGTGGTATTGTACAGTCAGTGTTCTTTTAGTTGTTGATATTGAACAATCAGCAGATGTCAGTTTAACTGTGCAAGTGTTTTACTGTCCCCATTTATCCTTATTAGAAAGATTATTCTTCTGAAGGTTGGAAGAAATATTTATGAATATTGAGGCTGATGGTTGAAATATTAATATCATCATACCTGTAGCAGTTAAGTTGGGTGAGGAAGTAAAAGTGTATTGTGATGTGAAAATTCAATGAGACTGTAAGCATCACTGCTATTAACAATTTCCGGACTTTTTGACAGTGACTTCTAACGTAGTACTAAGCCAACATAGTCATACTGTACATTAGGAGTAGATGTCATTTCAGACTTGATGATCCACAAGTGAATACTGAGAGATAATTGTCTACATTTTGATAAAGCCCCAATAGAATTCACAGTCACAGAACATTTATAGCAGAAAACTACAAGCAAAATGTTTTAATTTTTTATGGTCATATTTGAAGCCATCAACAAGACTAAATTGTACTGAAGGAAAGTTTAACTATTTGAAGATACCAAGAACATTATTTTGTTACTGACAAACTGTAACAAAGTGTCTCATGACCATTGTCTTACACCTTTTGGTTCCAAAATAAAACAAAACTGTTAGCAAACTGCTTATCCACTAAAGAGCCTCTGTAAGAGAATGTGTAAAAGTAAGAGGGCCTGATGTTTTGATCCTGCTAGAATTGAATCGTCAGGCCCTCTTACTTTTACACCTTTTGGTTCCGATGCTAACAGCATCAGAAACATGTGCAGTCACGATGGAGTTTTTGTGTACCCTGTAAGTGTGTGTGTGAGTGTACTATGGGTGTGTGTGCACTTGATTGTATTCTGACTGAAAAATAAACAAAGGAATTCAAAGTCCTCAGACATCATTTCAAAGAATCACCACATAGGGAGGAAGAATTCTATTGTTAAGGGGTAATATTGTTAAGGTTATGGTATGTGAATTTAAACAATGGTGTCATCGGTCACCTGTGTGTGTGTGTGGATGTGTGTGTCTGTGTGTTATGCCTTTTTACAGCTTGTAAACAGGATACCTTAGGAGTTCTGTAACTTGGATTCATGTCATATGTGGTAGTCAATAGCCAATGGAGTGGGTGTAGATGTGCCCTGTTGTTCTTAGAAGTAATTTCATGCACATTATAGAGTGAGTGGGGCGTAACGTAAACATGTTTAGATGGCCATATTTTGATAAAGTCTTCTTTGTTTGCTTTTCATATTTGTTTTGTTGGTTGCATCCTGAGAAGAATCGGAACCATTTCTATTTTCTGCTTTCTTCCTGCAGTGTTATATTGCTCAGTCTGTTGGCTTACTGTACATACAGTACTGTAGGATTGTGTCACTTGATTAGCTTCTGTTGCAATTTCTTCCAACCAACCAGTTTGACTACAGAAATTGCTTATGTGGTTTCTATAAATTTATAGATTAGTTTTATATATATTTATATATTTTTATTCCTCTTAAGGTCATACAGCTTTTAAAGTGTTCTCCAGGTAACTGTTGAAGCGATCAGGTGAAATAACTGCACATCTTTCGTCACTATTACGCTGTAGTCGTAACTGTGACTTTGGCGGTACTCCATGGTTACGTGTTACAAGAGCTGTCTGATTTGGGTGTACATACATACATATGGGTAGTATACACTTAACTGACTCAAGACTGTTATATATAGCAGTATTTTGTGGCAGCTGTATAGCGTTTATGTAATATGGATTATTTCGACTAAAAGCTCTTTTTAGTCTACATAATTTATGAAGAAGCTGTCCTGGTTGCATCTTTTATTTGCTGGTCTGTGGTGAACACTGCAAGGTAGTGTAGAGTTTTGAACAGAACCCACTTGACTGGAACATATCGTACTGAAGAAAGGTTTATACAAGACTTTACTGTACAGGTGAAGTGTTCAATGGGAATACTACTGTAGGTTTGTGGCATGTTGGGAATCCTAGTATCACATGATACTAAGTACTTTACCAAAAGTGGTGTAACAAGTACTCCAGTATTAAAGTAGATTGCCATTTGTATACATGTACATGTACTTAAGATCCACCTGCAAGCAGGAACATTTACGACATTTACTCATGAGTACCTCAGGGACAGGACACAGGACTGATCCGTTGGGTATGCCAAACGGCCAGTATTTGGTGGCAATGTTAAAAACATACAGTACATGTGTATTTCGACCGTGCCATACAGTAGTAGGGCTGTAACGATTAAACGGTTAACCGGTTAACCGACCGAACGGGAAATTTTACAATGTTTTCCACACTTCCCCCCTACCCTCTGCCTACCCCGCCACAATGCACAAATTCAGTATATCTGTGAGACTGTGACCCATTGTTGTACTTGTAATTGCGTAGGCCTAGCCCTACTACCGTACACTTCTGTAGTAATCGCTTCCTAACAACCGACTTTCCTAATCTTGGCCTAGCTGGTGAAAGCCTTGTAGTCTAACACTCCATATGATCGCGAACTTCAATACACAATGCCAATATTAAGTAGGCCTAGTAATATTAGGCTTATAACTGCCATACAATGCCTGCGCTATTACAGTAGGGGCTACGCAATTAACGAAGAAATATTTGCTTTAAATATCTCTGTAACAGTTACCGATGAACTGAAAGAGAAACAAAAATCTGTTTAAAACTTCATGAAAACGCGCGATTCGTCTTTTTCAATGCAACGATCGTCAAAACTAAGCAAATACAACCAAATTCTTGACATACGCGTTACGACAAAACGATACTTTCAGCGCTATTTTGAGAATGTACTTCCGCATCAAAAAGTGGTGGCGCTCTTTTGGAATCATAATCTGAGCTATATAACTCTGATTTTCGGCTCTTATTTTGAGGCAACAACACGGGTTACGTTTAAACGTTAACCGTTCGGTTAATAGAAACGGTTAACCGGTTAGTGAATTAACCGGAATGACACAGCCCTATGCCATACTACAGTATTCAATGCAATCAATGCATGATAAGATCAATGTGAGATGTTACGGTAGGTCACGGTCCTCATACGAGGACTCGCTATGGCGATCCTGCATTTTCTGTTGCTGCACCTGCCCTTTCGAACGAACTCCCGATCCATGTGCGTGAAACCTCCTACACTTGAAATTTGCAAAAGACAGCTTAAAACGTTTCTTTTCTCTCCTTGGTGGTTGTTTGCTATGTTTTCTATTTTCCTTTGTGAGGTGCTGAGAAACTGTATTAATCGCTCTAATTAGTGTTATTTATTATTATTTTAATCTGGAAATTATGAATATTTCTTTCAAATTGCTTACCTACTATACCTTGGCACCACAAAGCTGGTGCATTGTTGTCTCACCCCATATATATATGCTTTATACGTTTAAATACATAAGTAACATTTGCGAAGTTAACGGTCAGTTTTTTTTTTCTTCTGGTTTTGTCATAGTGTCAGGGAAGCAGGGAGAATGGTGAAAGTGGAGGCTCGAAGACAGGCTGACCCTCAGGTGGTCCAGCATCTGTGGGAGGCCATAACATTGATCAGGAATCAGAAGCAAGTTGCCAATAAAGAACGGATTCAGAAGTACATGCACAGACAATTTGGTACCCCAAAGGTAGATTGTATGTTGGAAATAGGGTATGCGGCACTGGACGGTCTGCTCGTGAAGGAGATATCTACCGGTAAAAAGGGTATCCGGGCTGGATTAGAACAGGAGGCGTTCTGGTGCGTTGAAGATACAGGAATGGAGGTAGGCTATGTCATTGATATTACTAGTTCATATCCTCTTCTTCAATAATCTATTGTGGCCCCAATTATCGCCATTGTTTTAGTCTGGCATCCAAATGTCTTTTCATTAAATCGTTCGTTTTTTAAACCAAGTAAAATGTTGCACTTAAGTGTCAAGAAAGTAAAACAATTTTTTTTCTTGAACTATCGTAAGTTGAATTTTTTTTTTTTTTTTTTGTAATTTTGTTGTTGTTTTTTTCAGTCATCAGACTCCCATGATTGGTATTGCTTTACCTGTCACAAGCCAGGTAAGGTGCAGTGCTGCAGTACGTGCCATCGAGTCTACCACCCTCAGTGTGTCTCCGCAGAAGAGAGCGAGAACACCGAAGACAAAGAATGGAGTTGTGTCATCTGTGAGGTTAGTCAAACTTAACTAGTTGTGCACAGTAGCCTACTTTTTAATGGCAAATACAGTTCAGGGAATAATTCTAGTGTTCCAAATTTTGGTATAGCAGTCTTGAAGGCTATGATATTTGTCTCTTATAAATTACTATGGTTTAAGTGTAGTAGGGCTGTAACGGTTAAACGGTTAACCGGTTAACCGACCGAACGGCCGGATAAACGTCCGCCGTACATCGTATCAGTTTAACCGTTTTTGTAATGCCAATTACGCAGTCGCAACGGCGCGTCTTCACATCACTTTATTCCCGAAATAGACCGCAACATTTGCTTGCCGAAAATCATGTAACAATTGCAAACTTTATCACGCATCCATACAAAAGATTGGCGGTACGATTGAAGGGATTACCAAGCGGTATGCGACCCGTGAAGCGCCTATTGTTACCCCGTTCGACAACGTGGCGAGTCTGCATCTAATCCTTTCAAATTTATATTGTATTTAAGCAGTAAACGTTTTCTTTATTATGATGTAATTTCAGTTCAGTGTTCCCTCTAAGGTGCGGGATTCCATTCAACAGACTCAGTAATCCCACAAAGAAAACATTTGTCTGCTGGAAATCCCCGCATCGTTTTCTTGCATTCGCGATAAGTTTATACTCAATGCACAACGTATACACTTGACTGTAAAAAAAACTCTGAAAATCAGTAGAGAAATAACCAATTGTGTACGAAAAGTAAGTTGGTACACCTTTCAAATTTTACGAAAGATCGAGCAAAAAACTTTCAAAAAATTCACGCGAAACTGGCATATCGTGCTAAATGCAACTAATGTCATGTAAACAAGGCTCTAGTACACCCAATTATGAATAAAACGTAAGAACACATCAGGTGTTAAGCGGCGAAAAAGTATTTTCTAAAATTTCCAAAATTACGGAGAAAATAATATCCTACCATAATGTAGTGTTTAGCAAATAGCCTAACCACCTCGTCGGTTACGGATCTCACGTAACTACAAAAACACAACTAATTGTAGGCCTATATTGCGAAGTTTACGTTTTCTACAAGAACATGGAAACAATATTAAGCATTTAGTTAATCATGCCAAGTGGCCTTAAACATGTGATTACAAGGTTTACTTTCATGTATCATGTGGAATGGATTGTCTTGTTCATGCGGAGGAGTCAGTTGCCTGTTTTACTTACCTAGCTGTTACGGGGATCATATTTTACCTACTTTTCTTAAACGTCTAAGATAATAATTCTCATAACTTAACCGAACCTTTACTGACTGACCTTATTAATTATAGACCATGAAACGTTCCTTGGCAACATGCCAAAAAATTGTTAACAACAGGTGTTAGACAGGGGATGAGCTCACAGTTGTTTGGCAAGGTACCTTGGAAAATGTAGCCTACCACAAGGGGTTCCCCCACAAGGGGTTCCACCACATGACCCCACCGGGGGACTACCCCACGCCATTATGCTACGCGTGCTAATTGTGTTTGCAGCGCGAACTCCGGCGGGAAATCGACAGGGTGTTCGCGGGAAATTTTACAATGTTTTCCACTTCCCCTTACCCTCTGCCTACCCGCCACAATGCACAAATTCAATATATCTGTGACCCATTGTTGTACTTGTAATTGCGTAGGCCTAGCCCTACTACCGTACACTTCTGTAGTAATCGCTTCCTGTAACAACTGACTTTCCTAACCTTGGCCTAGCTGGTGAAAGCCTTGTAGTCTAGCACTCCATATGATCGCGAACTTCAATACACAATGCCAATATTAAGTAGGCCTAGTAATATTAGGCTTATAACTGCCATACAATGCCTGCGCTATTACAGTAGGGGCTACGCAATTAACAAAGAAATATTTGCTTTAAATATCTCTGTAACAGTTACCGATGAACTGAAAGAGAAACAAAAATCTGTTTAACACTTCATGAAAACGCGCGATTCGTCTTTTTCAATGCAACGATCGTCAAAACTAAGCAAATACAACCAAATTCTTGACATACGCGTTACGAAAAAACGATACTTGCAGCGCTATTTTGAGAATGTACTTCCGCATCAAAGTGGTGGCGCTCTTTCGGAATTATAATCAGAGCTATATAACTCTGATTTTCGGCTCTTATTTTGAGGCAACAACACGGGTTACGTTTAAACGTTAACCGTTCGGTTAATAGAAACGGTTAACCGGTTAGTGAATTAACCGGAATGACACAGCCCTAAAGTGTAGAACACACACTGCTATACATCTTTGGATTTGTATAGTCAACGTTTTGCATAACATTTTGCTATGCGATATAGCATAATGATTCCCTGTAGTATGTTTTTGAAGATAGCAGAAGGGAAAGAATGTTTTTCATCTGCCAAGTGTTTCACTATAATTCTTGCTATAGGTTATTTCAGATGAGTTCCTCTCCTATTTTTTCCTTTCTGGGGGTAGGGGTCTCTGTGTACTTGAATACCTTCCCATTCAGTATATACAGTAACTGCACCACTGGTTTACCAGGGATCTATTATTATATCATTAAATTTAGGAAAATTCCAAAGTAACTTTTTTTTTCATTAAATAGAGCCTGATCTGTTTTTGCTCTAACTTTGATTTTCACTACTCTTTCATGTAAAAATTAAGTTTTGTGCATTAAGATCAAATTTTGCACAGAATATGAAATTTAGCAGGATTTGTCTAAGCCTCCCAAGTTATCGCAATTGATGAACTGTCTCTCATTGAAAACATTTTGTTGTACAGTGGTGTATATCTCACACTGTTTGTGCTATTCTGTGCTTCATGACATGGCATACAGTATATGTTAGTTTTCAAGGTGTCTGCTGAGAATATTAACGAAGGTCACGACACTGTCTGGATCGCCTCCTAGACCCCTGCTAAGAAATATTTTACGGAATTGTTTACCATCCTAGCATTCTTAAATTGTATCCCTAACCATTGATTCAAGGACCGTGAGGTACCCTGAATGCACTCTGTGCATCAAACAAACAAACACACTTTTACCAAGAAGATCCTTGCCTTGTTGAAACAATTTCAGAAAACAGGGACTTTTAAAAAACAAGATTTGGGGGAGAAAAAAAAAACCCACAAAAGACTTGCTGGTCACAACTTCACATCTGGCCTGAGAGATCCTTAGGATATATTGAAGGTTTGAGGATTTCTTGCCCTCACTTATGTCAAAGAGTATATCACACAAACTGTGATATATAGGACTATGGAATGTTGCTATATATCACACATGTCAAAGATTATATCACACAAACTGTAATATAGGACTATGTAATGTTGCTATATCACACATGTCAAAGATTATATCACACAAACTGTGATATAGGACTATGTAATGTTGCTATGTCACACATGTCAAAGATTATATCACACAAACTGTAATATAGGACTATTTAATGTTGCTATGTCACACATGTCAATGATTATATCACACAAACTGTGATATATAGGACTATGGAATGTTGCTATATATCACACATGTCAATGATTATATCACACAAACTGTGATATAAGACTATGTAATTTGCTATATCACACATGTCAATGATTATATCACACAAACTGTGATATAAGACTATGTAATGTTGCTATATCACACATGTCAATAATGATATCACACAAACTGTAATATAGGACTATGTAATGTTGCTATGTCACACATGTCAATGATTATATCACACAAACTGTGATATAGGACTATGTAATGTTGCTATATCACACACGTCAAAGATTTTATCACACAAACTGTGATATAGGACTATGTAATGTTGGTATGTCACACATGTCAATGATTTTATCACACAAACTGTGATATAGGACTATGTAATGTTGCTATGTCACACATGTCAATAATGATATCACACAAACTGTGATATAGGACTATGTAATGTTGCTATATCACACATGTCAAAGATTTTATCACACAAACTGTGATATAGGACTATGTAATGTTGCTATATCACACATGTCAAAGATTTTATCACACAAACTGTGATATAGGACTATGTAATGTTGCTATATCACACATGTCAAAGATTTTATCACACAAACTGTGATATAGGACTATGTAATGTTGCTATATCACACATGTCAAAGATTTTATCACACAAACTGTGATATAGGACTATGTAATGTTGCTATATCACACATGTCAAAGATTTTATCACACAAACTGTGATATAGGACTATGAAATGTAACTCATCTCTATCTCCCTTCTCTTCTTTCTCTTGTTTACGATAGTCTCTGACACAGAAAACGTTCAAGATTAGCCGTGTCATCTTGTTCAGGTTACTGAACTTTGTCCTGGCCAGGATGAAAGATAAGGTATTTATGATGTTATATATCAATATTTTTATACTTTTATATTTTTATATTTTTATATTTCAATATATTTCAATATTTTGTATGATCAGTGAGTTTGATTTTGCTTCACTGGTGTTCCATGTCCAATGTATATCTAGGTTCAATACCTTTTCCTTCTTTTGTCTAGCCCCAATGATAATAACTGGGACTCGGTTTGATTTCAAATATGGAAATCATTCTGACCAATCCCTATAATATTAAGCTGCAACTAGAAGACCCTCTATTCGCTTTGAACCCTTGCTTACCTGGTGCCTCATAGCAACTGCACTCTGAAACTCTACCATAATCAATCAGAGTGACCTGCTGACTTTTTGACACTGACCTTTGACATCCACACACAGGTTTACATCCCCTCATGTTTGTATCACGTCAGTCAGTTTGTGTCGCATCTTTAAACTGTGTATATACATTTTTTTTTTCTAGGTTTCTGTGTTTTTTTTTTTAAAAATTCCCCCCAGCGCTTCGAGATGTTTTTAATGTTTTTTGCGCTTTATAAGAACTGTACATGATTATTATTTGTATTGTAGGCCAGGGAATTACACAGGAAACTCAAATTGGAGACTGTCCCTAACTACTACCACCTTGTGTACAGGCACGTTGACCTGGGGACCATGATAGAGGTAGGTCAACTAATTACTTCAATGACAGTGTGTCTAAGACTATATACTGGATGCGCTTTATTTTCATTGTGCTTGCAACATAGTTCACTTCAGCAGACATGAAAGTCTTCAGCAGAAAATACAGTCATATTTATTGCTATATAATTAATGCCTAGATATCTCATGGTAAATAAGCTGCAAGTGGATGGTCCATTTACATTTTAAACATTTATAGCCTAATGTTGAGCTTACATCTCTCAGCCTAGCCTTATTTTCTTAGGACTGGAAGCATCATTAAGGGATGATGCTAATTACTCTCTTTTTAATCGTTGTTTGAGTGAGAAGAAATGTCTCAAGTGGTTATTTAAGAACATTACGTTGTGATGAGTTAATTTGATGGATTTTGGAAATACTGTCTTTTATTTTAGTTTGACATGCTATCATCCACTTCATTCAAGTTTTCTTCAACTGATTCAAGGCAAAGTTTGTACTCGCATAAAAGCTACTGTCCTTGCCTCAATTTTTATATTTTCCAGGGAGAGTGGGCAGGAGAATGGTATGATGAGCTTACTAAATCATCAGTGTAAGACCTAAGCCAAAGAAAAGCACTGTTTATAACTCTAAATACTTCATTTTCATCCAAAACTGTGTTTTTCTTACTCATCAGAAAGTGGAACAAAAGTTGTATACAAGTTTGGCAGAATTTGAAGCCAACGCCCAGGATATGATCCACACATCGGCTGTGTACTATGGCGTAAATAGTGACAGAATGCGACTAAGTCAACTAACACTGAACGACTGTAGATATGATGTGAGTGTTTTACCTCTTCTGTAAAAGTCAAGTTTAAGTTATCCCAAGTACTACGGACACACCTCTAGCCAATTTGCCCCATATTCAGTACATTTGTTGTGTTTGAAACTCTTTCAAAATCTGTTGAAATCTTCCGAAAAGCTCTTTTCGTTTCCAAGTAACACATTTGAAGTTTTGATAAACTCATTTATTTATACATGTGCGAACTATGACGTGGAATGTTGTGCTCATTAAAATGACTTATTCTGCCCTTAATAAGTTAACCCCTAATTGTAAGCCCACATATATCATTTGAATAATTTGATGTTCCTCTTTTCAAAGAAGACAAAATATTTCAAAAAATCACCTTATCCCACAAACCTGTGTTCAGTATCCTTGAAACAAAGATTGTAAAAACAAACCAAAAGAATAACATTAGGCAGTCACTCCCTTTACATTACCAGTGACCATAATTAGCTAATGTTCATTCATAAATAAATCTAGAATTAAGAAAATACTTGTAAAATGGTCAATCTTTAATGAATTTTTGATGGGAGTTGCAGCCATTTTCATGATTTCTGATGCCTATTAGAGTGATTATTACAATGGTGTGTCAATAGACCTTTAAGGTAAACATTAAGGCAGAGAATTTGCTTTAAAAAGCAGGACTTTGAATTTGAGTAGTCAAAGTTCAAGTAGGCTCACAAAAGACAGCCCATAATGGTCCTTTATATGATTCTGCCAGATGAATGACCCCCTGAATGCTGCTTTAAAGGAGCTTAGTATATATACTCTTGTATGGCAATGTGAATGCTATGTAAACATCTGGGTTTGATTCCAATAGCTTTTATGAAACCCTGAAAGCTGATTTAAAGGAATAAATAATACTTGTATGACATTGAGAATGCATTTTAAGCTGCTTGATTTGATTCCAGAAGCTGTTAATGACTTTAAATGCTGCTTTAAGAGAACTTAAAATCTTGTATGACACTGTGAATGGTTTGTAAGACTCTTGGTTGATTCAAGAAGCTTTTAAGACACTCTGTATGCTACTGTACTTATAAGGATGTTAGAATGTATACTTATGACATTGTGAATGGTTTGTAAGACTCTTGGTTTGTTTCAAGAAGCTGCTGTGCAGGCTTGCCTTGTTGCTAGGTGATGATGAGACAAAATAGTTGGCTGAGGCCATCAGTAACTGTGTAGGCTTGCCATGTGCTAAGTGATGAAGAGATTAACAAATTGTTGAATGATGTCTCATTCTAGCCAAGCCCTATTCTATTTCCTCATAAGTGATTTCAGAGAGGTCACATCTCAGCAGCTAGTTTTTAGCTGTTTAATTCAATTTTAAATGTGCCACATATAGCGTGTAAATCCTTACAAACACTGTACATGTTAACGCCTTTCCTGGTTCTACTCTGGTGGCCATGGATCATGTGTTTCCAGAGAGCTTTCATATTTCCTGTAACCTATCAGGTACCAGCACACTTAGTGTAAACTGCACAGTATCTTAGATGCAGGATGTAGAGTTTTTATGTGTTTCTGTGCAACTACATTCAGTACCTGTATCATTACGTACCAAGTAATAAAAGGAAGAACAAAACCGTATTAAAATACGTTGCGCTGTGGTTACCTACACTATTTATTCACATCATTCCTATTAAATCTTCATAGGAAATGGTTTTGTTTGTGAAGCATAGGTGGGAAGGAAATGTGTTCTCTGGTTCTGCTTTCACCTTTTCACTTAAACCCATTTAGCTCTGTCGATAAACATGCTGTGATATCAGTGTTTGAGATCTTTGGGATATGAATGGGATCTGTAAATTGATATTGACAAATACTGTGGAAGGTAAATTTGTCATAAACAATGTGTGATCATTTCCTATTCAAGCAAAAAAAATATAAAACTCTTGAGATGTTGAGATGTTTGCCAGTCATTTGAAAATATCCTCTATGGGACACTCTTAAGGTTTCTTGGTTTCCTCAATTGCAATTATGTTATGAAATGTTAGGAATCAATCAACCTGCATAAACTTCCTCTAACAGCATATTAGCAAAGTCAAGCCTTTCCATGAATATATTAGTAATGTCTAACCAGAAAGGTATATGTCAAATGCCATTTAAGAATAATGCCTATACAGTTCATTCACCCGTTGAAAGATAGCATCTTGAAAACTCTGTAATACTCGATTCATGCTGCTAGGCCAATAAGACTGTAAATGTTTTGGAGACATGGTTACCCAATGATATAACTTCACATTTGTTTGTTCTAAAATTTTGGGTTTGTTTTAGAAAAGGGTTAAGTCAGCCTTTGTAACACCAATTTGGTGGTATTTTGTTTGTTGTTCTTACCAACTGGTGCTCTAGCACACTAAAATTCATGCAATGGCTCTATCTTTATCTTTCTCTTATAGTCAGTGTAAGTTGCAAATATGGCTGATATTTAGAATGAAAAAATATCGACAATTCATTTTGTTGATTTTTCAATCATACCTATTTTGGAGTGCAACAAGTAACCTTTAATGTACAAGATGTTATAATTCTTATATTTTTGTATATATTTTTCCTTTTTAAAGCTCAAACCAGCGATGCTGGTTTGAGCTATTATTATCCACCACCGTCTATCTATCTGACTGTCTGTCTTTCTATCTGTCTGTCTATCTGTCTGTATATCTGCTGTAGGGTTTTTCTTCTCTCTTTTCATATTCCATCTTACTATTTGCTCAAGATTTGACAGCAATGTATCTCTCTTTGTTCTCTTTCTCTTAAAGTTGGCTGAGATAAGGCTCTGTGTTGACTGCTATCTCTCATCAAACAACAAAGTAGGCAAAGACTGGTTCTGTCGGCCTTGCGTAAGTATACACACATGATCTTGGTGGCCCTTTCATTTGGTTGGACGTTCACATGGAGTTGCGATCGTTGGAAGAGTAATGTTGAATTAGAGTAAACTATTTTAGTCCTCATTAGCTGCAGGAATTGATTTGATCGGTTGCTTCCTTTTGAATTCAAAGGCTGCTTTGTTCTTGAGATTAAGTCAACCCATTGTTTTAAGTAATGAAAACATGTTTGAAGTATCTGGTAATTTTAGCTACAGAACATTATGTGCAATGCTTCTGCTAGCTCATGGTCTATCCCACATAGGCCTATCAAAGGCCTTTTAGAAACAGCCTTCAATGTTTAAATGTGTTTAACATCATATGTCCCTCTCTGCTTGTGTCCCCACAGGACCCAATCCATGAACTAGCTTGGGTGCACATGAAAGGATTTGGATATTGGCCGGCTAAAATCCTCTGCAGGAATGAAGGCAGAGTCGACGTCAGATTCTTCGGCAAGAGACATGAAAGGTCAGTTCATTCTTTCGGAACAGATTTGTCAGTGTTTGTCATGTACAATCATTTTTGGCAGAACTAATCAGAAAACCCCCTCTGCAATGTTGTATCATATGTTACTTTTCTTCAAATCCAATGCCTGTCGGCTTGCTGTGCTAAGTCGTGAGGAAGTAAGCAAACGATTGACTGATGCCATAAGTTACTGTGCCGGCTCGCTGTGCTAAGTCGTGATGAAGTAAGCAAACAGTTGACTGATGTCATCGGTTACTGTGCCGGCTTGCTGTGCTTATTCATGAGGAAGTAAGCAAACGATTGACTGATGCCATCAGTTACTGTACCGGCTCGCTGTGCTAAGTCGTGATGAAGTAGGCAAACGATTGACTGATATCATCGGTTACTGTGCTGGCTTGCTGTGCTAAGTTGTGATGAAGTAAGCAAACAGTTGACTGATGCCATCGGTTACTGTGTAGGCTTGCCATATGCTATGTCATGATGAAGTGAGCAAACAGTTGACTGGTGCCATAGGTTACTATGCAGGCTTGCCATTTGTTAAGTCATGATGAAGTAAGCAAACAGTTGACTGGTGCCATCAGTTACTGTGTAGGCTTGCCATATGCTATGTCATGATGAAGTGAGCAAACAGTTGACTGGTGCCATCGGTTACTGTGCCGACTCACTGTGCTAAGGCGTGATGAAGTAAGCAAACAGTTGACAGGTGCCATCAGTTACTGTGTAGGCTTGCCATATGCTATGTTATGATGAAGTGAGCAAACAGTTGACTGATGCCATCGGTTACTGTGCCGGCTCGCTGTGCTTAGTCATGATGGAGTAAGCAAACAGTTGACTGGTGCCATCGGTTACTGTGCAGGCTTGCCATGTGCTAAGTCATGATGAAGTAAGCAACGGTTGACTGATGCCATCGGTTAATGTGCCGGCTCGCTGTGCTAAGTCATGATGAAGTAAGCAAACGGTTGACTGATGCCATCAATTATTGTGCAGGCTTGCCATGTGCTAAGTCATGATCAGATCAAGAAACTGTGGACTGATGGCATCGGTAACTGTGTAGGCTTGCCATATGCTATGTCATGATGAAGTGAGCAAACAGTTGACTGGTGCCATCGGTTACTGTGCAGGCTTGCCATATGTTAAGTCATGATGAAGTAAGCAGTTGACTGGTGTTATCAGTTACTGTGTAGGCTTGCCATATGCTATGTCATGATGAAGTGAGCAAACAGTTGACTGGTGCCATCGGTTACTGTGCCGGCTCACTGTGCTAAGTCGTGATGAAGTAAGCAAACAGTTGACTGGTGCCATCAGTTACTGTGTAGGCTTGCCATATGCTATGTTATGATGAAGTGAGCAAACAGTTGACTGATGCCATCGGTTACTGTGCTGGCTCGCTGTGCTTAGTCATGATGGAGTAAGCAAACAGTTGACTGGTGCCATCGGTTACTGTGCAGGCTTGCCATGTGCTAAGTCATGATGAAGTAAGCAAACGGTTGACTGATGCCATCAATTATTGTGCAGGCTTGCCATGTGCTAAGTCATGATCAGATCAAGAAACTGTGGACTGATGGCATCGGTAACTGTGTAGACTTCTTGTGTGATACGTGACGATGAGATTAACAAATTGTTGACTGATGCCATCGGTTACTGTGCAGGCTTGCCATTTGATAGGTCATTATGAGGTAAAGAAACCGTGGACTGATGGCATCGGTTACTACATATACTTGTCGTGTGATAAGTGATCGGAATCTGTTATTAATTGTTATCGATCCCTTAGGGCTCTGGTACCAGAGGAAGATGTTAAGAACATCAGCACACCTGTGAAGGCTTTACGCACCAAACAGAGCAAGGGTTGGCAGAATGCATTTAAGGAGATGGAGGAGCACAAGAGGATGGTGGCAGAAGGCATCGGTCCTCTTAGAAATGAGGAAAAACCAGAGAAGGAAGAAGAGGTAGAAAAGAAACCAGAGAAACGGGGCATCAAGAGGAAGTCGGAGCAGAGCGAGGCAGAAAAATTTGTGAAGAAGTCTCACTCTGATGCTGGTCAGGTGAACAGCATCTCAACCAGTCAAGAATACAGCCGTTCGGATAACCATCCATCCAAAAAGGTAAGCACTGTCATATGTTAATCATATCTTTCAATATTTTAATTTTTGAAGTAAAAACTTTCTTTGGGGGGGGGGGGGAAATCGAAAATTAACCAAATGATCTGTTAATCGTAAATTGCTCAAAGCTTCCTGTCTTAAGTTGCACGTCTTTTGTAGGTGGTTGGTTAATCTGTGTCATTGAAAGTTCAATAAAATGCATTCTTTTATGGAATTGAAATATTTGACTAAGTAGAACCTTGCACTGCGTAGCTCTGTGTGCTGTATTAATGTACTGCTTGGTGCAACATTGTGTGACGTTGAGTAATCAGTAACCAGCTTTAAAGGAAATGTCCCAACTTTACCCCATCCTCAGATCTATGTACAGAGTATGTCTGCTAGTAAGTGGATGACTGGTTTTATTCCAGATACCATGCCTAGCTCCTAATGTCACATTCACACAGACAGTTTACATGTGGGTAGTTTACTAAAAGCAGCTTTTTGCAACTGTTTCACAATTCAATGTCTCAAACATATAAGACTGCAGTTTGTCAAACTGAGACATTCTTGTAGATATTTTCATCAAACGAGTGTTGACAATTGCTGTAATGTATGACTTGATATGGTTCCTGTATTATCTTCACTTCATGCACCATTCCATATCAATCACATGAAATGGCAAAGTAGGAGCTTACCCCAATGTTTCAACTTTTTAGTTCATTGGGTGAAATAAAGCTTGACCTGTGAAGCTGATGAACTAAATTATTTTGGGATGTTTAAAAATCTTCAATGTCATCATCTGCATAAATCGACTCAGAAAGATCCTTTTCGATTGTACCATCGCAATCCATACATGAATCAATCAATCAAGTTGAATTTGTTCTGCTTCATTGTTCCCAGTGATGTCACCTTTGATTGTTCAACCTAGAACTCCCATATTCCCAGTGGTATCACCCTTCAAAGTATTGGTGTGTTGGGTGAGGTATATTTAATATAAATTGTTGGGGGTGGCTGGGGTTGGCATTGGGAATGGAAAGTTTCACTCATTGTAGAGTTTCCTTCTATGAAGATGACAATTGGTTCTCATCAGTCCTCCATGGCAATAGCAATGAAGTTTGGTAAACTATGTGAGCAACACTATGGTAGAGGCAAAAGGCAGGAGGAGGGGTGGGGGTGGTTGAGAAGGGTTTTCAGTGGAGAGTTTCATTCTTGTATGAATGTACAATTCTTCCTCTTACCTTGTGGCATGACCCTGTTTTGATAGATTTTGTGAGATAGTGTGGGTTTATGTAAAATGTGCTGTCAGGACTGTCCTGTATGTAACATATAAATCACTACCAACATTCAAACTGACTGTAGTGTGTTCTTCAGGCTGTTTAACCCCATTGAAACCTGAAGGGAAAAGAAACAACCTTATCCCCTTTGACTGTTTCAAGCATGATCCATTCTGCCATTGATACCCAATCTGCACTGTCTCCAACACCCTTGCTTTATCATGACATATGCAAATGACAGACCTGTCTCGTTGTAAACTCTGGGCCTATCAAATCTGAGTGAAAGCAACATTGATGGTTTAATTCCAAAATACCCACAAGCTTTGTGAAGTTTTCTGTGCGATGGAAATGTAAAAAAAAAAAAACAACAGAAAAGACAGTTGTTTTTGGTATCATGAGGTATTTTATTCCATCTGACATGATTTTATTTGTGAGAAATTTTTGGAGGAAATGAGCTCTAAATGAATGAATGAATGGTATAGTCTAAACTACTTGCCTGGATTTTCCTTCAAGTTTTGACTCATTTTGCATGATTTTTTATCAGTGGAATACAGAAATACTTGTCATTTGAGATATAAACATAAACTATGCAGTTTTGCTGCATGACTCCTGAAGGTGACAGGAACCTCTATATCTCTACCATTTAGAGAGCAAGACACGTCATTGTTTCATATTGTACCCTTGATGTCACCCCTATCGACCTTATCCATTTATATATCCACCCTCCATCCCCCCCCCCCCACTCCCACACCCTTAACCCCAAATTGTGCAAGTATATGTGTTGGCTGCAATTATAACTGAGTCGTACGTCTCTCATCCTAAACTTGCAGTGTTCAGTGTTTGTTACACGCCTGCCTATTTCTGTGGTAAGTCCTCTTATACATGTGTGACCACCTGGGTTTTTAGTTGCTCTCCTTTTGTGTAGATGTTTTGTTTTCCTTTTGCAGTTGTAAAAAAATTTTAAAAACTTCCAAAATGAATCTTTAAATCTGACAAACAGGCTCACAGACTTGGTTGTTTATTCTGCAAAAGCTTTACAGGGTATCACGTGGTTGCTAACTACTGTAGCACAATTATTCATGAGTTAGTTGCCAAAATGTAAAATAGTCAACTTAATATAGAGAAGACCCAACTTCTCATTTTGCACACTATAATAACCTCTCTGTGAATTGTACATGATTGCCAAAGAGAAAAATGAATAAAAAAACCATATGAATCTTCTTTAATAATCAACCATTGATTTGTTTAAATACTAATTTTATACCACTTTATTTGGCTAGGATCAATTTTTCTTTGCTATTGCCATTTCTTTCCTGAGCAGTGAAGCTCCCTGTGTGACATCCTTCCTCATTCCCTGCGTGATTATTCTTTGCCGTTGACTTTCTGAATTTCTATGACAATGTCAAAATACAAGATTGTTAATAGATGTCCTACTGTAGTACGCAAAATCAGCGTTGGTCATGGCACTCGAAACTGCTGAATTGCCCACAGTCAATGCAGAGGTGATTTAGATTCTTTGTCGAGACGATTAATTTTGATTTGATTTTATAAAAAAGGGCAGATTTTTGGGTCACTGTTGATTTTTGTTTGTTTTGCTGTTTGTGCAGTAAAATTCCAGTCTATTACATGGACTATTTCAAATAATGAAGTTAAAATCAATGTTATTTGGAATGTTTCAAAATTTTGCAGTTTTCATATGGTTGATTCTACTATGGGGAAGTGTCCAGGCAGTGAAATGTTTTAGAATGGATTGAAATAATAACTAAGTCAGTTAACTTAATTTATTGAGACTTATTGTGAAAGACTAGGTTGATTCAACATGCAGAACCAAATTATGAGAGTGGGGTACTAGTACTATTCTGTACAGAATTGTGTAGTTTAAGTACATATGTTAGTGGGATGCAGCCAAAAATATTTGATGAGTCATTAAAGTCACATGGATGGATTAAATGTGTGCTAAAAACACTTTCTAAAAGAGCACCAAGCAATTGTCAACGTTTGAAATTGTCGTCTTCCATATTGTCTGTAATAAGTTTTGTGACATTGTAATATTTTCAAGGTTATCTGAGGAAGGAAACACCCATGAAAGCTACATGGTTTAAGTGATTTCTCTCATAAGGGAAGAATTATTTGGATGGAGACTTTGAAAATTAATCACTGGACAGTATGATTTGGAAAGTTAATATGTGGCCTTCAGTTTTATGGATAGTATCATCACTGGGGAAATGTTGGAATTGACACAAAAGTAACGTTTGTTTATGAGTTGCATGCATGTTATCGTTGCTATGGCACAACAATCTACCACAAATGTATTCATTGCTGCTCTTGCACCTAAATTCAAGATTTTTTGGTCATAGAATTAGTCAATTTTGCTTCTTTTTTTCTTCCTCATTGAAAGGTTGGGAGCTCTGTGTATTGTGTAGCCTGCATGATCCTGGCATTGCATATTATTGTTTTGTTTTTTCAATATTTTTATTATTTACATTGGGTTGCATGTTTGCATCTATTTGGGAGTAACCTCTCTTTATATCAGGGCATATTGTCTTTGAAACAAAGAATTATTCAGAGGTAGAAGAATTGTCTAAAGATATTCCAGGTATGACAGATTATCTACTCTTAAAAAGTTAATCCCCCAGAATGTATTAATTTACATCTCATGTGGCAATACCTGATAATATACACATGTGTTGGTATTTCATTACCAGTGTGCTGTTTCTACCAAACACATATTTTTAATTAATCATAGTTACAAACCAAACTGGCTGGGTTTTCTTCTTTTATCTTCCAGCCTACAAAATTAAACTGTCAACAAATATGTTGAAGGCATTATGTTTTAATACCTGTAGGTATTTGGTTCTTTCCATCTGTCACCAAGTCTTAATAAGTGTTTTTCTTTTCATTTGAAAATTTCCTGAAACGTGTCCAGACATTCACCATGAGTCACTGTATTACCTCTACGGGGGGGCAAAAACCTAACAAACAGCTCTTTGAGTTTACACTGTGCTTCTGAAATTTGACTCATAGTTGTAGTACAAAACTGTATTGTAAAATACAAACTTCTTATTGCAGGTGTCAAAATTGGAAAAGTTACTGCTGCTAAACCGGTGATAAATATTTTAACATTCTGTCCAAAAACAAAGATCTATTGTTAGCTTTTAGAATTAGGTTTAATATTAATGACTTATGTTTGTTTGATGACAATCAAACACAATCTAGATTTGATCTGACAATGGGTAAATTATTATTAAATTATCTGTGATATGTTACATATCCTCAAGCTTGGATTGGTATGAAAGCCACCAACATTTTTAATCTTCTCATAAATGAGTTAAAGCAAGAAAATGATAAAACCAAAAAACTCAATCCTCTTCTATCTGTGGTCTTTGGTTCAAAACTCAGTATGCTCTTAACAATTTACCTACAGTAGCAGTGCAGCCTTTATCCTATTCACCTTCTTTTTATATTATTTTTACTATTAATCAAGCTAGCGGTGTGTATCTTGTCCTTTCACAATCAGGGAAGTTCAGTTTTGTTAGTGTAGTGTAGCATGTAGCATCCTCAGACTATTTGTGAGTTTCGAATCATGTGACTAGTTTCGAATCTACAAGAGTATCATCGATGAGTGAAGTGCTTCATATTCACAGGGATTAGGTTTTTTTTTTTTGGGTGAATCTTTCATTACTAACAGATTGTGAACTCTAAACTTCAACTTATGCTGTACAAAATGTATATATGTATGTATGTATGTATTATACACACACACACAGCCTTGCATCTTGCTCACATGCTCATAGACACTGGCAATAATATCTTCTTCTTCTTCTTGATGATAATGCAAAGACAAATTTGATGAAAATTCTATACTCTACCTAAAACTTTCCTTCGTGCCTTACTTTAAAAGATATTTTTCACATTTCGTCGATAGAGATTTTACATATTGCCATGACAACAGAAAAACAAATGTTCATGTGTAGATGAGTAGATGGAGGAAAATATGAAGATTTGCGGAGATTTCATCACCTGAAATCAGTCAAGATTATTTGGCTATGGTTTTCATGATGAATCTTCATTTCTTGTGTACTTTTTTATTGTGAATACTTTATTTATAGCAGCAGCAATGCATGTGAAGATTATTTTGGTAATGTTTGACACCACATCGACACTAAAGTCGATAATATGCAGCTGGGTTGACTTCACTAGTCAAGAAATAATACTTTACACAGACTTATGCCTGGGTGATGAAGCGTTCAAATCCATTGTAACGTTTATTTACTCAATGACTAATTTTGAATATTTGAAAACATCTAACAAGATGTGTTAGTTTTGATTAATTGTGTTCATAATTGGACCAACACTTTGTAAGTTTGATAAAATTTTAGGATACTAAGTTAATTAAGCCAAATTCTTGATGATGAACTTATTTACTTATATATAGTATACATACATATATATGTGTATATATATATATATATGTGTATATATATACATATATATATCTGTGTATGTAAATATTGAAAACTGTTAGGGCCATGATGAGCAGTATCTAATATAAACAAAGTTAAGTGATTTATATTGCTATGGAAACAGAATGCTCTTCATGTTATTCCTTCAATGAACAGAGTAAGAAGAAGGCAAGCAAGGAAGCCCCTGCACCCGATACGGACCAAAGTCAAGAATCGCCAATCTCTCAGGACTCGGACGTAAACCCCGGGGATGAAGAACCAGAGAGGAAAGAGCCCAAAGAGTTGCCCAAGAAACCGCATCCGGAGAAACATAAACATCATAAGAGTAGTAGCGGAAGTGGAAGCAGTCACAAGGAAGAGAGAGGCGAAGGGAAAGAGAAGACCAGGAAACGAAAGAACAGCCATTCAGACGAGGACGACTTAGAGGCAAAGTATCGAAAGAAGTTGGCCGACTATAAAGCGCACCAGGAGAAGGAGATTCAGAGCAGAGTAGAGGCGGCAGTGGCCGAAGCTGTCAGCACGGTAAGATCAGTCGCTGTGAAGCAGCTGGTTGTGTTATGAATATTATATGATAGGAAGGACCTAGCAACCTTATTGCAGTAGCATGCACTAGATCCACTACTCACTTTACATGCAGTGAGGCAGTGGCCGAAGCTGTCAGCTTGGTAAGATCAGTCGCTGTGAAGCAGCTGGTTGTGTTATGAATATTATATGATAGGAAGGACCTAGCAACCTTATTGCAGTAGCATGCACTAGATGCACTACTCACTTTACATGCAGTGAGGCAGTGGCCGAAGCTGTCAGCTTGGTAAGATCAGCGGCTGTGAAGCAGCTGGTTGTGTTATGAATATTATATGATAGGAAGGACCAAGCAACTTCAATGCAGTAGCATGCACTAGATGCACTACTCACTTTACATGCAGTGGGGGATCCAGGATTTCATGCAGGACGGCGGGCCAGGGAGACAACAAATATCGGTAGATGCTTACAAAAATTGGCAGTGCAAAAGAAAATATCTAAGTTTGCAATCTTAAAGTATCATTACTCTAATGACTTGACTGAGGACTTCAACATCAAACTTTCTAGCACGAACATTACCCCCAGAAAAGAGTCTGTTTTCCTAGTAGTTAGCCTTGACAGTAAACTTAATTTTAAGAAACACATTAATATTACAACCGGGAGGTCCTTGAGGATCGTAAATACACTTAAAAGTCTGAGTAATTTTAATTGTCTCCCTCCGCACTTCCCTTCGTAGGTTTTAAAGCTTCCATTCTGTGAATATTGCTTGTCTTCTTTACCTTTACCGTTGTATAATATTTTAAAGTCTGTTTGTACATATCTTCATCAACTTTAGGCTCAAAAGAAGTGGGAAACAGAACAGTCGGAGACAGAAGCAGAGAGTGTGGCCCAGAACGAGGAATCTATAACGGAGGCCAGGAAAGAAGAAAGAGAAAAATTGGTGGAAGAACACACCAAGGAGATGAACCAACTGAAAGAGAAACACAAAGAAGACATATCTCAAACCAAGAAGAGACAGTGGGTATGTTACATACAGTATAAAGAAGTTGACCTGTTGACACAGGTGGTAAATGGTTTACAATGTGGTATGACTATATGTAGAGAGGTCCTTAAGGTGCAGTGTTGTCGTGGTTACCATAGGCTATATGTAGAAAGGGTCCTTAAGTTGCAGTGTTGTCGTGGTTACCATAGGCTATATGTAGAAAGGGTCCTTAAGTTGCAGTGTTGTCGTGGTTACCATAGGCTATATGTAGAAAGGGTCCTTAAGTTGCAGTGTTGTCGTGGTTACCATAGGCTATATGTAGAAAGGGTTCTTAACTTGCAGTGTTGTCGTGGTTACCATAGGCGTACATGCAAAAACCAAGAGGAGACATTGGCTAGGTCACATGTCGACCAGACTTTATAATGTTATTGTCACCTTAGTAACCGTTGAATTACCTTGAACCCAAAGAGGAGACATTGGCTAGGTCACATGTCGACCAGAGTTTAATGTTATTGTACCTTAGTAACCGTTGAATTACCTTGAACCCAAAGAGGAGACATTGGGTAGGTTACACGTCAAACTATACTTTACGTTCAGTGTTACCATAGTTACCATTGAAAAATATCTAAAGCCAAGAAGAGACATTTGGGTAAAGTCTCATGTAGAGAAGAAGTTGACCGCCCTCATTGTCATCGTTGTTCGTAACCACAGTTTTCTCTATCGAATCTTCTTCTTTCAACAGTGTATCAACTGCGAGCAAGAAGCCATGTATCATTGCTGCTGGAACACGTCCTACTGCAGTATTTCATGCCAACAGATACACTGGCACAAAGAACACAAACGGCTCTGTAGGAGGCGGCGATAAGAAGATGCATAGCGTGTTAATACATTGGAACATCATCGAGATGAGCTCGGTCTCCTCCTCCGAAGACCTCCAGTCAAACTATAAGGGGAACGATTGACTGCACCGTTGCATTGCTTTAGTCTTTTTGTTTATTGGTAAAGGTGTGTGAGAAATAGCTAGTACAGTACTTTAGAAAGTGTGTTGACACCATGTTACCAGAGTCAGATTAGTGATCTTTGGATGAAAGGGAGGGGGGTTGAGAGAGGGAGACATTTCCTTTTGCTCTTCGAAGAAAATAGCCCATTTGTAATTCTGTCGGTAAATTATAGCTGCAATGACCTGCCAGTACACAATAAAGTTTACGTCCTCCTACCAACCCCCCTTCAATGCATCCTACAACCCCACCCCCTCCCCCTGCCCAGACAACAGAATTCCAAGTTATGCTCTGCTTCTGGTAAACTGGGCAGTGTAGTAGTGGTAAAGAAATATATATCTATATATATATATATATGTTTCCATGGCAGCCATGCGCATATGGATAATTCAGTTACACATGTGGACGCACCAGTTATACATGTGTGTATGTGTGTCCACGCACCACAGTTCTACGTCAAGAGCTGTAAACCAGAGGGATCTTTTCATGAATTATGTGACCTTTGCAAAATATTTTCATTGTTACAGTTTTAATTCTTTACAATTTGAAAATTTTTAACATTTTGATTTGATTTTGTTGTACAATCTTAATTCCAAGGTTATGTATATGTTGGAGCAAAGACAATAGTAATTGAAAATACTGCATCAATGGAATTAATAGTTGTGTATACCTTAGCAATTGATGAAAACCTGACAAAATTAGATATTTCAGTCGGTCTAGTCATTAGTTGGAGAATAGGAATAGTTACCGTGTCAAGGTATTGGGTTGTTGAAGCTTCTAAACTTGTCTGCTATCTTTGTTGATGAAAAAGGATACCGGTTGAAAGTCAGGTATTAAGGAAAGGGGTCACAACAATCAGCCCCAATGAACAGCTTGATGGTTAATTGAGGCCTATCACAAGTTCTTTGAAGCCCAAAATTTTTCTTTTAATATTTGCTTACTGTTTTGGTGTTATTTTGCTGTTTATGATTTGTTTACATTATTATTAGTTCATGGTTAACATTATTCAGGGGAAGAGTGCATTTATTGAAACTGTGTTAGCCACGAACACAGGTGATTATGAAACTTGAGAGATTTAGTTAGCCTTGTTTCAGCCCCCCCCCCCCCCTCCCTCCCTTTGCATTACTGAAATGGTCTTGTTATATTTTAAACTATCCTTTATTAGTTACAATTTTCAGATGTGGTATTCTTGTTTGTGTGAGTGGAAGCTTGCAAGCATGGTACATTCAGCTAACCCCTTAAATGGGATCTTAGTGCTGTGAGTAACCGGTCATCATAAACTTTTGAACCAATTCCTGTCGCAGAGAAAGATGTAGAAATTTTGAGACAGAAATCATTGTCACTCTGTTATCTATGGACAATTGATCCTGGTTAAGTCTGGTTGACAAGTTTAACATGCTGCTGTAATTTGAAGCCACTGGACATGTTATAATACAAATATCTTTACACAAGGCTGTACTTAGTATACCTTCAGCCCAGAGTTTTAAATAATATGCAAATTAACATACACCAAGATAAATTTGCTTACAAATAATGTGTTGTACTTCCAGGTGAAGCAGTGGTATCTGCTTTTTTAATTGAAGAATTTTTTGAGGTTGTTTAAACATAGTTTTAGTGGCATGAATGCTTACTGGATAACTGGACAGGAAAACTTACAATGGAATGGAGACCTGTCTTTTTTCAACTTTGAATTACCAACATGAATAGATGCTTTAGAGGTTGGGGTTGGTGATCGCAGTCAGTTATTCCTGTGATTCAATTGCCACCTCCCATAGTGGTATCAGTAATCATGATTTAGGGCTAGCCTAAAGTCACTTGTTTGTAAATAAATTTATGTAAATATTCTTTATGTGTACATTTTGAGAATTGTTTAGATCAGACAACCAGCTAGTGGAAATAAAATATTAAAAATCATAAAGTGTTTAAGAAAATCTCAGGTTACTTGCATCATAGAATTTTGATGTGTTTGATTTTTCTATTGCATAGTTGTAGGGTATAATCTTTGTATTATATGGTAGTTGCTCACCTGGCAGATGTAGATTTGCATATTCACGATGGATGTGATGAATATTCATGATGTTGATTATTCAAACAAAGTTCTGAACAGTCTGTAGATTGATATAATGGATTATTTCTTCACTAGGGTCACTGTTCAAGTCTTCTGTTTTGTTTTTCTTAGGGTAGTGTACAAACCTTTTATAACTTCCCATAAGGTCAGATGTGAAATTATAAAATATACATATTGGCATTTGGAGTTACTACTTCTTGCCCCATCCCCACCCCCATCCCTTCCTTATTGTCACCATATTTTACATTTAGTAATGAGAGATTGGGATCTTTTCTGTTAGGTATTTCACTTGCAAACTAAAACAAAAGATTTTCCTACTCCTTTGCACTAAGTTAACCCTTGCTGCAATTGTTTAACGTTATTAGGGTGTGGTACCTAAGACTGTCAGCCTGTGAACAACAAACTTGGTGACATATTTGGAATGGATGGTAAATTTGTATCTTCGACATAGATGTATGAGGTACGCTACCTTCGGCATTTTCTGAGAAGGTCATGTGATCATATTATGATTAACGGATGCTAATTGTTAACTATTTTAGATGAGTATTCTTTTGAAGTTGATCAGTTATGTGGGTTAGAATGCAACCTGCTTCAGATATCTATAATCTGATCTTATGAGATGCAAAGAGAAAAGATGATTTTAAAAGCATGATGAAAGTGTTTGTTGAGGGCATGGGTGGGGGAGTGAGTAGATATATGGTGTACTGTTATGAGATCATTGCCAGAGAGAATCAGTATACATTATTTGATGTAAATATTTATACTTTTGCTATCTAGTAGGTTACATGGGCAAAGTAAGAAAGTAAAAAAAAAAAATTTTTTTAAATGCAATTGAAAAAGTTTGTTTGTAGCTGAAAATTATCAATCTTAAAACCTTGAAAAAGGTTTCAGTTTTGAAGGACGAGGTGTTGGAAATTCTGGTGAAGTTTTTATGTGATATTATTCCTTATGTCGAGGCAGTATCGTAGTGGTCAGTCGTTGTACAGAACCAAGAGTATTGGGAAAGCGTTAATGGTTGAATGAAAGAAAGCAGGGAATGGAAGGAGGAAAGAATATAAATACTTAGATTTTATTATCATAGGGGATAAAAATCATGGAGGTTGATAGACAGGTAAACCTTTTATTATTATTCTCTTTTCTTTTCAATTTTATGTTGGTTTTGGTTTGTTTAGCCCCCACCTATAAAGGTCCTCCCTACCCCACTTCTGCTCCCTATTAGTAGTTTGAAATGTTCCAAATTATTTCCCATCCTGGACACATCCGTGTATGAGTGTATGATATAATCATGGACCAGTATGTAGCTTGCCTACATCAAGAATGTCAGTATATACTAGCAGTGATCACTGCATACTACCTGTTCCCTGCCAATGTAAACTAATGGAAGAGCATGGTTGTGTTTCATATGAATTCTATTGAAAAATCTTTGGTATTCTCTTACATAGGGTAATTTTAATATTCTTTTTGAGTCTTACAGTAATTCAGTTGTTCTGTTTATTTTCAGTTGTTCTCCTAATTCACACAAACGTTTCCACAACTGAGCACGACTTGATCTCCAATCTAGCATGATAAATCTTCGCTTTGTAACCTGTACAGTTCAATATTTTCTTTTTGGCCAAATACTTTAATGTGTTCAGTTTAACATTCTCGATACTTTTCATCCCATCTAGCAAGTTTCTTTAGTTTTCCCAGTTTGCCTATTAAAAGCCAGTCATTTTGGAAACATGGAAATTTCCCGCTTGTATTTTTTCGGTGAGAATGTTGCCAATACCTGTGTACTAAATAGTTTGCAGATACTGTGGTATTCTCCAGCTCAAATAACCTGCGCAAAATTTAACTTGTACTGTTGTATCTAATTAACTCAATTTTTAATTTACTGCTGAGATTTGCTGAATGATGATGCTAGTACAAGAAAATAGAAGAACAATGCCATTAGACAATAGCCTTTATAGAGCGGTTGCACATCAACCATTCTGTTCCTCCCCCACACCTTCTGATGAAAATGATAGTAGCAGTAAAATAATGACAAACAATACTTGAATATGATAACCATCATACCAAAAGAAAACAATGATGACATTGCTAAGGCTAAGAAGTCTCCTGCTAAGATTTCAAATAACCATGAATTAGGCAGGGAAAGCTATTTCTCCTAATGTACGATCATTTCTGCATTGCTTCGGCTTGTAGGGAAACACATGAATTCATTTGAGACAGACCATTTAAATATATTTGTCAGTGTAGGTGGCAATTCAATACCATTCTTTGCTTCTTGAAGATGATACGTTAATACCAAAGCCTCTATTAAAGCAGTTGGGAGCAAATAGACACCCACTGTCAGCAGATGTGCCAATCCCCCTACCTTACCCCCACCTCTACCCCTGCTCAGAAGCACCACACAAGTAGGTAGGAACATTCTAAGACACTATATATACTTCCAGTATGCCATGATGGCATTCATGCAGTCTTTTATAGATGCTCTGTCTTCGAGAGTAGGATACTGAACAGGAAAATTGTCAGTATCAGTCAACATGTCCTTCCATAAATCCACTGTATTTTGTGAGCTGTATTTTGTTAGTTTGTTGCGGATTAAATTTCTGTTACAAGTCACATGACAATGTTTGTTTATTCGCTGACTATTCAAAGGTAGTTTCACTCGATGAAGAGGAAATGTCAATTGTCTAAAACATCTGATCTGCTTGTTGCATATGATTAGTAATAACATGAAGGGGAAACAAAGGTGTCTGTCTGAGCAACAAATATTAATAATCCAATGGAATCAGGAAATATTTGTTGAGTAATAATTTCTTTGGTGAACAAACCTCCAAGAGAGAGCCTCAACTGCAATCTTCATTTATGTAATAGTCGGTCAAGCTGGTAAAAACAATCATGCCATCTGCTTTACAGTAGGTTGCAGTCCTTTCTTCATTAAAAGGTACGAAACATTGAGAAAATCAATTGACTGGAGGATCAAATTTGAAAAACTAAAGCTATTGTTTATTGTCATCCTTTATTAATTAAGTTACTGCTTCATTACTGCCACCAGATATGTCTAAATACAAGAACAAGAAAATGGTCACTCATTGTAAAGATGATTTTACTTAAAACTTGATACCATCTTCAGAGTCAATTCTCCTTAAACTGAGATATGGATTTTTTTTTTTGCAATTTGAGAATTTTTAAATATCGGGAATATTTCGGCGGGTCACGGTGTCTCTAAAGCTTTAAGTTTTAACTTTTGCTTACACTTGGTGGCAGTGTTGTGTGGGCCTAGTGAGAGGTTTGATGATTAAATTGCTACGATGCAAGACGGTATTGTTTACATAATTATCCTGTTTGATCATCTCTTTACCATTCACTCTGTAAATATTGTACTAAAAAGGAAAACAAAGAATCATCTATTTTTTGCCTTCTACATGTTTCTTTCTTTTCTGGTGTATAACTATGAGGCAGGTACAAAATACATTGTGAGTCAAAAGTAGTTCTGTGTTTGTAGTTTGTTCAAATAAGATGAAAATTAACAAGAAACCTGGAAAAAGATCAACTAACATACTCGTATACTATATATATACACCAGGAAGTCCACATAAGTGTGCAAACACGAAACTGTTCAGTAGATAATAATTTCCTTCTGAAAGCATACACAGTGGTAATGGACACAGTATGATACCACCACAAGGGTTCATTAATTGTTAGACAGATCAACACATTTACCAAAGATATCCATATTCCCAATTCTGGTAGTGAATACAACATGTGAAAAGGGTGTCCAACTTATAACAACTATCCATGATAATGTAATACTTGTTAAACTACCAAATGTGTCCAATTGTGCAGCTTGCCAAAAGAACTGAAAGTATCACCCTTGACCAGAACAGATTGGTCACCTTTGATAATAAGATGGTATCTACTGCCATCCAGACGAATATTCATAACTTTGCAGCATTTTGAGGATAGTTAAAAAGCTGCTTCAATCCTTGCAGTGCCTCTTAAGAGGCTACCATTACAAGGTCCATTGAGCCAGCATGATATGGTTTGTTGGTACTCCACTCCTTACTGACATTCAGCTGGTCCACCTCATAAAATGTTCCTCTAGTTGACCTTTGACCTGGGTCATCTCTTCTTTTTCCTTGGTGACTGCCTTTTCCTCTTCGGTGAAAGCAATGCTTTCTTTTGATCACCAGCTGAAAGTTAGAAGTCATGATTTGAATTAGATTATATTGTAGGCTGTCTTTAATAGGTACATATAGAATGGATTATTACTTGTCATAAATCATGATTCACCCAATAGAGACGTATTTAAACACAAAAACATACTTTTTATTAATTGCGATGCATATCTGTCCCAACCACTGAAAATTGAAGGTACTTGAAAACCTTAAACATTAAATTGTCAATTTGTTAAATTCTTACCTTGTCCAATCTTACGTTTCCTGGTTTTCTTTACTTTGGCAGCTTTACTTTTTGGCATTTCCTCTGCTTCTATTTCTGGCAGCTTGTTCTGACTTTCAGCAGGAAGATCTTTAGGCTCTTGCTCTGTAATACAAAATTAAATGTTAAAAGACTTGTGAGATGCATTGTGAAATAGTATGATGTACTAATTGTAATTTTAGGGGAGGGGGTTCCAGGGATGGCTTAACTCCTTAACCGTTCCCCCTCCCCCTCTCTCTCTCTTTCTTTGGACTAACCAGAAAACAAACCATTTAGCCGATAAATGTTAAGAGGTTTGCCTACTTATTTGGCTTAATACAAACAGCATTTCTAGGATTGTGATTCTCCATTAAAGGCATTGAAGACTCGCCCCAAACCGCGTGCGGCCATCTGAAAAAGTTAACTTTTCTGTGGCTTGCAAGTGCCATTTTGTTTGTGTCGCTACAAAATGCAGACAGTAATGAAACGTGATACCTTGTTATCTTTAGCTTGACCTTAGATGTCCATCGCTGTATCGTTTATACACTGTGCTGTGGGTATTGACCGCAGCTGTATGTACTGACTGTACACTAGTGTCTAATTACCAACGGTAGCAAGCTGTGTGTGTATTTTCTGGGATCGATGGTCTTGTCTAACACTTCTGTTACACCTCTTTCAAAACTAGGTCAGATTACCGGCATTAGATGTTTCTTTTTGCGCGAGTCTTCATACCCTTTAAATATCAAGATGCTGAATAGTGTTAAATTAGGAGAAACTGAGAGTGGAACCATATGTCTATTGAAGTTTGAGAATAGCTGACCATTATTTAATGTTAATTCTAGCATATTTTAGAGCAATACTGATGACATTTAACCCTTCCTGATAACCTTAAGGACACCTAAGGACTTGTATTAAACCAAGATGTGCATAGAAGGAGTTCTGTATCTGAAGGAGAGGAAAATACAACCATAGTACTACTGTGGAACCATCTTTAGTGATCTACAAGACATCCATTTAGTGTCAGGTCAGCCATAGTTGACCAACTTTATAGCATTGTGTAATATGTGACTTCAGTTGTAATGATCTCACATACTGACTAAGGGTACAAACATATGACATGTGAGTCATTAGTAGCTGACAAAACATAACCCAATAGCAGCAGCTTTGTGAGAGAAACAACACTTCAAGCTTAAAGATGCATAACCCGAATGCAAAAATGCATTGTGGTTTAGATGATGTAACATGAGCAGTTTTCTTCATGAATCTGACGTAATGTATAGTGAGGGTGTACATGTTTACAAGGGCTTCACGATTTGACCTCTGATGGCCCAAATATCCTCCACCAAAACAATAGGCTTCTTTTACTCAATGTGGTACTTCTACACACTAAATTAGAGGTCGGCCCAAGCTTCCAGTATTGAGATATCGTGAGTACAAGGTTTTCACAATTTGACCCATGGTGACTCCAAATGCCCTCCTTCAAAAACAAGAGACTTTTTGTACTCAATGTGGTACTTCTACACATCAAATATGAAGTCTGCCCATGCTTCCCATCTTGAGATATCATGTTTACAAGGTTTTCACAATTTGACCCTGGTGACCCCAAATAACCTTTGAACTCCACCAAAAATAATAGGCTTCATCGACTTAATGTGGTACTTCTACACATCAAAAATTAAATTGGTCTGACCTTCCTTCTTGAGATATCGTGTTAACAAGGTTTTCACAATTTGACCCCTGGTGACCCCAAATGACCTTTGACCTCCACAAAAAACAATAGGCTTCTTGTACTCAATGTGGTACTTCTACACACTGAATATGAAAATGGTCTGACCTTCCCTTCTTGAGATATTGTGTTTACAAGCTGGGCGTCACAAACGCACACACACACACACGCATGCACAAACGCATACGCCATCATGAATGCAAAGGTTACGATTATCATCCAAACCAAAAACTCCACATTTGAGCCCCATACCTCTAATCAAACGTTTAGTGAGTTTGTACTTTGTACTCGTATTCTAGCACATTTACCTGTACTCATCATTGTGGATTTGTACTCCTAATGGTACTTGGGGTATCTTGGAAATCTAGTACAGATACCAGTGCATGCTTAGATCCTTCTACTGGTACTCACACCAAGGGGAACTCTACTCAAACTCATGATTAGATCCTAGTATTGGTTCTCATACCAAGGGGAACTTTACTTGTACTAGTACTGTTGAACTCATACCGCAAGTCTACTCCAAACCTGCTACTGCAACAGTCGTGCCCATAAATGGACCAAACTTCACAAAGATGTGGACTCCTACAAATACATACCATCGTCCTCAGACTCTGATATGTTGTACTTCTGTAAAACCGGCATTAGTTTGTCAACGAGAGGTCTGCTATCTGGATCCACTGGGACTTTGGCTCTACGACGACCACTGGTTCCTGAAACCGTGCTTTTACTTCTTGAAGAGGATGGATTCTCTCCATCGTCTGCAGATGAGGGCTGGGAGGCGGCTTGTTCCTCTGGCTGGTGAATGCAAGGATAGAAAAGATTTACTTCCTCACATAAGTCATGAATTATACTTCTTAATTGTGACTCAGTGGGGTCCCACAAAACCAGACCTTGACCACAGGTTACCGGCTGTTCCAATGGATCGACTTGCAGCTCATGAAGGAAACCTAGCCACCATGTCAATTGGTCTACCATAACGGTCAAACTACTGTCTACCAATGCTCTCCTCAAATGACCTGACCCAATGGTTAACAAGAACGTTGTGACCAATTGGCTAAGGCGTCAGACTTGTGATCCAAGGATTGCTGGTTCGATTCCTGCTTAGTTCATTACGTTGTGTCCTTGGGCAAGATGCTTAATCTCACTTGCCTCTCTCCACCCAGGGGTTAAATGGGTACCTGTGAGGTAACTTGTCATTGGGCGGCGGGATATAACTGCAGCTGCTTGGATGAATTGTGTCTGTGACAGATTATCATTTTCGCAGGGGTAATAACCGTAATACAACGTCTGTAAAGCGCTTTGAGACCTATCACTGGTATAAAGCACTTTATAAAAATCAAATATTATTATTAATATTATTATAAAAGGCATATATACTTTTAGTTTTGAATATTACTGCTTTTCAATATGATATTTGTTCAAGGTCAGTTGAGTTGTACAAGTTTTGTAACACTTTTACTTTTCTTGACCTCAAATGACCTTTTTACTGTTCTAAAAGCAACAGGCATCCAGAACTGTGGGACATCCACCTAAAAAACGTCAACTTACATCAACCATAAAAGAGAAGGACTTGGCTTTCAGCTGAGCCAGACGTTCACTTCGACTGCTCCGTTTGCTGCTGTTACCATTCTTGTCTTCTTCACCATCGATATCTTGAAACCTGAAAGATTGGAAATGACAAGATTCTCTTTATATATACCAAGTCACTTAAATTTGGGAAGATTAAAGTCATGGGGGAGGAGAGGTAAAGGAAATTGCAAACAGGTATTTGAATGATTTTAGCAAAATTTCAGGAACAACTTTAGGGCTTTCAGAATTTCGCTGCCCTTTTAACCACCACTCCCCTGCCCCAAGGGTAAGAAAGCAAGACAAAAACCAATACCAAAAAGTTAATCCCTGAACTCCATTGCAACAACACTATCTCCTATTACAACATATTGCTTGTGTGTGTAACATATACAGAACGTTCTATCTAGTTTAACCTTGTTTTGACAAAGGTCAATTGCAAATGTAGAAATACTTTGTGGGTGTTAGGTGCAGTTTTATTAACATATCATAGCAACAACAGAGGACAATAAAATAAACATAATAAAATGTACAGTATCTATGCATAAAATATAGCTTAAATACTGACTATTCACAATAATTTGCACTTTTTTTATGGAAAAAAATGGGAGGTAATACTGGTAAATCCGATGTTTTTCATTTTTACAATTTAATAATAAACTAAAGTATTATTGATAGCTTGACTATGAAATAGCCACACAAAAGTATTGTTAGGACTAAGCCGTTCGGTAAAGCAAAAGTAATGGCTGATTAGGTCGAAACATCTGTAGATATGACATCCTTCCTGTTCACCTAATCACATGGCATTGAGGAGATGTGCTGATATACTCATAAAAATACATTTATTGCCTGAATTACTGTACCTCTGAGCAATCACCTCCGCCATTGAACTGGTCACATGATTCAAGTTCTCAGATATTCCTAACTGGCTCTTCAACAGCTGATACTTGTGATGTGTTTCATGTAGTTTCTGATAAAAGATAAAACAAATAAAATATGGGAATAAAATAGTGAATACAATAGTGGAATTAAATACTGAAATAAACTACTGGAATAAAATACTGAAATAAAATCCTTGAATTATTAAAAAAAAATTCATCTCATTTCTTCAAGAGTAGTATGCGTTACACATTTCTATTTACAATTTTGATAACTACACTTGTTATGTCAGCTCAATGTGACAAAGGAATTATAAACATCATGCGAAAAATGTTATGCGAAGTTAGTATTTTTCCCTCTCTTCTTTTAAGTTTATATATATCCATATATAAATAGATGTACACATACATAAGTACATAGATATGCACACAAAAGTACATTCACACTTACAGATATACTGTAGGCCTATACACATACATACATGAATGCACAAATATTTTACTATACATACACTGTGAGCAACAAACAAAGACACATAGAAATAGCAGAGAATGTCTAAACAATAATAATATGAAATCCCAAGCAAAATACAGAAAATATTTAGGTAGACGACAGGCAGAGGATAAATCAAGAATCGCAAAGCTCATTAATGGAGTGAGAAAAACAAACGCCATGTATTTTCTATGAGCAGAGCGAGTAGAATTTCACTTAGAAGCAATGTACATTTCAACGTTATGAATAAATTTAATTTTATAGAAGAACTTATAGCAATCAGGCTTAATATTGTTATGCTTACAATTGAAAATGTAGTATTTGATATGGAGGATAAAAACATTCAGGGGGTCATAACCAGCTACAAGCTTGCCGGAAAAAAATCTTCTTTTGAACAGATAAACTGTCTTCAAAGAATTTCTGTTCGCAATCTAAAAGGAGACTACATGTAACATGACAGGACCATAATAAATGTTCAATAGTTTCCTCTTCAATATTGCAATATGTACAGAGGGGAGAAGCCGCCTTGTTCATTAAATTAAAAGCCGATTGGTTCCTAAGCTGTGGTGCAGAACCTGAAAAAGAAAAACGAGTTGACTGATTGCAAAAGACTTCACAATTGTGTTTCTACCTCTAACCTCCAAACTCTAAGCTGAAAAAAATACTGGAATTGAATACTGGAATAAAATACTGGAATAAAATACTGAAATAAAATACTGGACTAAAATACTGAAATAAAATACAGAAATAAAATACTGATACCAAGAAGCAAACTGGAGGGTTCATTACTGGGTGGAGCAAGTTAATTGAAAGCATGATTTATTTGCCAAAATGGGGATGAGCTCGGAGGAAAGTTTCCTTAACATAGCGAGGGATGGTCCAAGGGGAATGGGCGGGGAGGGGTGCGGGGAAGGGGGCAGGGAAGGGGAGGGTAAGGGGGAGGGGAAGTGGGAGGTTCCAAAGTAAAGGTGGTGAATGTTTCTTACAATTAATAGTGAGTTGGACCTTGCAGACACGAGTACCCAACTTTGTTGTGTACCAGTAACAATACTGCATTTTGGTGGACATTTGTAAGTAAACTGCACCTGATAAGGGGTGTTGCCTGCAGAGAAACCTCTTGAGTGTGTAAACTACTTACCAGTTCTTTACGATACCTACAGACAGAAATATTAAGAAAATATACTGAGAAGAACAAACTCTAGCTAAATGAATTACTATTGAAAACAGGGAAAGTGTTTGCACCTTTTAATATGAAGAGACATATTTCTTTCTTATGTTGGGGGGGGGGCTATTTTTGTGATTTGAAAACATGCCAGCAATGATCTGAAGAAAATACACCGGTCAGAAATTGAACAGTGTTGAAAGAAAACTTGCACAGCGATAAACGTCCTGCCTAGTGTAGTGTACATAGAAGAAGCAGGTGATACCTCTATTCCTGTTTGGTTTCACAGCTATCATAGCAGTGACCGAAACAACATTTCAACTTTGTCCTCTTCAACCACAATTAACAGATTAACATAAATCTGAAACTGATTGAAACTAAATGTGAATGCCTCAATAGCTCCTTGAAAAGTGGAAAGCTATTGCACAGTGAAAGTCAATTGCTTCTTTTATGTGGGTGTGTGTTTTCTTTTTTCCTTTTTTAGGGGGGGGGGGGTTGTCTTTGAGAGGGAGGAGGGTTGCAATTGTCACATTCTTTTTAATAAAAGATCAATTTCAGACATGTGAATGTACTTTTTTTTGCTGTGCTTTCAAATGATTGTCCAGAGGTTATCAGGTTAACGATAGTTAACCAACAACAAAACAAAAAAAACACTTCACCATTGAAAGCATAACTGGTTAGTATAAGTTGAGATGAAATGATATAATTTGAAACTTAACCATAAGCCTCAAAGCTTTTACAGTAATCAATAAAAACAATGTTGTGACAATCATAGATTCACTATGGCTGTATATATATAACAAGCCTAGGTTTACCATGTACCCCATGGAGACACTGTAGAGATGACTAGAGATCTGCCAAACGGACAGGTGTTGGAATAAAACTCCAAAACACCCCGACAGAAGATTTAGTCATTCCAGATTCCTTAAAACTTGTATAGGAGCAGGAAAGGAGAGGAACAAAAAGGAGAGGAATAAATAAGAGACAAAGAAAAAGGACGGGTAGAAAATGGAGAGGTAGATGGGGAGGGGATAATCTCTCCTATAGCAACACAACTGGCCAATAAAATTGAAATAAAGTCTTTCACACGTTGTTGCTGTTTAAGGTGGCATACTCCTATTAGAGTCTATATCCATCTGCTCGATTGTTCTTCTTCAGGAAAAGTGCCAAAAAGCAGCAGGAGAACATCTTTTGTGACCTGTTTTCAATCATGATCTAGTTTTTTGTGGCTTGCATGTTAAAAAGCATGAATGGAAGTACATGTGGTGAGAAAATTGGGTAAATTGACGCAATTTTAGACCCCTTTAGGCCTCCCAGGAGCAGCGTAGGAAATTTGTTTACCACTGAGTGAAGAGGTTTGTTTACAAGTGACAAAAACTTCCGGCTCGGATAGCAAAAAATCTACATGGTCATGATACGGAAAATTGATGGTGCCATGAAAGGCCAACTTGTCAGCTATCCGGTGATGGGTAGCGTTTAGCTAGTGAAAACTTCTATCTAGACTTAGAGACCACACTACTTTTGTGATTTAGTGCGTAAGTCAATGGGGTTTTTAATGGGCATATGCTACCTTAAGACATTAAGTTCAGTAACAATGGACTAAAGGTCATGACCTTTCTGACCTCTCCCTAGTAACAAATCCCTTCCTTTTTATAATGCTAAAAAACAAACATGTAACAGTCCATAATATTTTTTCCAGTTTCCTAATATTCATAATCTCTTAAATTGGCCAAAAAAAATCTATAGTGACAATCTTTCATATTTATATTGCATTAAAATTACCCTGTTTGTGGAGTGAATGGAACCTATCAAACCATTCAATACCAACTCCCTGGTGGTACAACCAGATTTCGATCCAGGCAATCTTATTCATCATTTTTTAACATCCAGTCACCAATTTTGGAAAAAACATGTTTGCATGCTGCCATATTTACAACATACCTTTTACATACCAATTTTAGAATTACTTGACTGCCTATAAAAATTGTTTGTTCTTGATTTGAGCTGTCTAAGGATACTACTTGGATCCACTCTCTTGACTATCAATTACAAGAAGAGCAATCAAAACAATTAAAGGGCGGAAACACCATTGAGATTACATCCGCTTGTTTACCAGTTATATATATATTGTACTTCCTTGGGCAAAAAAATATCACATGTATGCTGTTGTCACATCACTGTTACCCAGAAAATGCTTTATTCTTGTGATGTGGGTAAACTTGGGTGGGGGAGCTGGTTTTAATTTTATCCTCCGAACAAAGGAATTGGATCTTGCAGTTTTGAACCCAGAGTTTGTGGTTATCAATTAATCCATGCTGCTTTGTCAGAGCAGAACAGTCGGCTCCATCAAGGGTACAGTATAGAGAGCCAGTTGGTGGTGCACCAGGAATAGTTATGTCACCAGGCCTTCTATTTGAAGTCTTTATTTCTCCTTTTAAGTATATCATGAAAGTGAGAATATATTTTAATCTCAAGCCCCTAGTTGACTCTGGGACCTAGGATGGTATTCCACCTTTCCTCCTCCCCTTCCCTTTCATATGACAATTGCAGTACATTCACTTCATAGACAACATTTATAGCAACGAGTTTAAGGCAAACTTTCCAGGAATTTAGCATTTTAATTGAAGATAATGGTGGGAAAGGAAGGGATCGAAAGCAAGGTAAGGTTATTGGGCTGGTACATGGTATGGTGATTGGGATAGTACATGGTAAGGTGATTGGGCTGGTACATGGTAAGGTGATTGGGCTGGTCTATGGTAAGGTGATTGGGATGGTACATGGTATGGTGATTGGGATAGAACATGGTAAAGCGATTGGGCTGGTACACGGTGGTGATTGGGCTGGTACATGGTAAGGTTATTGGGCTGGTACATGGTAAGGTGATTGGGATAGAACATGGTAAAGTGATTGTGATGGTCCATGGTAAGGTGATTGTGATGGTCCATGGTAAGGTGATTGTGATGGTCGGTATGGTGATTGTGATGGTCCATGGTAAGGTGATTGAGATGGTACATGGTAAGGTGATTAGGCATGTACATGGTAAGTTGATTGGGCTGGTACCTGGTTAGGTGATTGGTATGGTACATGGTAAGGTGATTTGGGATGGTACATGGTAAGGTGATGGGATGGTACATGGTACATGGTAAGGTTTATTGGGATGGTACATGGTAAGGTGATTGGGATGGTACATGGTAAGGTGATTGGGATGGTACATGGTAAGGTGATTGGGATGGTACATGGTAAGGTGATTGGGATGGTACATGATAGGGTGGTGATGACAATATACTCAGCAAGCTTCTGGAAAACAGTTGCAGCAAGGAGCCCAAAGGATTTCTTCTCATTGAATTATACAGTCAAAGACACACATAGTAGGTTCTACAGTTAAGAACAAACCTTACTTTTTTTTCAATCATCCACCACAACTTAAAGCGGTATTGCAAAAGACTTACATGTATGTCTTTTCTCAGCATATTTTGGAAAGATACACTATAAGCAATTTGAAGGTCTTATATGTGAGGAACTTGAGATAGGCAAAAGGTTCAATTTTCTTCACTACTGTATAAAATATATACAAATAAGCAAATTGCTCTGAAACAGCTATGCCTCAGCCATAATTACTAAGTTACTAAAACTAAATTACAGTAATTATTCAAGTATTTATACTAAAATTTAAATTAGGTTTGACACGTTCCACGTGGATGTGATTCTAGAAGAATGATGAAACACACAGTCCTACTTTAAAGTTATACAACCCTTTCTCTGGTTCTTTGGCTCAAACCCAATAAGATCAAGGTCAAATAGCCCAAGTTTCCAGCTACTTTGTAATTCTTTGGAAATGATCCAATCACAACCAATTTATCAGTGACTCATCTGTTTTCCTATATGATCCAGTCACATTCTCAAAGTATATTGAGATAAAAACATCTTCTACGGTCTTTAGTTGAGGTTAGAGACTTGTTTTTATGGTTTGGGTCTATAAAATACAACCAACAAAATAATGTTAGGAAATGGTCTAAGAATGGTCTGAGAATATGGCTTATAAAAGGGGGGGACACACAAACTCAACCATTATGTGTGGCTTACATGACATAGATCTTTGTGAAAAAGAACTTTTCCAAACAGCTCTTAAGAAAAATCTTGTTCCGTTGTTCCTGAAATATCCATGTTTAAATGTCCGCTCTGGCTGCTGTCATTTTGTTAATCTCTGATGTCATATAAATTGCAACCGGCATCTGAAACCTTTTTATTTCCTCTTTGTTAATCTTTTTTCTATTTTCAAGGTAGAATGCTAAACAGTGTTTGACACTGAAAAAAATGCCATAATTAGGTCATGTCAACAGGTTTAAATAATGTTAGGAAACAGTCTAACCTGAGTCAACCATTATGTGTGGCTTACATATGACATTACTGACATTGTGAAGAAGAACTTTTTCAAACAGCTCTTTTGAAAAATCTTGTTCCGTTGTTCCTGAAATATCCTTGTTTACAAGTCCGCTCTTGTTGTTGTCATTTTGTAAATCTCTGATGTCATATAAATTGCAACCGGCATCTGAAACCTTTTTATTTCCTCTTTGTTAATCTTTTTTCTATTTTCAAGGTAGAATGCTAAACAGTGTTTGACACTGAAAACAATGCCATAATTAGGTCATGTCAACAGGTTTAATATTCAGATTCAACAGCTGCAAAAATCCATCTCCATGACAGGGAAATAAACATTGTATTTATAAATAAAGAAAGACAAATATACAAAAGTAATACACATGTGGTTTGATGAATGTCATATTTTGATTTGGCCAAGTCCTCCTTCATGTTTTGTGTGAACTGTGAAAGGAGAATTAAATCTGGGATGTCTCCCAAATGGAATTAGATGTTTCTTAGCTGTGTGGGGGTTTTGTACATGACACTCAGAGATCAAATAATGATGGCTGGGTTTGTGTCACCCTTGAAAGATATACACACCTTCAACACTTCAATAGATATGAAGGAATTAACCATATTCTGGAAATGCAGATGTAAAACAATAGATTATTTTTATCAATAGAGAATTTATTTGTTGCATATTGTATCCTTTGATAAAACAGTCCTATGTGATTTAGTAGAATGATAGGAGATGGGTGGAGGTGTAGAATGTAGAGAGTGGCACTTTGGGAAATGTGGTCAAAATTTACACTTTCCAAGTGAAATATTGTACCCCAAGCAGCCATGGTAATGCATAGGTATTTATTCTTTTATTTGTTACAATCACAAAATGACCATGGCAATGGCCAAATTTCCCTCCCTCCCTCCCCCTCCCTTCCTCCTCCCTCCCTCCCCACCCCTCCTTTCCCAGTCATGGAACCTATGTGTACTCCTGATGATCCAACCTATAATCTCACACCACACAATAGGACTCTGATGCCCTGGTATT